>NC_064620.1:595097179-595722929 GCF_023898315.1 Schistocerca nitens | reverse complement strand
GCCGTCCCCAAAAATAAAACGCCATTACCTTAGCAACTCTTACAACTACAGTTGCCCGTTATTGTTTTTTCACCTCCTCCCCACCCGTTTTTTCCCTTAATGAAACGCCGTAGTCGGTGCTAGGTTCGGAAATTATTTAGTGTAACTGATCATGCAAATTTTCAGCTGTTTCCTGAAACATATTTCCGGTGTCCCGGAAGGTTGCCGTCGGCAAAGGAAACGAGCTAATTTAGGCCGAACTGCCACGCTCAAATACACGCTTGGTTCTCCACAGTGACACTAAGCGATTTTACATTGTATGGAGCAGCTCCGTAATCACACGCTAAGAGGATTATTGGCTTGCACCGTCGCAACGGCAAACAAGGCACAAATTTGTTCCTCTCTTAAGACTATTCAGTCGATAACCATAATCTTTTGAGGTGACCATAAATTAACTGTAGGTTAGCATGCCTATAGCAACTCCTGTTTTTATCTCTCGTCATCAGTTCTCCTTTACACCTTCAGACAATTCTTTTATTTTCTCGTCTTTCACAGCCTTTTTCACCTTGTCCTTTTTTCATCAAATTCGTGGTTTTTTTCCTCATTTTTCTTTTACTCATATACAGTGAATGATACCTAACTCCTAAAGAAGGAGAGACATTATCCTATTAAGAGAGATTATGCCGGTAATCATCACGCTTTGTTTTTCTTTTATTTTTTTATTTTTTTGTAGTAAACGAAATGAATGACTGTTTAGGAGCAGGTATTTAAGAACACGAGCCTCACTAATTTTGTGAAGAAGTAACGGAACAGTGGGACATTTGTTGACAGAAAACAGTAACTTCGCTAATATCAGAGACAACTGTAGAGAGAAAGGCTGTATAGGAATAAATACAAGAAATAATAGACGAGTTTGGATGTAAGAGCTACGCTGAGGTGAAGTCGTTGGTCGCATCAAACCAGTCATGAACTGACGACAAATAAGAAAATTCGAAGATAGCATATTCTTCCTGAGTTGAAATATGGCCGTTTTATGAGAGGGAGTAAGTTCATTTTACAGTAAACTTAAAGCAAACATTGGGTTCTCAATAAACAAAACGAATACAAAAGTCACGAAAAGTAATGAGAAGGGGAACAGTTACAAACTAGACACTAACATTTTAGGAGGATACCACAGACAAAGTGAGAGGACTTTGTAGTGAGCAAGAATACACAACCTTTTCGATGAAATAGAGGCGTTCGTGGCGAGTTCGCTTACGTGAAAAACTCTGCTGACAGAAAATGTCAGTGTGAACAGGGGGAACATTTTACCCAAAGAGATCATTTGGAAAACAGTAGTCCTTGACAGTGAAACGTGGACCTTGCTAAAATCGAACTAGAACTAACCGAGTGCATTTCAAACATTGCGCTAGAGATGTACCTTTTAATTCAGTTTGAAGTTTAAAGTACGCAATAAATAGCTGGTATCAGGAAGTTGCACTTTCCTTTCAACAATACCTGAAGATTTTACCCACAACGCTGATTAAAGAGATACCTCTGTAGTTGTTACAATCTTTTCTGTTTCCATGTTTAAAGATTGGTGTGATTACTGCTTTTGTCCAGTCTGATGGAACCTGTCCCGACTCCCAGGCCATTTCAATTATCCTGTGTAGCCATTTAAGACCTGACATTCCACTGTATTTGATGAGTTCCGACTTAATTTCACCCACCCCAGTTGCTTTATTACACTGCGATCTATTGACCATTTTTTCCACTTCCTCAAATGTGATCCTATTTCCATCATCATTCCTATCCCATTTTACCTTGAAATCTGAAACATTGCTGATCGTATTTTCACCTACATTGAGCAACTCTTCAAAATATTCCCTCCATCTGCCCAAGGCATTCACAGGATTCACCAGCAGTTTTCCTGACCTGTCCAAAATACTTGTCATTTCCTTCTTACCTCCCTTTCGAATACTACTAATTACACTCCAGAATGATTTTCCAGCAGCTTGACCCATCTTCTACAACCTGTTTCCAAAGTCTTCCCAAGATTTCTTCTTGGATGCTGCAATTATCTGTTTGGCTTTGTTTCTTTCTTCAACATAACTTTTTCTGTCTACCTGAGTTCTAGTGTGTAGCCATTTTTGATACGCCTTCTTTTTCCTTTTACAGGTTGCCTTGACTATGTCATTCCACCAAGCTGTTTGCTTCATCCTACTTTTACACACTACTGTTCCAAGACATTCTTTAGCCACTTCTAGTACTGTGTCCCTGTGCCTTGTCCATTCCTTTTCCAAAGACTGTGTTTGACTACATTCAACTAACTGGTACCTTTCTGAGATCGCTGTTATGTACTTGTGCCTGATTTCCTTATCCTGAAGTTCCTCCACTCTTATCCTCCTACATATGGACCTGACCTCCTGCACTTTCGGCCTCACAATCCCAATTTCACTACAGATTAAATAATGATCAGTGTCATCAAAGAATCCCCTGAATACACGTGTATCCCTCACAGCCTTCCTGAATTCCTGATCTGTTGTTATATAGTCAATGACAGATTTGGTCCCCCTGCCTTCCCAAGTATACCGGTGAATGTTCTTATGTTTAAAAAAGAGTTTGTGATTACTAAGCCCATACTGGCACAGAAATCCAAGAGTTGTTTCTCGTTACTGTTGGCCTCCATATCCTCTCCAAATTTACCCATAACCCTTTCATACCCTTCTGTTCGATTTCCTATCCTGGCATTAAAATCACCCACGAGCAGAAAACTGTCCCTGTCCTTTACTCTAACAACTACATCGCTGAGTGCCTCATAAAAACTATCCATCTTATCTTGATCTGTCCCTTCACAATGAGAATATACTGACACAATCCTAATTTTCTTGCTAGACACTGTCAAATCTATCCACATCAGTCTTTCGTTTACATACCTTACTGCGACTACGCTGGGTTCTATTTCTTTCCTGATGTAAAGCCCTACACCCCATTGTGCTATTCCTGCTTTGACTCTTGACAGGTAGACCTTGTATTCTCCCACTTCCTCTTCTTTCTGACCCCTAACCCGAATGTCACTAACAGCTAAAACGTCCAGCCCCATCTTACTTGCAGCCTCTGCCAGCTCTAACTTCTTCCCATTGATATTAATAGCCAGCTCTAGCTTCTTCCCATTGATATTAATAGCTCCCCATCTCATTACCATTTGTTTGCCAAGTCGTTTCTTAGGAGTCCCTGGTTTGTCAGTTAGAGGTGGGACTCCGTCACCTCCAAAGGCCCGAGGCATTTTGCTCTGATTGTTGCCAGCATCATATTTAAGTACCAGGGAAGCAGGTTGCTAGCCTTACTTGCCCCGAGTCCCATTGAGTTTTACCCCTAACGGTTGAGGGACTAACCGGTGGATTTGGTAGTCTTTGCCGTATGAGTACAAAGGTGACCACGACTCAGAATATGTCCGAGATGCCCAGCCTTATTCCAAAGTAGCTGGTATACTGACTGTCGGGACCACTTACTTGGCCACTCATACGTTGCCAGTGGTTCATGAACTAGGACATGACTACAGGAACCCACACCATGAATCAGGACAAATTGGATGAAAATCAGTGTGGGTTTAGGACTCTTAGAGGTTGTCAGGACCAGATCTTTAGCTTACTGCAAATACTGGAGAAGTGTTATGAGTGGAACAGGGAATTGTATCTATGCTTTATAGATCTAGAAAAGGCATATGACCGGGTTCCTAGGAGGAAGTTATTGTCTGTTCTACGAGATTATGGAATAGGAGGCATACTTTTGCAAGCAATTAAAGGTCTTTACATGGATAGTCAGGCAGCAGTTAGAGTTGACGGTAAATTGAGTTCATGGTTCAGAGTAGTTTCAGGGGCAAGACAAGGCTGCAACCTGTCTCCACTGTTGTTCATATTACTTATGGATCATATGTTGAAAACAATAGACTGGCTGGGTGAGATTAAGATATGTGAACACAAAATAAGCAGTCTTGCATATCCGGGTGACTTAGTTGTGATGGCAGATTCGATTGAAAGTTTGCAAAGTAATATTTCAGAGCTAGATGAGAAATGTAAGGACTATGGTATGAAGATTGGCATCTCCAAAACGAAAGTAATGTCAGTGGGAAAGAAATATAAACGGATTGAGTGCCAAATAGGAGGAACAAAGTTAGAACGGGTGGACGGTTTCAAGTACTTAGGATGCATATTCTCACTGGATGGCAACTTAGTGAAAGAACTGTAAGCGAGGTGTAGCAAAGCTAATGCAGTGAGCGCTCAGCTACGATCTACTCTCTTCTGCAAGAAGGAAGTCAGTACCAAGACTAAGTTATCTGTGCACCGTTCAATCTTTCGACCAACTTTGTTGTATGGGAGCGAAAGCTGGGTGGATTCAGGTTACCTCATCAACAAGGTTGAGGTTACGGATATGAAAGTAGCTAGGATGACTGCAGGTACTAGTAGATGGGAACAATGGCAGGAGGGTGTCCACAATGAGGAAATCAAAGAAAAACTGGGGAATGAACTCTATAGATGTGGCAGTCAGGGCGAACAGTCTTAGAGTGTGGGGTCATGTTACACGCATGGGAGAAGCAAGGTTACCCAAGAGACTCATGGGTTCAGCAGTAGAGGGTAGGAGGAGTCGGGGCAGACCAAGGAGAAGGTACCTGGATTCGGTTAAGAATGATTTTGAAGTAATATGTTTAACATCAGAAGAGGCACCAATGTTAGCACTGAATAGGTGATCATGGAGGAATTTTATAAGGGGTCTATGCTCCAGACTGAACGCTGAAAGGCATAATCATTCTTAAATGATGATGATGATGATGATGATGATGATCAGGAAGTTGCAACAAAAGAGGTCTACGTAATAACTTGGGAATATAAAGAGACGGGGTACTGGTGCATTACCTGAAACATCCATTAACAGTTTAGTTGACGACAGTGGAACGAGTTAGAATCGTGCGAAGAAAAATATAAATTTCCCAAGGTGTATCCAAGTTCTACGTAACTCTGCTGATGAGCTTACTCTTACGATTATTGATCGTATGTAGTCTTTACCCGCTTCACAAGTGAAACCTGATGCAGTAGGTCTTGATGGGGTAAAAATATTTCTCTTATGTACAAAGAGTATACACCGATAAACCAAAACATTATGACCACCTGCTTAATAGCCTCTCTGCCCGTCTTTGGAACGAAATATATTACTGAGTCTGCGTATCAGTGATCCAACAATTTGTTGCTAGGTTTTTGGAGGTGTGTGACTTTAGATGTCTATGCACAGGTCAAATAATTCGCGTAAGTAACGGGCAGCTGATTTGCGTATGCGATGATGGCGCCCGATAGCGACCCAGATGGGTTCCATAGGATTTGCCTCAGACTAAATTGGTGGCCGAGACATTCAACATGAGTTCTGTGGTGTGATGACCACTCGTGTCTTATAGGGTGCCTAAGGTATGCTGCTTTCTCGTCTAGCTATACAACAATTCAAACCGAGCGAGGTGGCGCAGTGGTAAGACACTGGACTCGCATTGAGGAGGTCGACGGTTCAATCCCGCGTCCGGCCATCCTGATTTAGGTTTTCCGTGATTTCCCTAAATCACTCCAGGCAAATGCCGGGATGGTTCCTCTGAAAGGGCACGGCCGACTTCCTTCCCCATCCTTCCCTACTCCGATGAGACCGATGACCACGCTGTCTGGCCTCCTTCCCCAAACCAACCAACCAACAACCAACCAACAATTCAAGTAAATCACATTAATGGTTTTTATTAAAATACTTAACTTTGGGCCGCAAGCGATTGGCGACATGCAAATAATCACTGTCCTTTGCTATATACAATGTCCATAAAAGTAATTCACACAAGTTCCTAAGGATCAGAAGTCACCGCTCTGCTAGTGCGACTTTTCTCTTCTAGTGCTCTCTTCTAGTCCGGATCTACTAATGTACGTCTTCTACTCTCCCCGAGTCTGGCAGGAGCGGCTATTATATTCTCTTTGGATACAGGCCGCACCTGTTTTGTTGCGGTCCTAGTCACCGTGCTATTGGCCTATTCTGCGGTTACGTTCTTGATCTTCGTGCCGGCGCTTGTTGTTACGCCGGAACAAGTTCTTTACATTTCTCCTCAAATCACTATACGGCGGTTCTGGCTCCTACGAACTGATAGTTGTGCTGCTCAAAGATGACGTCGCCGTCGGGGAAGACTTCAAGCATGAAGAGGTGCAGGTGGTTTGCAGCTGCTAGCGTGTCTTCGATTATTACCATAGGTCCCATGCAAGCGCAGGAAAATACCTCCTTACAAGGGAACCTCCCCATCGCACCCCCCTCAGATTTAGTTATAAGTTGGCACAGTGGATAGGCCTTGAAAAACTGAACACAGATCAATCGAGAAAACAGGAAGAAGTTGAGTGGAACTATGAAAAAATAAGCAAAATATGCAAACTGAGTAGTCCATGCGTAAGATAGGCAACATCATGGGTATTCTGAGCTCAGGAGCGTCGTGGTCCCGTGGTTAGCGTGAGCAGCTGCGGAGCGAGAGGTCTTTGGTTCAAGTCCTCCCCCGTGTGAAAATTCTTTATTTTCGCAAAGTTATGATCTGTCCATTCGTTCATTGACGTCTCTGTTCACTGTAATAAGTTTAGTGTCTGCGTTTTGCGACCGCACCGCAAAACCGTGCGATTAGTAGACGAAAGGACGTGCCTCTCCAATGGGAACCGAAAACATTTGATCGCAAGGTCATAGGTCAACCGATTCCTCCACAGGAAAACACGTCTGATATATTCTATACGACACTGGTGACGGCATGTGCGTCACATGACAGGAATATGTTGTCGACCCACTTAACTTGTACACTTGGCGAATGGGTAAAAAGATTCTTCTACCTTGCCCAATTTAGGTTTTCTTGTGGATGTGATAATTACTCCCAAAAAAGAGATGAAAACATAAGAGTTTGTCACATAAACTGCAACAAATGAATCCAACAGTTTCACAGTCGCACACTTTTCCCTGTGCTCTGTCAAAACATATGTTTCTAACGTTTTCAAATTTTTCCATATGTCCAAGCAAATCTGAACATGTCCTGGAATTTTGGAGAGCGAAGTTGATTATGTGTGAGTGCCTGAAATTTGATAATTGACTGAAAATAAAAATTAAACTTTTTGCTCGAAGAAAGACTTGAACCAAGGACCTCTCGTTCCGCAGCTGCTCACGCTAACCACGGGACCACGGCGCTCCAGAGTTAAGTCTGCCCTTGATGTTGCCTATCTAGCGCATGGACTACTCAGTTTGCATATTATGCTTATTTTTTCATAGTTCCACACAACTTCTTCCTGTTTTCTCGATTGATCTGTGTTCAGTTTTTCAAGGCCTATCCACTGTGCAACTTATAACTAAATCTGAGGGGGGTGCGATGCGGAGGTTCCCTTGTTAGCATAATACTGCTCTCAGCAGCTTGCGTCCTCGGCGCACTGCACGTCTCGAGCCGCTGTCCACTTCGATGGCGGCGTTCGTGGAGACGACCGTTCACAAAGTGCAGCAAAAATGTGATTCACCGGAAGAGCCGACACAAGTCCTTTGATCGATGGTTAAATTCCGATAATCTCGTGCCCGCTGCAGTCGTAAGTGACGATGTCGTTGCGGCAACCAATGAACACCAAAGGGTGGTCTGCGGAGGAGCTCCATATTCCATAGTGTACGATTAACGGTGTGCTCAGAAACACTTGTGCGTACACCAGCACTGTGCTGTTTCGGCAGAGATGCCACATATCACCATCTATCCTACTTTACAGAGCAGACAACAAACCACTCTTTTTGTAAATAGTCGTCCAACCATTTAGGCCCTAATGGTACATTCGCTGTCCTTCTACTTCTTTCCACAGATGCTCATGACAGTATTACATGAACATTCGACCAGATTCTCCGTTTTCGAGATACTCGTTCACAGGCTCTGCGTAATAATGATCTTCCTTTTGTCAGCGTCGCTTTTCTCAATGGATTTCCGCATTTGCAGCACGTATATTCGCCAGGTTTATTCCCCATTCGTGTCTACTCCGCTTACGTACTTTTCCTACCGCGTCACGTGCCCGCGACGCGGTCAGGCAGCATGCTAAGTCACGGTGGTCGGGGTCATAGTGTTCTGGCCTCTCAGTGTATGTAGGGTGATTTTTTTCCACCGAGTACAAACTCCAGGGATTGATCGATGAGAGGATACGGTACAAAAATTGGTCTAATAAACTTATATCCGCAAATGCATGATTTCCATACTAGAGACCATTTATTCTATCATGTTTCTTACAGATACTGCGGTCTAATACGTGCTATACCGTGCAGCCATGCATGTATGGTTTCCTCCTAGAGAACGGTCTGTTCCTCATACGTTCATGCCCTAGCGCCCTCTCCTGCCATAGTAATTGGTAATGTTGTGTCCAATTCACTTCTCTTCCTGACTCACCTTGTAGTGAATGTGATACAGTGTTGTACATAATGGTTCCGTATTTGAATAGATGGCTTGCCGACTTAGTGTTTACTTACGGATCGGCAAATGCCAACTGGCGGCGGGCAGCAAGGCTGTAGCAGAAGAGCTATCCTCGCCGACAAAAACCACAGCATTCAATATTTGCAACATTATTTCGCCGTTTTTCTGTGAAAGCCTCGTCTGTGGAAGCAGGAAATCAAGAAAGACGTACAAGAAATGTTCGGATACAGACTCGGAGGCAAATGTGATTAACACTGTGGAAGGGGAGCGCCGTGTCAGTACCAGGCAGTTGGCCCGCCAGTACAAAGTAAGCCAGGCGACCGTGAGGAACATTTTACATGATACTTGTTGCTACCCTTATCACTTAACACGTGTGCAGGGCTTACTAGCGGGAGCAATTCTGTCACTGGTTCCTTCACCAGGCAACCACAACAACGGGATATGTGGCATCCATTCTATTCACAGGTGCGGCAACCTTTACGCAGAGTGATATCTTCAACTTTCGTGACATTCATCTGTGGGACAGTATACAGAACCTCCATGGTATGGTGGCAGCGAATCACCAGCATCGGTGCAGTCGGAATGTGTGGGTCGGTATAATTGGCGATCTTAGTTTGCCACCAGTCTTACTTCATTGCCTAACAGCCCAGAACTATCGGCGTTTCTTCCGGGTGACTTTGCCTCCCCTGCTGGAAGAAGTGCAGTTGATGATTCGAAGGGTTATGTGGCTCTACACGATGGTGCTGTAGCCTACTTCACCGTTGACGTCCGGACAAAATGGCTCTGAGCACTATGGGACTCAACTGCTGTGGTTATCAGTCCCCTAGAACTTAGAACTACTTAAACCTAACTAACCTAAGGACATCACACACATCCATGCCCGAGGCAGGATTCGAAACTGCGACCGTAGCAGTCCCACTGTTCCGGACTGCGCGCCTAGAACCGCGAGACCACCGCGGCCGGCTAACGTCCGGACACATCTCATTCGTGTCTTCCCTGGTCAAGTCTTCCCTGGTCAATGGATCGAACAAGCTGGTTCAGTTGCATGGTCTGCCCTTTCACCGGATCTCAGTCCGTGCAATTTCTGGTTATGAGTCCATCTCAAAAATAACGTGTATGCAGAGGTCATTCCACATGTGGAGACAATAGAGCAGCAGTGCCTTTGACACTGTTCGGATGCAGCCTGGCCGATGTCCACGTGTGAGACAGAACATGCTACGGCGCGTAAATGCATGCATTAAGGTACATGGAAACCAGGTTCAGCACATACTGTAACTGTGGCTCCATGGTACAGCGCGCATTAGACTGCAGTCTCGGTAACGATGTATGATTGAATAAATGGTCTCTAGTATGGAAACCATGCATTTCCGAACATGTGTTCATTATCCCTTTTTGTTCTGTATCCTGTGAATGATCAATCCCTAGAGTTTACATAGGGTGAAAAAAATCACACTCTATACATAACAAATTAACGTTGCACGAGTAGGTCGAACTAGCCAGTGACTGAGTTATTTCAGTGAACTGGAGAATTTTGAGAAGGCCACATGCAGAAAAACTAAATATTACAAAATGTTAGGGCCGTGATCCTCAGGTTAGCTGTTATTGCAGTAAAATAAAGATTTTCTGGATGAAACTATTGCAACAGTACAATGACCTGGAATCAATTGTAACATGTGTGCCGTAATGTTCACGGAATATAAGAATATACAAATTAACACAAGTGCAAAGATAGCAGTTAATGAGTTTCCAAATTTAAATCGTATGAACACACTAACTGGATGGATAGGAAAAGAAGTCCAGAATTCGATTTTCAAAGCAATGATATGTGTCAGAAGAAAAACAGCTCACAGGGAATGAATAGTCCCAGATTTCGGTTGTAGTAGTGAGACATTCACTTTGCATCATAAGAAAAAAATCTTTTAAAAGTTAGTGTTTCTCAGTGAACTATAGATGCATGCATGTTGTACATTACTAATAGAGACAGGAAAAAGATATTATTTATCTGGGAACACGATGGAACAAAAGTAATTATGACAGTAACTAAAGTTTAGCAGAGCTGGGGTCGCCATGTAACTAGGTGAATGAGCAGTATGTTGCTCATGGAAGTTCTTCGATCGATCCCTAGAGTTAAAAAAAAATACTTAATGGAGGGTGGGCACACGAAATTAGGAGGCCTGTTAGAGCATAATAAAATCACCGGTTAGAATATTAATCACGTCTTTAAAAGAGCACACTGGTCACGTTGGACTGCAGCTCGTGGTCGTGCGGTAGCGTTCTCGCTTCCCGCGCCCGGGTTCCCGGGTTCGATTCCCGGCGGGGTCAGGGATTTTCTCTGCCTCGTGATGACTGGGTGTTGTGTGATGTCCTTAGGTTAGTTAGGTTTAAATAGTTCTAAGGTCTAGGGGACTGATGACCATAGATGTTAAGTCCAAAAAAATGGTTCAAATGGCTCTGAGCACTATGGGACTCAACTGCTGTGGTTATGTCCCCTAGAACTTAGAACTACTTAAACCTAACTAACCTAAGGACATCACACACATCCATGCCCGAGGCTGGATTCGAACCTACGACCGTAGCAGTCCCACGGTTCCGGACTGCGCGCCTAGAACCACGAGACCACCGCGGCCGGCTGATGTTAAGTCCCATAGTGCTCAGAGCCATTTGAACCATTTGAACCATTCACATTGGACTTCTATAAATGGTGCAGAACTTGTGCCAGGTGGCGATGTGGGCCACCCTTGCTGACCTTAGTTATTGTGAAGAAGTGGTGTAAACGTGCAAGCCGGTTATATGGAACAACCGCGGTGGGATGGGCCGAGAAGGAGACGTGCCAGAACGGCACAACGTAGTGGTCGTGCTTGCACCTGCCTATAAGCACACACTGAATGAAGCTGCCAAATTTCGTGGTGCATCAACACGGACGGTGCAGTATGTGTTAAAAGAACTGTGTACCATCGTAGCCACGTAACACCTTCTCAACAACAATTGGTCTCCAAACCGATAGGGGTGCCTTTCTCGGTGAATGCAGGCTCATCCCAACCAATTCACAAGCGAACGTTGAAAAGGAAACTGCATGCAGTGGACATTTGGAGCCGAGAACCACGCTAAAGCTCATTGCTCATTGCTGCACTCAAATCTGGACGTCCTCATTGTGTCAAAACAAAGAATCTGCATTGCAGCCCACTGGAGGCGTATATTATAGTCCAACGAGTCGCCTTTTTTTCCTTATTTTGAATGGTGCAAGGCATCGAATGCATCGACAATGTTTAATTCGCAGTGTGTTAAGGATGTTTTTCGTGCCAAAGGTGGTTATGTGAGGCTTCTTCGTACCATGACGTGGGCCCACTCATTCAGGTTGGAAGGAAAATAAAAATCTTTATCTCAGCATTCTCTGTGTCCATGTTTCGACCCTTCTTCCACGTCTCCATATGAATATACCATGCATTTTCCGGTCTTCCAAAGTGGTAACAGCCGCGTCCGCAGAAACGTACATATGCATACTTCTACTGTCTGACAAACGCTAAAGGTCTTTATCAAACGTAGACTGGGCTCCTAATAATACTGTCGTAGGAGAAATGCTGTCATCAGAGAAGCACTGAGAGGGAAAAGCTTATATGAGCAGAATAATAAATACAGAAAAAAGTGGATGGACCATGTCAGAAGAATGATAGATGGCAGCATAATCAAATTAATGGTGAATTATTGCGTAGATCTTTAGGAGCACTGAGAGAAAGGTCGTAAGCCCAACAATTTGAACCAGTCAGGGCATAACACACAAGTGCCTAATCCATGCAGAAAGAAGAAGGAGAAGATGAAGAGAATTTCTTGCGCTGTTTGACACGACAAGGAGAAACATAACAATCAACGTCCAAGAAATTTTGTAGCCCTACGGCACCTACACTGAAGGCCTCTGTGATTGGGACAACTTAACTGATAATAGCATGAAAGAAAAAAACAGGGAAGAGATAGGGGATCCAGTATTAGAGTCAGAATTTAAGAGATGTTTGGTTGACTTAATGAAAAAAAAATCCGGTAGAGACAGATTATATTCCATAGGCATTTCTAAAATTATTGGGGGAAGTGGCAACAAAAGGACTATCCAGTTATGTATATAGAATGTATGAGACTGGTGAAACACCATCAGACTTTCGGAAAAACATCGTCCACGTAGTTCCGAAGAGAGTAAGAGCCGACCAGTGCGAGTATTAATGCACAATCAGATTCACAAGTGATGCATCCAAGTTACTGACAAGATTAATATACAGAAGAACGAAGAAGAAAATTGAGGTTCTGCCAGGTGACGATCAGTTCGGCTTAAGGAAAGGTAAAGGCACCAGAGAGTCTGTTCTGAAGATGTGGTTGATAACGGAAGCAAGGCTGAAGGGAAATCAAGGCACGCTTATATCACTTGTCGACCGGGAAAGATCGTTCGACAATGTAAAATGTTGCACGATGCTCGAAATTCCGTGAAACATAAGGACAAGCAATAGGAAAAGACGGGCAACATGCAATATATACACGAACCAACAGGGAAGTAATAGGAGTGGACGACCAAGAAACGAATTGCTCAGATCAAAAAGCCTTTCAGATAGGGACTCTCTCATTCGCCTCTACTGTTCAGTCTATATATCGAAGAAGCAATGACGGAAATAAAAGGAACCTTCAGGAGTGCGATTAAAATTCAAACTGAAACGATATGACGGAAAAGAATCGCTCATGCCGTTACGGTCCTCAGTGCAAGTGAAGAAGAATTACAGGATGTTGTAAATGGAATGGTCTAATGAGTTCAGTATATTGACTGAGAATAAATCGAAAAAAGACGAAAGTAAGGAGAAGTAGCAGAAATGAAAATAGGAAGAAACTTAACCTCAGAATTGGGGATCACGATGAAGACGTAGGTAAGAAATTCTGCCACCCAAGCGGGAAAATAACTCCTGATGGACGGAGAAAGGAGGGCATGATAAACAGACTAGCACTGACGAAGAGAGTATTCCTGGCAAAGAGAAGCCTGATAGTACCAAACATACTCCTTAGTTTGAGGAAGAAATTTCTGAAGATGTTCGTTTGGAGCACAGGGTTGTATGGTACTGAAACATGGACTGTGTGAAAACCGGAACAAAAGAGAATAGAAGTCTTTAAGGCACGCTACTACAGAAGAATATAGAAAATTACGTGGACTGATGCGGTAAGAAATGAGGAGGTTTTCCAAAGAACCGTCGAAGAAAGAAATATATGGGAAACACTGACTAGTAGAAGGGACAGAATGAGAGGACATCTGTGGAGATGTTTGTTGAGTAATAACTTACATCGTACTAGAGGGACCTCTGGAGGGTGTAACCTCCCCACAGAAATTTTAAAAAGACTATATTTATTAGTAATGGAGCCACAGCTAAGTGTAAACTCCCCACAGAATATTAATGGCAAAGACAATTAAATGAAAGCTCGCTATCTGACTCAAGTACAAGTTCCCATTAAATAATGAACGCTAATCCCATGATAATGAAACTGTAATGATAACCTAAACTCAATTCAACCGAAAAGTCGGTGTTTGCCCTGTGCGAAACGAGAATAAATTTCTTACCTTAGTGAAACTGCATGTCAAAATTCTGCTCTTATTGTTCTCTGGCGCTTGCACGAAAAGCATTGGAAGTACCTTTTGAAAATCTTTGTTAAAAGGAAATGGAAGGAAATTTGAATGATTGTCTCTAAAATTGCTTTTAAATCAAAATTATTATTGGGGGCGATTTTTGAAAGTTAAATTACAATCAGTGTTCGTTACATTATCTGATGAGCGCAAAGCTGCATGATTATTTATTTAAATAAATTATACCTCGTCCTGAATCTCGACCATTGCGATGCCGACGCCCGCCGACTGCTCTCCGCTACTGCTAGCAACCGACTCCAAGCACTACTGAGGACTGACTACTGCAGACTGACTACTACTGCAGACTGACTGACTGCTCGCTACTGCGAGTCGAGCGCAACTGCTCTGGTCAGAGATTCTACAATGTCTCAGCATCGCTGCCGCACAACATACGTGTTTCATAACCCTCCACTGGGGGGGCAAAAATTTGGCAGCGATGGTGAGTCATTTGGACTTGCCATCGTAACAAATTTTTCTTTTAATTAATTAACATTTACAAAATATTTAGATGTATCACATGAATTAAATGTTGTGCGCATGCACCGATTACAAAACATTACAGACAAGACAAAATATAAGTACAAAACAAATCAGGAAAGATGTATATACAAATTATTTGACCGATAACAAAGTGTACACACACTAAAAAATTCTTTAGCAGTTTCATAACAGGCAAAAAAAAAAAAAAAAAAAAATCATGTTGACAAGTGTCATGAGTACACATGCATTGCAGTGGAGAACATATCAGTAAAAGACGAAATGTATATACAAGAGTAACAAATGACATAAATCATAAAAGGTATACAGAATGAACACAAATCATATCGAAAATTGAGAAGAGTGCACAGGCACTGTAGTTCAGTTGAAAACATATTCACATAAGTGCACATGCACTGAAAACTTTTGAACATTTTTATAACAAATAAACGCAAGAGTAGAAAAAATCATCAAATCACAAAAAGTATATACAATATAGATGACAAGAGTGCACACATACTGCACTTCAAAACAAATCGAAAATGTCTTTAGTATTTTGACAACAAATGGCAAAAATCATGTCGACAAGTGACACAAGTGTACTCGCACTAGAGTTCAACAAATCGAGAAAAAATGTATATGCCATGAACATAAATGGTGTTAGTAAAAAATGATTTTCACTATTAGGATAGGAAAGGAAGGATTGCATCATGGTTGTAGCACTTTAGTCTGCACATAGCTGCACTGAAAGTCCATATCTTTCCACAGAATCACAACTAAGTGATACAATCTGCAGTTCCGTTCCCAGAAGTATTTATCAGCTTATCAAGACATTGAAACGTCGTAGTAGTATTCCATACTATCATTTGGCAGTATACCAGGTACACCAAACAGTGGGACCAGAATAACGTCTTCATCGGTTACGGTGTGGACAGCATGTCGTGTCAACACCACGCTCTTAAGAGGCGGCACACAGTGCTCCATAACAAAGTCTTGATTAGTGATTACATAAGTAGTTTCTTCGCCTACAGTGGTGGACAGCATGTCGTGTCAACACCACGCTTTTAAGAGGCGGCACACCAACGTAGAATTAGTGCAAAAACCAAATATAGTGCTCCATGATAATGAGGATGGACAAGACAAATGGATGTTACAATAATTTCAGGTAGTTAGGTCAGAAGGTGAAGGACATTAACTAACACACAAGTCTTGATTAGTGATTACATAAGTAGTTTGCGGTATCCATACTCTAGTCATTGAACATTTCTGTACCATGAATGTAGTATTACAGAAAAATGTTCATTAATTAATTTAAAGACAAGAGTGGTAATCAATCGCCATCAAGTATTGAGTATTACAAAACATTTTTCCTCATTCAAATAACATATTTACAAGTAACTATTAACATTCAGTGGCCTAGCAACTTTCGATTAGTACAAAATATTTATCATCATTCAGTATTAATATGGGAAGTCATCATTGAAAACACTAACAAAACGTTAAGTTACATTAATTATTGGCACTCAGTGGCCAGCAAGTATTGAATAGTATAAAACATTATTCATCATTCAGTGTTCTTCATATCATTAAGAAATCATTATTAAAAATCAGTTAATTACAGTCATAGCCTTAATAATCATGGGCATAATAAGTAATTACATTAATTATGGGCACTCAGTGGCCAGCAAGTATTGAATAGTATAAAACATTAGTAGCATTAACAAGCATGGGCATAATAAGTACTCTCATTACAATAGATAGTGGCAATTATGTTTTGGTATCATTAAGAAGTCATTATTCAAGTGACATACTACTCAGAGCTGATCAGTGTTATTCAGAATTATCATAAACTAGTGACATTATCTGGGACTGTTAATACATTTTGTTTTTTCTGCTAGCAATGCATTGCTTTGGGTAATTATAAGGGAAAGCAAGAAGAAATAAGAGAAAAAATTGCTTCTAGGTTGTTCCTATAAATGAAAAGATTGTGTAACGTCATTCGTCATGAGTCAGCTGTAGCAAGGTTATCACATTTATAAATGATAGACACAAGTGGGTAAGAAAAATGCAAGTACTAGAACAGGTATAATAAGTAACAAGTTTAGTAAGTATCATAAAAAGCTTCTCCTGAAAGAAAAATACAAAATGGATTATTGAGCTGAAAGAAGAAATGCAGACTATGCTGAAAAGTAGTGAACTTCGAATTAACAGGTAGTGAAATGTGTATAAAAAATGTGTTCCATAGCTGTCCTTTCCAAAACCTTCAGTCATCCTACTACGCAATATAACACCTGCTGTCAAAGTAAACTGCAACAAATACTTAAATAACTACATAGCATAAATACATAACTTCAACATTATCCTCATCTGTAAAGAAAAACTTCATTATTCATATCATCATAACTCCATCATTATCATCACCTGTAAACAAAAACTTCATTATTCATAGTACCATATTCTTCATCATTGTTCATTATCAGCATTCATTATCATCTGCAAAAATCATTTCATTATTCATCACACAACTATTCCTAATCCCTAGCATATTTCATCACTTAAAACTAAAATGTGTAGTTCTGTCTGACAGCTTGCATCAATCGCTTTGTATTCTGAAAGAAAAAATTAGTTAAGACTGCTATTCTGCGATGTGTATAATATATTCTGGTTAATGCTTGTTAATTCTGATCCATTTACTCGTCCTCATTAGCTTATTGCATCTTCTTTCGTTTATTCCATAGGTGAAATTCCCACTTCTGTTTAATTCATTTCCTGTACGCATCATTTATTTCTGAAATTGATGAACAAAGATTAATGTCTTGCATTTAAATCATATACCCATTAAATAGTGACTGGTTAATGGTGACTCAATTAAGCATACAACATAACATGACAGAAAACGTAATATGTCAAAAGCATAGACAGTATTCAAAGGCAAAAAGTGTACAGAGAATATCGTAATGCAGCAGCAAAAAAGGAAAATGTAAAACAGTCACGATGTTGAGATATCACAAGGCAAAATGTCAAAGTCAAATGGTGTGTGTTATACCTTAACTAGTTCACAGTGCATACAAACAAAACATGAAAACAATCGTACATACATAAGAAAGACAAAATGTGACATTCGTTGTGTTCAGCTTATATGTAGTGTAGTTAATAGATGCGATAATTAAAGACTTCAATGGAGAGAGAATTTGATAAAATTAATGCGTCATTATAGAGAATTGCATAATTATTCATAAAATGCGTAAGTTCATCTGAAAAAAAATGCACGGTCTAGTGTGTAACGACAAGAAGAGCGACCTGCTAACCTTACCTTGCCGGGCACTTGCCAAGAAAAAATACGATAATCATCAATAGGTAGTCACATAAATGTAATTGCATAAGTGGTCACAAAATGTGTAAGTTCATCTGGAAAATATGCACGGTCTGATGTGTAACGACAAGAAAAGCGACCTGCTAACCTTACCTTGCCGGGCACTTGCCAAGAAAAAATACGATAATCATCAGTAATTAGTAATGTCAATATAATTGCATAAGTGGTCATAAAATGTGTAAACGGCCTCATAGCATGTTACATCGTAAAGTGGTTTCATTCGATAAAGGGTTTAATGTTTGACACATGATGGTTGCCTTTCGATTTTCTGGTTCTCAGAGTTTCGACGTGTACAACATTGGGGTGAGGAATGCTGCGAATCCGATATGGACCTGCGTATAGAAGTTCAAATTTACTGCACTTACCTTTTAATTTGCTGGATAAATAGTGTGTACGTACTAATATCTTCTGTCCAACGTGAAAATCTCGGTGTCTACAAACCTGTTTTTGCTGTCTTCTCCGGCGCTCTGCGGCACGTTTGATGTTGTTCAGCGCAATGTCAATTATTTCGTGGTGTCGTAATCGACGAGATGTAGGAAAATTTACTAACTCTTTGATTTTGTTGGGTGGTTCAACGTTTTTCAGTATAACAGACGGAGGTAGCATAGTGGATTCATTTGGAATGGAATTAATTACATCTTGAAATGAGTGTACGTGTGTGTCCCAATTAACATGTCTTTTGTGGCAGTATATTCTACACAGTTTACCAATTTCTTTCATTAGTCGTTCACAAGGGTTCGAAGAAGCGTGGTACTTAGATATATAAATCGGAGAAATGTTTCTAGCTCGTAACATGCGTGTCCATATGACAGAACGAAATTGTGATCCATTGTCAAAAATTACTTTCATCACATGCCCTACATGAAATAAGAAATGCTTTACAAATGCTTTCGAAACAGTTTTAGCAGTAGCTTTGCGTAACGGAGTGAAGGTAACAAATTTTGAAGTGAGTTCAACAGCGACAAAGATGTAGCAAAAACCTCTATTAGTTCTCGGAATTGGACCAAAAATGTCTACTGCGGCCATATGTCTTAATTTAACAGGTACAATGGGATATAATGGAGGAATGTGTGAAGTGGTGTCTGATTTAGCTTTCTGGCAAATTTTACATGACGCTAAAACTCGTCGTATACGTTTTTCCATGTTTGAAAAATAACAGTTCTGTCTCAATATAAGAAAACATTTTCTTGCTCCATAATGTGCGTAGCTTAAATGCGTGTACCAAATTAATTTGTTAACCAGTTCGTCAGGAATGCATAATAACCAATTGTTACTGTCTGGATGAGAGCGGCGAAACAGAATGTCATTGCGTACAGTGTAGTGGTTTCTAATCGTAACATTATTCTTATCTTGCCAAAGGTGTTTAATTTCTTTCCACACATTGTCTTTACTTTGCTCTTTTGCTATGTCCTGTAATGACGATGAAATAAAATTTTCAAATGCAACTTGTTGAATGTACATGACGCTGAAATTTGCTCTGCAGAAGTTGGTTGCTACGTCTTGCTGATTGTTGCTGAGAGAACGAGAAAGTGCGTCTGCTATAACATTTTGTGTGCCGGGAATGTGAACAATCGTAAAATTAAATTCTTGTAAATACAGTTTCCATCTGCTTAATCTGTCGTGAGTAAATTTAGCTGAAAGTAAAAATTGTATAGCTCTGTGATCTGTGTAAACGGTGGTATGTCTGCCATAAAGAAAGTGCCGAAATCTCGTAAAAGCCCATACAACACATAATGTTTCTAGTTCAGTAACGGAATAATTTCGTTCAGCAGGTGACAAAATGCGGCTTGCAAATGCGATGTTTTTAATTACTATTGAGCCATGTTCTTCAATTTCCTGAAAAATGTGTACGCCTAAAGCTGTGTTGGAACTGTCGGTGGCAATAGAAAAATTTCTAGTAAGGTCTGGGTGCGATAAAAGTGGAGCATTCAACAAAGCATATTTCAAATAACATTCTCGTGAACAAAATTCTGCGTGTCAATAAGTATTGCTTACGTTACTGGAATAGACTACCTGTACTGTGTCTCGTCAAATTCTGTCATACGTGCTGTTATTTACGGGACGATGCTGTGGTATTTTGACCATTTGAACTGTACTATTATTTCTTCCTGACGTCTTACGCTATGGATGACACCTATTGTCTGTTTCATTCGTTATAATATGTTGTTGCTGACATTCTTGCTGCTGAAAAGATCGACTGTTATTAAATGTACGCTGAAAATTGAGCTCATTATTTTTACGTTTGTCATGATAGTCACTTCTATACGGTGCATTTGCGATAGGAATTGAAATAGTGTGTTTTTATACGTAGTTGTTTCTTTGCTGCCGTGAGTTACAATTTGTTGTAGCTGGGACTATACGTGCACGCGGCGAAACATTGTAGTTGGGTTGACCTTGTGCATTACATTGTTGGTTACGTACGCTAAGCGGCTGACTTTCATGCTGTTGTGGTGGAAAACATCTATTGTTACCAAAATGTGGTTGCTGTTACTGCTAATTTTACATATACTGATGATTACTATTTTATCTGTTATTAAAATTACGTTGTTAGTTGTCATTACGGGAGTGCCTACTGAAAATTGTCACATTCGGTAAAATTGTCATATCCGGTGTTCAGTACATATTCTTAATTCTAGGTAGAGCAAAAGTTAAAGAGCTGTTTTGATAGATATAAAGGATAGTAGAAGAGAAGGCAGCAGTGCAGAAAACTAAAGATGAAAACAGCACTACTACAGCTCGGGGCCCTATGCTCGCTACGGCACATATTCATTAAAGCGTAATGAATCCCCTGAGGTCAATTACGCACTGCAAATAAAATTTAACTTTTGCGTCACAGGCAATGGCGGTAAAATTCCAAAAACAAATTGTTGTATTCTTGCTAATTCTAATTTCTGCATTGTACGCAATACTGATGAAGGTACAATAGCAAATTGTCGTAACAGGTTCAAAGTTTGTTTCACTGTTACAGACCAAGCTGGTGAAAGTACAAAAATAAATTGTCGTATACAGTTCAAATCGTGTATCTGTACTCTGTCATTATTATGTTCCTTAGATTTTTTTACAAATGCAAATTGCTCGTAATGTACGTTCTCGTCACTGATTTTAAGAATACGTTCAGGTTTGTGTGAGAATCTGTTTCTCTGTGTCATTTCTGAATCTAAGTCCCGCACTCTCTGTTGATTACCCAAATTACACGCGCTGCGTGAGTCTGGCAAATGTTCGAAAAGTGGTGTCTGCTGTGATGCGTTATTAACTGAAATACTTTTCATTTCTGTTACTTCCTGTTGTAAACTAGACAATTTTCTACGTAAAGTGTTATTAGATGAATCAATCTCATTAATTGTCTGCTGTAAATTTTGAAATTCCGGTGTTTGATTAAATGCAACCGGTGAAGTATCGTCTGATTTATTGTCATTAGTAGTTTCGATGACGTCAATACGACTGGCCAATTCATCACATTTTTCAGTCAGTATTTTTACCTGATCATCGGTTTTAGTGTCATTGGCATTAATCTGGTTTTGCAATTTACGTGTAGTTTCGTTCAGTTTTCTAACGTCAGCTTTGACGACATCGGAATCCTGTGTTAGTTCTAATTGTTCGAGTCTGTCGGTCACTGATTGAATATCTGCTGTGTGTGTATCTGTTTTCGATTTAAGGTCAGAAATCTCATCACCTAATTCCCCGTTCAACTGTTTGACGGTATTAATTTCGTCGGACACTGTAGCAATATTGTTGTCTATATACGTTTTTGCCTTCGCAAACATTTTACGTTTGTCTTCCTGTCTCTGAGCAGTGATTGTTTCCATTACTTGACGTTTTACTTTATTTTGATCATCAATAAATTTGCGGAAACGCGTATCACTGTTTTGTATGTGAAGACTAAGACGTTCGTTAATCTGTGTGTTCTGTTGGTCGAATTTCGCATCAATCTTTTCATCCATTGTGCGCGAAAGTTCTGCTGTCATAACTTTAAACTCGTCGCGTAATTGTGTAGCCTTTTCAGAGCATTGTTTAGCGACTCCGCTAATTTCGTCTCTCAGTGTTTCTGTTGCAGCTGTTTGCAATTCCCTTAATTTCTGAGCAACAGCCTCAATTTCTTCGCGTAACTGTTCCTTAGTGTCATGACACTGCGCGGCAACGGCTCTAATTTGTTCGCTAAGCTGTCTGGAATTGTTATCCAATTTTTCATTTAACTGTCTGGAATTGTTATCTAATTTTTCATTTAACTGTCTATTCTGTTCACTAAGTTGTTTGAAATCCTTACTCTGATTGTCTAATTTTTCATTTAACTGTTGTCTGAGATTTTCATTCTGTTGTTTGGAATTTACAGTAAGGTCGTTCTTAAACTGTAGCATTATTGCCATAAATTGATCCAAACCCAAAGTAGCTGTTGCATTCTCAGTGCTCTGTGATGGAGAACATGCAACTGTCACGTTTTGTGTGACCATTTGGTCATTCTGTAATTTACAAAAAGGGTCATCAGTCGGATGTACACTGTCAGACACTATTTCGGAATTAAATAAATCCGTCGTACTTTGTGTATTCTGCTCATTTTCGTTAGACAAATTTGTCTGTTCGTCACGTGAGTTTAGTAAACCGGTTGTGTTAGGCTGGGCAGCGCTCATTACAATAGAGCGCCCCGCGTCATTGATTGTCGTCAAATCAACAGAGGACATAACCGAGTTCGTTTGTTCATCATTAAGACAAAAGTCATCATTAGTGGTTGGAACGCATTGACTGTTAGTGAACGCAGCATTGTCATCACTACTCTGCGCGTCACAATTGCTATCGGTCATGTTTAAGTCGGAAATCTCATTCAAAATACCTCGCGATGCACTATTCACAGTCTTTCGCGGCATTTTCACAATAGTCACAATTATTAAAAAAATAAAGTAAGCACAATGCAAAATCAACACAGAAATACAACAGAGCAACGAATTGCCGATGATCTGAGGAAAGAAAGTCACAAATTAGTAAAAGCGTTGCGCCAAATTACAACTATATTTAAGCAAATAAGAGCAGATATCTGACTGTTTTTCAAAAGATTCACAACGAAATACGATCCTGGACTGGGTGTCGCCAAGTGTAACCTCCCCACAGAAATTTTAAAAAGACTATATTTATTAGTAATGGAGCCACAGCTAAGTGTAAACTCCCCACAGAATATTAATGGCAAAGACAATTAAATGAAAGCTCGCTATCTGACTCAAGTACAAGTTCCCATTAAATAATGAACGCTAATCCCATGATAATGAAACTGTAATGATAACCTAAACTCAATTCAACCGAAAAGTCGGTGTTTGCCCTGTGCGAAACGAGAATAAATTTCTTACCTTAGTGAAACTGCATGTCAAAATTCTGCTCTTATTGTTCTCTGGCGCTTGCACGAAAAGCATTGGAAGTACCTTTTGAAAATCTTTGTTAAAAGGAAATGGAAGGAAATTTGAATGATTGTCTCTAAAATTGCTTTTAAATCAAAATTATTATTGGGGGCGATTTTTGAAAGTTAAATTACAATCAGTGTTCGTTACATTATCTGATGAGCGCAAAGCTGCATGATTATTTATTTAAATAAATTATACCTCGTCCTGAATCTCGACCATTGCGATGCCGACGCCCGCCGACTGCTCTCCGCTACTGCTAGCAACCGACTCCAAGCACTACTGAGGACTGACTACTGCAGACTGACTACTACTGCAGACTGACTGACTGCTCGCTACTGCGAGTCGAGCGCAACTGCTCTGGTCAGAGATTCTACAATGTCTCAGCATCGCTGCCGCACAACATACGTGTTTCAAGGGTAAAAACTGTAGAGGAAGGATGAGATTGGAAAACATAATAAATAAATCTTACAGGTGGTACTATGAGAAGAAATGGTTGGCGCAGGAGAGGAATTCTTTGCGGGTCGCATCAAACCAGTCAGAACACTGCGGCCGAAAAAAGTAAAAACATAAGAAAATGGGACCTAATCATGAATTACTGGCTTAATCTGTATATGGCACACATGTAGGAGCTTGTAAACTCTCTGTCTGGAGGAAAAGAAGTCATTATCCAGATTAGGCTAGAGACGGTGTTACCCGATATAGGCGTGATGCCTCCTTGGGTTTGACGATCTTTCTGTCCGGTGTGATTAACTGCGTGCAGCTGGTAAATGATGAGCATGGAAAAATGTAGCGGACACCTTCATCCTGTAACTTATCTTCACACAGCATATTACTGATTTGTCATCAGAACAACTGGATTTCTAATGTGAACTGAGATTGTCAAAACGAAAGGAATATGACATGCTGCACTGTTATCTTTCTCACGTATAAATTATAGTTCACTTTCCTTAAATTCGCTGTCTCATAACCCAATCACCATTGAAGCGTAGCTTATGGCTCTGAGTTGCCTTACGTTTATTATTAACAAGCTTTCTGTAAACTCTGTAACTTTCCTCACACACTGCCTCACTATTTATGAATGTGCCAAAACATTTGACTCTGTTATAAGAAAACCCTACTTATGCGCCGGTAGATGCAACCAACGTCGACGGAGTTAGTGTACTATTAGTGCCTCTCCTTTGGCACGTCCGACGGCTCTGAAGATTCCTCTGGCACTGAACTCGAGGCTCGTGGCTATTAGCAGGCTAGAATTCCTACTGCCTCATTCTGGTCTGTTTCGAAATAAGTCATTAGGCGACCGCCAAATCATTCACAACAAGCCAGATCTGGAATGAGAATTTCACCCTGCAGCGGAATATGCGCTGATATGAAACTTCCTTGCAGATTAAAACTGTGTGCCGGACAGAGACTCGAAATCGGGACATTTGCCTTTCGCGGGCAAATGCTCTACCAACTGAGCTACCCAAGCACGACCCACGACCACTCTCCATAGCTTCAATTCTGCCAGTACCTCGTCTCCTACCTTATAAACTTCACAGAAACTCTTCTGCGAACCTTGCAGAACTAGCACTCCTGGAAGAAAGGATATTGCGGAGACATGGTTTAGCTACATCCTGGTGGATGTTTCCAGAATGAGATTTTCACTCTGCAGCGGAGTGTACGCTGATATGAAACTTCCTGGCAGATTAAATCTCTGTGCTGGACAGATACTCGAAATCGGGACCTTTGCCTTTCGCGGGTAAGTGCTCTACCATCTGAGCTACCCAAGCACGACTCACGATCCGTCCCCACAACTTCAATTCTGCCAGTACGTCGTGCTTGGGTAGATCAGATCGTAGAGCACTTGCCTGCGAAACGCAAAGGTCCCCAGTTCGAGTCTCCGTCCGGCACACAGTTTCCAGCCAGACTTCTTTGACCTTTACGGAAAACGTATCAGTTCTGTTACCTATTACATGAGACATACGTCACCCTGGATTAAGCTTCTCTATTTGCTCCTATTACTTGTTATTTAGTAAATTATGTTGTTCAGTTACCAACTCGCGATTTTCTCACCAGAGACTGTTCGCAAGGTTATGTGTATCTGTTTGAAAATACTTGCTTTCGAGGGGTGACGGGTGAGAGGAAAGCGCGCCTCAGAAGCCATGCTGACTTCTCCCCAGTGCTCGGCACCAGGGCTCTTTGATCACATGGACTTATGAGCTCAATGTAAAGCTGCCTCACATGTAAGCCTGCCCTTTAGGGTCCAGTTACAATCTTACTGTACATCTTATACAAAGGATATTGTTATGTTACATTCATTGTTGTGATGCTTGGTTATGTATAGGAGGTTATCAGTATCACATGCAATTCAGAACAGACTGTGTGACCAACGAATTTTCAACTGTTGATGTACTCTGGTATGTTGAGAATTTTGTTGCCTAGTACGCTCTCTACCTACCAGATCTTAAAAAACGAAACTGACATGCCTTCTTCATCGGTTACCAGACGCTTCAAAATAATCTAAGTGTTGTTCGATAATTTTACTAATATTATAGGGAATAACGTCTATTCGAAAATAAGTTTATAGATCAACATTACTGGGTTTAATGTTTTAATGCAGAATGACTTTTCACCACCAGACAACATACGTATTTGTTTTCGAAGGCAGGTTTACAGTAGCGCTACCTTGTTTATTTGCCGAAATATCCCTATATTTAACGCATTTTTGGTGTGAGATGCTAAACAGTAGTCAGGTGCGACTAAATCTAAGCTTTAACATTTGTGGGGAACCGCTTCGAAACAAGTTTGTGTACTTTTTCTAACTTCCGCGGTAGTAGAGAGAACGGACATGTTTTCCCTATGCAAGGAGGCGTCAAGTGAAAGTTTGCGGAATGAAATAATCAGAACGAAAGTTACATCGCAAGGGGAAGGGGGGTAGGTCGTGCTTGGATAGCTCGGTAAGTAGAGCACTTGCCCCCGAAAGGCAAAGGTGCCAAGTTCGATCTCCCATCACTTTTAATCTCCCAGGAATTCTTAATTTCAAATGACATAAAAAAATCGATTACGACACGGTTTCGTTTCCGGGTTTGAATAGTTAATAAATAATGATCGTCAGCAAGTTCCAACATTACCTGACAAAGTAAACCACATTACCGAGATATTATTCCCTATTTTCCCCAGAAATTATGTTGTGAGTGTGGCGTCGTAAGCACAGCACGCACCACCAGTCAGCACCAAAGGCATCGACAAGTGTGCAAGCCTCTCTAGCAGACGGCCTACAGGCCAGCGGTTGCCGCACCAAGCATTCGCAGTTGTGTCGCCGCTGGCGAAGTTACACCCACTGGCGCGGCCAGTTGCAAGTCAGCTCGACACCCGAGAAGACCGCCCTCTGCTTTTGCACTTCGCACCGCGTTCTCTGGTTCTAGAAAGTCCACACCAGCCCGACTTCAGTGAACGTTCTAGTGGCCATTAAAATTACTACAACAGGAAGATGACGTGCTACAGACGCGAAATTTAACCGACAGGAAGAAGATGCTGTGATATACAAATGATTAGCTTTTCAGAGCATTCACACAAGGCTGGCGTCGGTGGAGACACCTACAACGTGCTGACATGAGGAAAGTTCCAAACCGATTTCTCATACACAAACAGCAGTTGACCGGCGTTGCCCGGTGAAACGTTGTTGTGATGCCTCGTTTAAGGAGGAGAAATGCGTACCATCACGTTTCCGACTTTGATGAAGGTCGGATTGTAACCCATCGCGATTTCGGTTTATCGTATCGTGACATTGCTGCTCGCGTTGGTCGAGATACAATGACTGATAACCAAATATGGAATCGGTGTGTTCAGGAGGGCAATACGGAACGCCGTGCTGGATCCCAACGGCCTCGTATCACTAGCATTCGAGATGACGGGCATCTTATCCACATGGCTGTAACGGATCGTGCAGCCACATCTCGATCCCTGCGACAACAGATGGGGACGTTTGCAAGACAACAACCATCTGCACGAACAGTTCGACGACGTTTGCAGCAGCATGGACTATCAGGTCGGAGACCATGGCTGCGGTTACTCTTGACGCTGCATCACAGACAGGAGCGCCTGCGATGGTGTACTCAAGGACGATCCTGGGTGCACGAATGGCAAAAAGTCATTTTTTCGGATGTATCCAGGTTCTGTTTACAGTATCATGATGGTCGTATCCGTGTTTGGTGACGTAGCGGTGAACGCACACTGGAAGCGTGTATTCGTCATCGCCATACTGGCGTATCACCCTTCGTGATGGTATGGGGTGCCATTGGTTACACGTCTCGGTCACCTCTTGTTCGCATTGACGGAACTTTGAACAGTAGACGTTACCTTTCAGATGTGTTACGACCCGTGGCTCTACGCGTCATTCGATCCCTGCAGCAGGATAATGCACGACTGCTTGTTGCAGGTCCTGTACGGGCCTTTCTGGATGCAGAATGTGTTCGACTGCTGCCCTGGCCAGCACATTCTCCAGATCTCTCACCAATTGAAAACGTCTGGTTAATGGTGGCCGAGCAACTGACTCGTCACAATACGCCAGTCACTACTCTTGATGAACTGTAGTATTGTGTTGAAGCTGCATGGGCAGCTGTACCTGTACACGTTATCCAAACTCTGTTTGACTCAGTGCCCAAGCGTATCAAGGCCGTTATTACGGTCAGAGTTGGTTGTTCTGGCTTCTAATTTCTCAGGATCTATGCACTCAAATTGCGTGAAAATGTAATCACATGTCAGTTCTAGTATAATAAATTTGTCCATTGAATACCCGTTTATCATCCTCATTTCTTCTTGGTGTAGCACTTTTAATGGCCAGTAGTGTATTCTCTACCAGCCTAGCTTCTGGAACAGTAGTTGTACTTCCGGATCTGCTGCCAGAGCCAATTTGTACAAAGTTGAGTATTTGTCAAGAAATGTGTGTGTACTTGTCACTACTTATTAAAGGTGTTTCCATCTGCTCGTTTCCCTCAGCGAACTATAAATAGTTGAGAGTGGCGGCGTCTAAAATCTCCTTCTGTTGCTGTATCAAAATTAGGGTACAAGAGTGAGTATATATCCTTCGGTAATAAATAAGTGGTAACATTACAAACTGGTTAAGAAGAACTGTACTACGGTTAAACAGGCAGCTCTCCTGCATCCCATCAACAACCGTCCTATTCGCGTTATTTGTAACAAATTAACTACATCATCTCAAACATGTTTTGGGTTGATACAAAGCGTGCATGTGGAGGAATAATGGGCGACTCCATCTTCGAGGATATCCGACCAGCCACAACATTAAGCGTTTACATTACTATCTTTAAATGAATGGTAGCTGTCGGAGGGACGTACGAGTACCTACATTAAATTTCCGTTTCCTCGAATAACGGACATATCATTACCAGATCGTACTTCACTGACATTCAACAGGAAAATACAATTTATATTTCAGTTTTTGACAACATAACAATATCCATAAAAGAACCACCCAGAATTACGTTCGGAACTGATTACCAATGAAAATCGGCGGTTTTGCGCTTTCTAGAAATACCTTATTTCACTGCTTTTCTGTGACACATTTATCTCTTTCAAGTTCAACGACCTTTGCTATTCAGCTTTTATAAACCTAATGCTGACAGCCCGCGACCATTTCTGTACGAAAATAGAAGAGAGTGCGACCTCTGCGGCAGTAAGGTCGTTACGCACGGACCCGAGTTAATTACGAGCCACTGCAGAGTTAATACCTATTTGCTCCCAGTCCCCTTAAAGTTCCTCGCCTGGCGGTGACATGAAAGCAACTAAACCAGGAAACTGACTGAGTCGGGAAAAATAAACCCCTAATACTAATTTGAGAAAAGACTGGGAAAAAGAGCTGACGTTCAACATTTTTGAAACGAAAACGTGAATTCGCCACGGATAATGTAAACCGTACTCTGTAAATGTCACAAATATGGATAGATAAAATTGGAATATCTGTTGGTGACCTTCACTAATTTATCTTTATATTAAAATCTGCCTCAAAAAATTTTCAGTAATTAATGTAAGAGTGGCTGTCTGACTCTCTTATTTGAGTTGACAAAGCAAGTTTACATTGCTATAGTAGTCACGATTTTCTTGTCAACGTTACCATGATTACTAACTCTGTAAATAGAAATTATGATTCACCTGTCTGTCTATTAGTTTCAGTATAGTCTTGCATCTCACGCTTTTTTCCGCGAATCTTCTAAATTTTCACAGATATTACCTATCACATGTTCAATAGCAAGCTACAAAGAAGAGTGTTGTACCTAGAGGAAGGTGTACCAAGGAACAAATGATGATTTTTGGTCTGTACTTGAGTCTAGGCACTGAGTTTAGTATCACGTGAAAAAGGTTAACTAGTGACCACCGTAAAGAGTTTACGACATTTTATACAGTTTGTACTGTTGGAAGTGAGACTGTTTTGAGCAGTATTTGTAACTATTTCGCTCTATACACATTCCAGTGTTGTACGATATACGAGGTGTGACAATAAAGTAATGAGGCTGATTTTCTTTGCAAGATGTGGCAACTCTCGAGGCTTGTGTAGGCACAAAATCTTTGACCTTGGTCTATAAGCTGCTCCTATTCCAAGCGGCACATCGATGCAACTACTCAGTCGTGAGGCTAGTTAACATGTGTTTTGGTCTCTCGTCACGGAAATGGAACGGCATAATATTGCGCAACGGTATGCCATTTCTTTTTGTGTTAAATTGGGTGAAAACGAGATGACAACTTACGGTAAGCTTCAGATGGCTTTTAGAAAGGAGGTTATGTCAAGAGCTCAAGTTTTTCGTTGGCAAAAAATGTTTAGTGAAGGCAGAACGAATGTTGAAGACCGCAGTGGACGACTATCAACCTCACGGACGGATGCTAACTTGGCCAGGGTCCGTGTACTCGTACGATCTGATCGAAGATTATCCGTGAAAATGATTGCAGAAGAACTGAACATCAATCGAGAAATGGTTCGTCTGATAATAACTGAAGATCATGGTATGAGAAAGATTTTTGCAAAAATGGTCCCCAAAAATCTCACACCACAGCAGCGAGAAACACGGAAAAATGTGGCAGCCGATCTGTTAGAGCAAACGGACATCAATCCAGAATTGTTGAGCCGTGTTATCACTGGTGATGGAAGGTGGTTTTTTCATTGCGATCCAAAGGCAAACCGCCAAAGTTCGCAATTGTGCTCAGAGGGATCACCCAGACCAAAAAAAGCTTGCAAGTCAAAAGTGAAATGCTTCGTTGATTCAAAGGTAATTGCTCATAAAGAATGGGTGTCCCCTGGACAAACAGTTAACCAATATCACTACAGAAAATTTTTTAGAAAGACTTCGTAAAATAGTTCTTCGTGTCCGTGCCAACATTGCTGAATATTGGATTCTGCATCACGATAATGCGCCATCCCATACTGCTCTGTCGGTACAGCAATTTTTAACCTCAAAACGAATTTCATTACTACCAAAGCCACCTTATTCACCAGATATCGATCCGTGCGACTTTTTTGTATTTCAAGAGTCAAAACAGCAATCTAGGGACACCATATTCAAACAACAAAAGATGTCCAAAAAGCTGTGACGAAGTTCTTGGAGGATATTACAGAAGATGAGATCCATAAATGTTACCATAGATGGCAGATGCGCTGGAAAATGTGTGTGCAATTAGAAGGGAACTACTTTGAAGGAGATAACACTAAACTTGACTAACACGGTAACCAACATTATTTTTTCACATCAGTCTCACTACTTTATTGTCGCACCACGTATTAAAGCTATTTGGAGTATATTTTTAATTCTGCAGGTATAAAATTTTATGCTGGGCAAATTGCTACATTCTTTTAATACTATCTGCATAATTTGTGGACATTTAAGCCACACTTCGTCAGTCTAGCTCCATCTTGTTCCTTCAAACAGAAGAAGGTCTTTTACCATGCCACATGTGATGCCTGCAAATGAACTGAGTTTCTTTTATGTCTTAACGATTTTACTTGTCTTCAAAATGTAAATTTCAGTTGTCTGCCAATAGCTTATATTTCAAAATGTAATTAACTAGTAACTCGTTTTTATAATACTTCTGCTTAATCTGATTTCACTTGCTGATTATTGGTGTCTGGTGGAATAATACTGTTACACACAGACTATTAAATACAGTAATGACACGATTTTCTCAATTGCATCGCTTTTAAATTTCAATCAAATATTTGATCCGAAATAGAGGGCCATGTTATACCTCTGAACATGTTTTCACATATTAAAACACCTTAATTTGACGGAGTAACGTTTGTAAAATCTGCAGCATATTAAAATTGAACGGAATTGTCTAAAAACGAAAAAAGTCTTAAAAGCGTACAAATGTACAAGAGTCCTGTAAATCATGCAGTCTTTGAGAGCGCTTGGAAGTTTTCTCCTTTACTATTTTTTCCACTTCTTTCGCAGGATGATTTTACACTTTTCCCATTCACCACTTTTTTCTTCTGTGAAGAAGGGTCTCCCTAGCAAATGTTCATTACGCACTCTAATTGACTATACAACTTTTGTAACACCAAATTGTATTTTATAGGGTGTCAGTTTCACTTCACTTAGCTCGAGAAAAAACTTTTCAGGATATTTTCCTAAATAAACTCCGTCCGTGTTGTCCACAGCCCACAGGCGTCACTGGATGCGGATATGGAGAGGTGTGCGGTCAGCATACCGCTCTGTCGGCCGTTGTCGGTTTTCGTGACCGGAGGAGTTACTTCTTAATCAAGTAGCTCCGTAATTTACTAAGGGCTGATTGCACGCCGCTTACCAACAACGCTCGGCAGACCCATCCGAGTGGTAGCCAAGCCCGACAGCGCTTAACTTTGGTGGTCAGACGGGAACCATTATTACCACTACGGCAAGGTCGTTGGCATTTTCCTAATTAACATACTAATTTTCAAATGAGTGTACAAGAGAAGAGTAAATCCTATCCCAGGACCTGCCTTTCTACATCTCCATCTGTTGTTTTGGCAGAAGAGCCAACACCGTGTTACTAGAGCAGGCCGAAATGCACGCGTTTTAGCTCACGCAGGCTGGCGTGAGGAGGGAAGGACTCTACTGACGTGGAACATGACAAGAAATTACAATTCAAAAAGCGGGCGTAATTGGTTTGATACTTAACTTTAATCCATTAATGATGAACGTCGCCCTTGACGGTACATGATTCACAATATTTTCTGTTCAGAATAGTGACCGAATATGGTGCCTTGCTAGGTCGTAGCAGACGTAGCTGAAGGCTATGCTAAACTGTCGTCTCTGCAAATGAGAGCGTATGTAGTCAGTGAACCATCGCTAGCAAAGTCAGCTGTACAACTGGGGCGAGTGCTAGGGAGTCTCTCTAGACTAGACCAGCCGTCTGGCGGCGCTCGGTCTGCAATCACTGATAGTGGGGAGACGCGGGTCCGACGTATAATAACGGACCGCGGCCGATTTAAAGGCTACCACCTAGCAAATGTGGTGTCTGGCGGTGACACCACACCATCTATATTTGTTGACCGCGAGGCATCGCTTATTGATTGGCTACGGACACGCAGTGAATCATAATCACTATCCAACCTGAACGCTCGATTCATGTATAATGCTCAAGAAGAAAGTTTCCCGACTTCTGTCTGTATTTGTTACCATCACGTAGGATGCATTTTGAGGGAAGCATTATGGTCCTTACCTACCTTTGCAGTTTGGTGACTCGGAATTTGTACATTAAGGATGCAATGTGTAAAGTGTTTGTTGCAGCGCCTTCCTGTGGAGACTGATAGACAACTCTAAGACGTGGCAGTGCTCATCCAAACACTTGTAAACAACGTCCTTTGAGTCTTTTCAGTCTCTTTCTTTAGTCCTGCTTGGTAAGTTCTTCAGAACAGTGAACAGTACATTGGTGGAATGAGGCTTCTCAAGTGATCTCTCTGGTGCTTTAACTGCACTTCTCTAGGAACCTGGAATCTACCATCATCACATTTACAAGATCGATCCAGCATCAATCGTTCCATACAGGTCCATTAAATATTTAATTGATATGACTAACTGGATCTCACATTCACAAAACGTCATGTATCTCTCTGTCCTTTTTAGGCGTGTAACGCCTGGTTACATTGACAGTTAACAACTAATTCTTGAATCAGTTTCCTAACGATGCTTGTTCATTGTACGAAACTGCATCGTCACCAAATAGCATAACAGATTTTAACAGACCTAGACACGTTCCAAATCTGATATTTGTTATACGAAAGTCTTGTTGAGCAACACTGCCTCTATACAATTGCATCTTTTCGAATAATATAATGAAGCCTAATAAGGTTGCAATCATTAACTTCTGAATCACTTATCTATCTCATGAAAAATATGTTGAAAAATACAATGTCAGTTCTTATGTTAATATCAATATTGTGCGTAAATCTTATATGCTGGGTGCTTCGTAACTTGCACGTATTTGATAAAGGACATGTTGTCCACCGTGAGCAGCAATTCAGAAGTATTTATTTCGTCTAGAATCAGTGGTATCTAAAATAAAGTGAAGTCGTATGGCATGAATCGATAGGAGACAGCAGCAGGCACTTTCCTTTTGCTAAGTGCAAGAGCTGTGTGCACAAGTTTACCTGTCAAGTGTAGGTGTGTCTGCTGCTTCGGGGATGGATGTGTGTGATGTCCTTAGGTTAGTTAGGTTTAAGTAGTTCTAAGTTCTATGGGACTGACGACCTTAGAAGTTAAGTCCTGTAGTGCTCAGAGCCATTTCAACCATTTTTGTTTTTGGTAAGTGTGTCTAAGGGGTACGTCTGTAATGTAGTGTCCGTGTTCGAGGTGCTGAAAGAAGGGAGAGGGCGAAATCCTGTTTTGGACAACAACTTTCTTATGTCGAAGAGCCCCAAAGGGGCCACCGAGCTCAAAGTCCCCATCTGACACAGGAATAACCATCAGTAGCGACCTCGCTTCATGAGACACAGCGGAGAGGTTTGGAAATTCATCCAGGTTGTCGGTGCAAATAATGCTGGTATGGTGCTTTAAACCACCACCCCTCCTGTCGACCTCTGTCGTCAAGGAAAATGGGAAACTGTCAAGCAAACAAGTTGATATGGATACATGGATGGAAATCCGTTCCAAGGAGGGCAGATCCAGTTCATGGTGGAGATAAGGTACCCATTACAGCGACCCCAGTATCAGCACCACGCAGATGGTTCACCAGCGTGGGACAATCCAGTCGACTGTTTCATACAGTCACCTGCCATTACCCATAATACCACTTACAACACATGGTGGGCCTACTATCTGCGGCTTCCGCTGCGACGGTTCTGTCCCTCGTTCGTCGCTCAGAACATCAAGTTTCTGGAATTTCTGCCATCTATCTTATTCACACATGAGGCTCACTATCCGGAGGGCTGTGTTGTCAGCCTTCACAACCCTCACCTCTGGGCTGCGAAGAATACCCGTGGAATTATCAGCACCGGCTTAGCCTCGTTGTGCGGGCAGGGTTTATTGGCGACTGCCCCTCTGGACCAGTCATCCTTCTGCAACACTTCATAGGCAGGGCATATCTGTACTTCATGCAGGTGAGCTTGTCTCCCTTATTGACGACGTGTCTATGGCGGTATAAAGGGTAATATGGCTACTACATAATGGTCCTCACAGCCTCCTGAGTGTCGAACTAAAACACTAGTACACTCAAAGTAACCCATTTTTCTCGTGTATTTTCATGTGTACTTTCAATCATTTAAACCTAAACTCTTAAAACCTTTTCTTCTCCACCTTCAAGGAGAAATAATGTGCCCACGTGAAGTTTTTTGATCCTTTTTTCTCCAGTGAAACTATCTTACAGGTTGTCGCAATTTAGAAAAATCAAGCATTATGAAGTAACTAAAACTGATTTCTATACACATACACTAGTTGTCCAATTAAAGCATTCAGCGTACATTAAAGGGTGACATTTTCTAAACCCGCTAACTGTCTCCCACTGCGATGCAGAAGTTTGACATTTGACTCAAAGGTATCTACAAACCTTCTCTGTAATGTTAGAAAAGTATGGCGCCCTATGATGTGACGCTTCAAACAGGAAGGTGTTGGTACATGCAGAAAACAAGGCTGCAACTTAGTTCACGTGAGGTGAAAGGTCGGTGAATGACGCCGCATTGGCATCAAATTTCGCCACTATATCGCGCAACGCCACTGAACTCTTGTCACACGGTGGGAAGCTCCGAGAGGGTGGCACAAAGGAATTCCCTCGTGGCGTTGATTGCCACAAATGTCGCTGTCGAAAACGATACATCGCATACTGATGAACAAAAGGACGACGTTTATGACAGATAAAGACACTACTGACACCCCTGAACGATTGAATCCTTCTGTAAGGACATTGCGAGAATGCAATCACGTCGTGGGGTGTAGAGCAACTGCATTTTTCCTCTGTTCCACATGGTAGAGCCGCTAGGGGCCGTTCAAAATCTTTCAACAAAATTTGAATGTGACCCGAAACAGCAAAGAGTGTTTAGGCTTCTTAAACGTCCTGTGTTGCACCCTCCAATGGCGTGACACCAAGGGGTGCGACATTGACACATGCGTGAATAAAATGGCAAAGGGTCCCTCTGAGATCCTCTAGTTTGATAACGCCCTCGATGCCACCCACGCACGTTTGTTGAGCACTTTAGAAATGTACCTGTACGGAGCCAACCTGTCAGTGATTACTAGGCGCCTGTGTGAGAGGCAGCCAGTTCGACATCTGCAACCTGAGCGGGGCCATGATGCCGGACGAGAGCCAGCTGGCTGCATTTGAAATCTAAGGAGTGACGAAAGCGATGCCTGTCAAGCGGACGTCTAGGAATGAGTGAATGGCACATTATTATAACGGTACATTATTAAAGGGCTTAGGGGTGCGTTGGTGGCGCCGAGAGTGTAGATGAACTGGGGGATCTTAGAGGAGCCCTCTGCTACCTTAGCCGGCCGTGGTGGCCGAGCGGTTCCAGGCGCTACAGTTTGGAACCGCGCGACCACTACGGTCGCAGTTTCGAATCCTGCCTCGGACATGGATGTGTGTGATGTCCTTAGGTTAGTTAGGTTTTAGTAGTTCTAAGTTCTAGGGGACTCATGACCTTAGAAGTTAAGTCCCATAGTGTTCAGAGCCATTTTTTTCTGCTACCTTATTGACACATGCAGCAGTGTCAAAATCCCTAGTGCAACGACGCAGTAGGGTATGAAACAGTGTGGCTGTAAAAGTGTAAAAACTCTTTGCTGTTTGTGTTTGCGTTCAAATTTTGTCGAATGGTTTTGAGTGGTCCCTGCTGGTTCCATCCGTTATACCAAAGCAAAAATTGCACTCGTGCTACACTCGAAAAGGGTGCAATGACGTTCAGTGGTCTTGCATGCCTACGACGTCCTTAGCGAAGGACTGAATTGTCTGGGCCTTGTTAGCATGTCAAAGCTTGGCAACAACGTCATCTTTTTGCTCATTACACTGCCATCTTTCCTTTTGCAATACGAAATGTGTAGGTGTCAACGACCCAAGGGAAGGGCGTTTTCAGTGACGTCCTCCAAGCCATCGCGTAATGCCTTTTCGTGTCGATACGGAGCTGCGTTGTGTCCGAAATGTTTCCCTTCGCTACCCACCCACACACACACACACACACACACACAAACTCGTGATTTAAAAGCTGAGCATCGCCTTGCTGGTCTCCATCGCAGAGGCGTCAAAAGAAGGGATGAAATGTGGATAACAGACACTGTGACGAACTTCCACCTTGGCACGTCCATGGGAGGTGGTGCCCAAATGTGGTGGAAAAAAATGAGAATGATATCATCGTATGGCGCTAATGGCATCAGACCCCACCTGGGGAGGTTCGGTCGCCGAGTTGAAAGTTTTTTTAGTTGATGCCACATTTGGCGACTTCCATGTTTCTGTTGATGTGGACAAAATATCACCCAGTACCGAGCGGAGAAAATCTTCAACCCGGCCGGGAATCGAACCTGTGGTGTTGCATGGCAGTCAGACGCGGTGACCACTTACCTAAGGAGGTAGTGAAGTTTGATGCCAATGTGTCATCATTAATCCAACTTTCACCTCACGTGAAGTATGAGCGCTGGCCTTTCTTCCACAAGTGTCGACACCTTTATGTCTGTAAGCGTTACTGTGCCTGAGGGTGACATTGCAGAGAGCCACACTTTTGCACCATTACAAAGGAAGTTTATAAGAACCTTAAAGCCAAATTTCAAAGTTCTGTGTCGCATTGGGAGACTATTACGGGGTTTCATAGAAGTGGCCCTTTAACGGAAATGTAAGTATGAGTGCATGCTACAGAACTCGCTAGATATATTTCCAGACATGAGAAGACACCTTTACTATGAGACTCCCTGCCTTGACCAACAATACTTATGACAGTACTATCCAATAAGGCAAAAAATTATATCTGAGAGACGTGACACTGCACTTCACACAGAACAGAAGAAGAAGTATTGTGATCATTTCACATATGTGATAAGTGCTCAATAAGTAATGCAACTCTTTTTTTCTGAAAGCAGTTTGGCTTTATTCATAATTCCAGTACACCAAGCTATTTCTCATTCTTTTGGAACCAAACTATTTTTCCACATAACATCCATTCAACTCAACGGCCTTAGCCACCTTACTGGTAGGGCCAGTATACTCTACTGGTCAGAGTCGAAGCCAACTTGTTGCATCAGTAACCTCCTCATCACCCCACGTACTGCTTCCCTCGCAGTGCATTCTTCACTGGGCCAGACAGGTGAAAGTCCGAAGATGTGAGATCCGGGTTGTAGGATGGATGAGGAGCTAGAGTTCAATGGAGTTTTGTGAGCTCGTCTCGCATGCACAGATTTGTGAGATGCTTTGCGTTGGCATGGAGAAGGAGAAGTTCATTTATAGTCTTTTGACGGCAGACACGCTGAAGTCGTTTTTTTCAGTTTTCTGAGCGTAGCACACCACCATGAGAGAGGACATCAACCTGAATAGCAACTTAAGAGTCCCACAAGGCTGTCGCCATGACTTTACCAGCCCAGGTTGCGACTTTGAACTACTTCTTCAGAGGAGACGTGGTATGGTGCCATTCCATGGATTGCTGTTAGGATTCTGATTCGAAGCGCTGTACCCGTGTTTCATCGCCTGTGACGACGTCCAACAAAAAGTTGTCACGATCAGCCTTGTAACGCTCAAGAAATTTCGCACAGATGGTCCTTCATTGGTGGTTATGGCTTTCTGTTAGGACGCGAAGAACCCAGGGGGCACACACGCTGGAATATTCAAACTCTTATCAGCACCACCAACAGAGACGTCCAGTTGAGCAGCAAGGTGTTTGATAGTGATTCGTCGATCATCTCCAATGAGAGTGTCTGCACGTTCCAAATTAGAGATCAGACAGGTTTGCGCTACGATGACAGACGCCTCGCCCGACGACTCAGCTTGCTATTGTTGACTGCCAGGTCTCAGTAGACATTGTGCAAGCACCTCTGAATGTCGTCGATACTCTGGTTTTCCGACAAAAGACTCTCCATGACAGCTACTGTGACGAACAAACCTCTGTTACAGGCGCTACTTTGCAGGCTACATTTAGCGCCGCCATCTATCAGTACTTCATGGAACTATAAGAGCCGAAGCAGGAATATTACACAATGTGCTACAGCAAATTTAGCATTTGTTTAACCGAAAATACCTGAGAAAAAGTGTGTTGCATTACTAATTGTACGCCCATCGTATTTTAATAAGGTGATCATTCTCATTCAGAATATAGTATTGTGATGTGTGGATCTTGTAAGATGGCAGAATAAATGGTCAGATTTCCACCTTACATGAGCCCTTTACAAATCACAATTAGAAATTGAATATGACACCTAACGTAAATCGACAGTTATGAGAACATTTGCCTGTCAATATGTAATGCAAAAAGGGATGGCAGTCAGTAATGGTAATTAACACATCGTTCCTATAAAATGCAAGTCTTTGAGCGGAAGGTAGAACAGGGAACATGAGTCGAGTCGCTTTTAGTTTTGAAAAGACAGCTCCACAACGGCGTAGCGAAACCGCGCTGTGGGAGTTATGCCAGCGACCTCTTAAATGGGTGGCAGGAAAGAGGACAGCGACCCCGTGCCAGGTGATTCAAGCTGGAAGGCCGCCAGTAGCGAGGGCATTGGTACAAGGGCAGAGAAGCAGCTTTAGAAAACTACATTTCGAAATTCCAATGGGATACGAACAAAAGCAAGTGTCGTATTTTCGTCCAGCGAGTGCGACACATGGGAAGGTCTATGTACTTTAGACGTCTGTAACGGGCACAAAACGTCCGATTGGCGGAAACCCACTAGGAAGGAGAAAACTACTGAAGTTTCGACGCAGTTTGATAGAGGGGACATTGCAATTGGTAGAGGGTGTTTCTACAAAATGAGAGGAACGGTCCTATTGGTCGAAAAAAGCCGTGACATGAAAAAGGAACCCAAGTGGAGGGAGGCAGGTCTGCCATGAGAGGGCACGAGGGAAATTTTGGAAATGGATTCTTCTCTGAACTGGCGTCAAGTGCAGAATGGAGCGCTTAACGCTCCGTACGATGCAGAGAAGAAATTGGTGTGGCCACTGCGTTCACAGCGGCTGCACTCCAGCTAAAATTAGCTGTAGCAACGTTGAGCTCCAACTGTGGAGAAACGAACCAGCCACATTAGTTACTTGTTCTTGCGAGAACTGAGACGAGCGGTTCTAGCTGCTACAGTCTGGAACCGCGCGACCGCTACGGTCGCAGGTTCGAATCCTGCCTCGGGCATGGATGTGTGTAATGTCCTTAGGTTAGTCAGGTGTAAGTAGTTCTAAGCTCTATGGGACTGATGACCTCAGAAGTTAAGTCCCATAGTGCTCACAGTCATTTTTGAGAACTGAGAGGGCACTATAATATGGACGCTGCTCCAACCATGCCCGTGTATATCGGCACATAATAAGACTAGGGCTCTCGCATAACGAGAAACATAGGGAAAGTTTCTGCTGGAAAGTTCAGTAAAGGCCAGATTAGTTTAGTAGGAATTTCAGTGGATGAGAGCGGCCTTGCAGACATCAGCACGTCGCAGCTTAAGGTAAATATTACGTAAAGTGTAAACTTTGTTGGTTCACCAGCTTGCGTACACTGCAAACTCGAGGGGCCTTGGGTAATCTTGCGCCAAAATTTGTCACTTGACTAACCATCGACCGTAGACTTGATTGTCACCCTAAATAGTAAAGAACTTTGAACCGGAATCGGACGATTTTCGTAGTACTGACCATCATAACGTATGTGTAGGAGCAATTTTGTAAAGAAACGTCCAAATAAACTTTCATATTATTCTGCTTAGGATTAGTATAAAGAAACTTCCAATTAAACTTTCGTAATATTGTGCTTAAGATTAATGTTGTTTCAGAGAGTTAATATTTAACATTGTTGTGTATAAACGTATTTCACTTCGTGATGCTGGTTAGATGAGTTATCCATTGCACTGTTTTTATGTTGGCGAGTTGAAAACTGTGTGAAAAGCTGTAATGTGGTGAGAATTGTTGCGACATTAAACTTGTCATATCACCTCACACAGTGTTCTCAATTCAAGAATAAGGAAAAAACAACAAATCCCCGCAACCTTACAATCTGACAGACACTTCAGGTTGCTTACATAACAACATGGACATGAGGATGATCGAAAGAGATCGAAACTAGTCATTAAGTAAAAAAAAAGCGCAAACTGAGAGTGGAAAATCAAAGATATATACATTTTTATAAAATACTTACTATGTTGCTGGCCGATTCTTTGTGTGTGCCTCTCATTCTCATAGTCTTGTCTTCGCGCAGTCCGTGGATCGCGAACCTTGTAAAGCAGCTATCTGCTCCTTCGCCTCCTCATCTGCTTCGTCTCCTCTTCCCTGCCGTGTTGCTCCATTCCCCGCCTACCTCTCGCCCAGCTGGAGTGTCTGGAGTGTCTCTGCTACCTGCAGCGCACCGCTGGCTCCTCCCGTCGTGGCAGATATCACGCGCCAGCTACTTGCCGGCTGGCTAATGTAGCGCGAAATTCAAACGGGCCGCCCCGCCGAGTCCTGAGTCTCTGCTCGCAGCTTGCTCGCCCCTCTGTTCTGCCTCCTCTCAGCGCCACTAACGGAGCAGGACTGCCTTGTATGTCCCACGGCCACTTTACTGACATTAGCTCTACCATTACGTGTCAATGAATTCATCTCGCCCTATATTTAAGCAAGGAACACAGCTGTGAAACCGCACTGATTTCTTCTCTTTCTATTGCATGTCCATTGTTACACACTCCTACAGCCTATAAAATGATCAACGTTATTCACGGATACACACTGAAGAGCCAAAGAAACTGGAACGGCTGCCTAATATCCTGTACGGCCCGCGTGAGCACGCAAAAGTGCCGCAGCACGACACATGAACACGACTGATATCTGAAGTAGGGCTGGAGGGAACTGACACCATGAATCCCGCAGGGATGTCCATAAATCCGTAAGAATAAGATGTGGTGCAGATCTCTTCTGAACAGCACGTTGTAAGTAATCTCAGATATGCTCAATTATGTTCGTGTTTGGAGAGTTTGGTGGCCAGCGGAAGCGTTTAAACTCAGAAGAGTGTTCTGGAGACACTATGTAGCAATTCTGGCTGTGTGGGGTGTCGCATTAACCTACTGGAATTGCCCAATGCAGATGAATGGATGCAGGGGGTCAGACAGGATGCTTAGGTGCGCGTCACCAGTCAGTGTCGTATCTAGATGGATCAGGGGCCCCACATTACTCCATCTGCACAGGACCCACACCATTATAGAGCCTCCACCAGCTTGAACATTTCCCTGCTGACAAGCAGTGCCCATGGATTCATGAGGTTGGCTCCATAACCGTAAACGTCCATCCGCTCGATACAATTTGAAACGAGACTCCTCCAACTAGTCAACATGTTTCCAGTCATCACTAGTCCCATATTAGTGTTGACGGTCCCAGGCGAGGAGTAAAGCTTTGTGTCGTGCATTGATCAAGGGTACACGAGTGGGCCTTCGGCTCTGAAAGCCAATATCGATGATGTTTCATTGGATGGTTCGCATGCTGTCACTAGCTGATGACCTAGCATTGCAATCAGTCCCAATTTCGAAAAGAGTTGCACTTCTGTCACGTTGAATTATTGTCTTCAGTCGCCATTGGTATCGTTCCTGCAGAATGTTTTTTCTGGCCTCAGCGACTTCGGAAATTTGATGCTTTATCGGATTCCTGATATTCACGGTACACTCGTGAAATGGCCGTACGGGAAAGCCACCACTTCATCGCTAACTCGTAGAAGCTGTGCCCCATCGGTCATGCGCCGACTATAACACCGCGTTCTTTGGCGCTTCAGTATGCTAACGTGTTTAAAATGCAAGATGCTTAAGTCACGGCAGAAATCTATTCATCATAATTGTAAGTTGCGATAGCTGAAATTTTATAGCAGTCCTTCAACACAGTTTCCTCCTTTATTGAGAAAGTAGCAAATCCCGATTCTGTAAATAATCGAACTGCCATTTATGACATTACTTCATGCTCGTGGCTACTTTGCAAAGCAGTTAATTACATAAATACTTGACAGTAATCATGTAAGCTGGATAATTTATGTGGCGTCGTCCACAGATCGCGGTGCCACATCAAAATCGGCAATCGATAACACAGACATTACCAAGATCTTGCTGCAAACCCCAAAATCGAATGGGAGTCACTCCAGAAGGCCACACATACCTCTCAGCATAGCAGCGCCATCACGCTGACGTCAATATAGTGTCGAGAATGCAAGAGTTCAGTCCAGTTCGTAACGTCAGATACTTCATCATTCAGGACAGTGACAGCTGTTAAAGTTTTCTATGAACATTTTACCTTAGGACAAATGTTTGTTAATAAGTGCGCAGAGTGATACTTCCACAGTCAGGGACAGTTGTAAAGTATCCAGCGATCCTGCCGCAATGAACTGTGTCAAAGTTAAGTAAATCTTTTTTCATTCGTGTAAGAAAGTGAACTAATATTTCATGTATTCCAGTTTGATCAGCCTTCTTCCAGAGCAATCAGAGAACCCACAGTTACAGCCACACGAAAGTATTTTCGTCTAGTGACAATAATTTTGCTCCGTTATAGGCCAAATGTAGTTTTTCAAGTATTTCAGTGTTTATGAAGTCCTGTCTCCTAAAATACGTGTCCTACAATGATACAATTTTGCAGGCACATTCACTGGTAATGTGGATACAGTCTACAAAAGCTGTTACTAACAGAATTAGTGGTAAAGAAATGAAAAGTTGAGTAACAAATTAAAACGTCATGCATAAAGCAACAGTTGTACTGCATGAAGAGTGAAAATGCAGTAAGCGATTAATTTTTCCCTTTCATTATTTTGTGGGTGTTTCAGACAGAAAAAAGTTCCGTAAAGTTCTGAAATTACCTGCAAATCTTTTGCAAGTCACTTAGTGCTCTCAGGCTGAATATAATCTAGATTTTTGCGCGCCGGGAGCTACGCAAACTCAAGATATACACACGGTTGTCACAAACAGTCTGAAAAGTTTGTAAAGGTGTTGCAGGGTAAGTGGAGCTGTGAAATAATTGTTACGAAAAACATTCGATACGTTGTGCTTTTCCGAGTCAATTAGCCCTAACCTTATCCAATCAAGTCCGCAGCTCTTGGTCTTGCTGTAGTATTCTCGTTTTCCGCGCACGGGGTCCCGGGTTCGATTCCAGGTGGTGTCAGCGATTTTTCCTGCCTCGAGATGACTGGGTGTTGTTGTGTCGTTTTCATCATCATCATCATCATTTATCCCCATTACGGTTGGAGGACCGTGCCTAGTACGGTGGTGCGGGTCTCCCGCATCGTCCCCTACGCTCCTCGGAGGATGGGACCTCATCATCATCATTATCCAATCAGGCCGCTAAGCGTCTCAGAGGGTGGCATAAAGAGCGTCATTGAAACGACCCCTTTCTCTGGGACGTTGATTCCCACGAATTTCGGTTTTGAAAACGACAGTTCACAGTGCGATGAACAATAGGAAGATCTTGACAGCTTTTGACACTGCTGACACTTCAGGAAGAAATTAGGAAATTTGTGGTAAGTTCCTATCGGACTAAACCTTTGTGGTCGTCGGTTCCTAGATTTACACACTACTTAATTTAACTTAGACTCACGCTAAGGACAATACACACACCCACGTCCAAGGGAGGACTCAAAGCCCCGCTGGGGGAGTAGTGCGAACCGTGACATGACGCCTGAGACAACGCGGCTACCCCGCGCGGCACACCCTCATGCGTTTCAACCCTTATCGTAGGACATTGTGCGGCTGAAATGATTTCCGCGGACACCCATAACCTGTCAGGAAGTTTCATAACAGCACACACACTGATTTTTGGACAGCAGACCGAAGACCGGCGCACTACCACTTAAATACGTTTCCAGTGCTGGGATGGCGTTCGTGAGCGTAACAAAAGCTTTATTAAATGTATTTTCTAATTGAACACGGAATGAAGTGAAGTGAAACTGAACAAATGCATTTCCATTTCTGAGCTTTCTCAGTATATATATTATTCCACTGGATGTCTTGATAATTTATATGTCTTCAGATAAGAAGAGAATATAAGCTTCAGAAAGGCTGCAGAATACTGCTGTAGATTAGATGGGCAGATCGAGTAACTATTGAGGACGTACTGCGTCGAACTGGGGAGAAAATAAATGCATACCACAACTTGATTAATGGAAGGGATCGGCTAGCATGGAGACCTGCGGCAAACCGATCTTCCGACTCAAGACCACAATAAAATGCTTTCTTGTGGTCAATCTTGTGTTATTTTACTGATTCGATTGAAGAACCGCATATCTTTTGCGATGAGCATGTCAGAGGCCGTGCCAAAGTACTGGAGTTTGATAGCCCCTGTCTTACGGTACTGTAGATGTAAACTGTCGCTCCCCGTCCGATATAGAATCTATGAGGTATGAACAGAACCAAACAGTCTGACAGTCGGAGTGTTTAGTGAGGACTACGACTATTGCTTCAGGCAGGTGTGGCGTTCGAAACAGAATGCGAGGTAGAAAGTTTACTTTAAATAGTCCCCCAGGCTGACAGTCTGAGTGTTTAGTGAGGACTACGACTGTTGTTTCAGGCAGGTGTGGCGTTCGAAACAGAATGGGGGTAGAAAGTTTATTTTAATAAGTCCCCCAGGCTGTGCCTAAGCCATGTCTCCGCGATACCCGTTGTTCCATGAGTGCTAGTCCTGAAGATTCCCAGGAGAGCTGTGACGTTTGGAAAGTGGCAGACAAGGTTCTGGTAGAAGTAAAACTGTGAGGACGGGTCGTGAGTCGTGCTTGAGTAGCTAAGTAGGTGGAGCACTTGCCTGCAAAAGGCAGAGGTTCCGAATTCGAGTCTCGGTCCGGCACACAGTTTTAATTTGCCATTAAATCTGACATCATCGCACACCTCAATGCAGAGAGAAAATTTCAGTCTAAAAACGTCCTCCAAGCTGTGCCGAAGCCATGCCGCCGCTATATCCTTTATTGTTGGAGTGCTAATATTCCAAGTTTCGCAGACCAGCGTCTGTGAAGTTTGGAAGTTGACAAGGTACCGGCGGAAGTAAAACTGTGACGAGTCGTCCTTCGGTATATCAGTAGGTAGAGCACTTGCCCGTGGAAGGCAAATGTTCTGAATTCCAGTCTCGGTCAGGCACATAGTTTTGGTCTGCCATGATGTTCCATATTAGCTCACGCTTCGCTATAGAGTGAAAATTTCATTCACCTGTAAGACAACTGCGTGATTTCAACACTGGATGTCGCGGTTCTGACCTACACCGCAGAGCCGGGAACGGAAAGGGTGAAACGTGCGTAAGACTGTGATGGCCTTCCCATCGTGTGACACGTTATCGGTGGCGTTGGGCAGAATTTTGGTGGGATTTAGTGTCAATGTGACATCATTAATTCACCGTACTGCTCACATTAACTTCCGAGATGTAGCTTTTCTCTTGCGTATGTCGACACCTTGCAGTTCGAAGCATCGCCTCTGTCCGGGGCGATGTCACAGGGAGCCCCGATTGTCCACCATTACAGAGGAAATTTCAAAGTTTTAAGTCGCAGTAGGAGGCAGTCACGAGGTTCCGAAAAAGTGATCTTCTAATTTTGTTGCGCAGTGTCAGTGCTTGAGGAGACCATGTAAATAATGAGTCGCTTTTCCGTTGTTGGGTAATACGACGCTGACTATAATTATACGCTCAAAATTATCACCTCGAAACAAATTTGTTTACGTAATTAATTTTTCTTTGCAGGTACGCCTACCTGTACAGTGATTCTCGCCAGGTTTTCATCTGGCGTGAACCAGGAACCAGATACCAATCCCTTATTGTTCTTGAAAGGGACCAGTACGGAGGTCGGGGTTTGATGGTGTCGGGTGGGATTATGATTTGTGCACGTTCACCCTTGCATATCTTTGAGAGAGGAGCTGTAACAGGTCAGGTGTATCGGGACGTCATTTTGCACCAGTATGTCTGCCTTCTCAGGGTTGCAGTGAGTCCCACCTTACTCCTCATGGATGATAACGCACGGCCTCACCCAGCTGCCATCGTGGAGGAGTGCCTTGAAACAGAAGATATCAGGCGAATGGAGAGGCCTGCCTGTTCTCCAGACCTAAGCCCCATCGAGCACGTCTGGGATGCTCTCGGTCAACGTATCGCTGCATCTCTTCAAACCCCAACGACACTTCAGGAGCTCCGACAGGCACTGCTGCAAGAATGGGAGGCCATACCCCAGCATCTTCTCGGCCATCTGATCCAGAGTATGCCAACTTGTTGTGCGGCCTGTGTACGTGTGCATGATGATCGTATCCCATATCGATGTCGGGGTACATGCGCAGGAAACAGTGGTGTTTTGAAGCACATGTGTTTCGGGACGGTTTTCTCAACTTATCACCAATACCATGGATTTACAGGTCTGTGTCGTGAGTGTTCCCTATGTACTTACGCTGTTAGCACCAGTTTTGTGTAGTGCCACGTTGTGTGGCTCCACATTCTGCAGTTATCCTTAATGTATGAGCATGAGTGTAGATGCACATTACAATCCCTGTACCACAATAGCTTTCAGTCGTTGCTCTCTCACTACTCCACTCACTGTATGTATCGGAAAGTGCATTTTGTGACGTAAGTTGAAAGGCGTCAGCACTTAGGGGAAATACACTCCATGCTGCATTTTGTGTAACCTTTGATATCTGTTTGTGACCGGTAGTCACCTTTCTACCTGCTGTGGTAGTACGTCTTGGGGTGGAAACCGCTAAGTTCTGCCTCGACGGGTCGTGCGAGCTTTGACACAAGTCAACCAAGCACGAAGCTAGGCGTCAGAATTCGTTTTCACGAGGCGTCATGGCCAGCACACAAAAGCGCTCTGTTCTTCTGGCTTCCGTGACAACACGACTTTTGGTACTTTGTCTTGCTACAGTGAAATGGGCACATAGATGCGACATCGTTCCGGTTTATGAAAAGTTTGTTGCTGGCTTTATACATTTTCGATGCGTTTGTGATTTACGTGGCTTTTCAGAATTTGTGTGAGTTTTTTTTTCACCTATACTTTTTGCAGTCGTACTTAACGTAGGAAAGGATATGTCTTTGTATGCGCTTTAATTTTTTTTAAGAATAAGTGGTGATCAATACCCACCTTTCTCGTCAATTAACCAAGGTTTCAAGTGACTTTTCCCACAATTCTTACACTCGTAAAATAATGGTACAGGCATTAGTACCAATATGTGGTCATTTCCTTTCGTCTATTGCGTCTGATGGCAATGCAAAGTTACGTGATCCACTGAGCTGTATTTTCACGTGAAATACGTTACCTTTACTGAATTACTGGTCATTAACCATACTGTGGGACAGCGGGTTAATAATTTCTCTACTGTATTTGTTCGCCACCTTTTACTAGAACCAAAAATCTATTTTTGCGGTCAGCCAGAAACTGATGCAGAAAATACTGGTCATAGTTTCCTATCTGTAAGTCGACGTTCTTCTTGTGCTCGCTGTAAGAAATGTTTCTACTGTCTATTTACTCATCGGGACCAGGAACTATGATTATAAACGAAAGTTTTGAATTGTAACTGATTAATATATTCAGTAAAATTACACAGGCACAAACTTAGTATTATTCGTGATGACAATAATAATATATTTATCATAAACAGAACAGCACAATGAGCAGCTCACAGGCGACTCCTACTTTAATTTCCAATCAAACAGTGTTTTATCAAAGTTAATTACGCGCCAGAAAAGTGCAAGAAAATCTCACCACTTTCCACGCAGTTTTGTTAACATTATGGGAGGCACACACACTGTCACTTTCCTTAAATCTAAGCGATTCAGGACGGTGTACCATTCCTTGCGAGTTCACTTACTATTTGTACCGAAAACGTGTGATTAACCTCAGATTGGCTGTGACGTCATCCCAAGCAGCGCCTAAGTCGGTGTTTGACTCAGGCGGACAAATTGATTGCTCGTTGCGAAGTGTGTGTATCACTGCCTCAGGTCGTATTTAAATATGGGCGTAGCGAACGGCCGTACCCCCTGTTAACAGAATCTAAATGGCCGCTTTCTCGGACGCATACCATTTTGTAATACGGTCATGAATCAATTTACCATCTTCGTAATTTTTATGTGAATGGGGTTGAGTTGGCTTTAATTACAGAAAAAGTTTTAGTTCAGCTGCATTTAAACTTTGCAGGCTAGAATTTATAGAACGGGCCGGCCGCGGTTGTCTCGCGGGTCTAGGCGCGCAGTCCGGAACCATGCGACTGCTACGGTCGCAAGTTCGAATCCTGCCTCGGGCATGAATGTGTGTGATGTCCTTAGGTTAGTTAGGTTTAAGTAGTTCTAAGTTCTAGGGGACTGATGACCACAGCAGTTGTGTCCCATAGTGCTCAGAGCCATTTGAACCATTTTATCGAACGGATCTGACAGTAGACCATGAGCTCTGAACTACAAATTTAAGAGACTTGTATTGATTGGTATGTACTTCAAAGTCTTGAAATTTGTAATAGCTTTATTACTTAACGCATGTAATCAAATGCTATAACCAGAACTTTCCTTCATTAATATCGTGCGGTAGCGTTCTCGATTCCCGGGTTCGATTCCCGGCAGGGTCAGGGATTTTCTCTGCCTCGTGATGACTGTGTGTTGTGTGATGTCCTTAGGTTAGTTAGGTTTAAGTAGTTCTAAGTGCTAGGGGACTGATGACCATAGATGTTAAGTCCCATATTGCTCAGAGCCATTTGAACCATTTTTGAACCTTCATTAATATAAATGATACTTAATCTTTTAAAAATAAGGGCGTGTTTGTTTCAAATTTAGTTTTTCGTAAATTACTCAAAAACTGTTGGAGGCAGGTTAACGGGGTCACATAGTTAATGTTTTTGTTTTACAAATGGTAGATCACAGTAATCAGTCGTCCTTTTTTTTTGTTTTATTTGGAAAATCTCGATTTCGCCTAGTGCCTAGCCTTTATCAATGCACTATTTCATAACATCAATGCATGTCAGTTCCCTGTTGTTTGGGTGTCTGGCACAGTTCTTTCAAGACTACTGTATAATGAAGGACCTGCAAAGAAGGACGACTGATTGCTGTGCTCTATCATTTGTAAATCATATCACAGTCGCTGCGTGCACCCACGTTCCTAATGGAAGCTAACCTAATAATGTATTTGTATCAATCTGAAGCTTCATACCAATTATCAACTTCTTGAGCGTCAATTTTTCGTAAAAACGCCGGATTTTGACCAAAATATTGCTCCAATCAAGTTAAAACTTGTAACAGTTAACTGCGACATACATGTGCACATTTTAAACAATTTCTGGCTTTCTAGCATTAATATTTAGCGCAACTTGTTTTTATTTAAAACGATGTACACTCCTGGAAATGGAAAAAAGAACACATTGACACCGGTGTGTCAGACCCACCATACTTGCTCCGGACACTGCGAGAGGGCTGTACAAGCAATGATCACACGCACGGCACAGCGGACACACCAGGAAACGCGGTGTTGGCCGTCGAATGGCGCTAGCTGCGCAGCATTTGTGCACCGCGCCGTCAGTGTCAGCCAGTTTGCCGTGGCATACGGAGCTCCATCGCAGTCTTTAACACTGGTAGCATGCCGCGACAGCGTGGACGTGAACCGTATGTGCAGTTGACGGACTTTGAGCGAGGGCGTATAGTGGGCATGCGGGAGGCCGGGTGGACGTACCGCCGAATTGCTCAACACGTGGGGCGTGAGGTCTCCACAGTACATCGATGTTGTCGCCAGTGGTCGGCGGAAGGTGCACGTGCCCGTCGACCTGGGACCGGACCGCAGCGACGCACGGATGCACGCCAAGACCGTAGGATCCTACGCAGTGCCGTAGGGGACCGCACCGCCACTTCCCAGCAAATTAGGGACACTGTTGCTCCTGGGGTATCGACGAGGACCATTCGCAACCGTCTCCATGAAGCTAGGCTACGGTCCCGCACACCGTTAGGCCGTCTTCCGCTCACTCCCCAACATCGTGCAGCCCGCCTCCAGTGGTGTCGCGACAGGCGTGAATGGAGGGACGAATGGAGACGTGTGGTCTTCAGCGATGAGAGTCGCTTCTGCCTTGGTGCCAATGATGGTCGTATGCGTGTTTGGCGCCGTGCAGTTGAGCGCCACAATCAGGACTGCATACGACCGAGGCACACAGGGCCAACACCCGGCATCATGGTGTGGGGAGCGATCTCCTACACTGGCCGTACACCACTGGTGATCGTCGAGGGGACACTGAATAGTGCACGGTACATCCAAACCGTCACCGAACCCATCGTTCTACCATTCCTAGACCGGCAAGGGAACTTTCTGTTCCAACAGGACAATGCACGTCCGCATGTATCCCGTGCCACCCAACGTGCTCTAGAAGGTGTAAGTCAACTACCCTGGCCAGCAAGGTCTCCGGATCTGTCCCCCTTTGAGCATGTTTGGGACTGGATGAAGCGTCGTCTCACGCGGTCTGCACGTCCAGCACGAACGCTGGTCCAACTGAGGCGCCAGGTGGAAATGGCATGGCAAGCCGTTCCACAGGACTACATCCAGCATCTCTACGATCGTCTCCATGGGAGAATAGCAGCCTGCATTGCTGCGAAAGGTGGATATACACTGTACTAGTGCCGACATTGTGCATGCTCTGTTGCCTGTGTCTATGTGCCTGTGGTTCTGTCAGTGTGATCATGTGATGTATCTGACCCCAGGAATGTGTCAATAAAGTTTCCCCTTCCTGGGACGATGAATTCACGGTGTTCTTATTTCAATTTCCAGGAGTGTACTTAGGGAAACATATTCTTCTGATTACCCTGAGATTTGATGATTTTAACATTAATAACATTAATACATTGAAGCATATGTTACAAAATTTGGAACAGCTACTTTAATTTTTAATTTCATTCTTAGATTATGGTGCAATACTTTGCATGCTAAGCGCAGGTGCGTTATGATGACGCGGTGCTAGTAGTAGTGAACCGGGGCGAGTCCCGTCACACTCGTTCGCCCCTGTATCTCTCTCAACGATGCAGCGCTTGTTTCGTCACAATAACCGGGATTTTTACGATTTTATTAACACTTTCCCTTCTTTTTCTGGAAGCTAACCTTCCACGTATTCCATACTTAGCGATGTGTTAGTTTCTGAACCATGTTATCGAAAAGTAACACGTTCATTTTAATTGTATTTAAAAGTGTGCGGTAATATCCTGTCATAAGTAGAGACTGCAGTTTCATTAAGTATACTTTGCAGCTATGCAGGTAAGTTTGTGCCGCTGCTGAACTTCGAGAAATGGAAGTATCGCGAAAATTTGTGCTAACACACTAGCTCAGGGTTTTCAGATTATTAGGTGACATAGGGCGGATATTTTAGAAACAACATTTGCATTGCGCCAAATGTACCTGTGAGATTTAATTGCTTCACTTCCGTAATTAGCGACTACATGAGGTATACTGTGAGAATTCTAAATGGTTGAAATGGCTCTGAGCACTATGGGACTTAACATCTGAGGTCATCAGTTCCCTAGAACTTAGAACTACTTAAACCTAACTAACCTAAGAACGTCACACACATCCATGCCCGAGGCAGGATTCGAACCTGCGACCGCAGCGGTCGCGCGGTTCTAGACTGAAGCGTCTAGAGCCGCTCGGCCACACGGCCGGTGGAGAATTCTAATTAGAGTCTCATCTTGATGTACTGCAGCAAACCTCCCTTTTTTTATTACTGCGTTGTGCATTGCAAAAGTCTCTGCCACAGTAAAAGTTAAATAAATTCAGATTGCATTTATTCACGTATGGTGCACATATAATACAGATGAATAACATTTCAGGGCATAAAAGATAGTCATAATCTATTATTAACTCACAAGTTGAAAAAAAAAAAAAGAGGCCGACTTCTAAGGCGTTGTGTACTCAAGCTGTATCATCACCCCCGTGAATTCAGCACCATTTCCTCAAATGCACCAGTGCAAACCACTCTTTCTCAGGAACACCGGCCATCTCTGTTTCTCGGAAGACCTGGTTTCTTGTAACTTGGCATCCAGGGCGATAAATTACGCCCAGTCAGGATGAAGCGGGGCTGTGAAACATTTCTTAGTGTACCCGTTCGGCTTACCGAAGACTTCTTTCTGCTGCGACGTAAATTAAATGCATTTTTGTAAATTGTTTTAGCAAAAACTGTTCCTCCAATAATTTAATTATCCAAAACATTCACAATTATTTCTAACGAAATAACCGGTTCCTACCAACATCATCCATGCTCACATCTTGAAATAGAGTTGGGATGTGATTTTCTGGAATGGTTGGACTGAACCACTGCCACTATTTTATGATCTGAGGAGGGCCGATGTAGACCGAAACAGTTTATTTCTCTAAAGAAGAATGTGATCGTGTAGTCTTCTTTCGACAGAAATATAGTTTCTAGTAGCACTGTTGATAAAATATCGATATATCAATATTTTTTCACTAACCATCCATATACATCTGCGACATTTCCCCCGTTATTGGTCGTCCACTCTTATTATTCCCTCTTCGCTCTTGTACGTATTGTATATGAACCATCTCTCCCTATAGCGTACACCTACTTTACTCAGAGTTTCGAACATCTTGCACCATTTTACATTGTCGAACGCATTTTCCAGGAAGACAAATCCTATGAACGTGTCTTGATTTTTCTTTAGTCTTGCTTACGTTATCAATCGCAACGTCAGAATTGCTTCTCTGCCGCCTTTTCCTTTTCTAACGCTAAAGTGATCGTCATCTAACACCTCCTTCTCCATTCTTCTGTATATTATTCTTGTCAGCAACTTGGATGCATGGGCTGTTAAGCTGACTGTGCGATAATTCTCGCACTCGTCACTCTTATTGTCTTCGGAATTGTGGGTACTTCTTTTCCGAAAGTCGTACGTTATGTCTCCAGACTCGAACATTCTACACACCAAATTGAACAGTCGTTTTGTTGCCACTTCTCCCAATGATTTTAAAAATTCTGATGGAATGTTGTTGTCCCTTCCGCCTCATTTGATATTAGGTCCCCCGAAGCTCTCTTAAATTCTAATACTCGATCCCCTATCCCTTCAAAATCGAATACTGTTTTTTCTTCTATCACATCAGACAAATCTTCTTCCCCTCATAGAGGCTTTCAGTGTATTCTCTCCGCCTGTACCCTATCTCCTTTGTATTTAACAGTGGAATTCCCGTTGCACTCTTAATGTTACCATCCTTGCTTTTAATGTCACCGAAGGTTGTTGCTGAGTCAGTTCTTCTGACAATAATTTCTTTTAGATTTTTTCACATTTTTTCTGTAGCCATTTCGTCTTACCTTCCCTGCACTTCCTATTTATTTCATTCCTCAGCGACTTGTATTTATGTATTCCTGAGTTTCACGGAACATTTTTGTACTTCCTCCTTTCATCAATCAAATCTTCTGTTACCCATGATTTCTTCGCAGTTACCTTCTTTGTACCTGTGTTCCTTCCCAACTTCTGTGATGGCCCGTTTTAGAGATGTCCATACCTCTTCAACTGTACTGCCTGCTGAGCTATTCGTTACTGCTGTATCTATAGCCTTAGAGAACTTCAAGTGTATATCGTCATTCCTTAATACTTGTGTATCCCACTTCTTTGCGTATTGATTCTTCCTGACTAATATCTTCAATTGCAGCCTACTCTTCATCACTACTATATTGTGATCTGAGTCTATATCTGCTCCTGGGTACGCATTGCAATCCAGTATCTGATTTCGGAACCTCTGCCTGGGCATGACGTAATCTAACTGAAATCTTCCCATATCACTCGGCCTTTTGCAAATATACCTCCTCCTCTTGTGAATATTGAACGGGATATTCGCTATTCTAGCTGAAACTTGTTACAGAACTCAGTTTCTTCGCAGTTGTCTTCTACATACCTATGTTTTTCTTTCCAACTTTCCTGATTGCCCTTCTTAGAGCACACTTGTTGCGTAGCGCTAATAGTATGCTCTTTCTTCCCATCGACGTCTTGAGAAACAATTGCTCGAAATGACAAACATCTAAATGACAAGATCGGTGTTTTAGCAAAGTGGTTATCGCCAAGCGCGAACATACATCGTTTTCCTTTCAATTCTCGCTGTAAGGGGGATAGGCAGGCTATTCACTTGTTGATGTTTCCGAATATCTAATAATAAATCAGTACTTAAAGGTCTAAAACCGATAGTGTATTTACATTGTTCAGCCGATATTTTTGTAGGCAGGTACGTCGATATTTTTTCAGTCGCTCTCTTCTCGATACAACGAGCTCCGATACTTATATTTTTTTTAATATTGATAGGTCGGATTACCGATGTTTTTAAAAATATCAGTAGTCCTATTTTCCAGATTACTGTTTCATCCCCTTAAATCTTTGTGAACTACGTATCAACAGTAAAACGCAACACAGACGATGGTGTTGGGTTTTCAAGGCGGAATCGTTGGCGCCGATGCTGAAGGCATGTAAAATAAACACATTCCACAGACGTCCCACATAAGCACCGACAATGCGCTATTCCGTACCACCTGAAATATTCATTTCTGACCGTAGGTTGCTGATATGTAAACCATCAGTTTAGCAACCTCTGTATATGCATATACTCAGCCTGACAAAAAGTGTGAGGTTCTGAGGTTGCTTTTTGTAGCACTTGCTACCTGCGTTCTCAATCGCTTGGTGGATGTATTACAATCTCTTATTTCCTCTATTTTTTGCCCTCTACGGCTTCCTCTAATACCGTGGAAGTCATTCCCTGACGTCTTAACAGATGTCCTATCATCCTGCCCCTTCTCCTAGTCAGTGTTTTCCACATATTCCTTTCTACTCCGATTCTCCACAAAACCTCCTCTTTCCTCATCTTACCGGTCCACCTAACTTTCAACAACCGTCTGTAGCACCACATCTCAAAAACTTCGATTCTCTTCTGTTCCGGTTTTCCCACAGTCCACGTTATGAGGGTATGCAATGTTATGGCAGAGATTACTAAACCGACGCATACTTACAAACAATTTGGCAGTATGAGTCTATTTATCAGTATAACGTTCCACCCTGCCTGGCCTACACTAATACAGTGATCCGGTTGGGAAGTGTGGCATAGTCGTTGTTTTCTTTCCTGAGGCAAGCTGACCCACAACTGTTGCAGATGGTCCTAGATATCCAGGATACTGACGCTGGGACGAAGTTCACGGCCGAGTAGGTCAAACACCTGCCTGTTTGGAGACATCTGAGGCCACGGGAGTGCCTCGCCATCACGCAGATGATTCACAGAGACACGTGCCACGTGTGAAATAGCATTGTTCTGTCGAAAAATAGCACTGTCGCGTGAAGGGTAATACACGGATACTTAAAATGTGGCTGACACTATTTTGTGTCGTCACGAGTTCTCTCAAACACTATCAGCCGTGATCTCAGCTCATACGTGATGGCATGCCACGCCACGACATCACGACTAATACCGCCGTACATCTTCAAAACACTAGAAGTGTTGTGGACTGACAAGACAGCCAATCCACTATGACAGGAAGCCGATAGGCACGCGTTTAAGCTCACGCAGGCTGGCGTGAGGTCTGGAACAGGACAAGGTCTTGAGACTAGCAAAAAAGGTACGTAGCTTCTGCAATAGGTGAACATCGGTCTGACGGTAAATGCATCACAAGATAAATAGCAAATGATACTGGCGCCTTGCTAGGTCGTAGCAAATGACGTAGCTGAAGGCTATGCTAAGTGTCGTCTCGGCAAATGAGAGCGCAATTTGTCAGTGAACCATCGCTAGCAAAGCCGGCTGTACAACTGGGGCGAGTGCTAGGAAGTCTCTCTAGACCTGCCGTGTGGCGGCGCTCGGTCTGCAATCACTGATAGTGGAGACACGCGGGTCCGACGTATACTACCGGACCGCGGCCGATTTAAAGTCTACCACCTAGCAAGTGTGGTGTCTGGCGGTGACACCACAAGAAGAATTCGAGCTCTACCTAGGTCGCCGCCATATTCTGCAACTGTGATCAATCGAAGTTGCGTGACGCCATTAAACAGCAGTCCGTCCTTCCCGATCATGATACCATTCTAAACACAGCCTTCTGTGTTTCAGTTTAACGGCTACCGACGTTGGGACGGCAATTGCGTAGCCCGGCTACTGCTGGACTCTGTCCAACGATGCAGCGCGACACGAAATATTGCAGGCAGTCCGTTACTTGAAGGGCTTATTTCAATTGTGGTACAAGTCCATTTTTGTTCGTTCTGAGATACAGAGTCCTGAAATTATGTGAGCGCTGAAAAATGTGCAGTTGAGATACCAGAAATATTCAAGTATATATACTTCAATATTTCTGGTATCTCAACTGCAGATTTTTCAGCGCTCACTTAACTTCAGGACTCTGTATCTCAGAATGAACAAAAATGGACTTGAAATAAGCCTTTCACTTGTTCCCTGATGGCAGGCGCAGGTATGAAGGATTTTCCATGTGCTTGTTGCGGAGTACCTCCCTCGTGGTGGTTATACGTGGTCGTCCGGGACCTCGACAACAGGTACGCCTGCCCTCACGTACCCACGCAGCCCAGTGTGAGGACACTGTCACATCCGAATGCCCCAGAAATCTGGATATTGCTCGATTCGACGAGCCGGCGAAATCTCCGTATCTATTGTTTTCTTTTTATTTCATAAGTTTGTGGTGTCTGTGCAATTAACTGGAGACCACGCCCGACTACACAGGGGATAGGCGAAATAATGTGAGCAGTGGTAGTAATGGGATGGTTGTGTTTGAAGGCCAACAACCCAGATAAGGGAGGTGTTGCGCTGGACTGTGCGTGTTCAGTACAGACTAAGCATCAGTGCAGGTTTTTTGTGAGTAGTGCACACTTCATATTGCATTCAGCAGCCGAGCTTAGCATGCAGTGAATGGCCTAACAGAGTTCCAAAGAGGCAGATTGTGGGGGCCCGATTAGCTGTAGCATCAGTAACCAAGACAGCCAACTTATTGAATGTTTCAAGAGCAACTGTTTAAGCAGTCATGACAGGCTACACAAAACATGGAAAGCCATCTTCATGTAAACGTTATAGTGGGCGCAAATCAAAAATAAATAACAGAGATCGTCGCACGCTAACACGAAATGTGTGAAAACAACACAAGACTGCGGATGCTAAAGTGACTTCTGATTTCAGTACCCATCTCCGAGACCCCGTATCCATCGACACTGTCCGCCTAGAAATCCATAGAGTGAATATTCATGGACAAGCTGTAATACCGAAATCATTAGTGACGACAACCAACGCAAAGAGGCATAAACCATGGTGTCAGGAGCATGAATCCTGGACGGCTGATCAGTGGAAACACGTCATAGAGTCCAAGGAGGCAACATTTTCGTTATTTCCAACATCGGGCCGGGCTTAGGTCTGAAGAATGCCAAAAGAAGCCTACAACCCTGATTTCTTGATTCCAACTGCTAAGCATGGAGGTGGAAGTGTGATGGTGTGGGCAGCCATGTCATGGTATTCTGTTCGTCCCATCATTACTCTCAAAAGCGGTGTTACAGCAGACGATTATGTGAACACTTTAGGTGATCAGGTGCACCCTATGATTCAAATGTTATTCTCAAACAACGATGTCGTATTTCAGGACAATAACGCACCTATTCACACAACCAGGACAGCGCAATTGTTGTATGAGGAGCATGCAACTGAACTGCAGCGACTTCCCTGGCCAGCGCAGTCCCCGGACTTGAACATTATCGAACTATTGTGGGCGGTATTGGATCGCAGACACCGAAACAGATTTCTGCCTCCCTAGTCACTACAGGAGTTAGAATAGGTTCTGATCGAAGAGTGGCATAACATTCCACTGGAGACTATACAATCATTATATGCCAGTATTCCAAGAAGAATCGCTGCTGTATTACGGGCAAATGGGGGTCCAATCACTTATTAATAAACCCTTCCGCAATAAGTACAGGCGTTTTGCACATTACTTGTAGCTCCGGCCACAACTTCAAGTCAAAAAGCCCGTAACTAAGTGTAGGTTGGACCTACGTGAGCCACCTATCGCTAGGAAACCACACTCATTTCGCATGAAAACAATGTGGCGACGTGTCGCTATCTGTCGCTTGACTGGTGCTGCGAACCCAACAGCTGCTGCTTTAAATTTGCTTCAAATAAGTCCCTTTTGATGAATGAGTAAGATATTTTCGAAGTTCAAGAGGAAGAAATTGCTCAGTAACTGACCTTGCTCTTTCTACTTGGCAGGATATTTATACTTCTTGTCAACATTATTTTAAAATTTGCTCTCCATCAAAGAATAAAAGTAAACAAGAAAAACAAACTTTTGAAGCTTGGTCCTCTTTTAATATGTTTTATTACTAAAAATACATCAGTTACATATTTCCTAGCAGCGCTATAAATATCAGCACAAATGGCCCTTTTTCTAGGCCCGATATTCTTCTAAGAGAACGATCTCCAAAGTGTTAAATTACCCTGTGAAATTTTACACAGTATGGCGAACACTATTGTTAAACATGTACATGTGTATTTTTCTATATTTTTGTCATGAGACCGTTAATTGTTAATGTTGATACATTGTCCTTCCAGCTTTTCCTATGAATTACCAAAACCTGCTGTTCTATATTTTACCCGCACGTCAATCAACACCAGGCTTCTAAAGTCTGTTGTTAAACATGTATTAGTTTGCAATCATACAATGCCATCCGTTTAAGTTTCGTATTGTATACCAACTATTTACCGTTTACCTGTCTCAGTGGGCGTTAGTTAACGAAACCCAAATAAGTAATGCCGTGAGGGCATTGAACAAGTTTGTTGATAGACAAGAGACAACGGACATGCCGTCGACATTTGCATAAAGATGTTTTCAGTACTATATAAATTAAATCCAGATAACAAACTGAACAAGACAGAGGACAGAAGGCGTCACTTATATCAAGTTTCTCAGAGAATATCCCAAAATCACTTCCTAAAGTAAAGTTTGTCGACAGAGTTCGGGCTGCCGCCCCACACCCTCCCCGTGTACAGCTTCCATGGAGTCTGATAACCTATGGGACAGTAGCAGCTGGTACACAGGTGAACAAGGGAAATTCCTTCCACGCTACTCACGTTAACGGAACGAGAGCATCTCTCATTGTGTAGTGAAATGAAGAATATGGCCAGCCACGTATTTTACAGTAATTTCCATACGGACATAGGTTTCAAAAGTTTACGATCCTATAGAATAATTTACGTTAGGAAAGTCTGCATAACGTGTTTTGGTCGAATAGAAATAATATCATAGAGTTACTGTTGATAGTACTTGATACGAAATTACTTTCACCACTATACATCTGGGTTTCAGAATAATCCTCTGCTTGCTATATATTTGATTTCGTTCATAGTTATTAACAACAGTACATACTCATAACAAAAATAAAAATTTACAAAAGTACATAGACACGTAAGTAGCTGTTCAAATGGCTCTGAGCACTATGGGACTTAACATCTATGGTCATCAGTCCCCTAGAACTTAGAACTACTTAAACCTAACTAACCTAAGGACATCACACAACACCCAGTCATCACGAGGCAAAGAAAATCCCTGACCCCCCCCGGGAATCGAACCCGGGAACGGGAAGCGAGAACGCTACCGCACGACCACGAACTGCGGACAGGTGTATTAGACTGAGTAAGGAAATTTAGATGTGGAGAAAGTATACAGCAGAATAGACTAGAAAATTTTTTAATAGATCTAAGAGTTAATAAAATGGAAGTATCAAATTATTTGACAAAAATATCTGCAATAAGAGATGCATATCTAGAAAAACGAAACTAAAATACTATACCAGAGTGATAACACCACAATTTTTATATGTATATGAATGCATACCGATGAATTACAAGACGGACGCCATTTGAGAATAAAACACTAAATTTAGAAGGCTTTCAAGGTAGAAGATATAAGAAATCTACAACAACATGGACAGAATAAATGAAAAGATCACGTTGGAAGAAGGTGAATGGTTATAGAAAAAACAGGAAACAGGAAATGAAGAATAGGAATTGAAGTTGTTATTTAGCCCTAGTTGGTCTTTACGGAGATAAAAATGTTATTTGCTATGCTTCTGTTTTGTGGTTATGACTTGACTATATTCCGGGACCCTTAGTTAGATTCTTGCCGTAATTTTCTTTCTCAAAGAAATTCTCAGGGTATGCAGTTAGTTTCATCCATCTGCATGCATTATACTGTTGTCCCATTTGGTAATCACTTTTCGAAGATTCTTAAACTTATTTGCCTAGAAAATAATCAGCACTGGAGAAGATTATGAAATTGTTATTGATATTGTCTTTATCCTGTTGACTTATTTGATGCAACTCTCCTTCGTAGCCTGCCAATTCAGAACCCCTTAACCATTGCATAACTATAATACTCTTTACCTGCTTTATCCCGCTCACAGTACGGTAGTACTACCCACTACAATTTTTGCCCAGACACTTCCAGCTGTTACCAAATGAACGATAATTAGTTGAAGCCTCAGGAAATCCCTAGTCATCCTGTCCTTTATTTTGGGGCGTAAAGTTGATGCTTGCCTAATTCGGCGTAGTAATTCTTCAGTAGTTTCTCTACTAGTCCATCTGATGTTTATAATTTTTCTTTAGCACCCCATGTATAAGTTTCTACTCACATCTCCCCTTTAATGTTTGTCTCCCACGTTTCATTTCCTAATGGGGCTACAGTTGAGACAAATACTTTTAGAGAAGACTTTCTAACGGTTATACTATATTTGATGTTAACAAATTCTATTTATTAGAAGCAAATCCATTGCTGTTACCAGCATGCTACTTCTAGTGTCTCATTTCCTAATCTAACTCATCCGTCGTCGCCTGATTTAATACTGTCCCAGTTCATCATTTCAGTTTTATTTTTTCTTTTATTTTTCATTTTTTACGTTCGTCTTTAATATCTATTCAAGACATTATTAATTCCCCCAACTCATCTCGAGAGTAATTGTTTACTAAATGTACAAAGCCAATAAATATTTATTGTGTTAAATATGTGTGAGCTGACTTTATTTCCAAGATAACTCATAGGGACGATATTTATTTATTTAATATGATCATACAAAAGCCATCAGGCCCTCTCGTACATCAGACAAGGGTTTAACACATTACATTTTTAGACCATAGTTACCAATGAAATAACGATTTTAATATGAATATTGTGTTAAAATGGTTTGAGAGAGGCAGTTTGAGTAAATAATACTGGCTATGAAGTAATGAAGTTAACAATGGCAGTATTTCTACCGCTGGTCCTGCTGCATTAATAATGATAATAATAACAATAAAACAACAATAAAAGTAATAACGAGAATGTTTATAAGTGCACAAAATAGTTGTTTTGCGCGTTCTAGGGAAAAAATTCGAGAAATTGAGCTGCGATTACTGGGAAACGAGGAACATCTGGTTGGAAAGAAGGACGTACACGGGTAACGAGTGCATACAGGGACACTGGTAGTCATTATTGTCGCTTCAGTAGGTATGTCATTAACTTATTTCTGAAGCTGGAGATATTACTTAGTTCTCTAATACAATGCAGGAGGTTATTTCTTAGTCCAGTTCCCGATACTAGGAAGGCCTTCGAGGAAGTGTTTGAACGATGGAGGGGGACAGAAGTGATTTTACTCTGATCGGAACAAGTGTTTCTGCCATACTGTTCAGACAAGAGCGTTAAGATCGAGGAGGTGTGTGAGGAACAGTGTGCTTGGGAAGACAGTAGAGAAGACCAGAGGGTCTCGAAAACTCTGTGCTTGTCTGCATGCTGCGGAATAACTGTGCACGTGATGGTGAACCACGGTCAACGAGTCGAACGTCACTAATAACCAGTTCCAGGGGCCCAGACATCTTAGCTGCAGTTCTTGAGTTTTCTCCCTAGAACTCGATACATCACACAACATCCATTGTTTGCACCCATAAAATTTTTCTATAACTGCCAGTATTACCGTTGATATTACTGTCATTATTTTTTTTACAATTGTATTATCAACTAGGATTACGTTAACAACGTCAGTCCCTCTTCTTCCTTTGTTGTTGTTTCTTATTTTCCCAGTATTCCCTCATTTTCTCCCATGAAGTCTCTTCCTTTCTTCTGTCCATGTTGATTCCGACTTTTTATTTCTTCAGCTTTGAAAGCCTTCCAAATTCTTTCTGCTATTTCTGATTCTTTGATGTTGTTTTTCTCTAGATCTTTTCTTACTTCTGTAATCCATGCTACTGTAGATTTCTTCTTCCACAAGTATAGGAGTATTTCTTTTGTTAGTCTATTTCTATCCATTCGGTAGAGATGTCCGAGAAAGGTTAATCTTCGTTTGGCCACTACTTCAGATATTTTCTCTATATTCTTGTCGATTTATTATTCTTGTAGATCTATTATTTTTATTATTACTATAATTATTAGTGCAGCCGGAACAGTGGTAGAAGTACTGCCAATGTTAACTTTCCTAAGAAAGATATTTCAGAACAACAATCGTTTTAGTCAATCATTGGAAGTATAAGTGTTACTCTAACTTATTTTTCTTTTAGCGTCAAGAAGGAAGCGTTTTCTCTGTTTTACTAGGCCATGAAGAAAAGCTGTTGCCTTCTTGCACCTTGTTTTTATTTGTTAAGTCCAATTTATATTTTCAACTGTTACTACTTGTAGAATCATTACTGAGGGGGAGTTGATACTTGTCTCAATTTCAATGTGGCAGCGATTCCCGATATTTCGGGCCAGCGAGCCTAGATGTCCAACTAGTACCGTTTGGGTTTTGGATGGGCTGAGATTCAGCCTTACATTCTGTATTCATTTTGATGGTGCGCAAGGGTCACTATTGGGGTTCTCTATAGCTGCCGGCAGGTTTTGGCATAAGATAGAATTGGAGTTCAGCACCACACATGTGGTATTTTCAGTAGGACAAAACCGATGACACATCACTGACATACAGCGAAAAGATATTACTGGAGTACATCATCGTCAACGTGGTATTTGCAATAGGACAAAACAGCTGACACATCATTGACATACACTGAAAAGTGTATAGGACCCTGGGGGACTCCTTATACAGCCTGCCTCCTCTTTAACTTCATGCTACCGGACAGAAGGCTTTGCTGGTGAGACGTCAGGTATGAGCGAAACCATGGTACGAGTATTGCACTTTGCAAGAAATTTCGCCTACTACATTTGGCAAGTAAAATAGTGAAGTCGTCAGTGTCAAAGACTTTCCTCGGGTGTTGCTGCGTTTTCCCGGAAACCAAATCTATCCACTTCTGCGAAAACGAGTGGTTCCATATTGCTGCACACGTTAGCACTGTGCAGTCATGATTTACATATGATACTAATGGTTCAATGATGCTCTTACCTGTCAGCTCCTGTCTTCATTGACACTGAGAATATTAGACATTTCTTAAAGTTTGTGGATATTTCACCGTTCTCATATCACTCACAAACCAGCTGCAATTGTTTTGCCATATTTGATTCTACTAAGGCCTTTTATAATTCTGACAGTGGCATTTATTCAAGGATTCTAGTTTTGACTTAGGCCTTTCAGTATTATTCTGTCAAAATCTTCTCGTACTATCATATTCAACGTCTCGTCAACAATCGCTTCCTCTTAACATTTCATTATAGTGTCTTCAAGATTCTTCCCCTTTATATACCGCTTCGATGTATTTACTCCACCTCCTAGCCTTCGTGTCTTTGCTGTATGAACTATAGAGTCTTTTACAGCTACTTCCTTTTCCCCGATAAATCTTTTTTCTGTTTCCCATATTTTTCAGCTATTTTTCCTTCACTGATGCATGCTTCTGTAACTTTCAATTTCACATTTAACCATTGATCATGAGGCACGTTTCACCTTCTATTAATGGCAGTATTTAGACGTGTGTATTTCCCTTCTCTGCTCCACTTGTCCTTTCTTTTATTTTTCTCCTTTCATCTAACAGATTGCCATTTCTCGTGTGTAAACCAAGGAGTGGTACAAGGTCTTGACTTTTTCCACAGTTGTGTTGTTGCTACACTGACCTTTTCATCCCTCATAACTATCCACTTTTCTTGTATTGTATTTCTGTAGCCTATTTCAGACAGTCGTTCCTAATTCTCTCATTGAAACTCTGAACAATTCTTAGTTATTGCAGATTATGCATGTCCCATTTCCCTACTCTTCGATATTTTTCCAATTTCATCAACTTCATTTCATAAGTACCGAAATTTGGTTTCGGACTACATCTACTCGTGGAAATGTTTTGCAGTTTAAAATCTGGTTCAGCAATCCAGGTACATGTAATGAATAATTACTAGGTAAGCTAAAGGCACTTATATGTCACTAAATAGTTTCTGGCATCTTGAATAATTTACTTTTAGGTGCTTTATACTTACATCTACTTATAGGAATGTATTTTGCGCTGTAATGTATTGATTTTATGTTTAACGTGTGCTTTGTGAGAACGACGTTAAAAAATAGATTCAGTTCACTAAGAGTAAACTATTTTAAAAATAATGAGACGAAAGATACGGACGTTGGAGGAAGTAACAACCCTCCTTAGCGACGTAAGTCAATTCATGATACGTGGAACAGCGGCCATATGCTGTCAAAAGGTTGACGGAGAGCGACATGCAACAGACAATAGGTGTAAGGAGGAGCCAGACTAAGGGAGGGCCACCGCAGCATCGCAAGCCCTCCCTGATTGCTTCTGAAATTACTCCAGTCATATCTCAGTCACGGGGCGAGATATGAATCTCCAGCGCGTAATTTAAACTTGGTATATTACGGTCTCCGTCTGACTTCATTACTGGAATCCAAGGACTGTTGGGGGAGCTCGTTACGCGGGTACAGTAATTAAATGTGGGTCTCCAAATGGAGACATTACCGCCGAGAGTTCGCAGGTGTCAGACGCGCGCCTGCAGAGGTTTCTGGCGCCTAGGCGAGGCAGCTAGCACACGTCCATACATACATACATAATATCCGCACCGCTTCTGCTTCTGCTACAGCCGTAGGAAAATGTATGGAAAAGAGTCATTGAGTAGGAATAACGATTTTATAAGGGCTGTGTAGGTTTGAGATAAAAATTTTGTTAGTTACATGTTTTGTGGGACACTTTGCACCACATTTTGCACTGGCGGGCTACGAATCACAGAATATTAACTTAATTGGTATTTAACTGTGCGTAACTCTAAACATTTGTATATGATTTCATATGCAAGAAAAATTGTTTAATTAGCACAAATAAGTATGTCAAGTGTTTTGCAGAAGAGAACACTACTAAATAAACAGTTTTCGAATAGAAGTGGCCCAGAATGAATTTTTTCAGCTAACTTCAAATATTTTGCTTCGCTGGCAAGCACTTACCATTGGCTAAGTGACGAAAGATTTCGGCAGAAGCATTATAAACAACGTTCTGAGCTACAGTCCATTTTCATTAAGAATAATGGCGGCTACTCTCTACTCGCACTGTTAGCCGAGAACATTAACGAGCTGCTTCCGTGATCCAGGGAGTGGAGACGGCGATGGATCAGTCGGCCTCACCGCTTAACCCTCCGAGTGCTGGTAGTTTTTGCCTGCAACCACCATTTCATTACTTTTGTTTTGAAATAGGAATGTCTTTAGCATGAAACCACTTATGCTGCAGCAAGACGGAGACATCTAGTGGGACACAGAGGTGCTTCTAGGAATGTAGCGCCTTGTAGCAGTCACAGCGTTCAGTGTAACAGTCGGACAGGAAATTGTATTACGTGAGTGTGATTAAAAATCTGTTAAATTTTTTAACATTTTGGATTGTAACTTACTACTGTAATGTGTTTCAGGCATTATCAGTTCATGGAAGTTTCTGGATGTGGCACCGTGTCTAGGAGAATTGCGAATATGCTTTCGAACGTAACACATGAAATGATGGATCATTGAAACTGTAGCTCTTGGTGGCTCAAAAGTAAAGCCATCTCCTTAAAAAACTATTGTTTACTTTTTGCCAATTTCTCTTAGGTTCATTGCTTACTATGATAATAAACGTTACTCCTCTGAAAAAAATTAATTATATGTTTCCATATTATCGTAATCCAGAGGTTTAACGTCAGGGCAGATGGGCCGGCCACGCTAGATGTGCGTTTAGGAGTTTTCTCACATCCAGCTAGGTGAACGCTGGGCTGGTATCCACATCCCCCTCAAACAAGCGATACGCAAACATTTGGGAAACTTTTGAGACTACCACCTCGAATAACGCTAGAATCAGATAGCTGGGGTACACGAATACAGTCCCGGTTGTTTCTTTTGGCTTCGGCAAGTGCATCCGGTCACTCCCTACCAATAACTGTAGCATGAGCCATATGAAACTGCCGAAACCATAAGCAACGGGAAGGGACATAGGAGAAGAAGAAGAAGAAAATGGAGATTTTTTTCAGCCACTTTGTAATTATGGATGTTTTTACTATTTACGAACCTCAATTGATTATTTACAACAAATCCCACTAGAGAATATATGCACTATAAAGCTATGGTTCAAATATCTACGTCCTTAAATAGTTGTTTAGATAATGGTCAAGGATGAGCACCACATATTAGTCTTGTGGAATGGTTTTCTGCACTGAAAACTTTTCTTCCATAAATATGAGTTACCATTAAATGCAATTCAATATGATATTACTGTATAATAATTATAAAAGTATGTTATCTTACTATCTCGTCTCTAAGTCTCCAATAACACAAAGCGTTAACGTGAATTTGTTTGAGAAGCTCTGAAACGGAGTCGGTAAAGAATATCAGAAACTGGATTGTTTGATTGGCTTCAAGATGCGTTTTTTCCCATTTCAGTTCTCTTTAATATGAACAGCCAAATATTTGGAAGATTCTGCCTTCGTAACTAACTTCTGCCCACGCTTCAAATTGACAGCTGATGTTGTATTGTTTATGTTCAAAATGGAATATGCTACGATTCTTAAAATTAAGACAGATCTCATTTGCACAGGATCAGTCAATAAATCCCCTAAAAAGTTATTTGGAATATTTTCTATTGCTGTGTGTTCATTGCAACTGCTGCTTGTAGCAGTTATTAACAGTTCTCTTGCATACAGAGTACTCTTCATCATATAAAAAAAAAAAAAAATCGACATGTGTTTACTTCTGTAATGATCCAAAACAATAGGTTACGTGCATTATTGTAACTAATACGTAATGACATACTGTCATATTCTGCGCATAATGACATGAAAAGTAAATTGCTTAATAGGTACATTGAGTTTGGTACAACTCTTTCCGGCTAATTTCGTATACCAACAAATCTAACGTCGCCAAGAGCAATAAATATGTATGTTAATGTAGTTTGCTTGTTTAAATTGAATAATGCATTAGTGAGGACGTGAGAATTGGAAAACTGGAAAATTAGAAAATTGATACGTTTGAGATGTAATATTACAGATGGACCAGGAAAATTAAGTGGATTCATAAGAAATGTGGAGATATTCTGTAGATACAATAAATAAGACAATATGTGGAAAACACTGCAAGAAGGCACAGGATGATAAGACAAGGGTTCAGTCATAAAGAGAATGTATGTAGCTCATTGACCGACTGCGAGTCTTCCAATTGAAGCCACTTTGACGACTTGTGTGTCCCTAACCCACCCCAGTTATCTAACCAGGGAAAGATGACTTACAGTTTAACATGAAATCCGATCCACATGTCGTTCCTGCTGACTCCTCATACCGTTGACAGATGAAAGTTAGACTAAAGAGAAACTGAAACTTTCCCTGGTCCGACTGGGGTTAGAAATCACGGGCTCTCGGTTTCCAAAAACGCTCTTTACTACTAGGTAACCGTCGAGTGACGTTGGCGAGAAAACTCCTGCCACCGAGGAAAAATTCCTGACCTCTAACGCCAGAAATTTTCATCATATACAAACATGAAGTAAAGTTAATATTTTGCGTTCACTCGTTTTAACAGCAGGTTAATGTTATGGAAACTGTTCTCTATGAAATTTATTGTAAAACCTTAATAAAAATGTGTAAAATGCATGGTTGACGATCGACTGCTTTTTTTATTGAAATCCCAAATATCGACCGGGTTTAGTCACAGACTATCTTCACGGATCATGGATAAAACAGTTCAGGCCACAATATCACATCTATCATTACTAAAATAATGGTCACGTCTCAAATGTAGAGCGTGCCATGAATTCCAGTATACCACACAGGCTTTCAAAGGCGAAAATAGTAATAACACGCGTCACCAGAGCAGCTAATAGTCAACCATGCATTTTATATTTTACTTAATTACTGTTAGTAGTCATCTTCCAAAAATGTTCTTAGTAACAGTGAGTGACGGTACTCACAGTTCTACTGTCAAAAGATTACTCGGAATTTAAATTACTATAGCTCAGAAATAGATAAATAATAGTGCCACGAATGCTTTAGTCTGATGAAGGTTGACATACAAAAATTAAAACCAAAATTGCCATTTAGGAGCATCTTGTTTCTATGGATGAATTTCTATTTCGAAACGTGTGGTTTATGTAACGGGAATGACGTAAAACAATACACGTTTGCTGTAAATAAACGAATTTGTAATTGATGTTCAAATTGATGTATTCATATAAACAAAAATATTTACACGACTCGTAATATAATTATGGAGTATTTTACATCTAACTCGTGGAACGTGTAATAATATAACTTAATTAAAATTTTCAAAAAAGGCGTATATGTAAAGATAATTTGCTGTTAGTTTTAGAAAGGACTCCTTGCAGCATGTGCACTATATGACAGTGCATTACGAAAGGTGAGTTTCAACAGCATTCCATTGAATATTTTAAAACTCAATGTTTTATTGCGCAGCGAAACTAAGCAAACTTGTTCAGCAAGTTCATAAAAGATATATTTGGTGTAGCGTTGTATAGTCACCATGTCAATTAGTTCCACTTGCCTTCTTCTGTGCTGAATATCGAACGAACCATATGTGTGATAGTCAGTACGATTCTGTACTTGGGGCTCAGATACAACGAGAAACACAAAGTGTAATCTATATTCCACATTAACTTTTTAAGTATTGGGGAGTCCGAAGACAATGGAAATTAAAAGGCGGTAAGAGAATGGAAGTGGGTAAGTGGGTGCCAGAAGCAGTGACGTGCAAGTGCTAGCTAGTATGAAGCCTTACGCGATACCATGACTTCAGGGAAGTCTCAGAGAAGATAAATGCCATCATAAGCACAGTCAAAATTTGGGAGAAGGATAGCTGCGTCAAGCAAAGACGCAAGTATAATGTGCGACTGCAATAGGTGATTTTCGTAGATTCTGGTTAAGGGGGGGGGGGGGACCCTTACGTACATCCGACAATTTGAGGTGCTAATGAGGACAATCAATGATATAGAAACACTCAGGAGGAAACAGTGCAGCTGTCAGCACATCTTCTTTGGATTAGCGCTGTCTGCGTGTCTCAGCAAGCTCTTGATTCTTGAGCAATTTTATGGAGCCAGTACCCTGGCTTCAGTGCATTGGACGTCCCAATAGCCTTCACACTTGTGCCTTCGTAAACGACAAACATTGTATAATCCCAACTGCTCTCACAAGAATTATACTGTACGTATAAAGATTCGTATGAAGCAGCACGTTGTAGTTCTTTTGTGGGGGTTGGGGGGAGGGGTTGGGTGATACGAGAGGAGGGGACCAAACAGCGAGGTCATCGGATTAGTGAAGCATAAATATTGGTGATGACCGAACGTGGGTTTGAAGCGACGTCCTCCCGAATGCAAGTCAAGTGTGCTAAGCACAGCGCCACCTCGCTCGGTTTGTTTTTTGAGGCATCTCTACCGCAATCGCAAATTTACAGGGAATACGGGTGTGCCGCCTTTTGAGACTATAAGAAAGGCTTAAGTAGACCAGATACGTTAGTGTGTAATATCTTCAGCAATCGCTGTTGCAACTGGGTTTTTCCACAGTGGGATACTGGCGTAAGTAATACTTGTGAGTCGTTCTAGTGTGGCTCAGTTGACTGAGCACTTACCCGTGAAAGGCAAAAGCGCCGCGTTCGTGCCCAGTTCGGCACACAGTTTTAATCTGCTAGCAAGTTTCAATCGTGATTTTCTTTATAACTCAGTTTAAAGAGATCATGAACAGATCTCGGCTTCAAAATTAGTTGTGCTTTACTCACGTTCCTTGGCTCCTACATTATATCCATGCTTTCTTCTATGCACAGGCCCTTGATTTGCAACACGCTGAGCTGCACTGGTACAATATTTTCTCGTCTGCATGTTTTCATATATTGCTACTCCTCTCATGTACTTTGTTTGTGTCGATCACGCGGAATCTGCTCTCTTTTGTTTCGTTTTTATGGATACATCTGCTATTTCGCTATGTCTTTCTAGCTAACGGACTGTGTGTGTGTGTTGTGTGTGTGTGTGTGTGTGTGTGTGTGTGTGTGTGTGTGTGTAATTCTGTTTTGGATTTTAAAGGGGGCAAGCGGAGTAATACATGTTAATTTGTGAGTGCAAACGAGCGTGCATGAAAAAGAAAAAGAAAATTAGACACACTCAATTTCACACAAGAGTTAGCACATATCGCCCTGTTCCACCATTTCCGAATCGAAAAATAGAAACGACACCTGTATACACACGCAAACACGCACGCACCCGAGTAGACACACGCCCACACACACGCGCGCGCGCACACACATACACACACACAGAGAGACACACATACATACACACACACGCACGCACACACTCACAAACACACCCGCATGCACACATACACACATACAGTGAAACTCTTGTGTAAGTACAGTGCAGCATGTTAAAAAGTGAACGCCCGTTTGTGGGAAATGGATGTAAATAATGTCGAAGCCTAAAAACTTAAGTAAAAAAAAAATATTTTAAACGTGAGAACTGTTTATAATTTTGGTTAAACCTACTTATAAACGTAGCCACATTTTCTCCAGGGACCACCGAAGATGCTTTACATAAAGCGAAATGCGAGTGGTCCAAACAAGACGACATCAGGAATGAGAGAGATCAGAGTATGTTTGCCCTTAACACATAGTTCTAGAATCATGGTGGCGAAGCTCATATGGAACTGGAAAGAAAATTGGCCACATTTGATCGAATAACAAAACAACCGCGACAGTGGCAACCATCTCAGCACAGCCTGGGAGCCTGCAATAAGGAAAATCAGAGAAGAACGTTCCGTTCCACCAAGGGCCGCGGACGGAGCAGACAGAGACGGACGCGGGGACTCGAAGCCCCCGCACGCATCCCCCCCCCCCCCCCCCCCCCGGCCGCTTCAGCCGCATCGGGCGATTCCGCGGGGGCCTGACTGAGTTTAACGAAGGCGATGTTGGCCTGATAAAAATAAAAAAAACTAAAATTTGCAACCAAGACAGTTTTTAACCAATACTGTCCAGAAATCCTTTCCATCTCATTTACTTAACCCCCCCCCCCCTATATCTAAACTGAGCATTAACATTTCCCTTTTCAGATGTTCCAGCTTCTCTACCACGTCCAAACTTATGACATTCCACAACCATACTCGTAGAATGTTATCGTTTCGTTGGTTATTCAATCTTTTTCTAATAGCCACCACCCCTTGGCAGCCCCTGGAAATCCGAATTGTGGGCTACTCCTGAATATTTTGTGAATGGAGAGATTATCATGACACTTTCCAATTACAGGCCCCATGTCCTGTGTATACACATTATGTGTCTTCAATGCGGTGGTTTCCATTGTTACAACGTTGTCATGCCGTTGATCACTGTTGATTCTGCCGCCTATTGGGGCAGTCTCCTATCCAAAGGGCGAGACACTTCCCTGAACGTCCGTCCACCCCTCCGCCCTCTTTGACAAGGCCGTTGGCTGCCGTTTGTAACGACAAAAGTATATCATGGTACGGCTCATTGCTCAGAAGGTACGATGTCATAAACATTGAGTTGCGTGAAAACGAAATTGCAGTGAGTAGTGTGCAAGAGGTTCAGGTGAAATATGCGTAAAATATGTTAAATATGTGTGAAATATATGTGACATGTACATACACAGTTGAAGCTGTGGGTAATAAGCTCCTCATAAACCATTCTATTGATTTCATCCAAACTTAATACACATGTACCCTATCAGCTGGAAAGGAATACTCTAGGGATAAGAGTCACGAACCTCCTGTTGTGGTGGATGTGATAGACAGAGAAGGGGGGTGGGGATGAAGAGATGGAGGGACAGAGAGGGGGAATGAGGAGCTGGACACTGATAGGTGGCGAGGAGGAGAGGGCAGAATGAGGGGGAAGAGGAGATGGTGAGAGAGAGGTAAGAGAAGGTGATAGATCGGGCAGGAGGAGATAGAGGGTGCAGGAGGAGATGGATAAGGGGAGTAGCAAATGGACAGAGAAGTGGGAGGGAGGAGATGGACAGAATAGGAGGGGAGACAGTGGACAGTGAGAGAGAGCTGCAGGAGATGAATAGGGGGAGAGATTAAGTATACGATGGAAAGACATAGGGGAAGGAAGGAATGAACGGAGATGAAGAAGAGGAAGGCAGAGAGAAGGGGCGGAGGAGATGGATAGAGGAAAGAGGGACAGAATAGGAGGAGATGGTCTGATAGAGGATTACAATGAATACACTACTGGCCATTAAAATTGCTACACCACGAAGATGACGTGCTACAGACGCGAAATTTAACCGACAGGAAGAAGATGCTGTGATATGCAAATTATTAGCTTTTCAGAGCATTCACACAAGGTTGGCACCGGTGGCGACACCTACAACGTGCTGACGTGAGGAAAGTTTCCAACCGATTTCTCATACACAAACAACAGTTGACCGGCTTTCCCTGGTGAAACGTTGTTGTGATGCCTCGTGTAAGGAGGAGAAATGCGTACCATCACGTTTCCGACTTTGATGAAGGTCCGATTGTAGCCTATCGCGATTGCGGTATATCGTATCGTGGCATTGGTGCTCGCGTTGGTCGAGATCCAATGACTGTTAGCAGAATATGGAATCGGTGGGTTGAGGAGGGTAATACGGAACGCCGTGCTGGATCCCAACAGCCTCGTATCACTAGCATTCGAGATGACAGGCATCTTATCCACATGGCTGTAACGGATCATGCAGCCACGTCTCGATCCCTGAGTCAACAGATGGGGACGTTTGCAAGACAACAAACATCTGCACGAACAGTTCGACGACGTTTGCAGCAGCATGGACTATCAGCTAGAAGACCATGGCTGCGGTTACCCTTGACGCTGCATCACAGGCAGGAGCACCTGCGATGGTGTACTCAACGACGAATGGCCAAACGTCATTTTTTCGGATGTATCCAGGTTCTGTGTACAGCATCATGATGGTCGCATCCGTGTTCGGCGACATCGCGGTGAACGCACATTGGAAGCGTGCATTCGTCATCGCCATACTGGCGTATCACCCGGCGTAATGGTATGGGGTCCCATTGGTTACACGTCTCTGTCACCTATTGTTAGCACTGATGGCACTTTGATTAGTGGACGTTACATTTCAGATATGTTACGACCCGTGGCTCTACCCTTCATTCGATCCCTGCGAAACCCTACATTTCAGCAGGATAATGCACGACCGCATGTTGCAGGTCCTCTTCGGGCCTTTCTAGATAAAGAAAATGTTCTACTGCTGCCCTGGCCAGCACATTCTCCAGATCTCTCACCAATTGAAAACGTCTGGTCAATGGTGGCCGAGCAACTGGCTCCTTACAATAGTCCAATCACTACTCTTGATGAACTGTGGTATGGTGTTGAAGCTCCATGGGCAGTTGTACCCGTAGATGCCATCCAAGCTCTGTTTGACTCAATGCCCAGACGTATCAAGGCCGTTACTACGGCCACAGGTGGCTGTTCTGGGTACTGATTTCTCAGGAGCTATGCACCCAAATTGCGTGAAAATGTAATCACATGTCAGTTCTAGTATAATATATTTGTCCAATAAATACCCGTTTATCATCTGCATTTCTTCTTGGTGTAGCAATTTTAATGGCCAGGAGTGTACATACCTGGGGAACCACAAAGCCTATGCTAGTCAGCCTATAACAGCTTATTCTTACTTTTTGTGTGCAACATGTTACATTGTTTTTTGCGTTGAGGTTCAGTTCCCGAACCCTGCACTAAGCGTCGAGCCCTCGGAGGTCTTCCTACATTTGCGACCTCTCTGTACACAACAGCATCATCCGCGAGAAGCCTCATGGAACCAGTACAGTCGCAAACTGCAGGTACAGGAAAGGAAACATTCGCCAGAGTTGCCTTACGTTCCAGCCCAGTGTACAGCGCGGAAGTATCGCCACAGACCGCAGCCTGTGTCCAGCCAACAAGGCCGCCCTGTGTCCTGTAGTCGCCGTCCTGTATCCTGTACCCTGTGTCCTGTACCCTGTATCCTGCTTGTGGCTAGCCGGTGTTGCGTGCGTCGCCAGCCGCGCCTGCGAAGCCCGCGCCGCACAAATTGTTTCCAGCCGAGCGGACTGCGGAGCGGCGGAGGACTCTGTCCGGAGCCACCCCCTGGCTGGGAAGCCACACGCCGCCCCCACTCCACCCCCACCCGCCTCCACCGACCCTGCTGCAAACCGCGTAACGGCCTCCCGCAACTCCACTCCGCCCCAGGAACGCACTCTTCTCCGCACGCACTTTGCGAGTGCGGGCGGACGCACGTGCGTTTGGGCGCGGACACCCCTGCGTAGCCATGTGTGTGACGCACCCCTTTATGCGACCGCTACGCTTCCATTCCGAGAAGCAGCCCCGTGTCTGTCTGCCTGGAACACGTCCACCATCTCTACCATCCTGCCCTTCACTGTCACGTAACACTCTCATCAAGTCGCCAGTAAAGCTGTAAGTTTCTAAAATTATCTGCTCCACCTCCAGGTCACTCTGGTTGTATCATAAGCAGTTTAGAACTCCAAAGTCTAAAGCAGGGTGGGACAAAACGCTAGTTTCTTCCGTATATAACAAGTTGGGTACTATTATCTTTAACGTCGGTTTACTGCACAGTTCTTGAGAAAGTTTTAGATTCGAATATACTAAATTCCCTTGAGGGAGAAAAGCTTCTCTCTACACATCAACATAGATTTGAAAAGTGCCCACCTTGTAAAGTCAGACTTAAACATCCTGGCAGATTAAAACTGTGTACCAGACTAAAACTCGAACTCGGGTCTTTTGCCTTTCGCGGCCAAGTGCTCAACCAACTGAGCTACCCAAGCACGACTGACGACCTACCCTCATAGCTTCACTTCCCCCAGTATCTCGTCTCCTACCATCCAAACTTCACAAAAGCTTCCTGCATACAGTTTTAATCTGCCAGGAAGTTTCATATCAGCGCACACTCCGCTGCAGAGGGAAAATTTTATTCTGGAAACATTTCCAAGGCTTGCTGTGGATAAGCCATGTCTCAGCAATACCCTTTCGTGCAGGAGTGCTAGTCCTGCAAGGTTTGCAGGGGAGCTTCTATGAAGTTAGGAAGATAGGAGACGAGGCACTGGCTAGCGGAAGTGAAGTTGTCAGGGCGACTTGTGAGTCGTCCTTGGGTATCTCAGTCGGCAGAGTACTTGAATCCGAGTCTCGGTCCGGCAGACAGTTTTAATCTGCCAGGAAGTTTCATATCAGCGCATACTCCGCCCAGAGTGAAACTTTCATTTTGGAAACTTCAGGACAGCGAGCCATGGATGAAAAGCAACATGCAGATTTCCGGAAGGGTGGAAGATAGGGTTTATTGTCCCATCGAGGTAGTTAGAGACGGAGCAGAAACTAGGATTGCATCAAAGATGAGGAAGGAAATCGGCCGTTCCCTTTCAAAGGAGCCATCTCAGAATTTGCCCGGAACAATTTAGGGAAAGCTACATCTACGTCTATACTCTGCAGGCCACCGTGAGGTGCATGGCACAGGTTACGTCCCATTGTACCAGTTACTCTGAAAACCACCGTGACATGCACGGCAGAGGTTACGTCCAATTGCACCAGCTGTTAGGGTTCCGTCCGGCTACATTCATAAATGGAGCGCTGGAAGTATGATTGTCCAATGCCTCTGTGCGCGCAGTAATTATTCTAATCTTATCGTAGGAGCTTGTAGTATATTCCTAGAGTAATCATTTAAAGTGGTTCTTGAAATTTTGTTAATTGACCTTCTCGGGACAGTTTACGCCTGTCTTCAAGAACTTCTTGTTCAATTCCTTCGGTATCTCTGTGACACTGTCCCACCGATTAAACAAACCTGTGACTATTCATGCTGTCCTTAGCTCCCTTATCTGTATACGTCCAATGTCCGTTGTTAAGCCTATCGGGTACGGGTCACGGGTCACGGAAAACCTATATCTGAAGGACAGGACGCGAGTTATAACCGCCTTCCTCCAGATTTCTTTAAAGCGTTTGACCTAACGGCACGCTGCACACTATGTACGAAGGTCCGAACATTTGGAATTGGCTCTCAGATATGTAAACGGCTCGAAGACCTCCTACGTAAATAACCCAGCACGTCCTCATGGACGGCGAACATTCAGCATAGACGAAGATATCATCAGCAGTGCTCCACGGAAATATGATAGGACCGTTCTTGTCCTCCGTGTACTTAAAAGATCTGACGGTTGCTATGGCCAGAAATATGCGACTGTTAGCCGAGGGCGCTGTAGAGTAATCGTTGGGTTACTGCAGGAGGATACAGGATGACTGAGATGGAACTTCTACTAGTTGTGATGAACGGCAGCTTGCTTCGAATATTCAGGCTTGCCTTCCGGCGATACTATACATAGGACAATCTTCGTCCTTGGCTCAAGACGAGCTGGAGCGATGTTGTGATAATAAACTGCTATCTGTATTGTAGAGGGTACTTTGCTTCTGATTTCACGTGGTGCTACTTCCACAAGTACATTTTGGGAAAGTGTAAGCATCGGTCGTCCGTTGCGAGTCGTTACGAATAATATTGTTTGTAGCACGCATTTCTCCTTTCAGGTCAGTGCAGAGTTTCTTAAATGAAGGTGTACGGTCCAGGCTGACTCCCAAGTATTTTGGGTCGTTGCAGTGGTCTAGACTAACCCATCCACATTCTATTGGCAGCTGTCTCGTGGCTTCTGTGTCCTCGAATTTTAGGGCGCAGGTGATTATTTTATGGCGCAGATGATTTTCCTGTTAGCATTTCTGCACGGATTAGAAAGCTTCTCTCACTTCCGACCTCTTCGAATGTTCTTCCTGGACCAGTAATGGCAGTGTCGTCTACGTATATGAACCTCTTCATTTCCGTCTGCTCGGCTGGTCATTTACACACATATTTTACACAACAGGGAAAAGAACGCTTCCGTATGGTAACCCTTCCACTTTGTTTCTCAAGCTAGTTTTTTTCCGTTGTAGGATAACGTAAAATTTCATTTCTGCAGCATTTTTCTGACTATGTAAGTCAGTCGAATATTCTTTTTTGTACACTTTCGTGAGGCGTCGTTGGTGGTTTATTATATAGTACGCAGCAGACAGGTCAACAAAGAGAGGGGCAGCTATTAATTTCCTTTCTAAAACGTTTTCCACCTACTGAGGTTTAGTATTTGACTCCAAAGTGATTTTGCTAGTCTGTAACTAGCTTGTACAAAAATAATTTTTGCAATGATTTTGGTTAGACACTTGACAGTTATTCTTTTAAATAGCTTATGTAGGTTGCTGGTCAAGGAAATAGGACGGATATATTTTGGCTCCGTCAGCTCTTTCCCAGGCTTTAGTAATGCTTCCACGTTTTCTTTCCTCCTTAGTTCGGAAATTGAAATATTTACAAATCAACTTTGGGTTTGTTTCTTTGTGTCTAATTCTCGTAGCTCCTAGACTTACTTCATCCTTCGAGAGTGTCTTCTCTTCCCTTTGCAGACCTTTCCCTATCTTGATATCCCGCCATTTGATGTTGTTTCTCCAAAAAGTATTCTGTTATCTGTTGCGTCTATTCTATATCCTGTGATTTTAATATCTTTATCAATATCGGGGATCCTTGTGGTTCAGCAGGCCGGGGTGGCAGTGCGGTTCTAGGCGCTACAGTCTGGAACAACGCGACCGCTACGGTCGCGGGTTCGAATCCTACCTCGGGCATGGATGTGTGTGATGTCCTTAGGCTAGTTAGGTTTAAGCAGTTCTAAGTTCTAGGGGACTGATGACCTCAGAAGTTAAGTCTCATAGTGCTAAGAGCCATTTGAACTTTGTGGTTTAGACCTGTAGTTGTTTAGTAAGTTGAAGATCTGCTTGGTTAGTCTGTTATTCTTTCGGTATATGTGGTCACAAAACTGTTAGTTAAATGAAAGTACTCTTAGAGAAGTACGGGCAGGCGAAAGTAGGAACCACAGCAAACGGAAAGGGAAAAGACTGGAAGAGGGTACATGAAATCATAAAACCTTTCTAAAAAGGCCTAGTTGCGGAAACAAAGTTGTATTTTACAAGACAGTCACGGTTTCTCCCTAAGGCAGTATCCTTAGTAAATGTACAGTTTTAATCGTTCTTGAATTTCGTAAATTTGACGTTAGCTCTGTGGAAGTTTGCCAACGTTGCCGAGTGGTCAAAGCGACAGATCTTTATGCTGGGGACCGGAAATTTTTCCTTAGTTGGAGGCCTAGAGCGGAGTGCACTGTGTCTGTTGCTGCCAAATGGCAGCTGCCTGATTGAGAGATAGCGGCCGGGAGTGTGTTGCGCCGACTCCATGCCCTTACGCTACATCCGTTGATGAATGACCTGAAGTTGACACGGCGGTAGGTCGACTATCGCGTGTTCTTTTAGGGTCTGGTCATGCGGTTACGTTTTCCTTACCTATGTTTAAAAAAATATCTCGCCCTTTCCTTACATGTCATTGGGTGCAACCTATTAGATAATACACAAAAGTCCATATATTTACATCTGAGACAGAGTTATCAGCACCTGACACAATTTGAATGGTGCTTCATTGGGCGGGGGGGGGGGGGGGGGGGCTGTATTTGGCTGTCGCGCTAGGATCATGCAGTATCCAGATTTGTGGAGTATTCGGATATGAAGTGGCCCATAGTAGGCTGCGTGGGAATTTGAGGGTGGGAACATTCGTCGTCAAGGTTCTCGTGGACCACCTCGGACCACCACATGGAAGGGTCACCGTACTGTGCTCCAAGCATTCGCAACCCTTTCAGATCTCAGCCACGCTAGCGAATTACCGTCGCACTGGTGGCCTACCATTCACACAACAAACACCACAGCATATATATATATATATATATATATATATATATATATATATATATATATATATCGGTGACCATGTAACTCGTTAGAATGAAATTACAATGAAATGAATACCCGTAGCTGCATACAGCCGTTGATGTAAGTCAACTGGGACAGTTGAAAATGTGTGCCGCGACCGGGACTCGAACCCGGGAACTCCTGCTCACATGGCAGACGCTCTATCCGTCTGAACCACGGAGGACACAGAGGATAGTGCGACTGCAGGGACTTATCTCTGGCACGCCTCCCGTGAGACCCACATTCCCAACTTAATGTACGAAACTATGTTCATAGTGCCCCTGCCCATTATACTCATTACTCGCGGCTCTGTGCCGAGTTCCGTAAGAGTCCGGGCAGTGTTTGTGCATCCGCACAGAAGAAGATTGTCAAAAAAATGGCTCTGAGCACTATGGAAATTAATATCTGAGGTCATCAGTCCCCTAGCATTTAGAACTGCTTAAACCTAACTAACCTAAGGACATCGTACACATCCATGCCCGAAGCAGGATTCGAACCTGCGACATTAGCGGTCGCGCGGTTCCAGACTGAAGCACCTAGAACCGCTCGGCCACAACGGCCGGCGAAGACGGTCAAATGGACGGTGAGCCTTATATATATGAAGATGGTATCTGTTCTTTCGGATACGTCCGAAAAATGAGTATAATGGGCAGCGGCACTATGAATATTGTGCGGGACAGTAAGTTGGGAATGTGGGTCTCACGGGAGGCGTGCCAGATGTAAGTCCCTGCAGTCGCACTATCCTCTGTGCCCTCGGGGACTCACACGGATAGAGTGTCTGCCATGTAAGCAGGAGATCCCGGGTTCGAATCTCGGTCGCGGCACACATTTTCAAGTGTCTCCGTTGACTTATATCAACGCCTGTATGCAGCTAGGGGTATTCATTTCATTGTAAACACGACAACGCCTGCGGCTGGAGTAGAGCGTAACCGGTAGGTACGAAATGCTGATAAATGGCGTTGCATTGTGTTCAGCGATGAATCGCGGTTCTGCTCTAATCCAGATGAGTATTATTGGTGAGTATTACAGGACTCATTGTTCCAATTCTTCGGAAAGGCAGAGAGACACGCTGCTCTTATGGTCGTCGTGTGGGGATCCATGTGGTATCATTTCAGGTCATGACCTGTAATGACTTAAGAAACTCTGCTGGCACAATGGTATTCATAGACATCTGTTACCTCTCATGAAGTGGTATCATGGTCCCAGTTTTCAATTGGCCAATGCTCGTCCTCACATGGCACATGTTTTTTCTGAACTGTCTGCATGCTACTGACGTACTCTCACGATCAGCAAGAGCGCCAGATCTGTCCCTGATAGCACTTGTGTCGTACCAGATAGGACGTCAACTCCATTGCAGTTGCAGATTACAGAATATCAACGATGAATTACAAAAGATGGTTCAAATAACTCTAAGCACTATGCGACTTAACTTCTGAGGTCATTAGTCGCCTAGAACTTAGATCTACTTAAACCTAACTAACCTAAGGACATCACACACATCCATGCCCGAGGCAGGATTCGAACCTGAGACCGTAGCGGTCGCTCGGTTGCAGACGGTAACGCCTAGAAGCGCACGGCCACTCCGGTCAGCGATGAATTACAACAAGTTCCTCAAGAGGAAATATAACCCTTCTCGACCGAATCAGTGAATGCATCCAGGCAGGAGGGGATGTAATGTCCGCTCTTACTGTCAAGTTCTTTGTAAATTTGACTCCTTTTTGTATTTTGTGAAATAGTATCAACACCCTCTCCCCTCCCTACTCGTGAATGCCATTACCTCCTCCTGGTGTTCTTCAGTGATTCAGTGTATATGAATTACATAATACGAGCGCTATTTGTTTATTAACGGCCGATCGGTCGCCAAACAGAAACCGCAAAGAAAAATGTATTTTTTTTATTTGCAACAGTGAGTTACAGCTTCCATTACTGCTCTGCATTGTCGCCGCTCTGACTTAGACGTGTGTCATTGCGTTGTATCAGCCGGCCGTCGTGGCCGAGCGGTTCTAGGCGCTTCAGTCCGGAACGGCGCTGCCGCTACGGTCGCAGGTTCGATTCCTGCCTTGGGCATGGATGTGTGTATTCTCCTTAGGTTAGTTAGGTTTAAGTCTAGGGGACTGATGACCTCCTATGGTAAGTCCCATAGTGCTCAGAGGCATTTGAACCATTTTTTGAGCGTTGTACCAACTTCCTGATACCCTCGTCATGGAAGGCAGCCGCCTGTGCTTTTCACTAATTCTCCACACTGGTCCGCAGCTCGTTGTCTGAGCTAAAATGTTTTATTCATAGCCAACGGTTCATGTGACAATGGTTGAAAGAGTGAGATTAGTCTGGGCTGTACCCCTCTGAAAACGGCGCACGAGCGTCTTCATTGCCCATGCAGTGTGCTGGCGAGTATTGTAATGAAGAAAGATACACCAGGTGGCCCACTCAAACCGTCCTCTTATGTTTCCCACATACGTTAGTGCCAGAAGGGTTGCCTCACCACTGCTGTCCAAATGGGAAGTGCACGTAAAAGCGAACCTCCACCGAACTGTGCTGCCATCTGCAGGCATTTTTCTCCTGCTGCCGCTTTGATAAGGTCGCGTAGTTCGAGTCAGGTCTTGCAGTCGCACAGATAACAGCTGCAACGTGCTCCAGGGAAGACTACACCGGTATGATACTGATCTATGCGGAGACGCACCACGATGCACCGAAGGCTGTATACACAACGTTCTCCAACACAAAATCTACATTCTGCGCGTGTTTTCAGACGTACAAAGATCCCTTTAAGAACCGAGAGGGTTTTACAGGTGTGTCGTGTCGTGGAAAGACCACCCATTATTACCGAGAACTTCATTCTGTATTTTGGAGCACATCGCACGCATTTTACGCGTAGCTTAAATGAAAATAATGCTTATGTAGAATGTAGTATAAGTGAATGTGTTATTGTGCTGTTGCATTTAGGTTGCAGTGTTACTTGTTCTCACAATAATAATAATAATAATAATAGTAATAATAATAATAATCTGGTCATTATTATTAATATTGTGAAATTTATCAGGTCTCGACTATTAATAACTATTGCTTATCGTAATTAGTACAAACAAGAAATGCAGCGGAGTTGGGGATATCGAGGTCTTCGGTACAGAGGATCCTGGAGGAACTAAAATGACATTCCTGTAAGCTGCAACTACACCAACAGGTTCATCGAAACGATTTCCATAAATCTGGTATTGTTCTGCAGACTTCTCGTAAATAGAGTAGCCATAAATCCGGGTTTCGTCAGGAAGATTTTATGGGGAGATGAACACTATTTCACCAATGATGCCACTGCCAATAGACAGTATACGTTACTGGGCTCCTGCAAATCCTCACTGGTCACGACCACATCGCGTGCGAGCGCACTCGTGTTTTAACGTATGGTGCTACATAATAGTACACCACGTCACTGGACCAGCTTATGTGGCTCCCAGACTGACTGGTCGGCTGTATTTGCAGTTCCTACAAAATGAGCTGAATCTTGGGCATCTCCTAGAAGATATTACACTTCATTTAGATGGGAGACACTGGTTTCAGCACGTTGGTGCAACACCCCTTTATTGTAGGGGCGTTACTGAGTATCTCAACAAAGCGTACTCTGAACGGAGGATAGGCCGTGGTGGTTGCAATGGATGGCCAGCGAGATCTCCTGATTTAACGCCACTGAATTTTTTCGTATGGGGTCATATAAAACGCAGGGTTTACGAAACGGTACCGAGAAATTCAGATGTGTTAAAAGAAGGATTATGTCTTGCTTGCGCTTCAAGTATCTGCAGAAATGTTAAGAAATGTTCATGCTAATACCGAGAGGCTTTTACATCACTGATCCAACAAGGCGGAAATGAATTTGAACATTTGTCTCATCGATAATGATTATAAACATGTATCAGTCTATAACATAGGTTTAAAGGAACATCATTTATGATATTCATTATATTCAATGATGTGATAACATTTATGTGAAACTGTCAGTGCTGAAGCACCAATTAGTGTATTATGTGTTGTTGATAAATTAGCTGTCATGTGTTTATATGCCTTTAAACAGATAATTAATATGCTCTGCCCCTTGTGTATATCGCTTTTGTCAGGGAAAATCATTCTTCTACACAGACACCTTTCTCAAGTCTAGGAATCGAACCCGGTGCCCCTCCTACAGCAAATAAATTTTCTAGCGACGAGCTATAGGACCTGTTTTCACTGTAAAGTGTTTGTTTTAAAGCGCTGGACTTACGTTTAGTAGAGTCTCCTCTCTGTTCGTGTGGACTGACCGTCACTGTTTAGCTTGAGCAAACCTTTCGGTGTCTATGGTGTCCGGGATTAACTAACGTCAGCGGCGGAGGGCCTACGTGGTACATCGTGGTTACATCTACATCTACATCTACGTGATTACTCTGCTGTTCACAATAAAGTGCCTGGCAGAGGGTTCAATGAACCACCTTCAAGCTGTCTCTCTACCGTTCCACTCTAGAACGGCGCACGGGGAAAACGAGCACTTAAATTTTTCTGTGCGCGCCCTGATTTCTCTTATTTTATCGTGATGAACATTCCTCCCTAAGTAGGTGGGTGCCAAAAGAATTTTTTCGCAATCGAAGAAGAAAACTGTTGATTGAAATTTCATGAGAAGATCCCTTAGCAACGAAAACCGCCTTTGAAACTTCCTGGCAGATTAAAACTGTATGCCGGACCGAGACTCGAACTCGGGATCTTTGCCTTTCGCGGGCAATTGCTCTACCGACTGAGCTACCCAAGCACGACTCACGCCCTGTCCTCACAGCTTTCATTCCGTCGGTACCTCATTCTAGAAACAGCCCTCAGGCTGTGGCTAAGCCATGAGTCCGAAATATCCTTTCTTCCAGGAGTGCTAGTTCTGCAAGGTTCGCAGGATAGCTTCTGTAAAGTCTGGAAGGTATGAGACGAGGTACAGGCGGAATTAAAGCTGTGAGGACGGGGCGTGAGTCGTGATTGGGTAGCTCAGAAGGTAGAGCACTTGCCTGCTAAGGCAAAGGTCCCGAGTTCGAGTCTCGGTACACACACGGTTTTAATCTGCCAGGAAGTTAATATCAGCGCACACTCCGCTGTAGAGTGAAAATTTCATTCTAAAAACCGCCTTTGTTTTAATGATTGCCTCTCCAATTCACCTATCATGTGTGTGTCACTATTTCCCCTATTTCGCGACAATACAATATGAGCCGCCCTTCTTTGAACTTTCTCAGTATTATCCGTCAGTCCCACCTGATACTGATCCCACACCGCACAGAAGTACTCCAGAATAGGGCGGAAAAGTGTAGTATAAGCAGTCTCTTTAGTAGATCTGTGGCACCTTCTAAGTGTTCTGCCAATGAATGGCAGTCTTTGGTTTGATCTACCCACAACATTATCTATGTGATCGTTCCAATTTAGATTATTTGTAATTGTAATCCCTAAGTATTTAGTTGAATTTACAGCCTTCAGATTTGTATGACTTATAGCGCAATCGAAATTTAGCGGATTTCTCTTAGTACTCATATGAATAACTTCACACTATCGTATATTCATGGTCAATTGCCACTTTTCGCTCCATGCAGATAACTTATCTAAATTGTTTTGTAATTCATTTTTGCTATCTGATTACAATACACTAAATGATAGAATCATCTGCAAACAATTTAAGACGGCTACTCAGACTGTCTCCTATGTCGTTAATACAGATCAGGAACAATAGAGGGCGTATAACACATCCGTGGGGAACGCCGGATATTACTACTGTTTCACTCGATGACTTTCCGTCTGTTACTACGAACTGTGACCTTTCTGATAGGAAATAACGAATCCAGTCGCACAATTGAGGCGATATTCCATAGGCACACAGTTTGGTTAGAAGACGCTTGTGAGGAACGATGTCGAAAGCCTTCTATAGTATATGTTCCAAAACCCTACTGCAAATCGACGTTAGTGATGTGGGCCTGTAATTCAGCGGATTACTCCTATTTCCCTTTTTGGGTATTGGTGTGACTTGAGCAACTTTGCAGTCTTTAGGTACGGGACTTTCTGTGAGCGAGCGGTTGTATATAATTGCTAAATATGGAACTATCGTATCAACATACTCTAAAGGGAACCTAACTGATATACCACCTGGACCGGAAGCCTTGCCTTTATTAAGTGATTTAAGCTGCTTTGCTACATCGAGGATGTCTACTTCTATGTTTCTCATCTTCGCAGTTGTTCTTGACTGGACTTCGGGAAAATCTACTTCATCTTCTTTGGTGAAGGACTTTCGGAAAACCGTGTTTAATGACTCTGCTTTGAAGGTATTGATTGCGTCATCCCCTGGTGTGCAACCAAAATCTCTTTGGGTTTTCTGCCCGATTCCGAGACAGAGTTTCGTTGAGGAAAATATTAAAAGCATCTCGCATTGAAGCACGCGCTATATTTCGAACTTCTGCAAAACTTTGCCAATCTTCCGGATATTGCGTTCTTTTAAATTTGGCACGCTTCTTCCGTTGCTTCTGCAACAGCGATCTGACCCGTTTTGTGTACCATGGGGTATCAGAATCATCACTTATTAATTTACGTCGTATACAGGGTGGACCATTGATCGTGACCGGGCCAAATATCTCACGAAATAAGGGTAAAACGAAAAAACTACAAAGAACGAAACTTGTCTAGCTTGAAGGGGGAAACCAGATGGCGCTATAGTTGGCTCGCTAGATGGCGCTGCGATAGGTCAAACGGATATCAACTGCGTTTTTTAAAATAGGAACCCCCAACTTTTATTACATATTCGTGCAGTATGTAAGGAAATATGAATGTTTTAGTTGGACCACTTTCTTCGCTTTGTGATAGATAGCGCTGTAAAAGTCACAAACATATGGCTCACAATTTTAGACGAACAGTGGGGACGTCAGATACGGTGAACTTGCGGGCGATGGTATGGTGCTTCGACTACCAATCCACCTGTCACGAAATATGATATTGAATACTGCTTCAAACGCACGCGAGCTATCTGCCGGGCATCCATCATGATTGAAGTACATCGCAATTCTGTCACGCAGTGAAACATCTTGTACTAACATCGGTAGAACATTACGTAGGAAATCAGCATACATTACACCATTTAGATTGCCATCGATAAAATTGGGGCCAATTATACTTCCTCCCATAATGCCGCACCATACATTAACCCGCCCACTTGTCGCAGCCATAGTGGAATTTCCGTTGCCCAGTCGTGCATATTATGCCGGTTTACGTTACCGCTGTTGGCGAATGGCGCTTCGTCGCTAAATAGAACGCGTGAAAAAAATCTTGTCATCGTGCCGTAATTTCTCTTGTGCCCAGTGGCAGAACTGTACACGACGTTCAAAGTCGTCGCTATGCAATTTCTGGTGCATAGAAATATGGTACGGGTGTAATCGATGTCGATGTAGCATTCTCAACACCGACGTTTTTGAGATTCCAGATTCTCGCGGTATTTGTCTGCTACTGATGTGCGGATTAGCTGCGACAGCAGCTAAAACACCTACTTGTTCATAATCATTTGTTGCAGGTCGTGGTTGACGTTTCACACGTGGCTGAACACTTCCTGTTTCCTTAAATAACGTAACTATTCGGCGAACGGTCCGGACACTTGGATGATGCCGTCCAGGATACCGAGCAGCATATATAGCACACGCCCGTTGGGCATTTTGATCACAATAGCTATACATAAACACGATATCGACCTTTTACGCAATTGGTAAACGGTCCATTTTAACACGGGTAATGTATCACGAAGCAAAGACCGTCCGCACTAGCGGAATGTTGCGTGATACCACGTACTTATCCGTTTGCAACTATTACAGCGCCATCTATGGCAAAGTGGAAAAAGTGGTCCAACTAAAACATTCATATTTCTTTACGTACTACACGAATATGTAATAAAATGGGGGTTCCTATTTTTAAAAACAGCTGTTGATATCCGTTTGAGCTATGGCAGCGCCTTCTAGCGGGCCAACCATAGCGCCATCTGGTTTCCACTTTCAAGCTAGACGAGTTTCGTGCTTTGTAGTTTCTTCGTTTGGTGCTTACTTCGTGAGATACTTGGCCCGGTCACTGTCAGTGGACCACCCTGTATATCAATTGCCGTCGATACGATCTGTTTGAAATCATTCCACACCTTTTATACGCTTACGTGATCAGATCGGAAGGAGTGGTGACTGCCTCTTAAAATGGAGTTAAGAACATATTTATCAGCTTTCCTAAATAGATGTACTTTGCGTTTCTTTTTGATGGTTGTGGGTGATACGGTATTCAGCCTAGTAGCAACTGCCTTATGGTCGCTATTCTCTGTATTTGTCATGACACTCACTATTTGCCTCGGATTATTTGTTGCTAAGAGGTCAAGTATGCTTTCGCAACCATTTACGCTTCGAGTAGGCTCATGAACTAATTGCACAAAATAATTTTCTGAGAAAGCATTCAGTACAATTTCGGATGACGTTTTATGCCTGCCGCTGACTGTAAACGTGTAATTTTTTTCAGCATATCGAGGGCCGATTGAAGTTGCCACCGACTATAATTGTATGAGCGGGGTATCTATTTGAAAAGAGACTCAAGTTTTCTTTGAACTGTTCAATTTTTGATTCTAAGCTTCACCTGTTCGTTAAGAATAAATCCATCTTTTTGAGATAGATGTTTGAAAATTTCTAATTCCTCGTAGAAGTCCAGTTTACTCACTTCATGTGCCGTAAGAGCAATAGATGTTCAGAAAACGTGGAGTTGTGCATGTTTTCCCCATTTTTCCCTAGCATATGTTCTTTATATCTTACTTTATTGGGTCTACCTGTCTGTCCAACGTAATAGTTTGGGCAACCATTACAAGTAATATTGTAAGCTCCGGATTTAATGCCAAGTTCTTCCCACGCCCCAATAGTATGAATCACTCTTTGTTTTAAGCTATTGTTTAAGGAAAAGGCAACTCTGTAACCGTATTGCTTCTGTAGAAGTCTCCTTATCTTGTATGATACGTTCCCCAAAAATGGAATAGATATGGAGTTATTAGCTTCACTCTTTATCGCCTTATTATCTCCTAAGGTTGAACATTTTACAGCTGTTTTTTCCTGACAATTTGGTCAATTAACATAAGTCATATCCATTGTTAATAACTATGGATTCTACTTAAGATATTTCTTTTTCTAAAAAATCCTGTTTTAAAGCTGTGTTCACGGCACGATGAACTGCAGAGTGAAAGAAGGCAATTTTGTGAGTTTGTGGATGACAAGAATATGTCGGAGTTTACAAAATTACTTGCATTGACTGCCCCAACTATTACGTTGGACATATAGCTAGACCCATTCAAGTAAGATGTAAAGAACACTTGCTAGGTAAAAATGGGGAAAACGTTTACAATTCGAGGTTTGTTGAACATCTATTGCTCTTACAGCATACGCCACACAAACTGGATGACGCAGAATTGCTACACTAAGTGAGTAAAGTTTACATACTGGACTTGTTCGAGGAATTAGAAATTTTCGGATAGTTTCAAACCACTTATTGCTCCATCGTAATATAGTCTGGCTGATTAGAAGCTAGTTTTCTTGTTTGTTGATGCTGGTGAGGTGCTCCATTCCTGTCTTGTTTGGATTTGACGTATTTTTGATGATTGTTGTTCGCGGTTTTCGATGTGTATATGTGGTTCAAATGATTCTGCTATGTTTTTTATTCATGACGACAGAAGGTTACGATTTCCTACAACATTTTGTTCGTTTTCGCTAGTATGTGTCTTAGTCTTTAATTTCCGCGAGATTCTCGCTCATAACACTAGTGCCTTCTCTCGTTGAATATATTCCTTAGCCCAAGCTTCTCCTGCTTGACTCTGGAACACAGGCAAATTGGTGTTCATATTTTCTATTGTAAGTAGATGTTTTAAATGGTTCTGATATGTTTTATTTATTAGAACAGAGGGTTTGAATTAGCACAACCTTCGTAAATGAGCCTAAGTACGTGTACCACATAGCTCAAAAATTTAACGAATACAGTGCTTACGTATGTCAGAAAAGATTAAAATATGTATAAGTTATAATATATGAACCATATTTACCTGCGACATTGGTATACAACGAAAGTAATATACACCTGGAGAATTATACAACAAGAACCTGAGTCATTATACACAGCCCGACGAAAGGTGAAAGTAGAAGAAGTGGCGGAGACACGGAACGAAACTTCGCTGTTTGAGAGGGTGTATCATGTTGAGAGGTGGCATGAGCCCCCTCTCATATTTCTATCTTACTCTGAGCTATTCGATTTGAGGAAGTATAGCCGAGTATGGTCATTGCTAGGCAAGTATTGAGAACTCATATGATATGAATATTTTCCTCTCTCATTGCATGCAGTGAGAAGTTGCTATTCCTTCACACACGGACTTCCCACGCAGCGTCTCTCGTCACCCAGGTGGTTCAGTGACAGCCAGGTTCGGCTGATCTTAAAAGGGTTATGCCGATGGGTGTGAGGGATGCTGTCCAGACGCCGAAATTGTCATAAGAGCGGGGGCGACACGCCCACAGGGTTCTGAAGGAGCAGCTGGGGCTAGAGATTCCGTTACTTCGCAGAAACTTAGTGAAAACACTTTCTGACGGGCTACCAGCGAGGCGTGGGTATGACTTGGGTTCCCAGGCAGTCTTGGCGGGCAAATTCCCGCGTTTTCTGCAAAATCATAACTGTGATTGGCTTGCTCAGGGGATAGCTCCGTGATGTAGCAAAATCGGCGCAGGAATTGGCGCCAAGTATCTCTATTGGTGGAATAGTAGTGCTTCGGTAAAAGAGTGGAATTTTCCGCCAGTTTTCGAGTTGCTGATTGGAACGTTTAACCACGGCCACTGTCGTGGGGCGGGAATTTTCTGAGTTCGGCTTGTACAGGTGCTTTTGAGTGAGTCTGCTCTCGCCTTTCGGACGGAGTAGGTTACACAACTGAGCTCTCACTGCTCTGGACAGCCTGCCTGCCGTTGGCTGTCTAATATACTTTCATTTAATTATAACTGTTTGACGAAGTTGCTGAAGTTTTGACTTCAACGTAACTTTGCGAGTACAGTTGGCAATTGAGCGTTCTGCGTACAAGCGGACTCTGTTGTCTGTCTTGAGCAGTTTTGGCTAAAGTTGACTGTATCAGAGTTACTGTGTGACTTCGCTTGTTAAAATCAATCAGTGTACCATCAGTGATTGTATAGCGAGCCTTCTCCGTCTCCCTCAGAGGCACATTTGCGTTTCTAGGAAGTCTTTAGTCTGGAACAACCAGACCAGCATAATTTGTTTCGGGCTATACTCGCGACATTATCATCACCACAATGGGACGTCGAAGCAACCAGCCATCGCCTCCGGTACGCCAGATCGTGTCCTTCCAGTTAAGAAGACAGCTTGGTAATGTATGTCTGCAGCACCGGCAAACCAGGGAATTTTGCTATGTGACAATCAGAGCTCAGCAGAGCGCGTCTGTTCTCGTCTTTTCTAACATGGTTCTGTCTTGGGTGTTCATTGTCTGAGTTCTCACTACTGTAGCAGCAATTAATGTTGGGTTGCCTGGGTGTTTCTCCTAAGATTTGAGTTGCAAGCAACTGGCTCCACATACCACTTGGTCATAAATATCACAATCTAGTTTATGGAAAACTTCATCTTCACAGCATTTATTTGAGTATCCAATTTGACGTATTGTAAATGTTTCATGTGTTCTGTTTATTATTTTGAGTTTAGTCGTAATAAATCAAATTGTTATTTTGGACAGAACTTTCATTCTGCGGATCGGTAAACCAACCCTTTCATTTCTCACTACGTTAATGAAACTTTCCTATATCAAAATTAATTTCTATCAAATTAAATTATTGCAGGTGCGTTTCTTCATAATCCATGTGCAACAGCAAAAGTCGGAGTTAGAAAAGGGGGTGCTTAGACCATCATTTCCATACGAAGATTCTAGAAAAATTTAGTGTTACACTGCTAGCCCCGGAACCTCACAATGTTATTTCAGTTACTGCTAAATCAAGTCAAATGTACGAAGAACTTGGCAGTTTGATGCCACTTATCAATAAAAGGGTGAACGCCCTCTGGTCTGATTATATTCACAAATTCGGTTGGGAGCTGTCTGGCATAGCCTTTGTGCCCCTTCCTGATGCAAGATGGAAATTGCTGCATGATATCCCTGATCCTGGAATGGTATTGACAGATGAGTTAGTTCTGTACATTTTTTAAAAGGCACCGATATGAGGGGTCATGCTGGCAAGGGAGTATAAGTGTGAAATCTTATGGGAATTAACTGCTAAGGTCATCAGTCCATAAGCTTACACACTGCTTAACCTAAATTATCCTAAGGACGAACACACACACCAATGCCCGACGGAGGACTTGAACCTGCGCCGGGACCAGCCGCACAAAAGGAGTATATATCACGCAGATTGTTCATAAACTCACGTGATACGTATGGATGAACAGTGTCCTGTTGAAACCTGGCAACAGGACGCTGTCTCAAGAGTTGTAATGTATGAGGAAGCAGTATATATGTAAGAGCGAACGGCCTTGCCTCAGTATTAAGGCTGGTTCCCGTCCAGTCATGTAAGTTAAGCGCTGTCAGGCTTCGCTAGCACTTGGCTGGGTCACCGTCCGGGTCTGCTGAGTGCTGTTGTCAAGTCTACTTGCTTGATAAGTGGTAGCATCGGCCACAAAAATTGACAGTGGCTGGGAGATTGGTGTGCTGACCACATGCCCTTCTGTAACTGCATCAAGTAGCGCCTAAGGGCTTAGACTGACTTGGGGGTCGTTCGGTACCGTTGGTACATCGAGGCCTGTCCGGAAGCTGCTTGTTTGCTTTTATATCTGTATGTCTTGTGCTGCCATGCCACAAGAGTCATTACCAACTTTGCCTTGAAGTCGTACTCCTTTTACCAAGGTGATAGGTGTGCCATTGCTGTGCCGCTCCGAAACACTGGAACAATCGGGCCTCTCCCCAGATCGCCATCACACTCACCGACAGAAATGGACATCCGCTGTAGGCAGAACCACGGTTCATCGACGAATACAGTGCACCGCAGTTCATCAGCAGTCCATGTTTCCCGACCACAGCACCAATCCAGTCGCGGTCGTTGGCGACGTGGTGTTAATGCCGGTCTATGCACGGAACGATAATTCCCCAGTTGGGCAGCTGCTACACTCCGAGTATGTGTGTGAGATGACACCGACAGCTTCAGGCGGCCCATTATTGTGGCAGGCGCAGATGTGGAGGTGCTACGTTACGATGTGATTGGTGCTCAGTACGGCGCTCCTACTTTGTGGTTGTCAGTGATCGACCGGAATCATCAGAGTGAGTATGGCTGCCTTCACATATCCATGCACCCACTGTCACCTCCGGATAACACGTGTGATGCCTCCCATTACGATCAGCGAAGGTGTAATGTCCTTTTCCTATCCCCAGCCAGTATTCTTCACCTCGCCGAGATATGTGAAAGCGAGACGACACAACACTACCTGTTGCTACAGTCAATATTTGCTGATCGATCTAATTTTAGTCAGACTCTTTCGTTAATAAGTTTACATTCAAATTGCCGCCAAAAATTTGCTGTTGCTTATTGAATTCCAACGGCGACAATATCCACGTCGCAAAGGCATCGCAGAGGCACGTTGACACACAGTGAACGTAGAAAGCCAACACCCAGTGAACGCCCAGAGCTAAGCTTCCGCACTCCTCGACGTTCGCAGAGCGAATGACGCACCGTGCTGCGGATCAGCTGACTCCCGGCAGACCGGAAGTGACGCGCTTATCGCTTCCCCCTCCACGGAGCCACAGGCGCTCAGGCGCCCTTATCGCTGACGTCACGCGCCTGGAGTGGGGGATTTAGCTCGGCCGGCGTCTAGTAAAACTAGAACGTTTCAAAATGAGTTGATATCTTTGATTTGCGAGCACATGTACGCCAAATTAATTATTTCAAAAGTCACAGGGATCATTTAACATAGCACGATTTTTTGTCCTTTGAAAATTCTTCCATTTAATATTAATGTGCAATAAACTATTATTATTATTATTACTATTATTATTATTATTATCATCATCTTTATCCACAGAATGACCAGTATACAGTTCACTTGTAATAATCTGTTCGCAATCGTAGAACTCTACATCTTTTCCTTAATTCGGTTTTTATTAACACAGTTTCTTTGATATGATTCACTACTATAATCGGTCAAACTTTGGCCCGATAAAAAATACCAAAAGAGCGTCGATAATCGATAGTCAAGTTGTGAAGCGATGTTTTAGAATGAATGATATCGCTCTTTTATCGACTTGGATGTTCGCTGGATGTTAGCGTTATTTCAGTTCTGTCAAGTCTCATTATTTTGACAAATTCTACGAGCAGAAATTTAATTTTAACCAGTGCTGCTTCCAATGAAGCTCACTATTTCACGCAGTGGCGCACGAACTTGAGAGACGCGAATACTCCGGACTCTGGCGCTGAAAGCTCGGACACTAAAATCTCGAACACAAAGACTCACGGATGATAATGACTCCCAGGCCCTACAGGCTCCCAGACCCTAAAGACGTTAACAATACGTGCATTGTGAAACGAAAGGGAAGTTCGTTAGAAAGTCTTTGGATGATGCACCTTGCTACTTTGCGAATAACACTCTATTCTATTGGCTCTTATTAGCCTTTTATTTAACTTTCTCTACTTTAAAACGAGAATTCGTGATTTTGTATGAAATATAGGAATCGTTCATTGCCAGTTCGATTAAATTTTAGTTTCGAAAAAGACGAGATATGTAACGAGGGGTTACACCTGGAAATCTGGATATAGCACGATTTAAGCGCCCAACCGAGTGGAAGTCCACAACTGGGCTTGTTATGCCAGAGCCAAGGTAGCCCCCTGAGGCCGGCAACCCATATTACATCACAGAGGACAGGGTTGTCTATGTTCAAGGCGTACCAAAAGCACCATGGTAAACACCGGCTACCTACATACAAGATCATGGAAACAGACATTTCGCGCACTACATCCTGCAGGGGGAGCTCGAGCCACGGCCTGCAGGAAGTATCACTACGCCAAAACCTGACTGGCTGGAGACAGCTATTTAGGGGCTAGAACCAGCCCCGAAGTTCAGTTCACTCCAGATGCCGACGTCGTGGACTTCGACTGCTGAAGATTACGTCTTCGTCTCTGAATTGGACTTTTACTAGTGTGTGTGTGTGTGTGTGTTACTACGAACCACTGTGGAAAATTTGGAAGTGAACTTTTTATTTGCCTCAATTAGGAGACTTTTACTGGCATCGTTATTGATACCATTCTTTTGTTGTTCAGTCATCAACCTTGTAAACGTACATAAATAAAAGTTGTGTTTGTGAAAAATTGCGAATTGTCAGTCACAACAAGGCTCATTTTACCTATGTCGGGTGCTGATTGTACTGCCTCACACACGTGCGCAGCTCCATGCCTTTCACAGTTCTCGCCCAGTATATACCCCACTAAGCATTGTAACAACTCTAAACTTGAACAATGCAATTTGTTGGGCTTACCACTTTTCCCAGAGAATTGGAACTGTAGTGAACGAGGTGTAGCTGTGGTGGTTGGCTGGCTTGTTTAAAAAAGGGGAGAAGGGACCTAACTACAGGGTCATCGGTCCCGTAGCTGTGGTGAAGATCTGAGTCAAACCTGAGTAGTTGTTGCTTGTCAGGATGGATTCGTGTATTCTTGTGCATGTGGTATGGTCCATATTCAGGGACGTGTGGGAAAGCTGCAGACAAATCAGCAGTGGGCATGTGCAACGTCTTTTATTCAATCATTAAACTCTATTCCTCCATGAACGTGGAAACATGTTTAAGTATTATTCCATCCAGTTAGTACAGTTATTCAAGTGCATTTTATTCTTCACTTAATATTCTGACGCTGTATCGGCGGACAGAGTTTGCAAGAACCCTCCATTCGTACTAAACCTCCAGAAATACCTCAGTTTAGCCAGTGATGGTGCTATAAGGCGCCTACAGTATAACTGGCCGCCCCGTTCCACCCGTGTTTTGCGATAATTAAGCCACTCCGCCCTTGAACTGACGTAGAGCGCCGTCGCATAGGAATTCTTGCTATCTATCACGTGGACGTGCTCTCGCCATTTACTATCCCCTACGGAGCTGCAGCAGGGCCGTCGGATTCTGAAAGTGCAACATTACTGAACCGTGAATTTACTTTTAAAACCTTTTTTTAAGAATTTACTTTATTTAGTAGCGATTCATCAAGAACATTAACACATTTAATCACAGTATGTGAGCGTGGAAGTAGTTGCCAATGGTAACTGAAGAAGCAAATAAAAATTTTGTTTTTTAATAAATGGAAATTTTATTCCTAAAAGCCTTTTGTTTTAAACAGATTTAAAATTATAATCACAATTTATTCAGAGACAGAATTTTTTTTTCGGCCGTAGTGACGACCGCTCACAACAACCTCTGAAAGACTACACTGGTGCAAATCTGCAACACGCCACATTACTTTAAACTAAAAATTTTAACAACTGACACAAACGCATAAACTATGCAACCAGTAAGAGGATTGGAAATGGTACAAAACACTCACATTAAAATTATTTGCCACCGAATGTGCAACTTGTTTTTAAAAGAACTCTTACGGTGGAAGGGTGGGAACTTTATATACTAAAATGATCATTTAAATAAAATCCGTGAAATGCGGTTTTACATAAAATGTACCCACATGCTCTACATTACACACATACCACCTCTCAAAATGATAGACAAGATATAAATATATTTCAGGAATTCGGCCTTTACACCTTAAACAATAAATTCGTTAACACCTAATCCGACAAACATGGCAGAGGCAGCTATTAACGTATGGCAGATTGAGAGGCAGACAGACATACACTAACTGCCTAACAAATGTGGACGGGAGACAGACGAGCAAGCTGGGGACGAGAGACTGACCAAGAACACAAGTAGAATTTAACAAGTAAATTAAACAACATATCACGAATCACTTAACTTTTAATGAACTGCGATGTCTGGCGAAGACCTGGCGCAGCACGCAAAAAACGCTCTTCCGAACCGTCCCTGCCTTTCGCTTCAACGGACGCAGGAAGGCGCGCCGATCTCCCGTCTCACGGCGTCGCAGCTCGCGCCGGCTGGACTGATGTCGTGGGTTGACTCCTGTTGCTCTCGTGTAGGCCGCGAAGCCACTACCCCTCGCTATACGGCGCGGGCCATTGGACTGACGTGGCGACCTCACATGCGCCGACGCTCAAGGCGGACAAGTCATCTTGTGTACCAGTGCGCGACCGACCAACCGATCAATCCAACCGCCAAAGACCATTGCCTGAGCAAACTGGAGCAGACTGGCGGCCTAACACATACTAGCACTCCGGACGACAGACAGACACTGACCGCCCCACACTGACCCGGCTGACCAACTGACCAGACTCGCCGAGACTCACAGACTGACCGACTCTGACTGACTCCTGCCTAGTTTTTTTTTCTTTATTGTAATTTTAAGCACCTCATACAAGGCGGGCTGTCAGCAACATATTACGCCGCTCTTCAGCCTTAAGGGGTACAATAATATGACACATAGGTGACACATACAATACAATAAAAACGGCGGGCAAACAATGTAGATACAAAAACAATAAACATGAAGCCGTTCACGCTGGACGAAAAAAACACTAAGACTTGTTGACACGGAGCACAGAATACGGACAACAGCGACGGCACACGTGAACAGTGGAGTCGTGACGACGAAAGAACACCAACCGCAGACGAAGGCACACACACAGACACTGACGGCGATGATCTCCGGCGCGCGAATGTTCACAGAGCGTGGGCGAGTCCGGGGACCTGCCAAGAGGGGAGGAGTCCTGCCTAGCTGATAGCGCCCCTTAAATGCACGTGAACAGGCAAACTTTCTCTTTCCCACCAGAGGGAGACACCAAAGCTGCGAATTCCCACAGCGGCGCCACCGCCAGAAACGGAAGGCAGCTGCTTTGCACTACGCGCTGCGGCGCGCTCTTCACAACAGCAAACTTTACCACGGCTCAATTACTGTCTATGTTTTACGTAATGAATCTGGAACAAGGTTTTTGTGCTAATAATTTATACAATGGTTGCCTTTATCAAGCGTTTATTTAAGAAATACCGTAATGTGAACCTTTTCACATTTATTATAAGCCATCTATTGATGGTACGAGAGCATGGTCTACCGCATGACTACATCGAAACGATCGACAACTGCACACCACAGCACATAGTCGGTAACATGAGAATACAATCGATATGGTTCGTGTAAGATCGTACATCTCCGGTTATGCCTAATTTATTCATTTATTTAATTGTTTCCTGGCACTGTAAAATTACTGAAACCTAGTTATGATGACCCACAGACTCCTCATAACGTCAGAACAGTAGAAGGCAACTTTTCTTGGCAAATATTTACTAATAACAATTACTTGATTCGCAACGAAATAAATGTACTTTCCCTGCGTATCTCTTTGCTAACGTCAAGAGCGATTTCTGCTTTGGTACCTCATCCCACTGGCCTTGAAAGCGCCAGATGGGCAACTGCCTCTGCTAGCCAGCGTGGGAACTTACCTCTCGCCTCTTGATCCGTAAGTGCTGCAACACTGGTACATTCGCTTCACGTACGTGAAATAACAAAACTGGAAATAAAGTAAAATCCGCTCTTATCTGCATATAATGGGTACCTTACACGTTACTGTTAGAGGCTCACACAGCCGAGGTTTTTAGATAGTACAGCGTTAATGCGGCGCGCTAATTTGGCAGTGTTGCGGACACCGTATGTACTGGGATACGTTTACGTTAGATGCATTAATTCTGGAATAGTTCAAGAAAATCGCACAAAAGCGACGGTGAAACGCGTTGCTCTTGACTAACTGATCTCGAACGAAAACGTATCCCAGTATGAAATTTAACTACACTAAATTTCCTACAAAAAGATTCTGTTCATTTTTTCTGTACGACTATTAGTTTCCAGGTTGCAAAAACACGCGGGTGATGTTTGAGTGTGGTTACGGATTGCATAATACCCATATGTAGGAACTGCTCAATCAGCCTATATATATCATACGATGAACAACAAAGCAGGCGCTAGAGGATGACGGGAGGTGAAGGAAGAGGCGCTGAGCACGGAAGATAGGATAGGGGCGAGAATAACGTAAGAAGACATGGCACGGCAAATGTGACTGAAGTAATAGAAGCAGGAATGATGGTCTAAGGGGACTCAGAAAGAAGTGAATACAAAATAGGAGAGTGCATAACTAATTACTAAGTAATAAATGAAAAGCACCAGTTTGCTTTTGTTCTACAATATTACTTTTATTGCTAACCGGTTTTCGGCTTACAAGGCCATCTTCAGACATTTACTGAAGATGGCCCTGTAAGCCGAAAACCGGTTAGCAATAAAAGAAATATTGTAGAACAAAAGCAAACTGGTGCTTTTCATTTATTATAATGTTGTTCTACCAAGAACCCACGGAAGATTCCGTTAATATAATTACTAAGTATTTGATCAGATAAATATTCGTGGAAGAGAAGGTGTTACGTAAACACTAGTAAAAATATTAAAAATAATATCGCGTAGAGCCTTACGAGATGAAGGTTTATGACTACACTCCATTCCAATGCTTAGTTGCTCAATCATCTAATTTAACGGCACTAGGTTTTACTCGAAATTAAAGGAAATAAAATTAGCTCGTTCTCAGAAATCGAAACCAGAACCTCAGCCTTGAGAAAGAGTCAAGTTAAATACAGCTATTGAACTATATGAAATAAAATAGTCATAACGTTTGAACGGTTTGCGTTAGGACGTTAAACTGACGGTTGACCGCGGGGCATGATGGGAATCGGTATGGTTTGAAACTTCCTGGCAGTTTCATATCAGCGTACACTCCGCTGCAGAGTGAAAATCTCATTCTAGTATGGTTTGGTTTAGCGAAGAAACCCCCTTTATTTGGGTGGGTTCGTCAATAACCAAAATTGGCGCATTTGGGGGACTGTGAATCCGCATTTCACGATCGAGAAGTCCCTTTAACCTCAACGGGTGGCTGCGTGGTTACAATGTCCAGTCAAAATAATCTGTAAGATATTACTTGATGACACGGTTACTACCGAAAGATTTTGGAAGATGATTTCATCTCCATTATCCAAAGTGACCCCGAATGCGACAAGATGTGGTCCATGTAAGACGGAGCTCCACCGCATCGAAGTAGGAGAGTGTGTGATGTCCTGGAGGATCACTCTGGGTACCACATTCTGTCTCTGAGGTACCCAGAGACCAATGGCATGGGCCTCGATTGGGCGCCGTATTTTCCGGATCTGGACACGTGTGACTGATTTTGTGCGGCTGTATTACAGACCAGGTGTGCAGCAAAAGCCCCAAAACCATTGCTGAGCTGAAAACAGCCATTCGGGAGGTCATCGACAGCATCGATGTTCCGACACTTCAGCGGGTCGTGCAGAATTTCGCTATTCGCCTGCGCCACATCGTCGCCAATGATGGAAAATATATCGAGCATATTATAACCTAAATCTGAATATCTGTGGTGACGTTTACATGATGCATCAAGTGTGTGCACGCAGTAGTTCGTAACTACTTTAGGTCTTTTTTCTTATATAGTTCAATAACGGTCATCCTGTGGCAGACGCTGCCACGGTACGTCGTCACCATTTAAGTCCACGGTGAATCCGCACTCTTCCCATTGCACATTGTGTCATGGTCTTGGTGGACAGTAAGGCAGGGCCGTTTCTACCATTAGGCAAGACTTGGCGGCCGCCCAGGGCGGGAAAACTTTAGGGGCAGCAATAGGCAGAACAAATTTTTTCGAATCAAAAAGCTAAAAAATTGAGCAAACCAGGAGAAAAAAATGAAAAAAAGATGACAAGTTAAGCGTACGGAGCAGTTAATTAGTCTTTACTTACTTTGACGAACGTAAACGCATTAACTCTATCTACTTGAAACTACAGCAGCCACTACTGAGTGCCAAACGGAAACAAGAACGACCTCGATTCATCTCTGTTGAGGTCTGGAGTGAGGCACATGCATCGTCCCGATGCCGGTCCCTCTTTTTCTTTCTGAATCCGCAAATTAATTTTCAGGCGTCAGTTACACCGGCTGATTCTGTTGATATTTTTAGTTCTAACGTATTATTATTTCCTGTGGGTAATCGATCAAGTATCCCGGAGCTAGGTTTTGCACTTCTTTTTCGAATTTATAAAATTAGTAGTAGCTAACGGCAGTTCATCGTACCCATACATGAAAATGAGTTAGTGTCCTGCTGTTGGCCTCTGAGTGTGAGACTCGCAGCATGAGAAAAGTACGACACTGTCGTTTCTCAAAGAAACCTGATACCACTGCTATATTCACTTGAGTACTAGTTTAAAATGTTCACCACATCTTCCTGTTTAAGTTCTTTTGGGAAATTTCAAAAATTCAGAAGACAAAATAAGAAACGAAGGACATTTTAAAGGAATTGAGGACAAAGCGTGAAAATTGGGGATTTTGTCCATAAGATGACGACGTCTGGTCAACTTAGTTTAATGATTAAAAGTATAATAGGAGATTTGCATTCTTTTGGACCGGCCATTGTGGCCGAGCGGTTCTAGGCGCTTCAGTTCGGAAGCGCGCTGCTGCTGCGGTCGCAGTCTGGAATCCTGCCTCGGGCATGGATGTGTGTGAGGTTAGTTAGGTTTAAGTAGTACTAAGTGTAGGGGACTGGTGACCTCAGAGGTTCAGTCCCATAGGGCCTAGATGCATTTGAACCATTTGCATTGTGTTGCAGCTGGATGTTGGTGGCGGTGGACGAAACGCGGGATGTATGGGAAACCGACGGTAGCCGTCATCTTTCAATTCTCGCCTAGGGCGGCAAAATATCTAACAGCGGTCGTGCTATTAGGGCGTAAAGTCAAGCGCCGGTACTACAGTTGATAACGATAGAGAAGAGATGGCTGGGACAAGACGTCAGACAAATGTCTCTGAGCACTGTGGGACTTAACATCTGAGGTCATCCGTCCACTAGACTTAGAACTACTTAAACCTAACCAACCTAAGGACAGCACACGCATCCATGCCCGAGGCGGGATTCGAACCTGCGAATGTAGCAGCAGCGCGGTTCCGGACTGAAGCGCCTAGAACCGCTCGGTCAGAACGACCGGTGAAATCAGCCAATCGCACGCTGACCGACCGCTCTCCAGGACGACAACGCGACAGCAGCGGCCCCTATGCGAAGAGGAGATAAGCGCCGCAACCGACTGGGGACGCCCCAGTTGAATAGCAGCAATTTGGCTAGAAGCGTCAACGTTCGTTACTTCGCTTGTACCCTCTACGTAGCTGAGACTTGGAACTGTTTATACTGAAGAAGACCTAATCGCCCTTTGCTAGCGGCATATCCGAGTATTTGTCAAAGTTAAGTATTGTCATTTGCTGCCGGCCGCGGTGGTCTCGCGGTTCTAGGCGCTCAGTCCGGCACCGCGCGACTGCTACGGTCGCAGGTTCGAATCCTGCCTCGGGCATGGGTGTGTGTGACGTCCTTAGGTTAGTTAGGTTTAAGTAGTTCTAACTTCTAGGGGACTGATGACCATAGATGTTAAGTCCCATAGTGCTCAGAGCCATTTGAACCATTTTTTTGTCATTTACTTTTTGTAGTAAAACACAATAATGCGATTTGCTTGAATTTTTTCTAGCAAACCGAGTACGAATGATACCTAGACACCCCACATTTGACGACAAGTCTGGACGCAATACGTGCTGTAAGACACTCCTTTCTCACTCATACAGTGAGAAAGTGAGGTAATGAAGGAGTCTGTACGCGGAAGTTTTTAGCCGAAACGAGCCACAATTTAGGAAACGCTTTCGACTCGTGTGCATTAAATGAAAAATTCGTAGCTGTGAAGCACATTCCTGCAACAGACAGACACGAGCAGAGGAAAGAGAAAGGGGAAGGCAGAGAAAGGTAGAGAGAGAGAGAGAGAGAGAGATGATACGGTAGGGCGGTTTAGGGCAGGAGAGTAGCGAGTCGTTTGCGGGATTCGCCATGTTGCAGTAAATTATGTTTAACGACGTCGGCGGCCACGGGGGCTCCGGGGCGCCGCCTACTTGTGCTGTGGGGTAATTAGCAATCATCCGGCGAGCGCTGCGGGCCCGCCGTCTCGTCTCGGCTCGGCTCGGCCTGTGCTCTGAGCCGCGGCTCGCCGCACCGCCTCATCTCACGAGCCGCCAGCCGGCTACTCGTCTTTGCGTCTGCAGCCACTGTGCCCCGCACCGCCGGCAGTCAGACCTTTAATGAACTGCCAGCAGTCCCTCGGCCTATTATTTATTAACAGATCCCCGCATAATAAACTAATGGCTGGTTCGTGCAGTCTCAGAAGAGACGCGTCTGTCTCGGATTCCTAAACTGTATTTTCTGTTCGTTCACTAGGTTGCCCGTTCATCAAACGTGCGTCGTTCAGTTTCCTGTTGAAGTCTCCAATAGCGATAATAAATATTATCATAATAGCGGTCAATGAACAAGTGGTGGTGCTACATGTACGTGATGCTGTCTAAGCAAAAGCAGAAATGCTGAACTCTGTTTTGAAATATTCATTTCTAAAGCAAAATTCAGGAATACCGAAGCAGATTAACTCGCACACCACTATGAAGCCGGCCGGGGTGGCCGAGCGGTTGTAGGCACTGCAGTCTGGAACCGCGAGACCCCTACGGTCGCAGGTTCGAATCCTGCCTCGGGCATGGATGTGTGTGATGTCCTTAGGTTAGTTACGTTTAAGCAGTTCTAAGTTCTGGGGGACTGATGACCTCAGATGTTAAGTCCCATAGTGCTCAGAGCCATTTGAACTATTTTGAACCACTATAAAGGTGAGGCATGCAGAGTCACTGGCGTTAAGTAAGACCTAAATCACCAAAATTCAATTAATGTCCCGGCCACAATCTGATCCCTCTCCGATTCTATACAGGATTTCCTTCTAACCAAGATACTGTTGCTCCTCCTCCTTTTTGTAGTCTTTGGTGGGTGCTAAATTTCGTTTCATTAAGTCGTGAAAATGGCTATGTCTACGGTCTCCAGGGTCGTGTTCAGTTTATTTTTATTTAAAACTGCGAGGACGACTCACAGACTTCATTAAAATCTCTTGAAACAGTAATAGTGGACGTAACGTAGCTTGACGTCGTCGTAAATATATTCATGAACCCTGTTATTAAACACGTTCGGTTTAATTCTGTGAACAAACACTATCTGTTTTTACTCAGAACTGAAAATAAATGTCTTGACATCTTATATTCGCCGTAATTAAGTTTTCACGTCAGATTACTCGCTGAAAGTCAGAGACGTTGCTCCAGTGTAGTCGGTGAAATTCTTCAAATAAATTACAGTCAGCCGATCGTTCCGTGCTGCGGTCGGAAGGTAACTTTTTCATGAAAAATTGTTTAACTTCTCTTGATACTGTTCCGCACTGTCGCCTGATAAACAAAGTAAGAGCCTACGGAATATCAGAGCGGCTGTGTGGCTGGATTGAAGAGTTTTTAGCAAACAGAACACAGCATGTTGTTATCAATGGAGAGATATCTACAGACGTTAAAGTAACCTCTGGCGTGCCACAGGGGAGTGTTATGGGACCATTGATTTTCACAATATATATAAATGACCTAGTAGATAGTGTCGGAAGTTCCATGCGGCTTTTCGCGGATGATGCTGTACTATACAGAGAAGTTGCAGCATTAGAAAATTGTAGCGAAATGCAGGAAGATCTGCAGCGGATAGGCACTTGGTGCAGGGAGTGGCAACTGACCCTTAACATAGACAAATGTAATGTATTGCGAATACATAGAAAGAAGGGTCCTTTATTGTATGATTACATGATAGCGGAACAAACACTGGTAGCAGTTACTTCTGTAAAATACCTGGGAGTATGCGTACGGAAGTTTGAAGTGGAAGTGGAATGATCATATAAAATTAATTGTTGGTAAGGCGGATACCAGGTTGAGATTCATTGGGAGAGTCCTTAGAAAATGTAGTCCATCAACAAAGGAGGTGGCTTACAAAATACTCGTTCGACCTATACTTGAGTATTGCTCATCAGTGTGGGATCCGTACCAGATCGGGTTGACGGAAGAGATAGAGAAGATCCAAAGAAGGGCGGCGCGTTTCGTTACAGGGTTATTTGGTAACCGTGATAGCGTTACGGAGATGTTTAGCAAACTCAAGTGGCAGACTCTGCAAGAGATGCGCTCTGCATCGCGGTGTAGCTTGCTCGCCAGGTTTCGAGAGGGTGCGTTTCTGGATGAGGTAACGAATATATTTCTTCCCCCTACTTATACCTCCCGAGGAGATCACGAATGTAAAATTAGAGAGATTCGAGCGCGCACGGAGGCTTTCAGACAGTCGTTCTTCCCGCGAACCATACGCGACTGGAACAGAAAAGGGAGGTAATGACAGTGGCACGTAAAGTGCCCTCCACCACATACCGTTGGGTGGCTTGCGGAGTATAAATGTAGATGTAGATGTAGAATTGAACCTGGATTCAAAATTATAGTAAGTGCATTGTAGTATTTTTAAACCAATCAGCCTCAGATGTAGAATACTTCAATAATTGCACATATTAAAATCCATATAAATCACGAAGCTGAACCGGAAATTAGTTTTGATTCTGTTTTATTCGTACCTCGTACGAAACGAAACTTTCACAAATAACACTTTTCAGGAACAAACATAATTGTAACCAGATTCTAACTGAGAGAGAGCTAACAGAAGATATCGCTACGGTCTAAAACATATATTTGTACTACCAAAAACAAAACATTGAACAATCTAACACTTACTTGTTATTCTGAAGCCTTTAGCTTCGTTGAAAAATCTAATTTATTTTATTATATTATTAAACTCATAAATTTCAAACAAAATTTGTCATAATAACGACCTAAATAACACAAAAAAACAAAAAAATTTCAATTATTAAATTACGGAAGAGTGGCTTCAATACGCAGTACATGCCTCCATAAAAAAGATTCCCTAGTTGTTGGACGAAAGCACAGAACGTAGCCATCTACAAAGGGTAGCAGAACTAACACAGAACTACACCGACCAAATCTATCCCTGGTCACTACGCGTCAGGATAGCCAAGAGAAATGGTGAGTTAGAGTCAGATTCAAGCAGGGTGGTGCAGTTAAACAGTATTAGCACTGACAGGTGTTAAATGAAGTAGCCTTGCACAGCACACCAGGCGGTCTCAGGTCCACACTGTGTGTATGCAAACGTATCTGAATGTGGAATGCGCTGCCGCCCTGATCACACCACTGATGTTCACCATCTTAGGTCGCGCGCGACAGCTTGGGTGTGGTGGCAAACACCAGATGTCCTGATGGCGAGAAGCACTGTCCCAGTCAACTCCGCCACGGGCAGACTAAGACAGTGGCCAATGGCGCCTAGGTGGATAGAACGCCGCGAAGGCCGCTTCTCCCAGCCGGATCGAAGAGAGATTTCATTCAGTCGGCCTAAGTTACTCGTAGGGTGGACGCTGGTCAAATACCAGCTCCCCGCGTCGGTATACAGGGTGAGTCACCTAACGTTACCGCTGGATATATTTCGTAAACCACATCAAATACTGACGAACCGATTCCACAGACCGAACGTTAGGAGAGGGACTAGTGTAATTGTTTAATACAAACCATACAAAAATGCACGGAAATATGTTTTTTAACACAAACCTACGATTTTTTAAAATGGAACCACGTTAGTTTTGTTAGCACATCTGAACATATAAACAAATACGTAATCAGTGCCGTTTGTTGCATTGCAAAATGTTAATTACATCCGGAGATATTGTAACCTAAAGTTGACGCTGGAGTACCACTCCTCCGCTTTTCGATCGTGTGTATCGGAGAGCACCAAATTACATAGGGATCCAAAGGGAACGGTGATGGACCTTAGGTACAGAAGAGCCTGGAACAGCACATTACGTCCACATGCTAACACCTTTTTATTGGTCTTTTTCACTGACGCACATGTACATTACCATGAGGGGTGAGGTACACGTACACACGTGGTTTCCGTTTCCAATTACGGAGTGGAATAGAGCGTGTACCGACATGTCAGGCCAATAGATGTTCAATGTGGTGGCCATCATTTGCTGCACACAATTGCAATCTCTGGCGTAATGAATGTCGTACACGCCGCAGTAGATCTGGTGTAATGTCGCCGCAGGCTGCCACTATGCGTTGTTTCATATTCTGGGGTTGTAGGCACATCACGGTACACATTATCCATTAACGTACCCCACAGAAAGAAGTCCAGAGGTGTAAGCTCAGGAGAACGGGCTGGCCAATTTATGCGTCCTCCTCGTCCTATGAAACGCATAAATTGACCAGCCCGTTCTCCTGATCTTACACATCTGGACTTCTTTCTGTGGGGTACGTTAAAGGAGAATGTGTACAGTGATGTGCCTACAACCCCAGAGGATATGAAACAACGTATTGTGGCAGCCTGCGGCGACATTACACCAGATCTACTGCGGCGTGTACGACATTCATTACGCCAGAGATTACAATTGTGTGCAGCAAATGCTGGCCACCACATTGAACATCTATTGGCGTGACATATCGGGACACACTCTATTCCACTCCGTAATTGAAAACGGAAACCACGTGTGTACGTGTACCTCACCCCTCATGGTAATGTACATGTTCGTCAGTGAAAAAGACCAATAAAAAGGTGTTAACATGTGGACGTAATGTGCTGTTCCAGTCTCTTCTGTACCTAAGGTCCATCACCGTTCCCTTTGGATCCCTACGTAATTCGGTGCTCTCCGATACACACGATCGAACAGCGGAGGAGTGGTACTCAAGCGTCAACTTTAGGTTACAATATCTCCGGATGTAATTAACATTTTACAATGCAACAAACGGCACTGATTACGTATTTGTTTATATGTTCAGATGTGCCAACAAAACTAACGTGGTTCCACTTAAAAAAACGTATGTTTGTGTTGAAAAATATACTTCCGTGCATTTTTTTATGGTTTGTATTAACCAATTACGCTAGCCCCTCTCCTCACGTTCGGTCTGTGGAATCGATTCGTCAGTATTCGATGTGGTTCACGAAATATATCCAGCGGTAATGTTAGGTGACTCACCCAGTATTTTTCCCAAATACCGCAAAAGCCACACAGGTGTGGTACGCCTCGTTAGGTTAATCAGCGGGAATGCAGCCAGACAATCTTTATCACCCAGTGATAGCAGTGGTTTCTCTGAAACTCTATCTGGTTGAAGACGCACACAATGGCGGCACGACCGAATGCTTTGAGCCTGTAAGCTTGATTATTTATACCCCTACAGCTACGCTTCTGACGTAGTCCTACTCGTGAGGGGCAGGGGGGAGGGCGAGGAGGATGAGTCGGTTTGCCATATTACTTGTAGGCTTATCCTAGCTCCTTCTGCACCGAGAATGGTTTGCTAGGCACGGTTAATTTTGAAGAGTGTGATTTTCTCAGTAGTACACAAGCGCTCTGAACTAAAAAGTATTACTTCACTCATGGTTTGTCTAGGTTACGCGCTTCTACCCGAATCGGCCTTGACTGGTGTAGCAAATCTCATCTGGCTGGAATGTTGTGGCATAAAGTGAATAATACTGACGAGAGGGCCACTACTCCCTGTGATGGTTTGGAATTAAACTTCAAAAATCTTCAATACGAGTGCCGAAATTTTTCGGAGCGCAACGTAGTTAATATCTTTAATACTAAACTGTAAAGGCTGGCCGCGGTGGCCGAGCGGTTCTAGGCGCTTCAGTCCGCAACCACTCGGCTGCTACGGTCGCAGGTTCGAATTCTGCCTCGGGCATGGATATGTGTGATGTCCTTAGATTAGTTAGGTTTAAGTAGTTCTAAGTTTAGGGGACTGATGACCTCAGCTGTTTGAATCCCACAGTGCTTAGAGCCAATTGAACCTACAATACTTTTCGGAAAATTGTTACCAACAATGTATGTATGCATACAAGATAGTACTGGCACTTTAGGTCAGAAGAGTCACAAAAACGTTGGGTGAGTACGCGATAGAACATAGAGTGAACATTAAAAAAACCGAAAAATTGCTGGGACGGATCCCTGACTGGAAATACAGGAAGATAGGTCCTATGAACATGTGTCCGGAAATGGAAGGCGTGCGAGCAACGACAACAAATCGTCCCGGAACACATACAGAGGTGCATCACATCCACGTCACAGTGGAGGTTCAAAGTGGCCTCCATGGCATGCAATGTACGAGTGCACAAATCGGTAAAGTGGACTCATAACAGCATCCCATAATTATGATAGTCTGGTGCAAGAACCACCGACAAAATCCTTCCGTAGAGGGAAATCCGCTGTTGATAACGCTTGGACTCGTTGCAGGTGTTAGTAGCGGTTGTCATCCACGATACACATAATCGTACTCTGGCTTACACCATGTTGGCGGGCAACTTGCCTGGAGCTTGTGTTAGTGTTCGACTCAACATCCTGTAGAACCCGATCCTCTACATCGGCATACGCATAGTGCACCGCCTCCCTGCAGCTCCGTAAGTCTGAGAGAACTCAACGTCTCACAAACGTCCACAATGAGCTTCAATTGTTGTGTGATGTTGTCGGTGTTTGTGAGTGGTTTGGTTTAGCCGTACTGCCTCTCGACCGATCTGCTTGACCATACACAAACGTTGTCTCGGCCTGTTCCCGGGTCATTCTGGTGCTTGCAGTACGCTGCGTTACTCACACAACCTGTAACGCACAAGGAACACACGGCACATGGTCAGAGGAATTCGTCAGCGCCCTCTACCGTGGCAACGATGCATTTCCGGACACATGTTCATAGGAGCTTTTTTCCTCTATTTAGAGTTAGCAATCCGTCCATGCCATTTGTTGGTATTATTAATGTTCACCCTGTATAGGAATGTCATTATTACTTCAAAAACAAAAAAAAGGGAAAACAGTAAAAAAGAACTAGAATTATGTGACGATATTTTGCAAAATGAAGCAGTCACATTCCCAACGACCTTTTCAAAGCCTGGTGCGGAGCGAATACAGGGCTTAGGCCAACCTGCTGTCTACTGGGTGGAAAACTGGCAGGAAAAGAAGGAAGAATCGACAGTGATCACTGACATTAAGGCCAACAGCTACCCGTCTTCGATGGGCCAAACTGAACAGAAACTGAGCAATAGCTAACTGGAGGCGTACGTAATGTGGTTGCGACAAGTTCACTGCACCGACTTTCCAATGTAATCATGAATCCACTGTGTGTGGACGGTGTTACTGGGACCATGACCAGCGCCCACTCATCTAGGTTGCCATGACCTTGGAACAGGATGTGTAATTCAACATTTTAGTTGGCCACTCGTTGCCCTTTCATCTACATCTTTATGATGAACATTTTCTGAGCATTCCTTTCTTCCCACAAGACAACAGCCCGGTGTTCACACGGCTGCGCTCATTCAGTTCTACATCTACATCTACATTTACATGCACTTGGATACTCTGCAAATGGCACCTAAATGGCACCTAAGCCCCTGACAGAGGGTTCATCGCAACCTCTTCTTCTTGAGCCAGCTCTGATTTCCCTTATTTTATTACGATGATTGTTTCTACGTATGTAGGTCGACGTCAACAAAATATTTTCGCATTCGAAGGAGAAAGTTGGTGATTGAAATTACCTGAGAAGACCCGCCGCAACGAGAAATGTCTTTGTTTAATTATGTCCAACCCGAATCCTGTGCCACGTCCGTCACATTCTCTCCCCTTATTTCATGATAATACAAAATGTGCTGCTCTTCTTTGAATTTCTCGACGTACTCCATTAGTCCTATCTGGTAAGGATCCCACACCGCGCCCTAGTAGTCCTAAAGAGGACGGACAAGCATAGTGTAGGCAGTCTGTTGCATGTACTAAGCGTTTTGCCAATGAATCGTAGACTTTGTTCGCCTTCCCCACATCATTTTATGTGTGTTGTTTCCATTTTGACGCGTGGGATTAACCGAGCGGTTTAGGGCGCTGCAGTCATGGACTGTGCGGCCGGTCCCGGCGGAGGTTCGAGTTCTCCCTCGAGCATGGGTGTGTGTGTTTGTCCTTAGGATAATTTAGGTTAAGTAGTGTGTCAGCTTAGGGACTGATGATCTTAGCAGTTAACTTCCATAAGATTTCACACACATTTGAACATTTTTGTTTCCATTTTAAGTTGTTCGTATTTGTAATTCCTAGGTATTTAGTAGAATTAACAGCCTTCGGATCTGATTGATTTATCGTGTAAAGGAAGTCTAACGGACTGATCTTAGCACTCATAAGGATGGCCTCACACGTTTCATTATTTAGAGCCAATTGCTAATTTTCGCACCATATAGATATCTTTTCTGAATCTTTTTGCAATTTCGTTTTGTCTTCTGAGGACTTTACTGGACGATAAACGACAGCGTCATCTGCAAACAACTTAAGACGGCAGCTCAAATTGTCTTCTATATCGTTTATATTGCTAAGGAACAGCAGAGGGCCTATAACAGTACTATGGGGAACGCCGGAAATCACTTCTGTTTTACTTGATGACTTTCCGTCAGTTAGTACGAAGTGTGACCTCTTTGATAGGAAATCACGTATCCAGTCATATAACGGAGACGATATTCCATAATCATGCAATCTGATTACAAGTCGCTTGTGAGGTACAGTGTCAAAAGTTTTCCAGAAATCTATGAATACGAATCAAGTCGAAATCCCTTGCCAATAGCACTCAACACTTCGTGTGACTGAAGAGCTAATTCTGTTTAGCAAGAATGATGTTTTCTAAATCCATGTTGACTGTGTATCAATGGACTGTTCTCTTCGAGGTAATTCATAATGTTCGAATACAACATATGTTCCAAAATCATGTTCCACATCGACGTTAACGACACAGGCCTGTAATTTAATGGATTACTTCTATTGTCTTTCTTGAATATTGGCCTGATCTATGCAACTTTCCAGTCTTTGGTTCAGGATCTTCCGTCGCGCGAGCGGTTGTGCATGATCGTTGAGTATGAACGACAAATACTCAGGCACAGTGTCACATCTCGACTGAATATAAAATTTTCCTATCTTAATAGCACAGGAAGTATTTGAGACATCTTGGAACAGCAGATGAGACGTAGAAAAGACATCTGGTTACTCTACACAGTCTATTCATCGTGAATATTACCTGCGAAGACTAGAGGTGTTGCTAAGCTGTATTAATGTGCCGTCTCCCACAGGTGACCAACTTCTTGTCCGGAATGCTTATGTGTAACAACATATTACCGAAAGACCTCATAGAGTGGTAAAGGCCGTTTTGAGGGTCAAAATGAGGATGAGATCCCTCTTCGGGTGAGACATTCAATGACGTTATAGTGCTCTGATGTAGTGCGAGCTAATGCCTACCGTTACACCACGCGCTTTTCAGTTAATACCCTCTGAAACCACTACGCTTAAAGATATCTACACCGTTATCGTGGCAAGCGTGGACTCATTCGACGACACCTAAACGTCGTATATACTGTCAGATCGTTTACGGGAATAGCCGCTCGCTATCCGTCAGCGTGCAAAGCCATGTTCCTTGTTGGAGAGGTTGCACAGTGCCACCTGCTGCTGCTGACCTCTGCAACTTTGACGGTCTGTATAGTCGGTGAATAACGTTTACGAATGTGCTATCCTACCTTTAGTTTCTTTAGTAAGATACCCTCCACTTCCTGTCCAAAGACATTGGTATCTTTTGTAACAACCTTTAAAATGACTTCATAATTACTGATTATATCAACAGGTCGATAAAAATAAATGTTTGACGGATAGCGTTCAACATTGATACTACACTGAGCATAACTGTAGACATCCCGACTAATTATTACGTCTTAGCCGGAATGATGTCGTGTTTTGGTAGAGCGAGCGGCTTACCTCCCATAAATAAGATTGGAATCCTGTCATAATGTGAGATAGTTTTTCAGGACTACGAATGTTTAAATGAATGAGTGTTTTGTGTACATTATAAACTACTACATCCACAGAGACAGAAGGAGTAACAATTATATTTCATGCTGAACAGCATTTGCCGTAATGTAGGTGTAATATTTCTGACAACTGCTTCATCTAGGATTGTACCGCTGAGGAGTACAAGAAGCATTAATTATGCCACGACTCTGGGAAGTTAAAACTGAATTTGCATATGCTACAACTGGGAAAACTTTGAATAAAGTGACGTTAGGCATTTGTTCACTGCCACACAGTAAATGCATTCAGACAGAAGAAATTACAAGACAAGAGGTTGTCGAGTAGTTTCACAAGTACCTGTTTTGAAACTTCAGTTTCTTTTGTATTCTCCTCTCGGGCTATTTCAACTGCATGACTAGTATCATAAATTTTACACGGTGTTACCGAACATTTTCGGGATATCAAGCAAATTTTAATCCCAATATATGTCTCATGAATGTTTTGAAATGCCACAGCAAATGAAGGTTTAAACCTAGTTTTGTCCAAGACTCAGAAAACGTAATTACAATTCTTAATCCCATTTCAGTCGCTGTTAACAGCCGTTTGATGTTCATAATGAAAATCAATGCCACAATTAAATGAAAATACAAAGATGAGAAATGTTCAACCTACGTTAAATAAAATTAGTATCTCAGAGAAATATATATGTAGAGAATACGAGAGATAGAGAGAGAGAGAGAGAGAGAGAGAGGGGGGGGGGGGGAGAGAGAGAGAGAGAGAGAGAGAGAGAGAGAGAGAAAGATAATCCTTTAGTGAAAAGATTTGAGAGACTCTGCTCAAACGCTCGTTGGGCCGCTATTTGCGGCTGCGCTTTTCCCGCGTCGCGAATGAGAAGCCCGTGGGCCGTTCGTACGGCAGGGGGCACTGAAATTTCGCCGCCCCTCTATGATTTGCCTGCGATGACGTTACAGCCTCAACACTTGGAGCCGGCGTTTTTCTAGCGAATCATCGTATATATCGGCGAGCCATTGCAGCAACACATCGCTTTGTGTGATTTTTATATTGTGGTCGACTTTTAACATGTATTTGACTCAAGTGATTTTAGGTGCGCAACGAATTGCCAGCTGTGTTCTTTTAACTTTATGTCAACTTTTTAACTATCCCCCATTGCATGTCCCTCTATTAGTCTATATTTTAACTCCCATCGTCTCCATTTACTGTGTTTTTTTTGTCCCCGTTTTATCCCCCCTTTTTATGCAAGAGTTCCCCTTTCATGTAATTTTGCAAATGCATTTGGCTGAAGTTGGTTAAAGGGTGGTGAGCTGTGCTGCTGCCAGCCCTCTCCTGCCCATATGGGGCAGAGGCATGAAATTACAATGAAGAATAGAAAACAACATCAACACGTCAGTCAGCGCCTGAAGATGACGAGCAGCTGTCTCGTCGAAACATTGTGTAGCTTCCACAAGATTATCCGACGCGACGCCCGTGAACCAATGAAGCAGTTACTACATCGGGAATGTCTTAGCACAGGTTTAAGAGAATTAACATAAGGTTACTCGTTAGTATGTGTGACATTATATTCTGTCAACAACTTCATGAGGTGAACACGAGCTTCTTATCCCCGACTGACGATCATTAAATCTGCACGATAATACAGGGGGGATAGTGAAAAATTTTGACGTTCCGTGAAGAAAGGACGCCTCGAGGTGAAAAGCACTGGCTAATGGCATTCAGTTTCATTTGTTTTGGTTCAGTTTAAATCTTTGTAATCCCTCTTCCAAGATCGCTTAACGGAGCAAAGAGGTAACAGGTCCTTTGTTTGGGCACTGCAAGTAAAAAAGTGACAGATTTCAGCTTCTTTGAGTAGCCTTTTAATTTAGTGAACGCTAATCACATTAGAGGGGAAACTGACATCAGAACCTCTTCACCGGAATTAAATTTTCTTAGAAGGCGATAAAAAATATGTATGCTCGCCATTGGGACCCAACTGAGTCGCGTAGTGGACAAAGATACCACACGTTATCGCGGTACATTTCTCCTGGAAACTGACGAGGAAGCATCTACTTTTCTAATTAGGCGGAGAGGTTCGTGAGGACTAAAGGCTTTATAACGTCTGAGAAAGCACACTCATTACTCAACCAGTGCCACGCTGACTACTCTGTGGATTAGAGACGTCGCTTCCGTCCTTCTGCTAATTATCCGATTCTACAAGTGCCATGCTGTAGTAATTATGTTGTAGACAGCAATAAGTTAGGTGCCTAATATAAAGGTAGCAGGAAGTTAATTACCAGCTACAGAGTTCTGTGGCTTTAAGAATGTGGCGTAGTTGTTCGCTTCCCGTGGTTCTGTTACTGGGCACAAAATAACTGCGGCAACAGACGAGAAACAAGAATAATCCTTTATTAAAATAATCTACACCAAAAGATATAGTCAGGATTTACTTTGTGAGGAAGCGTGGCCGGCCGAAGTGGCCGTGCGGTTCTAGGCGCTGCAATCTGGAACCGCGAGACCGCTACGGTCGCAGGTTCGAATCCTGCCTCGGGCATGGATGTGTGTGCTGTCCTTAGGTTAATTAGGTTTAACTAGTTCTAAGTTGTAGGGGAGCTTTCAGTACCCGATGGGAGTAATTATTCTCATAAATATGTATTTTCAATACGGAGACGAGATAGAACAACACCTAGAACATCTGGCAAGAGTTACCGCGGCGTTGCGGGGACGAAAGATAATCATAACAGCTGACATCAATGCAAAATCCCCCCCCCCCCCCCTGTGGTACAGCGGCACCAGAGACGCAAACGGTGATAAAGTGGAAGATTTTCTTATGGCTTCGCAGCTCGTGGTGGCCAACAGGCCGGGCAATCCTCCTACATACACAGCAGGTGGAGGACAAGGCACGAATATAGATGTGACCCTTACATCACACAATGCAGCTAACCTAATAAAGAATTGGATAGTCGTAAGCAATGCCACCACGAGTGACCACAACTTAATAACCTTTACTCTAAGTGAAAGAGAGTGCCGCTGGACCATGGGGTGGGAGGTGCAATTTAACTACAACAAAGCAAATTGGGAGCTTTTAGCAAGGGAGTGCGACATTCCTGCCTTACCAGAGGGTGACGCACATCAAGACCTAGACGTAGACGAAAGAGCTGAGGAACTGGTGGGTGCAGTACATAGAGCGGTGAGGGCCGCTGTACCAACCAGGAGGAAGGCCGTGGCGGCCTCGCCGTCACCATGGTCGCCAGAATTAGAGGATTTACGTCAATCTGTCAGAAGGCTAAGGAGAAACTACCAGCGCAGTGTCGTCTGGCTGGAAAGACAAAGATGGCAGTTGCAATACAGGGAGGCCAAGCAGAGATTCCAGAAGGAGTTACGCGAAGTGAGAATGCGTAGCTGGGAAAGCTACGTGCTGAAAGAGTTGGCCTTAGATCCGTGGGGTCTCCCTTATAAATTAGTAAGGGAAAAAATCCGCTCTCCCATGGAGTTATCAACAGTCAGGCGAGGGGATGGGATGACTTGAGTCTTGGCAGGAAACTGCTGAGGACCTTCTCCAGTCCCTGCTGCCTGACGACAATGCGGATGGAGAAACTGAAATCCAGAAGCAACTGCGTGACGCATATCTAGTGGATTATAACAACAACACGGCAGTCTACCCATTCTCGGAAGAGGAGGTGGCTGCACAAATAAGATCCCTAAAAAGAGGGAAAGCTCCAGGACCAGACGGCATTGTTGCTGAGGTGGTGCAATTTCTGGCATCCCAGTTAGTCGCGCTGCTGACCCACCTATTCAACGAATGTCTTAGACAAAGAAGGTTTCCCAAGAGGTGGAAAACCGCGAACGTGATAATAATTAAAAAAGGATCGGAGAAAGATCCAACCGAAGTTAAATCTTACAGGCCAATCTGCCTATTGGACCTATTCGGGAAGCTCCTAGAGAAACTGCTGGCTGACAGATTGACGGCTCACCGGGTACTGCGGGGGATGAGCAGCAGGCAGTTCGGCTTCACGCCGGGTCGGTCGGCATCTGATGCCATCGCTCTGGCGGCTGAGGTCTGTGGCTCGACCCCGCATAAGTACGTCGTCGGCATCATGGTGGATATCAGTGGCGCCTTTGACAACCTGTGGTGGCCTTCGCTCTTCTCCTGTTTACGGGAGAAGGAGTGTCCAGGGCCGCTTTATGGGTGTCTGAGGAGCTATTGTAAAGACAGGGAGGTTTGGCTATCATCCCCTAGCGGGAGAATTGGAAAAGTAATCACAAAGGGGTGTCCCCAAGGCTCTGTTCTGGGGCCCCTGTTCTGGGATATCCACATGGAACCATTACTAGACGAACTGCAACAAAGTGAGGAGGTGCTAGAGGTGATAGCCTACGCAGATGACCTCCTCCTGCTGGTCGGCGGTCGTAGCCGAGAGGACATCGAGCCAAAGATCGAAAGGGCCATCGAAAAACTGCACCAATGGTGCCTTAACACGAAGATGAAAATGTCTCCTACTAAATCCACATATTTACTGCTAAAAGGTCAGATTATCAGGAATCCCACTGTCATAATTGATGACTCACCAGTTCTTCGGCGACGAGAGGCGCGATACCTGGGAGTCATAATTGACGAGAGATGAAACTTTGGAAAACACATAGAAACCGTAACTCAGAGAGCCCTCCAGTTACTAAATAATCTCATTTCCATTGGACATAAACGATTTCATCTCCCCCCTCATCTCATCAAACTCTATCACAATAGCATCTTGACCTCAGTAGTGGGTTACGGCTCGGGAGTCTGGCTGCACAGGCTCACGCGGGTCGTGCCCGCCATGATAGTGAGAAGAGTCCAAAGAAATATGATTCTAAGATCAGTGGGGGCCTACAGGACATCAACAGGGGGAACTCTGTTAGTCATAATGGGGCTCTGTCCGTTAGACATCAAAATACGTGAACAAGCGGCATGGTATTGGGCAAAAAAAAGGAATGGGGAAAAAATAACAGATATCATGGGTGTGAGAGTGGAGGATAAGAGGGAAATAAGAAACAGAGGGGAGGAACTGTGGCAGAGGAATTGGGAGGAAGATGAAACGGGGAGAAGAACATTCCAGTTTTTACCTGATGTTAAAGAACGCGGGACCATGAAATATTTTGAACCTACACGAGGACTCATCCACTTTCTCACTGGTCATGGACCCTATCCGACATACTTATGTCGGTTTGGGAAAAGGGCAACCCCCGAGTGTGACTGTGGCGCGGCGGAAGGAACTCCTGATCATGTGGTTTTCGAGTGCCCTCTCTTCAACGACGTGGCGACAAAACTCAGAGACAGACTTCCAAACAACGAGACATACAATCTCCTAAGACAAGAAGACACTTTCCATACCCTGAATGCTCTGGCAGAAGAGGTATCGCGAAAGGTCTTAATAGAATACTTGAGGGATCAAGAATAGACACCGAACTCTTTAACCAACTGATTACGACCTGATCCCAATCCCATACCGCCTGTGCGTGGAATGGCCGACTTCCATCAGTTGGAAACCGCCACGTATGGGATTAGGGGAGTGGGATCAATCACACCGATCACGACAAGCACCAACTATGACGTAGGTTAAGCTAGTAGTAGTAGGACGTAGTTTAGAATACTAACATAGGAAACTGCAGCGATTACTAACCTTGGCCGGCCCAGTGCCAGGGGCATGCTCCCCGGGGTTAGCTCGAGGAGCCTGGCCACTCCAAGTAGGTTTGTATTTACTGGCACACCTGTGACGCTGCAGTTAGTAGTCATTTCTAGGTTAGAAGTAGGTAAAAACTAAACTGCCCATTGTTGTTGTAGGAATCTAACACTACCTTAGGAACTTAAATAGTAGCTCACTAACAAAAATTGTAATCTAAGCTGCAAAAAACTTAGTCTTATGTAACAATTAATGGCCCACTAATCATGTAAGGAGGTGTGCCTCACATGTATAATTATTATTGTTTGTCAATAAAGAAATTTTTTTAAAAAAAAAGTTATAGGGGACTAATGATCTCAGAAGTTGAGTCCCATAGTGGTCAGAGCCATTTGAACCATTTGAGGAAGCGTGGCACTGAGGCTAAAGTTCCGGACTTAATCTGTCCTAACACAGTAGACGGTCTGTATTACTAATCGGAGGTACGAAAACCTATATTCAGTTGCTGGTTGTCTAACTGATGGATCCCAGGGGCAAGAAGCAATGATGTTTTCAATATTTCATGCAGTATCTGACGGAATTTAAAAGATTAAAATGATGCCATTATCTACACACTAACAGTTATCATCATATGTTAAAGATTAACACCATCAGTGTGAAGGCAGCGTAACGCAGCGCGCGCAAGTTAACCGGCATTTATTTACCCATTACTCGAGAATCAGATCACTTGGCGACTTCCAACTAAATTTACTCGTAATTCCAAACATTTTCGGAACCTTTTCTCGCTTACATCCCACACAAAACGATGAAAGGAAACAAGTTTATTGCTTACTACATTTTCGCTGTTCATGCAGTAAAACTGCCGCATCATGCATGACGTTTTCCAAGAGGCAGTCAAATGAGAACGAGAGGATGTGGAAAAGTGAGGAAACTGTCTATAATTTCAACGTAATCGCCATAATTGTTGATGTATTTATCCCACCTGCCGCACGGGGTAGCCGCGCGCTCTACGGCGCCTTGCCATGGTTCGCGCGGCTCCCCCCGTCGGAGGTTCGAGTCCTCCCTCGGACATGGGTGTGTGTGTTGTCCTTAGCGTAAGTTAGTTTAAGTTGGATTAATTAGTGTGTAAGCCTAGGGACCAATGAACTTAGCAGTTCGGTCCCACAGGAACTTACCACAAACTTCCAATTTCCAATTTCCACTGTTAGAAAATCCGGTCAATGCTTTCGCGGAAAATGTTTGCTGTTGCCTGTGGTATAGTTGTTGTATCCAGGCCTGCACCTCCTTGTTCGAAGCAAACCGATAACCATGACTGTTTTTCTCCAGGGGTCCAAAAATATGACAATCGTATGGGAAGAGATCGATACACTATGGGCCGCCCACATATTGCCAAGGTTGTTTCGACTACGGTGCAGAAATTTGGCTGGGAAGACCTTAAACATCCTCCATACGGTACCGTTCTCTGCCCATGTGATTTCCATGTTTTTTAGCGAAGACACCCATTAGTGTCGAATTTCTTCGGTGAAGAGGTGCACGCCGGCGTACAATGATGGATCCGTCGACATCCACAAACGATTTTCCATGGAGTATCCTTAAGTCCATCTTTACACAGATTGTAGCGGAACATCGGCTTTTTAGTACAAAATGTCGAATCAAGACACCTTCAGTCGTCTAAGTTTCCAATTATTTTTTGCAATTTTGTCATATGATGACATGGTTGGAGGCCGTGGCTGTTATTTGAAGACAAATGTTGATGGTATTGAGACAGCAAAGGAACTGAAAATAAATTTGTGGCTGGTTGCTGTCTCAACACCATCAATATTCGAGTTATTTTATTTGAGCAACCATTTTAGCTCCACATTACGCCATGTGACCGACGTGTAGGAAGAATCCCGCCTCTGGTCCAGTCAGAACAGAGGCCAGCATTCAGTGACTGGTATCCACTGTTTTTTGACACAGCGATCTCTTCGACTGGCAAGTTATGATCTGAGGGATCACTGTGTCAAAAAACTACGGATATATTGCTGAATGTTGACTCGTATTTTGACTGAACCTCAGATGGGATTCTTCATCCAGGTCGGTCAGGAGTACAGAGACAGCGTAATGTACCGCTGAAACTGGTCTCTCAAATAAAATGAAAACTGGATATTTAGACAGCTGAGTGTGTTTTGATTCGACATTTTTTCCCATGAAGTTTCAGAGTAGGTTAAATGTGTTAATGGTTATGGTGATTACTTTTGCAGTTAATGGTTTACTTATTTTTTCCCATCTGTCTCATTTTCATTTGATTGCCCCTTATTATTTATTACTCCCTTACTACTGACAATTCGGTTTCAGGCGGGGAGTGGGAACTAGAGATGCCATTGGGGTACTGAGAGTGATGGGGCAGAGGTACATGGAGAAGAAAAGGAAAGTGTATGTTGTGTTCATTGAACTTGAGAAGGCTTTTGACTGTGTCAGATGGGACAAACTGATGGAAATCCTGGAGTTGACTGGGGGGATAGACGGCTAATTAGAAATTTATATTTGAACCAAGATTAGGAGGTGTGATGAGTGAAGAAATTGAACTGGGGAGAGGTGTAAGACAAGGTAGTTGTTTATCACCAACACTCTTAAATATATATCTGGAGGAAATTATTAGTGAAAATTTTTATGGAAGGAGAGGAGTTTGTCTAGGGGATTGTATAAGATTTGCAGACGGCATGGTTGTGATGGCAGAGAGTGCAAGAGGGATAGAACAAACGTTAGATGATCTAAACACAAAATTAGAAGAATATGAAATGAAGATTAACAAGAAGAAAACGAAAGCATGGTAATTGGATGAAAGGGGAGAAAATGCAGTATGAAAATAGGGGGAGACGAAATAGAGCAAGTGAATAACTTCAATTACTTGGGAAGTGTGATAACGCATGATATGTATTGCTCAACAGAAATTAAGAAAAGAATTGCAATGTCAAAAGAAGGATTCAAGAGGAAACAGAAATTACTTTGTGGACCACTAAACAAAGATCTGAGGATAAGACTTACCAAGTGTTACATCTGGAGCGTTGCACTATATGGTGCGGAGACCTGTATATTGAGGAAGGAAGACGAAAGAAGACTGGAGGCACTAGAAATGTGGATATGGAGAAAAATGGAAAAAGAGAAATGGGAAGACCGAGTAAGGAATGGAGAAGTATTAAGAAGAGTTGGAGAAGAAAGAAACCTGTCGAAAGTCATCAGAAAGAGAAAACGGAACTGGATTGGACATTGTTTGAGGAGGGACTGTTTATTGAAGAAAGGAATAGAAGGAATGGTGGAGGGAAAAAGGGGAAGAGGGAAAAGAAAATATCAAAAGCTGGACAATGTCAAAGGAGACAACTATTCAGATATGAAGAGACTGTCTACGGATAGACAAAAGTGGAAGAGGCTTAAATGCATGACAAGATCTGCCGTAAGGCAGAATACCATACCAATACTACTACTACTACTACTACTACTACTGATTCTATTCTCAAAGTACGTTTGATACAGCATGTATATATATCACTGAATGCACCTGCAAAATTGTGTCGTTGTACAACTTACATAGTTCAAAAGATATGAGTTCATAAACATTGAGATGCGTGAAAATCTAGGCTTCGCATAAAACGGACAGAAAAATACGCAGATATGCTCATCAAGTGTTTGATGAGGGAATACGTAGCGTCTTACAACAAACTGTAAAAATAAAACCAAAAACTTCCAAAATTTTTTCCGGTTGCATGCTTCATTTCAATTGCAAAGCACAACAACTCATTTGTAACGTAATAAGAAGTTTGGAAGTGTTTTACACGTGGGAATTCGATTCTTCAAATAATCCTTGGTTTAGTGGTTGTTAACCAATCTAACTGCAGTTCTGTTTCGACAGACGTTTGAGAGTTCATAAGTTGATTCTGTTAATAGATAAACACCTTGACTAATCTTTTATACACAGTCAACCGTCCGACGACTGGAACCGTTCGGCGGCTAATGACTGCAGATGAGAATTGTCCTATCACCGCAGGGAACTGGAGGCAAACGGAACTGCGGCCGCTTGAATGTGGTGTTTGACGAATTAATGTGCCACTGCGGTCTATTTGGCGAATGCAGAAAAATAGGCCGGGATTCCAGCGCTCTTCGTGGTGGCAGACGTAACCATTGGCAAATGAATGTACTATTTGAGTGTTTTGTAGGGGAAGCGTGAAGTGGTTTCTGATTTGTGCGCCATCCAGGAGGCGACTAACTGTACCACCTCTGCGACCACACTCTGACTGTATAGTGTGCGGCGCCCTCTGAGAACCATCGCTGTTTACCGAATGTGGTGAAGACATCGTGTAGAGTGCGTCCGGTCGCGAAGACTGTGATCAATCTCCGGAGAAAGAAGAAGGGTATTTTTATTTTCGTACAATAATCTTCAGTCTCAGACGGATACCCGGACAACACCTGATGAATATATGAGAAGTAACATCGTCAGCTGTGTGTCTGGTAGGCCTGTATCTGTTTATTTAAATGTCGTTCTCTCCACCTTAGTCAGGCCACTGCATTATTATTGGCAAATAGTGCTCCTACAGCCAAATGGAGACATTTCCGTAAAAGGAAATAAAAACCAGCGGCTGCAGACCTGCTCATGCGGGATGTGGCGAGTACAACTTCACAACAAATTACTAGTACAAAGTACTTTCTGGGTATTTTCTACCAGTAACGAATTCATGGACTGTATTGGTCACACCATGCTTTAGCAGTTTGTGGAAGCCGATTTTTATTCCCTTTTGTGGCAATGTCTCCAGTTGGCTGTAGGACTACTGTTTGCCAATAAATGGCCTCATTACGTTTTAAGGAACCACCGAAGGTTGCATTTAAATAAGAGGATACAGACATACAGCTGAAACTTGTCACTGCTTCTCGCATAATTTTTTTTATTTTTTCATTCTCTATATTCAATGGTTTGTTCTAATTCTGAGCTATGGCAAAGTCAGTGTATATACAAGGAACAGGTACTGCATAACAGAGGGTGTCCCAGTTTAATGTGAAGCGCGAATAAGTTCCAGTGTTCTAGCTGCGACGAAGGGAAATCCTCAGACATCGCTTTTCAGAACTGTGGTAAGGGGACTATTTGTAACTTAATTCTGGGTCAGTATCACTCAGTGAGGCGTAGTGTCTTCCAATGCGCGTAGGTAATTAACGACGGAAGCCGGAAGCCAGAAGACGGATGCAATAAGTCATGGTTATCGCATGACAGATGCATTCTTATCCAGTAGCTGGCTGCAATTAGTTACGACTTTGGCCGAAAGGTGTCAGCATATTACGAACTACGAAGGAATACGTAGTTGAAACATATTTTGGAAACAAAACTGACCTATTGTGACTGTTACAACTATCGTTAACTATTGCTAATTACATTTGTCTGTTAGTTTGAATTATGGTGTTAATGGAAGGTATTAAATGAATGAATATTGTTATGCCCATTATGTGAGTAAACGTTACCGTCAGAACAGTGTACTGAGAGAGTGTATCATCCTCAGGGGAAATTGTAAAGTGCAACTGCCAGTTTATGGGACTGAAAAACCAACATACATTTTATGAAATTTTGATATTTTAAGAGGGAGTTATTTTGATATTTGTGGATTTTATAAATTTGTCCCTTTGATAAATTGTTCATAAAAACTATTAAGTTGTGAACTGGTCAAAAGTGAAAGACGCGGGATCGCGCGATTTAGTACTAATATCGGATTTCCTAAGTTGTGTAACAAGCCAGCAAGAGGACAGTAAGTTCGCGCGTATCTTGTGGGCTACAGAATTGCTTCATGAAGTCTAAAGTTCATGTTCTGACGTGGATGCATAATGTGCCACAACTTGCAGACATGGACAACTCTTGATTGCACAGTTCTTTATTAAGCGTTTCAGAACTTCATATCGTACAGAAACTGTGAGATAAGTGTACAGGGAAATTAACGATGGCAAATATACCAGATAGTTATAATTAAACTTTCCATATTTAACACGTTATAACACGGGAACTGATTACCGTAAGAGGACCAAATTTGGTGGCATTGATGTCAAGGACATGGGGAAGAGATATAATGCAGACTCAATTCAACTGAAACACTTTTAATGTGCTGCTTTGGTGCATCATACTGTACCACACCGGTGCCATTACTGCTGCAAAAAGGGCTCAATATGATGCCAATCAGTGTCCAGAACAGTCTGAAAGTGCAGGATTGCATTCTGCGCAGCAGAACGAAGCATGTTCAGAGGTATGCTTGCTACCTCTCTTAATGTGATGCGCTTCGGGTCAGCACATGTCTGAATGTTCCCCTGGTAAACCCTGTCCATCAGGGAGCCCCACAACCAGAAATCACAGGGAGTGAGATCAGGTGATCGTGCCGGCCAAGCATTTGGAAACGGCCGGCTGATAATTCGATCGTTTGCAAATGTGTTTCGGAGAAACAGGTGAACTTCACGAGTGATGTGGGGTGGGGCTCCATCTTGTGTGAAAGCTGTTGAGTTCAATGCCCCTCTCTCCTGTACATCAGGTATGACATACTGGCGAAGCATATCGCAGTAACGCTGGCCAGTCACACTGCACATTTTTAATCCTTGAGCACCAACCAGTTCAAGAAAAAAACGGGCCAATGATGAAGGTAGCCGTGAAGCCACACCAAACAGTGACATGTTTATCATACAGAGAAACTTCAAGCGCAGTGTCTAGAGGTGAAGATTCCCGTACTCGGCAATTCTGTGTGTTATCCTCACGTGTCACGGAAAAATGAGCTTCGTCTCTCCATAGGATGGTCCAGGGCCAGCCCTTGCCAACTTCAATCCTTGCGATAAATTGGAGAGCGAAGTCATCACGTCGCTGTGCGTCCTGTGGTGCAAGCTGCTGTACGATACGGATCTTGTACGGATACCATTTGAGAATGGTTCGAAGCAACTTCGTGTAGTGGATCACGGGATGTTCAACTGTCATGGCACAGAACGCGCACGGCCTGACGATCGGGAATTGCGCGTGACGTTGTCTGCCGTAGCAACAGCGATTTCATCAACCACCTGTGGTGCAACCAGTCGTCGGCTTCTTCTCGGAGCGACGCCCAGTTCTCCACTTGATTCGAACTTCTTCATCATGCTCCGCACAGCTGCTGGAGAAAGAGGACGCTTGCGCTATCCTTTCAACTGGCGATATTCTAGAAGTGCAGCTGCAGAATTACTGTTGTTTTGATAACAGGGCTTCACCAATAATGCCCTGCTCTTTTCGTCCAAGTTCATGTTGACGCGTCAGCAAGTGCGCTGCGACTGGTCAGGTTTGTGAGACTACGAATCCTCAACCATGATGTGTGTGGATGTGTTCTGGTGTCCTAACTTATCTACTTCAAACTAGGTTATTACAAGGATCCAATATTATATACTATTACGCTTTTACATTTTTTTGTAAATATTAATTGTAATGTTACCTCCTACTTTATTTCAAGTTGCTGCCGCCCATGTAGGCTTACGTACATGGTTCTGTTGTGTGTCATTTATTATATGTTTGACTAATGTAATGACTACATTTGGTCATACTCATCTAAAGTTTTAGTTTGTGGTAATTTTGTTTTGTGATTTATATCAGTCTTACGTTTACATTCTACTATACCAATTAATGGTTGCAATAAACAACTTATTGACTAACGCATGCCTCCTGTATGACGTTCACAATGTTACACATTTGACACTACGTCAGTTTTATTTAATGTCAACGTACGATATCCTTCTGTATAAAAATGGCATAAATATATCTCTGTCAAGTTGTTCACGATGTTGTGTTATGAGATATAGTTCGTCGCTGTGTAATATAAAAAAATCCATCTTAAACAGAAGTTTTTCTTCTGACAAATAGCGTAGATCGCTTTTAATATACAGGGTGAAGAAAAATTCGTTTACTTGGGCATCGAAGCTCGACTCCTCACACACCAGCAATACAAAAATGTCTGTCACAAAATTTCATCGTGCGCATATTTCTGACAGTAAATAGACATTAATGATTGGCAATCTGGCAACACTGTAATCGCATGTACATCTGTTAACAAATCGGGCAGTGCTGTGCAGCTGGTGGCGTTTTGGGTTAGCATGCAGGAGGTCGAGGCTTCCTTTTTTTTTGCTAAAAGTAGTCCGATGGTACAGTATCTGGCGTCTTAATCGTGATACGAAAATTACAGCGGGTCTTCAACAAAAAAATTGTAATTATGTACTGTGAACACAGAAATGGAAATACAATCGTTTTCATTGGTCAGCTTTTAAAGAAAACCGTTGCGCGTCGTGAACACGAATTGTATCCCACCACGTCTTTTGCTTGTACCCTCCCCCGATGGACCCATTGATTAATACCAACTATTACCCTTACAACACTCAGGTCCATTACGTTTCGTTATGGCCTTACGTCACCAGCAGGACTAGCAACGTCCTTTGCGATTTACAAATAATGTCGTTGGGACCATTCGGATACACAGAAAACAGGTTTGTAATTCAGTAGATGAGATGGCCCGAAACAATTCGCGTCTACGACGAGCAAAAGACTTCTTTAAAATGAGATAAATGAAACGATTGTAATTCCATTTGCGTTGTCGTAGCACTTAACTGCTATGTCTTTTTTTTAGAAGACCCACACTAATTGGTATATGAGCATTAAGATGCCGGATACCGTACCACGCAGTAAATAAAAGCAAATAAGCCTCGATTCAGAATCGAATCCTGGACCTCCTGCACGCTAACCGAAAACTCTATCCATTGCACCAACTGCTCTGTCTGCTGCCAGAGGTAGGTACCGTACATGTGACTACACTGTTGCTAGATTGCCAATTTAAGAAAGCAAAATGACAGACGAGATAAAAATATTTAAACCGACCAATTTCTTCTACACTATAGAGAAATTTATTTGGAGAACCCTTTCTGTTCACGTTATTAACCGCATCAAATAGCTTGAATGCTACATAAAATATTATTTTTCCGTGTTCCAATACTGTAATACGTTATTTGTAAGTAAGAGTTACGACATCATCCTATGCGACATCATAGTACATTGTAATATGCCGTTTCACTAATGAGTACCTACCTCATGACGAATCCCTCGCACAAACTTGCATCAATTTCGAGTGGAATTGGAAGGTATGGGTACACTGATAAATTAACGTTTTGTTACTTAGCAGAAGGCCGTTCTTCGTCGTCATGGCACAACGACACACAGCAGTCGAGTGCCAATGAGTCTAGTGCAGGTGCAGTTGAAACTCGTAGTCTCGCTAGGCAGATGTCTTGAGGCCGGCTACTGTTGTATGCCTCATCGTTGATGAGTTAGTGACGCACAAGAGACGAGCTTACGGGGAGTCTGAAGGCTGCGATGAATCCTGGTGGCGGAAAATCGAGGAGAGACAGTGCGCTGTTGTTTTGGATTAAATTGTACTCCTGTTCATAACGTCTCGTGGAGAGAGGGCATTTGATTCTGTTGATGATGATCCATCAGTCGGATGCTGACATTGAGATCGGAAGTAGCCTTTGTGCTCATACTCTAACCTCCAGAAGTCACTCAGTTCGGTACCAAACGTTGTATGTCGATAGGGTATCAACCAAACCTCCGATTTATTTCGTATTCTATGCTGTCGCCCAGCAGAAATGGCGTAGGCGTTAATTAATAGTAACACCAGAATTACGGAGCACATCAAAAGCGTAACTGTGAGCAACTAACGCAAGTTTGTTCAGGGGTTACTTGCTAGAGCGAGGATGCTCGTATCAAGGGCCCCGGGTCCAAATCCCAATGACAAATTTTTTTACTGTACTACGCGTGAAAGTGTTATATGGGACAATACGTAAAAGTGCTGTTTGGAGCTTGGGGTACAGCAATGTTCTCTTCGTAATCTGCTTTCGCTTCATTTCTTTATAAGTAATAAACCTATACAGTCCGTTTGTAGTTTTACAGAATATACAATCAGAACAGAAAAATAAAGAAACACTTGCATCAAACGTGAGGAAGTAATAGGAATACTAATTGTAGTGTTGGCAGAAGAGCCAACACATTGTTGCTAGAGGAGGCCGAAATACACGCGTTTAAGCTCACGCAGACTGGCGTGAGGTCTGGAACAATTAAAGGAGTTGAGTCTAATAAGAAAAGAACGTAGTTCTTGGAATACTTAACTTTAATCCATAATTGGTGTACATCGATCTTGACGGTACATGTTTTATAATTTCAATGTTAACTGGTAATGGCGCCTTGCTAGGTCGTAGCAAATGACGTAGCTGAAGGCTATGCTAACTATCGTCTCGGCAAATGAGAGCGTAATTGTCAGTGAACCATTCCTAGCAACGTCGGCTGTACAACTGGGGCGAGTGCTAGAAAGTCTCTCTAGACCTGCCGTGTGGCGGCGCTCGGTCTGCAATCACTGACAGTGGCGACACGCGGGTCCGACGTATACTAACGGACCGCGGCCGATTTAAAGGCTACCACCTAGCAAGTGTGGTGCCTGGCGGTGACACCACACTAATAATTATTAATAAACAAACAAGAAGTTCAATAATAAATACATAACGTTCAACTAACTGATCGAAAGCAGAGTGCCAAAAGAATATGGCTACAAACCACGAAAAGTCTTTTTATGTCAGGAAAATGTTCTCCCATGTAACAGTTTCACTAGTAAACGGTTAAAAAATTGTCATCAAGGGGGCTTGCACGCCGACCCTTGGTTCGGCGATCGAACGCTCTACCTTCTAACCCACGCGAGATAAACAATACCTCACAGATCCGCTTTTACTGTGCACCGTAGCTCTGCTGATACCTTAATTACCGTTCGCACATGTTCTACTAGACGACAGCACACAGCATAAACTAATTCGGTATGTTGGTACATTCTCTATGTACATACAAGATGTAAATGTCTGACATCTGGAGGTTTGGGTGTCAGCGACGGCAGTAAGCCGTGTGTCCGCACCATCTTCCTTCTTTCCGTCATCATACCGCACAGACATGGCGCGGCGTCATACACAAAGTTATTACAAGCACTCACACTCAACAAACACATTTGAAACACTACGTTCATGGCGCGCGGTGGAAGCAGACCTTTTCTAATTCAAGTGCTGGACCTGCACGTCGGGTTCTCCTAGGCAACAATAGCACGTGTCTCTTCCTGTCTCTTTTTCAAAAAATGGCTCTGAGCACTATGGGACTCAACATCTTAGGTCATAAGTCCCCTAGAACTTAGAACTACTTAAACCTAACTAACCTAAGGACATCACACACACCCATGCCCGAGGCAGGATTCGAACCTGCGACCGTAGCAGTCCCACGGTTCCGGACTGCAGCGCCAGAACCGCACGGCCACCGCGGCCGGCGTGTCTCTTTTTCTTTGATTGTTTAAAATGTTGCTACTCTGTAGCAGTGGCGGCTGGATATGTCAATATTTGTGATGTCCCGTACTTTCCTTATGCACTGCCGCTAGCTTCAATTTTAGCCCGTGTGTACACATTTGGTGGACATGTCGGTGACTTGAGTTCCAAACTCATTCCTCGGTTGTTCTTGCATCTCATCAGTTTTACCTCCTGCCGGGCGCTACAATACCAGAGCGTCGCCTTGTTCGAATAAGAGCTCCGTTGAAACCGCACTTCCTGCTTCTTCTTCTTTTTGAAGTTGCACATATCTTTGCCAACGTAGGACAAAAAATTTACACATTGGAAACGCTTGAAAATCATAAGTACAATTGTTTTGATGATGATATCGTCTGAGTCGTTAGGCCACGTTGTAGGAGCAGAAACTAAAAACTTGCGCCAAACGACATCCCGGTCAGCTTTGATGTTGCTTCTTTGTTTTCGAAAGTGCCACTCTGGAGCACACCGGTTCCATTTTCCCGCAAGACAGCACATAGCTCTTCCGTGCATGTCTGACCATGAGCTATTTCACGTGGAATGGCTACTTCTACGAAAAGCTGGAAGGTGTTGCCATGGGTAGTCCTCTTAGTCCAGTTGTGGCCAACTTCGTCATGGAACATTTCGAAGCACAGTCACTGGACTTGGCACCTTGTAAACCAAGGTATGGTACAGGCACGTCGATGGTACCTTCGTTGTGTGGAGCAATGGTGAGGAACAGTTCGGTGACTTTCTAAGATACCTGGAGTCTCGATGTCAACATAACATTTACCATGGAAGTAGAAAAGGACAAAAAACTACCATTTCTACATGTTCTTGTAACAAGGGATGGTGAAAACTTGGGACACAACGTGTATCGAAAACCGACACACACAGACTGTCAAATCATCACCCGAGCCAGAAAAGAGACATGATTAATACGCTCGTAAAGCGAGCAGGACGAATATGTGAGCCTCAGCATCTCAGACGCGAAATACAACACCTGGAAAGTGTTCTAAGGAGCAGTGGGTACTCCACAAGTTATATTAGAAGTGTAACAGCGCCAAACACTCGGCGAAATGACAAATCAGAAAAAGAAATGTCGGGTACGGCATTTCTGCCATACATTCCCAGAGTGACGGATAGAATCGGCCGTATATTGCGCATACACGGCGTAAAGACTATTTACAAACCGATAAAGAAGATCAAAGTGTGTCTCAGATCGGTAAAGGAGAAAAAGGAACCACTTGCAATGTGAGGAATATGCCACATTCCGTGCACGTGCAGAAAGTTAATGTTACAATGACTGGACGATCAATCAAGACCAGGATGACGGAACATAAGCACCACTGCAGGTTGTGGCAGGTGGAGAAATCGTCCATGGCAGAACATGCACTGTGTCAGATCGACTACATAGTAAATTTCGCCGATACAGAAAATGGTTCAAATGGCTCTGAGCACTATGGGACTTAACGTCAGTGGTCATCAGTCCCCTAGAACTTAGAACTACTTTAACCTAACTAACCTAAGGACATCACACACATCCATGCCCCGAGGCTGGATTCGAACCTGCGACCGTAGCAGTCGCGCGGTTCCGGACTGAGCGCCTAGAACCACTAGACCACCACGGCCGGCGCCGATACAGAAGCTCTGGCTTTAGAGGAGCTATACAAGTTCACAAACACGAGAATAGCTTCAGCAAGAAAGAAGAAATTCTCAAGGCAAACGGATCCTGGCTTCAAGCATTGCAGAGAATGATCATTGCAGGTACCATGGAAGAACCGCACCGGAAATGACCGCGGATAAGCCCTTGGAGGTTGGCGTGCCAGGTACGTATAGCCTGCGGCCGCGAGCTCGGCTCAGAACAACATAAAAAGTATACACCTACAGAACGCCCTCCATCCCACCATAACACCAATCCTATCCTTGATATTCAGTTACTGCCTAACGACAGAAACAATACCGATAGTGTGTGGAAGACAAGCAAAATCACAATGATCCCCAAACCATGGATCGACCCACTCTTATACCGACCATTCTCACTACTAGACGTCATAGCAAAACCTACGAACGCATACTCATCGACAAATTACGAAAATACGTCGACAGCAAACAGTTACTTCCCCTGCTCCAAGACGGCTTCCGCTGCAATCTGTCCACCACAGGCCCGCTACTCACACACATGTGACATAACCAAAGACTTCAACAAATCGCACTGTACGCTGGCCGTATTCTTAGATACCCAACGCGCCTTCGACTGGCTACAGCGTAATGGACTTATATTCTCTAACTAGGCCTAGCACCAAAATTTTTACGCCTGACACAGTAAAGTACACATCCAAGACGTTACCTCAGAATCACTGACCCCTGAGGCGGGGGTCCGGCAAGGTGCGATATCATTCCCGCTACTGTACGCGATATACACACAACGACATACCCTCGCAGACAAACCAACACGAAAAAATAGCTCTGCGTACTGACGACACCGCCTACTGGTGCACGGGGATCAGAACCGACGTCATACAAAAAAAAAAAGTGTCGCAAAATACCTGACCAAACCAGAGACCTGGATGACGAAATGGAGGATACGACGCAACACGACCAAAACACAACCAATACTGTTCCAACACCGCAACCTAACCAGAAAACGACGGCGAAAACACGAGGACATAACACTCCGACTATGGAAAGAGCCCCGATGACTGACTGACACCGCGAGATACCTTGGCGTTCACGTCGACAAACACGTGAAGTATCAAACCCACCAACAATACCTACTCAACACAACAAGGAAATGACAGCAGTTAATCCGACAAGTACAAGGACGAACGTATGGCTTCTCCACCAGGCATAACCCCACTACAGACTAGTCAATGGTTCAAATGGCTCTGAGCACTATGGGACTGAGCTCATCAGTCCCCTAGAACTTAGAACTACTTAAACCTAACTAACCTAAGGACAAAACACACATCCATGCCAGAGGCAGGATTGAAACCTGCGACCGTAGCGGTCGCGCGGTTCCAGACTGAAGCTCCTAGAACCGCTCGTCCACTCCGGCCGGCAGACTAGTCAAGCTAAGTGCAAGATATGGCTCACACATCTTACACAAACGATCCCAAATGGAGTACATACTGATGACCAAGCCGCACAAAGAGGCGTTCGAAAGCCAAATACATACACCCAGCACATACAGTAGCGCAAAACACATCGGACGAGTTCCCCGACCTTGCACTACGATGACACAACACACTAGAAGAAAGTACCCCTCCCCACGTAGGCGAAAGACGGTAACGCGTGAACGAACGTTCCATTGCGCCACGACGGCCCCTCGCGTCCATCCCACAAAACGCAACACACTTCACAACAAAACACTGAACGTAATATTATTAAGGCAATCATAGATGTGAAGGAAACATTGTAGAAATCAGTTCCAAGTACTGATATAAAAGGAAAGGAGAATATGTAAAATTAGATATAAGACATCTAATAACCATTGTAGCAAGCAGCTCCAAGTACTGACGCAACAGGGAAGGAGATCCTATAAGATTAGTTGTAAGTTACAAGTCATTAACCACAACACCATTCATTAGCAAATTTTAAGTATAATTAAAATTACCTTATCCATTCATATTAGCCTTAAATGTTTTCTTACTTTCTTTTGGATTTTTTAGAGTAATGTATATTGTAAGAATTTCCCATTATATAGTTTTGTTATTTTCACTAAAAAGGACTGTGAAAACTAGGAGTATTCAATATAATGTAATAGCACGTAGTCATATATATGAAAAATTGGAAATAAAATCAAAATTGTAACCTCTGGCTGACGAAGAGCATCAGACGAAAGTCGGCCGAAGAACCCGAGTCAGAAGCCAACAGGCACTTTGTCAACAAGTGGCCACGAAAGCCTTGACAATTTTGTATCACGTCATTCACTTCAGTTCAAATGGTTCAAATGGCTCTGAGCACTATGGGACTCAACTGCTGAGGTCATTAGTCCCCTAGAACTTAGAACTAGTTAAACCTAACTAACCTAAGGACATCACAAACACCCATGCCCGGGGCAGGATTCGAACCTGCGACCGTAGCGGTCGTGCGGTTCCAGACTGCAGCGCCATTCACTTCAGTTGTCAACTATCCAGGAACACCAGTGAAATCCTAAAGAGGTTCCCGCAAAGGGATGGAAACGTCGATCAGCGAAGGAGTTTGTAGAGGAAAGTGACGCGGATCAACAACGGAGAATATATCTTCAGTGAAATCGACCACGAAAGCCCGCAGATTTAAAAATAATTCTTCTTTCTCCTAAAGTAACGACCATTGAATGGTAATTAGGTTTCTCGGATCCCCTCTCCGCCTCTTTTCGTAGTGACATTCTTAGCTACTTCGTGTAACAATTAATTAATGTGAATAAGTGCTTTACGGAGTTCCTGTCGTGTCAGATTTGTAGGCAGTTCAAATGGCTCCAAGCACTATGGGACGTATCATCTGAGGTCATCAGTCCCCTAGACTTAGAACTACTTAAACCTAACGACATCACACACATCCATGCCCGAGGCAGGATTCGAACCTGCGACCGTAGCAGCAGTGCAGTTCCGGACTGAAGCGCCTAGAACCGCTCGGCCACAGCGGCCGGCTTGTAAGCGGTCTCCAGTTTTCGCTACTTCCTCCGCCGCCATCGTCAGGAGGTTTCAGTAGGTCGTTATGTACGTTTCGTACGTAATTGGTCGAATTATGTCCTCAAGACATCAAAAAGTCACGGAAATTCCGTATCCTGCCGGAGATCATGTCAATGTCTGTGAATGAAGAACATCAGTAACGATGCTGATTTCGTTAGATAGCGGATGGTTCAGCTGATTTCTCTTGTTGGCTTCCAGCCAGCGGAAGATCAACATGTACCAGGCAGCAGAGAGGTTTCTGTTTGCCTTGGACGATCCTTTTGTATAGGTTGGTACCACAATTGGGGTTCCTCTGGCTATTGGTACCATAATAGGGGTTCCTCTGGCCACTTCCGTAGGTACGGAGGCGGTTTTGGTTGGAGAGCGAATGCTTGCCAAGTGTTCCGTGGGACGCGAGACGGGTCAGACCTACTGGCGGTAGGTGTGTCTGTTCGATGAGAACTTAATGTTGTGTTTAATGTAAGTTTTTCAAAGCTAGTCATAGTAAATGATTCCTTTCATCGTTCATTGTTTATTATGGTATGTGACAAATTTTACTTCCTAATTCGCGAGTGTTAAACGCGTTGAAATCCAGGGACGGTGTAGGCTATTGTTCACTTAAACTGTTAATCAAACACGTGGAGCTGTGTTGAGTTTCTTATGATTCAGTTCATTTTGTTTAGTATCCCTTTCACGAGAGCATGTATATGGCGTATGATTTCCGTGATTTTATGACCGAATTTTTAGCAGTTCGTCTCGTTTGATAACTGTCTTTGTGCACTCTTTTGTTTGTGAGGAACGCGTGGTCGTGATCTAATGAGAAAGTCTACAGTGCCAAGGTCACAGTGATCTTGCGCTGCAGAATATTTGGTCAATTGTGATTCTCAATTATTCTTCACTTTTATAGCAATTTACTTTAATAGAAATTTTATTCATTTATCCCGCATGTTAAAACCAAGGGAACAGCCCATCTTGCTACGCCCGTGTGTTGAGGTGGTGGTTTTTAGTTCTTTTCCTTCTTCTTAGTCTCTAAAGTGCGTGTGAATGTCAGTGTGCGTGATTAAACCATCCTTTGGTCATTCCTCTTCCGTAGATCATAGACCTTGCAGGGGACTCCGGAGTAAAGTTCTAGGGTTAATTAATACACTCCTGGAAATGGAAAAAAGAACACATTGACACCGGTGTGTCAGACCCACCATACTTGCTACGGACACTGCGAGAGGGCTGTACAAGCAATGATCACACGCACGGCACAGCGGACACACCAGGAACCGCGGTGTTGGCCGTCGAATGGCGCTAGCTGCGCAGCATTTGTGCACCGCCGCCGTCAGTGTCAGCCAGTTTGCCGTGGCATACGGAGCTCCATCGCAGTCTTTAACACTGGTAGCATGCCGCGACAGCGTGGACGTGAACCGTATGTGCAGTTGACGGACTTTGAGCGAGGGCGTATAGCGGGCATGCGGGAGGCCGGGTGGACGTACCGCCGAATTGCTCAACACGTGGGGCGTGAGGTCTCCACAGTACATCGATGTTGTCGCCAGTGGTCGGCGGAAGGTGCACGTGCCCGTCGACCTGGGACCGGACCGCAGCGACGCACGGATGCACGCCAAGACCGTAGGATCCTACGCAGTGCCGTAGGGGACCGCACCGCCACTTCCCAGCAAATTAGGGACACTGTTGCTCCTGGGGTATCGGCGAGGACCATTCGCAACCGTCTCCATGAAGCTGGGCTTCGGTCCCGCACACCGTTAGGCCGTCTTCCGCTCACGCCCCAACATCGTGCAGCCCGCCTCCAGTGGTGTCGCGACAGGCGTGAATGGAGGGACGAATGGAGACGTGTCGTCTTCAGCGATGAGAGTCGCTTCTGCCTTGGTGCCAATGATGGTCATATGCGTGTTTGGCGCCGTGCAGGTGAGCGCCACAATCAGGACTGCATACGACCGAGGCACACAGGGCCAACACCCGGCATCAATGGTGTGGGGAGCGATCTCCTACACTGGCCGTACACCACTGGTGATCGTCGAGGGGACACTGAATAGTGCACGGTACATCCAAACGGTCATCGAACCCATCGTTCTACCATTCCTAGACCGGCAAGGGAACTTGCTGTTCCAACAGGACAATGCACGTCCGCATGTATCCCGTGCCACCCAACGTGCTCTAGAAGGTGTAAGTCAACTACCCTGGCCAGCAAGATCTCCGGATCTGTCCCCCATTGAGCATGTTTGGGACTGGATGAAGCGTCGTCTCACGCGGTCTGCACGTCCAGCACGAACGCTGGCCCAACTGAGGCGCCAGGTGGAAATGGCATGGCAAGCCGTTCCACAGGACTACATCCAGCATCTCTACGATCGTCTCCATGGGAGAATAGCAGCCTGCATTGCTGCGAAAGGTGGATATACACTGTACTAGTGCCGACATTGTGCATGCTCTGTTGCCTGTGTCTATGTGCCTGTGGTTCTGTCAGTGTGATCATGTGATGTACCTGACCCCAGGAATGTGTCAATAAAGTTTCCCCTTCCTGGGACAATGAATTCACGGTGTTCTTATTTCAATTTCCAAGAGTGTATGTGACGTAATAAATTGCACGCAACAGCAACCATCATGTTACTCACTATATATACGTTCATGTGTGTGACAAAATTTAGCGGTATAATATTTGTTGTTTTGCCAGAATTTTTGTTTACGCTCTCACTGCTAAAATTTGACTCCATGCTTCATCCAGCTCTAATGCACGGCACATCCTACTGCATTCCGTTCGCACAACAGTTGTACTGAGGCCACACTTTATCCCCCTTATTCAGTTGTAAAGATACCCATTAATAGTGACGATACCTTTGCACATAATTGTATGTCTGGGCATGAGACTGCGTTACGCAATATCAGATTTGTGGACATCGCCGTACTTAAATTGGAATCGGTGCTCTGTGGACCGTTCTCGTATCGTTTGTATTGACTGACCGATGTAATTGTTACCGCGTTCAGAAGTTATTCTTCAAGGAGCGTTCAACATGTAGTGCAACACATTTTTTCTGAAAGAAAGCTGGTTTCATCCAGGGTTCCAATACGTCGTATTATTTGTCACTCTTTTGGCTACAAAACCGCATTCTTCAGCATGATCTGCATTCAACTCGACAGCCTTACGACACTTTACTGCGTGGTCGTATACTCGCATGGCACCACTTAAATGTCCGTCCCCGATAGCTTAGTGGTCTATTTTCGAGAAGACGACCTTGTCTTACGTCAGCATCTGGAGAACGTGTCGATAGATGGCTCTATCGCTCTATCGAACGTCGGTTGGTGATCAGGTTAATTAATTTTCTAATTAGTCACTGTTTGTCAACATTTGGACATTGTAGACATTATTTATGCGGTAGTGTACAAAATGTCTGACCTTGTACAACAATTATTCTTTGTAATATATATATTTAAAAAATGAAAAAAGTGGTCAGCGTGACAGAATGTCAATCCTAAGGGCCCAGGTTCGATTCCCGGCTGGGTCGGAGATTTTCTCCGCTCAGGGACTGGGTGTTGCGTTGTCCTAATCATCATCATTTCTTCCCCATCAACGCGCGAGTCGCCGAAGTGGCGTCAGATCGAAAGACGTGCACCCAGCGAACGGTCTACCCGACAGGAGGCCCTAGTCACACGACACTTACATTTTACCACTTAACTGGTCGATGCCGGTTCCAACGTCTTGCTGCATCGGCTACCTCCCCGTCATCCACGTGCTGCTTCCCGTGCAGTGCGTCCTTCATTGGGCCAAATAGATCGAAGTCGGAAGATACGAGATCCGGGCTGTAGGGCGGATGAGGAAGAACAATGAAGTAGACTTCTGTGAGCTCCTCTAGGGTGCGCAGACTTGTCTGAGGCCTTGCGTTGTCTTCGAGAAGATGTTTGTTTGCATTTTTGTGACAACGCACACAATGAAGTCGTTTCTTCAATTTCAACATTGCAGGAATCACAACTGTTTGCAGCCAACCGGTATGCGGGAGATCGTACAAGTTTGTGGGACATTGGTGCGATTATGACGGACGCCGCGACACACCGTGCCTTTGTTCAGCGTCTTCGAAGGTCTGGGATGCTCCGATTTTCCGCGAAAAGAAACTCAATGACAGCCGTCTGCTTGGAACACACCAGTTTGAAGCCTACGTATAGCGCTGCCACCTGTCGTGAAACTATAAGAGTTGAAGCGTGAATATTCCACGATGTCCCACAACAAGTTCTCAACTTATTCAACAGAAACTGGCCGAGAAAAAAAGTGTTACACTATTTATTGAACGCTCCTCGTATAAATTCCAGGAAGTTCATTACCAGAACTGTCTTTTACTAAGCATACAATCTCTTTAAGTTTGTTGGGTGGTCGGAAGATGGACCGAATACCGTTCCTACACAACCTTCTCCCTGTTTTATTTGTAGTAGCTACTCCTCAAACTCCTCTCTGGCTGGACATGCGCGTTGCACCCCTCTACCATCCTCCACACCTACAAATCCTTAATTTGTCCCATCCTCTGTTATGCCAGTCCCGCCTGGATATCTGCCCCCCCCCCCCCCAAATTCTTTAAGTTCCTCCAGATCCTTGAGCATCATGCACTCCGCCTCGCCTTCCGTATACGCCTCCTGTCACACGCACAGATCCTCTATGATCTCATTCCTTTCCCCCATCTGCTCCTTTTCCTCGAACATATCCGCATACTCTACACCTCCCGCCGCCTTGATCCCCCTCACCCCCTGGTTACTCCTCTGCTCTCCCATCCCACCCCCCTACCACGTCTTCACCGTTGTGTCCCCCCTACCCTCCATCTCTACACCCTTCGTCACCTTTCCCAAGGTGGCTTCCATCAACTCCCCCTCCCGGATGGTGCCCTCTCTCTCTCCATTTATCCCTCCTATCAACTCTGATCCTCACCCCCTCTCCTTTCCTCTATCCTTTCCTTGGGCTCCCTCTTCCCCCCCCTTCCATCCTGTTTTCTCCCCACCTGACCTCTCCCAACCTCCCTTCTGCCTCCCCCCCCACCCCCCACCCCCCGAGTCCTTTTGTATTCCCCTCCTCTGCCTTCCCACCTCCTGTCGCGTCTGTCCAACACCCCCCACCCCTCTTATGGGTCCTCATCCTCCATCGGCTCCTTTCCCCCCTCCCCCTTCGTTTTTCCTCTCCGTCCCCCATTTTTATTTTCCCATCATCTGTCCAGTTTCCCCCCACCTGCTCTCGGCTGTGGTATGTCATATTTGCCAACTTTTTAGTGCAGTGTTCAAGTGAATGTTCAGTGTTATTCGTTTTTCCAAAGTGTTGCGAACAGAAACCATGCTGTCGCTGGGTGTGAATTTTATCTCTTTTGCGAAAAGAAACCAGACTGTCGCCGTGTTTCTTTAATTGTCTGCTTATTATTTTACCTGCTTCATATGTATTTTATTAGCATCATCATCCCTTTTTTCTATGTTTTAAGTTCCACTACTTTTTCGCCATGTTACCATTTAAGTCTCCGATTTTATCGCCTGTTTTTATTCTTTATTATCTTCCTCTTTTTAAAACAAAACCTGTAGGCTGAAGAGCGGCATACTAAGCTGCTGCCAGCCCGCCCCCTTTGGGGGGAATCGAAACTCAATAAAGGAAAAAAAAAGAATGAAAAGTATTCTATAGGCTGATAACCGTGTGATGATTGTATCTTTGTTTCATATCCATGACTAACTCAATAACTCGATCGCTATAGCTGTTCTTATGGAATATATTTTTCGGTATCCGATCTCGAAATCCATGAGCCCCTTGCCATAAATATCTTAAGCTCTATGTACCGGCATGCATAAAACTGCTTTCTTATCCAATGTATGTAGGCCTTGTGCACCAAGACACACATCAGTATGTGTTGGCTACTGGTAAACAAAATTTCGTACTCTCATCCAAAGACATACGAGTACGTCTGCTGAAATGGAAGTATTATCCCACGTATCTATCTACTAGGTTTCTGTGATCAAAGAAGCTGCTGGGATCAGAATTTGTAGCAATAACTTTAGCTGGACCGTAGATACACTTTTGGTGGTGCGTAAAAGTTTAATGCCGAAAGGCAGCAGAGTAATAAACTGAGGCATCCAACATCTCTGGTATCACATGGAAGTTACGTGGCTTCGTAAAGTACCTATGACATAATTCGGCAAACTAAATGCGACAGTACCACAGGGCGTATTGAAATCACGTGACGATGACGGCTGTGGAAGCCGCCGAATGTTTAGGATTGTATACTCGTATATCTCACGGGGCAAGAATCCAGTGAAGCATTTACTCATGAATGTCGTTGTGAAATTAATAAATGTAGCTGAAAGGACCCAACATAGCAAAGGCACGAGCTAGTATTTTATGTAGTTTACACTGTAAAGCAAGCTGGAGCGTATGCAGGCTGAAGCGTTTAAGCCTTGCAGGGAGAAAGAGAGAGTCCCCCGACAAGAGTAACACAGAGTTAGTGGCAGGACGGGGGGCGGGCGACTCCTGCAAACGGACTGCCCAGGAACAAAAGAAAACAATTGTTCTTTTGGGAGGGTAACCGCGTTTGAGCTCCAGCGACGGGCGCCGGAGCGCTTTTAACCGAGCGCCGGATTAATCGCTGCCGCCGAGGAAATGAGTGCTTCCGACGGGAATGCAGTCAAAGAAACACCAGCCGCGCGCGGCTACCATACAGAAAAAAAAACACGCACCTCCACCTATTCGTCGCCAGACCTTTGTGAGCCTTGCGAACAGTCCTGCCCATTCTCGAGCGCACGGAAACCCTTTCAGTTGGCTCCATCTACGCCACACGGTTTCACGTACGTGATGGTCGAGACACTTATTTAGGCTGAGCGTCAGTCAAATTTTATGCTATGTTGCATTTCAGAAAAATATTTCCACTTAATTTGAACGCGACATTTTCTTGTTTCACTTCACCTTACTTGATTTTTGCTTGAACGTTGGTATTTTTGGAACCATGCGAGGGCTGTTCAAAAAGTAAGGTGACTTTTCAAATTACGTGGGGAAACGTACATTCGGTTATCCATCCTTTTTATGTTGGTACTCATGTTTCGAACATGTGTCCACAGTTTCAAGTATACAATCATCGCCGTACACTTGTTGTAACATTACAAACGTTTCACTTGCAGATTTTCCTAGTTTGTAACAAAATTTGATGTTAACACGCTGTTCTTTCTGTACACTCAACATTTTCCGACGCACAGACAAAACGTCAACTACTTAAAACAGACGCCACGGGCAGACTGAGTGCAGGAGGCAGATGAAACTCGAGCAGTAGGCGGAGCGAGAGTCACGTGACAGGCCACGCGACTTTCAGCCTTATTGCATTCGTTTTATTGTTTCACCAGTACTAGTCCGGTTTCTTTCTAGCCACACCTCGTATATCTACCTAGGTCACAAGCTTGAACTAGGGAAAAATTAATAAATCAGTTCCCGCTGGCAACTAATGTCTTTAATTCCTTTGTGTTTGTGATTTCTCTTTGTTGATTTTTGGAGGCAGCAAATGAATGACACTAACATATTCGCCTCAGAACTGTAATCGAGTCTAAGAATTTTCAGACCGGAACAAAACAGGAAGGAAGATGTATAGTATCACAGAGAAGAAGATTTTGTCCATACTTCACAGTCTTCGTGTTGACCCTGAGGCATGGATTTTACATAAACGACAGCCTCCCAGAATACAGTAAGCGTGTAGTGCGTAATGCAGGTAAGCTTAAGAGTAAAATGTAAATGCCGTGTGGCTAGGGACTCCCGTCAGGTAGACCGGTCGCCTGGTGCAAGTCTTTCGAGTTGACGAAATTCGGCGACTTGCATGTCGATGGGGATGAAATGATGATGAATAGGACAACACAACACCCAGTCCTTGAGCGGAGAAAATCTCCGGCCTAGATTGCAAGCGAACCCGGGCCGTTAGGTATGTCATTCCGTCGCTCTGACCACTCAGCTGCCAGGGGCGGACAGCTTAAGAGTAATTCGACTTCGTTCAAAGGGGGACTCTGAAAAATGATATATTTTACACTGTTATTCATAACTGCACTGTACTGTTACAATATAAGCTTTAAGTCGCTCTGAACATCTTTGAGTTCTTCTCACCTGTCAGAAACATCTCTCCCAGCAATCCATGGAATACGAGAACATCTACATCTATACTCTGCAAACTACTGTCAATTATATGGCGGACGCTACTTGCCTTTGCACAACAGAATAAGATTCCTTCCAGTTTCCATTCGCCTTTCGATCACGGAAAGAATTATTGCTTAATTCTCTCTGTGCCCGTTATAATTATTCTAATGTTGTCTTCACTGTTCGTACGGGAAATATACACTGAAGTCTGTAGAATGTTCCTAAATTCTCAATTAATGTTGGTTCTTTAAACACTGTAATTAGGCTTAAGTCGTACACCTGACGTGTATCTACACATTTTTCAGCACTTCCGCGACGCACTCCGGAGGCAAACACATTTGCAGTAGCCATCTTTGTATACCTTCTATACACACTGCTTATATTATTCAGTATTCTATAAATGAGCGGACGTTTATCACTTATTTTACTTACGATTAAGCCTATACGTTCGTTCAGTTTCCTGTCTCCACAAATTTCAGCACCCAGGTATTAACAAGAGATGAAGCACACATTTTTACATTACATTCGTGACCATTTATAGCAAGTTGTCAGTATTTAATACTCTTCGAAAATTTATCAAGACAGAAAGAAATATTTGCCCAGTTGTTCTCAGACAGTACTTTTTTACAAAGAACTGCAGCATCTGACAATAGTCGGAGATTACTGATAATACATATAACATGAATATGAACGTTGCTTGATCTCTGCCCATCCTCGGCATCTTCCCTACCTTGAAATCTCTTTTTCATTGGTCATAAGACTTCTGACAGGTTTGATGCGGCTCGCCATGAATTTCTCTTCTGTGCCGACCTCTTCATCTCAGAGTAGCACTTGCAACCTACGTCCTCAATTATTTGCTGGATGTATTCCAATCTCTACAGTTTTTGGCCTATACCGCTCACTCTAGTTCCGTGGAAGTCATTCCATGAGGTCTTAACAGATGTCCTATCATCCTCTCCCTTCTCCCTGACAGCGTTTTCCACATATTCCTTTCGTCGCCGATTCTGGGCAGAACCTCCTCATTGCTTACCTTTTCAGTACATCTAATTTTCAACATTCGTCTTCAGCACCACATCTCAAATGCTTCGATTCTCTCCCGTTCCGGTTTACCCACACCCACAGCCCATGTTTCACTACCATACAATGCTGTACTCCAAACGAACAGTCTCAGAAATTTCTTCGTCATATTAAGGCCTATGTTTGATACTAGTAGACTTCTCTAGGCCAGGAATGCCCTTTTTGCGAGTTCTAGTCTGCTCTTGATGTTCTCCTTGCTCCATTCGTCATTGGTTACTTTGCTGCCTAGGTATAAAAATTCCTTAACTACTTTGTGACCATCAAACCTGATGTTACGTTTCTCGCTGTTCTCATATCTGAAACTTCTCATTACTTTTATCTTTCTTCGATTTACTCTGAATCCATATTCTGTACTCATTAGAGTGTTCATTCTATCCATCGGATCAGGTAATTCTTGTTCACGTTCGCTGAGGATAGCAGTGTCATGCGCGAACCGCATCATTGATCTCCTTTCCCCTTGAAGCTTAATTCCAGTGCTGAACCTAATTCTGGCACAAATTTCGTTTAACAATTTACACGATCATACATTACCAAGTAATTAAGGTGGCATAAAAAGTGAGAGGACCCAGAATGAAGCCCTGTGGGACGCTTCTTAGCAAAGTACAGAGGTTTCTGGTGCTACCACACTTTGTCAGGCGGTGCCTTTGGTCTGCGACACTACTCATCCACGCACTGTTAGGAGGTACAACACAGTGTTGTGACGCACGCTGGCTGCCCGTGTTGCAGCGCTGCCCGAGGGCCCGCCCACGCTGGTGGCGGAGCGCGAGCGCTACTACCCGGGGGACCTGCTGAGGGCCAACTGCACGGCGCCCCCATCCAGGCCGGCGGCGCAGCTCTCCTTCTACATCAACGACGAGCCCGTCGGCAGTCGAAGGCCCGACCTCAGCATCAAGGAGCTGCCGGTAAGTGTGTTCCCTCCACACGCGCCACATTGGTCTCACTTTAAGCAATGCGATCGTGTTTGTATAAGCACCTCATTTACGAACTTGGCTTTCTCGCGTATTTGTTACGTACGATTATTGTGGTTTACTTTCACAGCTTAGTATCTGGTATCCTCTTTGCAACATCTGAGTGCGTACTGCCTACTAAATTCATTCGCATTGCAACCATTTATTTATTCACAGTCATTTACAAAGACAATCATCATTTACCCTATTAACGGTGTATTGACAATAAAATGTACTGGAACATTATTGTAGTTTTACACTGATGTACAATATTCATCGCATATATTCTTGTAACACTGCACGCTGTAACAAATATCGTTGAACCATTATGTGGTTGAGCCAGAGAGGAAGGAGAAGCACACCACAATCACTCGCAATCCCATTAGTTTTTAGTATGATTGTAAACCTATATTACGGCTAAAAATAGACATCTTCAGAGCAGTTTCGTTATAATTCAACAGACGTGAGGCAGTTCATGTCACCATATGTTCCAACATGTATATAGGCAAAAGGACACTGAGATGGGGCCGGCCGCTGTGGACGAGCAGGTTCTAGGCGCTTCAGTCTGGAACCGCGCGACCGCTACGATCGCAGGTTCGAATCCTGCCTCGGGCATGGCTCTGTGTGATGTTCTTAGGTTGGTTAGGTTTAAGCAGTTTTAAGTTCTAGGGGACTGATGACCTCAGATGTTAAGTCCATTAGGGCTCAGAGCCATTTGAATCATTTGAACATTGAGGTATTTGTTTACAACATGTGTTTACAACATGTGTCCGTCCTACCTGAGGTGGGTGGCAGTCTCAGCAGTACTGAGATGTCGATCGAACGAGAGTTTTGTGCCGGCCGCGGTGGTCTCGCGGTTCTAGGGGCTCAGTCCGGAACTGCGCGACTGCTCCGGTCGCAGGTTCGAATCCTGCCTCGGGCATGGATGTGTGTGATGTCCTTAGGTTAGTTAGGTTTAAGTAGTTCTAAGTTCTAGGGGACTCATGACCACAGATGTTAAGTCCCATAGTCCTCAGAGCCATTTGAGCCATTTGAGAGTTTTGTAAGATATACTTCCTCCTCTCATGGGCTGCATTTACTGAGGATTCTTGAAGTGAATTTCAGTTCGGTATTTGCCTCTACACTGATTATGTTCGTGTGGTCATTCCTCGTTAATTATCTCTCAGATATTTCATGGATGTGACTGTTTATAGCGACTGTTCGGCACTCGTGAAATCAAACAACAAATGATCTTTCCACTGATACACGCGCAATGCGTCATGCTGGTGTCTATTGAGGTTGACTGCCAATCTCGACATCAAGCTCGATCCCTTACATCCAACTTGTACAGAAATATAATTTTTTGTGACTTAAAACTCTGAGCAAGTTAATACAATGCAGTGAGGCTTATTAATGAGAATGGGGTATACTGTTCTAACAATAAAGTAAAGGGGTAGTATGGGATGAGGTATACACGGTGAGCCCCTAAGACCTAACACATCCTTCATTTCGTGAACTGTTACGGATATCGAAAACGCGGTTTTCGGCAAATGTTAGAACGTCGAGGGGCACGTAATTTCTTGTTTTGTGAATGTTTTCAGCGCTGGTATCCACGTAGATACTGAAGCACGCACATTATTTAAAATGGAACCATGTATTTTTCATAACTGCAATCGATAGCTGTTGAGAAGACAGTTACAGTGATACAGCGTTTGTTAATGTTGACGTTTTCAACTTGTAAATAATTCGAGAGATGTCCCAGAATATGAGAACAAGGGGTAAACATCGCCAAGCAGAGCTCTCATGCTACGCTGTGTCAGAATGTCAACATATTTGCCTGTTTATTTCTCTGCTTTGCAGGAAGCTAATTTCTGCTTCAACATTCGTTGAGTGCAGACATGTACACCAATGAGGACAAGTTATATATACATCTTTTAAATGGTGAATGTAAAAGAAACGCCGTAAAAACAGCACAGCGGTGTAGGGCTATCCATCCGCATCGCCAAAGTCCGACGCGCCATGCAGTTGCACCAATTATTAAAACGCTTGTGCTGACACGCTGCTTGTTCGTCAAAAAGAGGACATGAAAGAAGACAGCAACTGACAGACAACACGAAAAAGCTGTTCTGGCTACGACGCTAATGAATCCGCGCAATGCTATGGGGAATACTGCAAAGGAATGTGGAATCAGCCAGACTAGTGTCATTCGCATCTGCAGCGAAATTTCCATCCCTCTCACCTGTTATTGCATCAGGCACTCGACGACCGAGATTTAGAGCGTCGTACATATTATTGTCGGTTTTTCCTACAGCAACACAGAGACGATCCTGCGTTTTCCAGTGTGTGCTCTTTACGATGAAGCTGTGTTTACTAACGCCGCCAATGTAAATTTGCATAATTTGCACAGCTGGGTAGCCGAAAATCCGCACTGGCTTCGTCAGGTGCAACATCAACGGCCGTGGAGCGCAAACGTATGGTGCGGCATCATAGGAAATTTCATCGGGGAACCTTACTTCGTCTGAGGAGTTCTACACCGAAGCGCCAAAGCAACTGGTATAGGCATGCGTATTCAAATACAGAGATATGTCAACAGGAAGAATAAAGCGCTGCGGTCGGCAACTCCTATAGATGACAACAAGTGTCTGACAGACTTGTTAGATCAGTTACTGTACCTACAATGGCAGGTTATCAAGATTTAGCGGAGTTGGAAAGTGGTATTGTCGTCGACACAGCACGTCCGAGGTAGCGATGAAGTGGGGATTTTCTCGTACGACCATTTCACGATTGAATCGTGAATGTCAGGAATCCAGCAAAACGTCAAATTTCCGACATCGTCTAGGCTGGAAAAAGATCCTGCAAGAACGGGACGAACAACGACGGAAGAGAATCGTTCAGCTAGACAGAAGCGGATCCCTTTCGCAAGCTGCTGCAGATTTCAGTGCTGGGCCATCAACAACTGTCAGCGAGCGAATCATTCAACAAAAAATCATCAATATGCGCTTTTGGAGCCGAAGGCCCACTCGTGTGCCATTGATGACTGCACGACACGAAGCTTTACGCCTCATCTGAGCCCGTCAACACCGACGTTGGACTGTTGATGACTTGAAATATGTTGCCTAGTCTGACGAGGCTCGTTTGAAATTGTATCGAGCAGATGGACGTTTACAGGTATGGAGATAACTTCATGAATCCATGGATCCTGCATGTCAGCAAGGGACTTTTCAAGCTGGTGGAGGCTCTGTAACGATGTGGGGCGTTGTTGGGAAATGGGTAACCTGATACGTCTAGATATGCCTCTGACGGGTGACACGTACAGAAGCATCCTGTCTGATCACCTGTCTCCATTCACGTCCTTTGTACATTCCGATGGACTTGTGCAGTCACAACAGGACAATGCGACACCCCACTCGTCCATAATTGCTACAGAGTGGCAGGAGGACCACTCTTCTGAGTTTAAACACTTCCGCTGGCCACCAGATTTCCCAGACATGAACATTATTGAGCATATCTGAGATGCCTTGCAACGTGCTGTTCAGAAGAGATATCCACCTCCTCTTACACTTACACTTACAGCCATGCAGGGTTCATGGTTCTAATTCTCTCCAGCTCTACTTCAGACATTTGTCGCGTCCATGCCACTTTGTGTTGCATCACTTCTGCGCATTCGCGGGCGCCCTACACGGTATTAGGCAGGTGTACCAGTTTCTTTCGCTCTTCAGTGTATATGGACATTCGTACGCACATTTTCTGACGAATGATCTACCGATTCTTCTAGAACAGATATCACGGGATATTCGACAGTGTCCGAAGGCTGCAAGGCGGCGGTTGTCCAGTTCACTCGTCCTGTGTTGCAAGGCAAATGCTGAACGTGAACTTTGCTGGACATTGAGGAGTACGAAATTCTGTTGTCAAATTGGCCACGAGGTCCCCTGATTTGGCTCTTCTCGATTTCTTTATTTGGGGAACGCTGCAAGATGCAGTCTACGACGAAGCTCCAACCACGCCAGACGATATGTGTCGTCGAATCGCCAATATATGCTCTACCACATCATCTACTGTAACTACATCTGTTCATTGTTCTTCCGAACCGTTACCAAATCGTTGTTAGTGAATTGTTTGTTTCATTTATGTGTGTACGAAAGTGCATTACAGTGTCACATATGTCGAATGCGTCTATTGCAAGTAGCTGGTAACACTGTCATTAAGCGCTTACATTCAGCAAGGAACGACGTTTCGTTGAGAGTATTTATTTTGCGGTGTACACGTGATCACTAAAGTATTTTTATTAAAGTGTTTAGTTCAACGAGTGCATCCCACATGATATAATTTAGAGCAGTGTAGACAGATATAATTGTCCGACAACATGTATTTCACCTCTGGCAAGCACACAGCCACGTACAGGAAAAGCGCGGTCAAACCTTCCTTGTAACACTTACACACTTAATACAGTAATTGCTTTTCGCAGCGCATCAGACCTCATTGTTTTTGAGGAAAGAACTGTGATTTCCCTGTTTCACCTCACGTAAACCTGGGAGGATACACAAATGTGAAATAGTTTCCCTAAGCCTTTTGTGATACGCTGGATTCTAGCCTATGTCGTATATCCATATACAACATTCGTAGGATAACCTGCGTCTAGGTCGAAAGTTGGTTCAAGGGAAAAAAAGCTTTATTCTCGTAGCACAGGCCTACCTTACGGTACATAACTACGCAACGTGGTCCGAGATGCCTTATTGACTGTGTTTGCACCGCAAATGCCGTTTGTGACCACCGTGATCTCTAGAATATTTCTCGAAGTTTTTGCGACAGGTTTAAACGTCAAGATTAACAACGCTATTTCATTGTAATTGTCTTCTCAAGAGCTACCGAATGCAGTTGTAAAATGTATACGGTTCAATTTAAAAGAACATATTTACATCAATATCTCAGTCGATACTAGCGCTAAAAATATTAATCACACAAAACCATACGTACCCCTTGGCGCACTAACATTTGCCAAAACAGCGTTTCGATATGTGTAACCATTCACAAAATAAAAGGGGTGTTACGTTTTACGTGACTGGCCCTATATATACGAGTGAAAGGGATGCTAATGTGAAATTCAGTACATTACTTAGTAATTTTGTGCCAATATTTAAAAGTAACTTCCTCTAATGTTTATAAAAAATGAAGTAAGCCGAGGATATCTTCTTCTTCTTCTTCTTTATCGTCGTCTTGTCCCACATCACGTAGGGTCGGCGTTGCTCTTCTGGATCCTTCTCCTCCATACTTCTCTATCCATTGCCTCTTCCTTCTTCCATCCTTTCTCCCTTAGGTCCCCGAATATCTTATCCTTCCACCTCATCTTCGGTCTTGCTCTCCTTCTCGCTCCTTCAATCTTTATATCTTCAACTCTGTTTCCGATATACTCTTCCCCTTTTCTCTGTAAGTGTCCGTACCACCTTAGTCTTCTCTCTTGTATCTTTTTCCCCATGGGTCCCACTTTCACAGCTCCTCCAACAAATTCATTTCTAATCCCGTCCATCCTTGTTACCCCACACATCCACCTCAGCATCCTCATTTCTGCCACTTCCATCTTCCTTTCCTGGGCTGCTGTGATTGGCCATGTCTCTGCCCCGTATATCATAGCAGACCTTACCACCGACTTGTACACTTTCCGTTTCAACCCAATGCTCATCTTCTTGTCACACAACACTCCACCCATTTTCCTCCAGTTGTTCCAAACCGCAATTTATTCGGTGTTGTATCTCGCTTTCCAGTCCTCCATCCTTCTGTATGTACGACCCCAGGTATTTAAATTCGCACACCGATTTCAGCTCATCATCCTGGATCTTGCAAGACCTCATCTGCACATCCTTCGGTGCTAAATATTCTGACTTTGTCCTGCTAATTTTCATCCCTCTTTCTTCTAGTCCCTTTCTCCAATCCTCCAGCTTTTCCTAAAGTCTGTCGCTGCCCTGCTCGCAAAGAACCACATCATTCGCAAACATTATATTCCACGGTGATTCCTTCTTCACATCATTCACCAGCACATCCATAATCAGGTCAAAGTGGATATCTAAAGGGATTTAAAGTTCATGTACGAGAAAACGGGAAATTTACACGTAGGCCACAATCTCTCAAGCTCCGACATTGACTGTATTCTACAAAAAATATATTGCGACTTTTTAAGGAAAGTCATTACAATGTGCAAAAATAAGTAGGTCCTAACAAAAATTAATAAAACAGATAAAAGTATTAAAGACATACTGGATACTGCGAAGTGGGTGACACGAAGACCGTTAGTGTGCAAAAATGAAACTAAAAGACGCTACCCTTGGGGTACGTTCAAAGTTACTTTCACGTTCCTTTCGCTAAAAAAAAAAACGTGATAAGTCCTGTTTCAGGTAATATATTCAATCCAATCACAATGATGGTCTAATCAAATGAACCATTTTCACATTCACATCGACTGCTCTGGGGAGAAATTTTATGATGGTTTGAAAACAGCCTGCCTATTTCTACCAGCCCTGTACTGCTTCCACAATCTGGTTATGAATATGACAAGTTTGTTCTCTCAGTCTGAGATACATAGTGAAAAATCGCTATTGACATCTTTGATGGCCGAAAGCAGATCTATAGCCGATTGGCAGTGGGTGAGTGAGGCTGAAGCGGTCGAGCAACATTCAGCTGTGTTCCCTGTACGGGACTGCATCTGTCAACTGAAAGAGTCTTTGTTGCGTCACAAGTTGACACGTATCGGCAAGAAAAGTGTTACCTGTGTATCTAAAAATTCTAGTGCCTCATGTTACTTCCAAATGGTTCAAATGGCTCTAAGCACTAGACTCGTAACTACTTAAACCTAATTAACCTAAGGACATCACACACATGCATGCCCGAGGCAGGATTCGAACCTAGAACCGCAGCAGCAGCGCGGTTCCGGACTGAAGCGCCTAGAACCACTCGGCCACAGCGGCCGGAACTTCCAAATTTAATCAGATTCTTGGTCTCGTATTACATTGCTCAATTAATAACACATATTTTGTCTGACTTTCTTTCTTAATATTGCTCGGCATCACAGGGATGTATCTGAGGATACTTCGTGGAGGGGACCATTTGCCTTTCGCTTCGTCTCTCTGGAAAAACGTGGGTCTGTTTGAGTTCTAGATTACATTTCCCCTGCGAATAGTTATTGTTATACCGTTTTATTTGCAGACCATATTACTGATACCATCCATCGAGCTACTATGTGTTTCATTGTTTTTGAAAAACATACTTTTCTTCTGCTCTTATGATGATTTGATGTGTACGCTCTCGCGCTGACACATCTTTCATGTGGAATTTAATGACTTCCAGTTCTGTTGTAAAATTACGTCCAACGTACCTGGCATGCATGTTGTGCTACTTAGCCAAGAGTCCAGGGCTAAGGACTGCAAATAACTGAGTTCCTGTATGTCTATATGCTGAGGCAGCCCTTCTGGAAACTCCTTTTATTTTATGAACAAATTTTCGACCTGTCTGAGCCATGTAGTGGTCGTATGGCTTTGTTATGTATTAAAACCCACAATAGCCTATAATAAATAATAAATATGTATCATGCACTTGGAGGCAGACTTCAACAAACATCACTAATCAAACATCTCCATTTACTCTTATTTTCCAGCCAAGTAAAGTGAGAAGTATGTAGTGTTACAACAAAAAATAAATTAACAAATAAAATGGAGCAAATTTGTGACTGAGGTATTTCGCAGAAACAGTGTATTCCATCATTTTGTTGGTAAATGCTGTAAATTTGGGCCAACATTCAAAGTATTGCTCTTTTCTAGTCTGTTCTTGCATGCCACTGCCATTAGTAATGGAATCTACAAGTATCTGCACTACATCTAAGCCCGTCAGAAAGTCATATTATTGTAATGTGGAAAAACGTGGTTGTACACTTCTTGGAAACTTCCTACTACTGCCTATAACTCAGAAGTTGTGGCCAACGAACGGTAAGTTGATTTAAATAAGATGTATGTGCAGATCACTCAAATTTTATAAAAACCTTATTTCTGTATATTATAGAGGTGGCCTTGTGCCAGGACACATAACTTCAGAAAGAAGCATAGCAGTTCAAAAGCAGAAAACAAGTCTCATTAATGAAATTAGGAAAATTTGTCAATAATTTAGTAAAAATGTCTAAGTTTTATTTCTTAATAAAACTTTGTCTCTAAATATAACAAACACGTACTGAGAACAGTGTACTGAAAGTACCTTTTTTCATAGCTCTAAACTGTAGGTTTGTGTCTAATACTAACAATAAGTTACGTAACAGAGAATTTTGTAAGTGTTGTGACCTGTTTTTTTCTCATACGGTTCCACTGAATAGATGCGTAAATAAGTATGAAAAAGTTTTTCTTTATTACCTTGCTTTGTGTAACCTACTTTATTTCACTCTTACTTAATTTCAGTGAGGATGGGCCTGTAATTATTTGGATTTTAAGAAAATTAGAAAAATAAATCTCAACAATTACTACCGTGTTGTATAATTGACCGGTCAGCCCATCGTTCAGACAGATGAATTTGACTGTACTTTCCCTGTCTTAGACTTTATGTCACTATGTTCACCTGAGCTGGTGGGATAGCTTTGTGGATATTAATAATTCACGTTCCCAATACTCGTTGCACAAAAGAATTTCTTTCTTTCAGAATTAAAGAATAAACGTTATAAAATTTTATATTTGCTGAAATAAGTATCGCAGTACAAATTTTTGTAAGTTCCGTTGCAAAGTCTGTCACAAAGTTGCACCTCTTTATGGTAAGTAAATAAGAGGGCAAGTGTTTGGTCAACAGCATCTCAAACGGAACAGGGATTTAAATCTCCCTACTCTTTACATTAAAGAGCTCTCAATGCTCCGACAAAATCTATTTTAGACGTCATTACGTTAAAAGGAAACCACGGCCAAATATTGCTGCAATCTAATTTGGGAGAAGACGTTGAGCAGTCAGGGCTTTGTTTATGATTATTAGCGTCCTGTACTGGAATGTCTTACACAATTTCAGAAATTTTGTTTTGATCTGTATATTTACTATTTCATTTCCTTTGTCTTTGTAACAGGAAGCAATTTACACCTCATAATTTTGCAGAAAAGTACCTACTTTCTGTACGCAAATACCAGTTACAAATCTATGATATTTCTCACGATTAAGTAACACAGACTTGGTTAAATTGCTTTGGTCTTACCATCAAATTTATTGTTGGAATTTCCAACACGCAAGTAAACAAAAAAGTAAAGAAAAATTAAGCTGTGAAGAGAAATAATTTCCTCCAAAAGTAAGAAAGTTTGAAGATGAGTGATTCGGGATTATAAAATGAGGAGCCCACTTTAAAAAGAACACTGAAGAGCCAAAGAAAGTGGTACACCTGCCTAATATCATGTACGGCCCCAGCGAGCACGGAGAAGTATCGCAGCACGACCTGGCGTGGACTCGACTAATGTCTGAAGCAGTGCTGGAGGAAACAGACACAATGAATCTTGCACGCCCGTCCATAAATCCGCAAGAGTACGAGGGGGCGAAAATCTCTTCTCAACAGTACGTTGCAGTGCATCACAGATATGCTCAATAATGTGCATGTCGGTGGAGTTTGATGGCCAGCGGAAGAGTTCAAACTCCCTATAGTGTTCCTGGAGCCACTCTGTAGCAATTCTGGAGGTGTGGGGTGTCGCACTGTCCTGCTGGAACTCCCCAAGTCCGCCGGAACGCACAATGGACGCGAATGGATGCAGGTGATCAGACAGGATGCTTACGTAATTGTCACCTGTCAGAGCGTATCAAGACGTATCAGGGGTCCCATATCACTCCGACTGCACACGCCCCACATCATTACAGAGCCTCCACCAGCTTGTACAGTCCCCTGCTGATATGCAGGGTCCATGGATTCATTAGGCTGTCTCCATACCCGTACACGTCCATCTACTCGATACAATTTGAAACGAGTCTCGTCCGACCAGGTATCATGTTTTCAGTCATCAACAGTCCACTGTAGGTGTTGTCGTCCCCAGGCGAGCCGTAAAGTTTTGTGTCGTGGAGTTATCAAGGGTACACGAGTGGGCCTTCGGCTCCGAAAGCCCATATCGATGATGTTTCGTTGAATGGTTCGCACGTTGATACTTTTTGTTGGTCTAGCATTGAAATCTGCAGCAACTTGTGGAAGGATTGCACTTCTGTCCCATCGATCGATTCTCTTTAGTCGTCGTTGGTCCAGTTCTTGTAGAATCTTTTTCCGGCAGCAGCGGTCTCGAAGATTTAATATTTCACCGGATCTCTGATATTCATAGTACACTCGTGAAATGGTCGTACGGGAAAATCTCCCCTTCATCGCTATCTCGGAGATGCTGTGTCCCATCGGTCGTGCGCCGACTAGAAAACCACGTTCAAACTCAGTTAAATCTTGGTAACCTGCCATTGTAGCAACAGTAACCGGTCTCAGAAATGAACCAGACACTTGTTGCTTATATAGACGCTGCCGATCAGCCCCGAATTCTGCCTGTTTACATATGTCTGTATTTGAATACGCATGCCTATACCAGTTTCTTTGTCGCTTCTGTGTACTGATTATTAAACGATGAAGTATCCTCTGTTTGTATCTTATTAGCAAGATCATCCATATCGTTTGCTATTAAACAGGAATGTAATGTCGTCTGCATATGTGTGATCCACGTAATGATATTCTTTCGCCCATTTTTTTCGTCTACTCACAATATTTATGAGTCCCACACACAGCTTTCATTTCGTGACACGAATATCATCAATCGAAAGCCTCATTGAGATTACAAACGTGTACATTAAAAATGAATACATATTATGGGATGTCAGTCACAGACAATTGAAACTGTCCACTGAGATTAGAGATGGTAAGAACGTTTACGCTTTTTACCGCGGATCTATCACACGCCTGTTGAGACCCCAGATTGCCGGAATATGTTAATCAGTCTGTGGTTTGCTAACTTTCAAAACGAAAAGCGAAAGAAGAGTGGTGGCTGACGCGCCGTCGACAACGAGGTCAACAGTGACAGCACACAAAAAATGGTTCGAATGGCTCTAAGCACTATGGGAATAACATCGGAGGTCATTAGTCCTCTAGAACGTACAACTAATGAAACCTAGCTAACCTAAGGGCATCACAGACATCCATGCCCGAGGCAGGATTCGAACCTGCGCCCGTAGCGGTCTAGCGGTCCCAGACTGAAGTGACTAGAACCGCTCGGCCACACCGGCCGGCCGATAGCACACAAACTCGGACTGTGACAAGGAAGGGGGAGTAATGGGGTGTAACCATTTCAAAAGAGGCGTTTGCAATAGGAGATTAAGGGAAACTGAAAAGTGGGTGTCTGGATGGAGAATTCAGCCGACACTCTCCCGGGTTCGCTTGACATTGTAAGCTTTACGTTAGTGACTATACTCCATGTCGAATTTTTTTTTTCAGTAGGTAATGAAACTGTAGGCAGCTTTTTTTCTGGACTTTGGAACCTGGTCAAATGAAGTCAACTGCACTGCAAGAGATAACAAAATGGAATAAAATTAATCTTACAGGGATAGAAGCACATTTGTAATTGAATGACAGAAATATTTATAAGTTATTTAAGTGAGATATTTACAACTTACTATAAACAAACTTACACTAAATAAGCTTCCAGAGTACTTAATTGCTCGTTGGCGGACTCAGTAAACGCCGATATTAATTTTGATTAATTTCTCCACTACAAATAAACCTTTCGGTATGTTTCTAGTATCCCAATGCCGGTCGTCATGAGATACACAGTGTGGTCAGCTGTACCTACGTATGTGTTTAATGCAAACTGTAACACATTCAAATACCACATGCAAAATTTTCATATTCTTTCAATGGCTGTGCGCAAGCTATCACGCCTACAGAAAAAAAAGAACGGGACCTTTTCTAATAAATTTTGTGTAGCTAAGATTTGTACGGCGATGCATTTTCGCTATAGTCCGTAGTTTTCGAGCTATTCAAAAAAACGGAAAAATGTGACCTTCAATCCCGTTTTTGATGAATAGCTCGAAAAATGTGGCCTCTTTTGAAAAAGTGTCGCCATACAAAATCTTTTTATTTTTCTCTGTAGGACTAATCACATGCACATAGAGAATGAGAGAATATGGCAATCACGGACATAGTTTTTGTAGGTGTCTCACGTTGCATAATATCCATAGGTAGGGGCAGATGAATCTCTCTGCATATCGGGTGTTTTCTCCACACGTCCATATTGCAACCTGGTGAACCTACTAAGACACACTGTTGGTAGGCACAAAAGTAGTAACTGATAGCTCAAAAGTTTTTGATCTGTAACAATAAACTTTTAAATCAACCTATAGGCATTCATAACAATGAGCGATAAAGCGCGTTTCTGTAGTCTTCGTATGACATTCTTTTGCAAAAACTCGTATGGCACTCAGTAAAAACGAGCTATAAGCTTCACAAATATTTGATTTTTTTCAAAACTTTCTTTAGATTTAGTGTGTTCATACTAGAAGCAAAAAGTAAGTGAGGGGAACTCAGTTTATACATATTTTCCTAAGGAAGTATTGAGGTGTAGACTCACTAACAAACACAAAGAAAGCATTAAGACGACATCGATGTTAACCTTTGCTTAATACGTCAAATTCTGGTAAAATTTCTAACTTTCGGCGAACGTATCCCAGCGTCTACGGTAAGAAGAGTTGCCGCGGATACTGTCGTAGTGCCCAATTATAGCCCGAATATGGCTTGTGAATGGTCGGCGTGTGTCGTCATTACGTCGTTCTGACAGTGCCTGTGTGCGTGTCTGGACTCTTTGCACCGCTGTGCTCGCAGGAAGGCAGATAATCGTTTGTACATTTAACAAATTTTATTTGTAATTTGTTAAAGTAGAAAAATATCAATCTCCTCAAGTGTTTGTGCTTGATGAGCTAGAAAATAATGAAAAATATATAAATAGAAAATAAAAAAACGCTGCCGCGAAAGTTGTCAAATGAACAAAGGGAATCCCGTAGCAGAACCTGCAATGAAGCAGATTTCATCCGTTTGGATGCATATCCTTCGTGTTGTTTGCCTTTATGATAAAATGGCTCTGAGCACTATGGGACTCAACTGCTGAGGTCATTAGTCCCCTAGAACTTAGAACTAGTTAAACCTAACTAACCTAAGGACATCACAAACATCCATGCCCCAGGCAGGATTCGAACCTGCGACCGTAGCGGTCTTGCGGTTCCAGACTGCAGCGCCTTTAACCGCACGGCCACTTCGGCCGGCGTGTTTGCCTTTATGATATTTATATGTTTTTAAAAAAGCAGTAGACATCAATTAATTTGGTGTCAATGTCTTAGTTATTATGGCTGTTGATATACTTTCCGGGATGTGAGGTCGTGGTCCAAGAACTTTTCTGCTCCTTACGTTTCGTCCAGAACTGCGCTGCTCCGCTGAGTCTTGCCGACTGTCGGCAAGACTCAGCGGAGCAGCGCCTTTGAGGAAGTCCAGCGCAGTTCTGGACGAAACGTAAGGAGCAGAAAAGTTCTTGGACTACGACCTCACATCCAGGAAAGTATATCAACAGCCATGTCACCCGGTCGTGAAAGCCTTCATTCTACAATCTTAGTTATCACTTTATAAGAGAACCCTAGACTCTTTCGGAGCGCTGAGCAGAGTGTTTGACTGCCTGTTGCAAGTTATCAGCGCAGAAATACGTGCCGACCCAGAGACGTGACGTAATGACAAAAGGGAGATATCGCCCTTCAGTGTGCCCATGACCATATCATACAATTACTTGGGTGTAACTTCTTGTGCCGGAGTGGCCGAACGGTTCTAGGCGCTACAGTCTGGAACCGCGCGACCTCTACGGTCGCACGTTCGAATCCTGCCTCAGACATGGATGTGTGTGATGTCCTTAGGTTAGTTAGGTTTAAGTAGTTCTACGTTATAGGGGACTGATGACCTCAGAAGTTATGTCCCATAGTGCTCAGAACCATTTGAACCATTCCTCGTATGGAGACCATTATCAAGACTAGATGCGGTGTCACATGCTATCAGTCAAAAGTGTCTTACGGGCGCCAAATTATTTAGCCCGTTTGCGTATATTAGCAAATCTTTAAGCACATGTAATATGTACAGTATGTTGACGGAAGCAAAAAAGACACCTTCATAATGTTTTTTTCAGATATGACACAGCAGATTACAAAATTCTAGTGAATTAATCAATAAGAACGTCAATAAGACAACCGCAACTGTTATGTTGCGTGCATTTCTTAAGCCACAACCGATTTCATTCCATATGAACATCCTCAGGTGACCCGCAGTTCACCGGCCACTGTGGCCGAGCGGTTCTAGATGCTTCAGTCCAGAACCGCACTGCTGCTACGGTCGCAGGTTCGAATCCTGTCTCGGGTAGGGATGTGTGTGATATCCTTAGGTTAGTTAGGTTTAAGCAGTTCTACGTTCTAGGGGACTAATGACCTCAGATGTTAAGTCCCAAAGTGCTTAGCGCTATTTGAACCATTTGAACTTGCAGTTCAATACGACACCCATTAGGTTAAAATCTGCTCAAATATGCAGATAGTATATGACATGTAACTGTCACAGCGAATATTGAGCACCAGGCTTCGTAGGTAGCACCAAGTGGCAGAACTGCGCCGGTGGCATGATTTAAAATGCTTAACTGCCAGGTAAAATGTTAAAGGTACATTTTGGAGTACTCTAATGATTGACTGCGTTAATAATAATAGTTCCCTGTGTATCTGCACCACTCCCCTTGCAGGATACTCGCTAAGGCTCCTTTGTGCACAGGAACATAAAGAGAGACTTACCATCAATGAAACCCACTCATTGAATCCAGACTCAGTAACACCAACCAGGGAAGAAATAGAGGAGATTATGAAGAACTTCAAGAACAACAAGGCCTCAGACGAAGAAGGAATAACAGCAGACACGTGGAAATGTGCAGATCGACAATCTGTACAGAGTTGCTGACATAATACTGTGACAGGGGGCTGGCCTTGACCTAATGAGTTCGGAGCAACTTCTTGGATACCGTTTTGATCCCTTCAGTCATGAGGGATCTACGTTCTCAAGCAATTTTGGGACGAAGATACCTTACCAGAAAGATGAACCCCACATATGACCCATCCTCTCCACAACAAAGATAAGTAGACCGATTTGAACAATTAAAGAAGCTTATCACTGACATCCGTCATCTGCAAGATTTTCTCTAGAGCGCTGCTACCCAGAGTCACCAACCAAACTTGACTCCCAAGTAGGTGAATATCGGGCTGAATTTCGAGCTAATAGATCCCTCACGGAGCAAACAAAAATCCTCGAGTCCATTCCTTACATACTGGAGTTGCGGCGTACATCTCTGGATAGTCACCGTAGCACACTTTCAAAAAGTATATGATTCAGTAGACAGATTCTGATATGCACTCTACGAGATCTAGGTCTAGATGAAAAGACCACCAGACAAGTTCAGACCACTCTGTGGAACGTAAAATCAAATTTAAAGGTGAATTTTCTGAGAGTTTCTCCACTCAAACGGGAGATAAACATGATAATGACCTCTTTAATTGCATACTGGAGAAGATTATCAATGAATAGACTTGAACTACTAGTGGCATTTTTAATGAAGATTGGATACAAGAAAGGTAACCTCGATGTACAGTCTTTGAAGATGATCTTGTCTTATTAGTCAACATTATAGAGAAGGCAACAGCTGCAGAACCTTTGCATCATAGTACGTAAGGCCAGGCTGAGGGCCAGTAAAAAAAAATCTGAGTCCATAACTAACATTAAGGACGCCACATCTGTATTCAATTAGAAGGCATCACCATTCGTAATGTCCCTACAGTCAAGTATTTAGGAGGGTGGATCTCAGTAGATGAGAATGATAACTTGGTAACAGGTACTAGATGCTCGAAGTTGGAGAGGATCTACGACTATCGCAAGCACATTTACATCTCCAAGTCCCTTCCCAAGAAACTTAAACTAGAACATTACAACTCGGTAGTAAGGAACTCCACATTATACGCCTCCGAATGCATCTTAATGGAAAGGAAGTATATGTTCAGGAAGTTAGAGCTCAAGGAAAGAGAATCCTAAGGAGTATATCAGGAATAATAAGAGAAGCGATGCCACCTACAGCATCAGACACAACAGTGAGCTTTACATCTCCAAGAAGACCCATAGGCTCATGAACAGCGTCTTCAGCACACAACAGGTAGAGCAAAAGCCTCCAAGAACAAATGGATCACCACAGTGTAACCAGACTTGAAGAAACCAGAAATTCCAGTACAAACCAAACACGTCCTGTCCAAATTCGGACAGTTCACCCCACAAGGGCAATTCACAGCGTCTGTTATCAGCAAAAAGAGCAAAGGAACTAGCAAACCAAAGTAGGCATAGGAGAGGAAGATTCCCCACAGCCAGAAAATGAAAGCTTTCTGGCCTAAGAAGAAACAGAAGACCCACATGAAGAGTCAAAACGAGCACCGTGGTCGTAAGTAGGTCCAACCGAAAAGAAGATGAAGAAGACGAGTAAGAAGACTAGTTTTGAGCTAGCTAGCGGCCGACAGTAAGTCTTTCAGTTGGAAGCCACTTCTGAGAATTTTGTGTCCGTAACCTACCCTACCTATCCAAGCGTGAAACTGGGACCTACAGCGTAACATGTAGTACGAAGACCACTCCTCACATCGTTGATAGCCGAAGATTAGGTTGAAGCCGTGCTGAAAAGTTCCCCTTTCCATCCGTCCCTTCTCAGCTGCCAGGAACGCTCTTTACTGTACGACCACCTCGTGCAACGCTGATGCAGTTAACTACCTCGTATAAGCTAAGCCCGCGGTGCGGATTTGGTACGGAACAACGTACAGTGATGCTTTAGACGCTCCAAGACGCGGCCGGAAAAAGTTCCTGGAAGAAGGGGACCAACAATGACTGAAGAGACCCGCTCAACGTGACTGAAGCGAAACGATCCGCAAATTGCTGTAGATTTCAATGGTAAGCCACCTACAAGTGTCAGCGTGCGAAACGTTCAAGTAAACATCATCAATACAGGCTTTCGAAGCCGAAGGCCCACTCGTTTACCCTTGATGACTGAAAGATACAAAACTTTAAGCCGCGCCTGGGCTCATCAACACCGACATTGGACTGTTAATAACTGGAAACATGTTGCCTGGCCGGACGATTTTCATTTCAAATTTTATCGAGCAGACGGACGTGTACAGGAATGGAGACAACCTCATGGATCCATGGACCCTGGATGTCAGCAGGAGACTCTTCAAGCTGGTGGAGGCTCTGTAATGGTGTGAGGCATCTGCAGTTGGAGTGATATGGGACCCCTGATATGTCTAGATACGCCTTTGACAAGTGACACGTACGTAAGCCTCCTGTCTGATCACCTCCATCCATTGATGTCCATTGTACATTCCCACTCGGGGTAGCTGTGCTGTCATAGGCGTATTGTCACGGTTCGCTCGGCTCCTCCCGTCGGAGGTTCGAGTCCTCCCTCGGGCAAAGGTGTGTGTGTTGTTCTTAGCCTAATCAATTTAAGCTAGATCAAGCAGTGCGTAAGCCTAGGGACCGATGACCTCAACAGTTTGGTGCCATAGTCTTTGCAACAAATTTCCAATTTCCATTGTGCATTCCGACGGACTTGGGCAATTCCAGCAGGGCAATGCGACATTCCGCACGTCCAGAATTGCTACAGAATGGCTCCAGGAGCACTCTTCTGAGTTTAAACACTTCTGCTGGCCACCGAACTCCTCACACTGAACATATTGAGCATATATGGGATGCCTTGCAACGTGCTGTTCAGAAGAGATCTCCACAGCCTCGTACTCTTACGGATTTATGGACAGTCTTGAAGGATTTGTGGAGTCAATTCTCTCCAGCACTACTCCAGACATCAGTCGAGTCCAATGACAAGTCGTGCTGCGACACTCCTGCGTGCTCGCGGAGGCCCTGCACGATTTAGGCAGGTGTACCAGTTCCTTTGGCTCCTTAGTGCATATCGACTATGTTATATCGACTGTAGGACATCGCAACTGTTACAGGCAAACGTGGTGATCCTAAACGCGAGAGTCCAAACTAATAAATACAAATTCAGCCATAAAGTGAAATATGAAATTACATATTGACGCCATGAATGCGTGAAAGAAATAATTTAGATAAGCGAAAACAGTTACCATTCAGTTATTCAAACAGTTTGCAAAAACTACATACAGATAAAGCAGATGTGAGCAGTTATTTACCATCTAAGAGAACAAAAGACCAAGTGCTTATAAAAAGTCGTATCGTCATCACAATCAAAAGACATCGCATTTACTCATTTATCATGTATATACGGACCGAAAATTTTGCATCGCGACAACATAGTGGGTGACGCAGACGTCAGTAATCTATGTACACGTGGAGCTTCCATGTCCCGATTCGAGCGCTCTCCATTCCCAAATTCTAAAACTTATATTACAAAATAGAACTGTATTTGACAACGTTTATCTTAATTCCCAATCCGACAGGTCGGATTTTAATGACTTCTCTAAAGTGATTAAACGAAATTCCCGAGTGGTTCCTTGTTCAGTCCGAGATTGTGTTCCGTCAGGAGTAACCTCATTATCTGTGAGACTCTAAACCTGACTGTTTTTCTTTCTTGTAACGAGATAATTCATAGTCCTGTATTCCCGAACGGTAATTTGTAACCATTTTTAGCTCAGACGTAGGAAACAGATTCCACGTGGACTAACGAACACAAATACCAATGGTTGTGGAAGAGCTTTTCTCATATTCACGCGAGGAGTTTAGGGGTCGAGAAAAAAAAGGGACAATATTCAGTTTTGCTGCAAATGCTGAAAACTCCGCAGAACCCCGATTTTTTAAAAAAATACTTTTCTCAATAAGCCGACACTTCAACTTCGTTGGACGCTGCAAACACTATGCCACCCTCAGGATTGGAACCAGATAAATTGAGCCAGAAGTTTTACGATTTCGCGCTATACGCATGTGTTTTGCATTGCTGTTTTTTTCATTTGTTATTTTTTCCTGGCGTTGCTGAAACACCCCGGCCGTGCTTACCTGGTCCTGCTGTAGCTGCCCCACCGCCCGCCGGTGTAGTTGCGCTGCGGGGCTGTCGGACGGTAGTGAGGATTTTGTGGAGAGGGGTGGGTTGGGGGGGGGGGTTAGGGTTTGGATACTGGTCGAAGTGTGACGGCTAGGGGAACCCGCCGTGGCCTCGAGGGGCGTGGCACACTGCTTTTCTCGCTGTGACGTAATTAGTGCCACGGGAGGGCGGACGAAGTACAGCGGCCCGCCGGACACTGTGAAGCGGATTGCCAATTAGGGCCGGCAAAGAGCGCAGTTGTCAGCGGGGCAATAAACGCGGTGCATAATCCATGTTCCGCGCGCGCACAGTAAATTGCTCTTTGCGGATCACGGCCGAGGGACCGGACTCGCAGCCGCGGTGTAGCTCCGCGCCTGTTTGCTGTAACCGACGGCTGGTTGCGAGGTTGGCACCGCTGGGCAGACGTAGATTCCACCAAAAGCTCGCCTACGTCTGGGGCGAGAGAAATTGCACAGTCGATGAGGTCCAGAGTTAGAGTCCCGGGACGCACCTTTCGGATTCACTTTCGTGCTCACTCTAAAACCATTAAAGTGAGTACTGTATTAAAACCATTAAAGTGAATACTGTATCCTCCACAAGACTAGGGACACAAAGAAGAACGCCAACCAGACTAAAACTCAGGCGCAACGTAGTTAATGTTACACTCCAGAGATATGTACACCGTACGAACTACAGGATGATTCTCTGATGATGTTACAAACTTCCAGGAATGATTGGGAACAGTAAATGAATCACTGTGAATGAAGGGGCCCTAGTCTACCAACAACGGGCTCAAAAGGTATAGTGTTACGCTCTACGACAACTACGGTTCGGTCGTTTTGGTACATTATGTAAATGTCGCAGTAAATGGTATGATTGCCAGTAGCATCGATAGGATTGGTAGGGAAACAAAAATAAATGAATGTGTAAGAGAGAAAAAGGGAGCAGACGACTTGTCGTTGTTTTTTGTTTGTTTGGTTGTTTGTTTGTTTTGCACATAATTATAGCCACGTATCATTCAGTGTTAGTCCATTGTGTGTATTTTATATCCTTGCAGAACACAAATGCATTTTCTACATAACAAAAATTAGCAGACAGCGTAACATCTCTGCTTTTATGTAACCAAAGCGATTACTTTTGATGCGAGTGCAGTTTACATGCACAAACATAAGTAAAGTATATAATTACTGTTGTTTTGTACTAAATAGAATGATCTTCATCATGATCACAGGTAAGTGTTTCCTGTTATTACTGTTAAATGCGGAAGTAGTTCATGAGTAAAAGAAACATGTTTCACGTAAGTTCGACAAAGTACTGAAGCGATAATTGATATATTTTTGTTTTGCGTTCTTTTTAACTTTTCGTTGTGGAAATTGCGTTTTCGAGCACTATATGACAAATCTGTATAACTTTCTTTATTTTTACTACAACATCCCTCTGGTTCATCTTGCACGGCAACAATTTTCGAATGAATCCTAAATTAAAGATTGATAGTTTTAGTTTTGCTATAAATACTGTTTATTCTCACGTAACTGATAGGAGGATAACTTCGTAGCACAAAAATGGTCTGTAGGCTACCCAGCTCTTTATATAATCTCACTCAGTATCCAGATGGTTCACTGCCTCCAGTTTTTACCAGAGTCTAGTTCAAGGCACTGGTCGTATACGTAAAGAAAGCCATAGTTATGAGGTAGCGCTCGATAAGTATGCAACACACTCAACATGTAAGTAATACAGGTACGACCTTAATTGACCAAAGCTACTGACAAAACTGTCGTAGTCTCCGCTTACTTCTGGTGGTCTAAAGTAGCCAACAGTAGTTTTACAGCTTCAGGTGTAAGTGAAAATCCACGCATGTACCACCTCATCCTCGTGCAGCGCTCAAACTAAGGGCCTCATCTTCCGAGTCCTGATCATGCTCCCAGATATTTCACCTGTTGATGGACTAGTAACAGTGCATACAACTTGGTATCAGAGAGACCGAAGACCATATATATATATATATATATATATATATATATATATATATATATATATATATATATATTTAAGGTAATAATGAATTACATTACCTGCAAAAGTTTTCCAAGCTGCTACATGTACAAGAGCTGCTCAAAACGTCGTGCAAAGTTCTGTCGTGCCCATTCTGGTCTCTTTAGAACATCGACCCAGACAGGAAGTGCTCTTTCCAGGAGATCCCCTTCACTCTTGCGAGGCGTCACGCACACAGTACTTTCCACATGGCCCTGCAAGAATAAATCCAGCGTGTTGAGAACAGGTGAACGTCACCTCTTCGGTAGCAAACGTGAATTTCTACGCTGACGGATTGTAGGCCGAACGTCGTGCAATATTTGTTAATATCCAGTGATCACCACTGATTGCCACGATCGCCAGCGAAGAAGGTGGAGCTCTCTGATGAGAAGATAGGCCTTGTGTTCTATGAATTCGATGCTCTGCTGTATCGGTGGATGACGGTTTCGGACACTGATTTCCATCTGTACTTCTTTTTCTCCTGCGTATCAAAAACACTGTACGTTTTAGAGGGCTCCGGGAGGAAAATAAAGCGGATGGAAATCTGTGTGCCAAACTGTCATCCATCGAGGCAACGGAGCATCGTATTCATAGGGGACAAGCCCTGTCTTACTCAGCAGATACCTCCACCCTCTCCGCTGGCGATCGTGGCAGTCAGTCACGATCACTGTGGAACAAACAATATTGCGAGGCGTTCCGTTTACGGTCTGTCATTATGCAAAGCCCTGTTTGGGCGCCTGCAACTTCGACGCTGTGTAACGTCGTTAGATGACGTTTTCGGACACGGGTTCCTGTCGTCAATTCTTCGATTTATTTCCTCAAGACACTCTCTAGAAGCACTCTGAGTTTGTCATAGTACTTCTGGAACACCATTTCTGCGACTGCTCGCAAGTTCAGGGGAAGGAGAAGAGGGCATACTACGTAATCACAGACTATGCTTGCTCACGCGTTGTCTGATAATCCGTGCCGCTGACTCTTCACAACTGTAATATGGGGATTCTCGTCGGTACAACCATGAGTACTGCAGCTCTTTAGTATTCCGTCTCTGGAAATATAGACTTCATCCATGAAAAGTACGTAAGTGGGAAAGTGATGAGCAGGCTCTTTTGGCCGAGCGGTTCTACGGGCTTTAGTCCGGAACTGTGCTGCAGCTACGGTCACAGGTTCGAATCCTGCCTCGGGCATGGATGTGTGCGGTGTCCTTAGGTTAGGTTTAAGTAGTTCAATGTCTATGAGACTGATGACCTCAGATGTTAAGTCCCATAGTGTTCAGAGCCATTTGAACCATTTGGAAAGTGATGATCCATTGCAAGGCGCTGCACGATCCATTGGCTAAACAAAATATGAAGTCCAAAGTCAGCAGGAGGCAAATCACGCACTTTCTGTGGATGGTAGGGATGAGCTGCATTTGCCATAATACTCGCCACACGGCACTCCGCGAAACATTCGTTTCGCTTCCAACTGATCGATTTCTGACTAAGGGCGTCTCATCCACTCCAGCAAAGTACTGAGTCTTCGTGGTTGGGAGTCCGTGCATTTCGTCGTCCTCGGTCGTTGCACTGTGGTACCAATTGTCCTGTTTCACTTAATCGTTTGATCAGCATGACTTCTATGTGGATATTTGTTTGTGTGGGACCCGTCAGCTTCTCAGCTGCTTCCATTTGCTTGCCCATAAACGAAACTCATCTCTTCACGTTCCGTTACCGGGTACGTCTCCATTTGGTTAGGAGTAACTGGCGTTACTATTTCAACATGCAAACATAGACTGAAGCCTACTACAGTACAGACACGCACGTCGTTCGTTTCCGGGTCAGGGTCCCTTACCTTAAACAATGATACAGTTACCCTCCTCCATCATCTCTGAAATTTGTACCGCCCCGTTATTACGTATCCTTTGGCTCCATTCAGCAGATAGCTGGACAGTTAGCAACTCAAATTAGTACCTCATTTATAACAGCAGCAAACACGTCATCACACTAGTGATATAAGTCGTTGTTCACTTGATCTACAAACATACCCGTTTTAAAGACAGAGCAGTACAAGTGAACCTTGAATATAAAGCAACGCACCGTGTGTGTAATTCACTTAAGGCTCAAAATGGTTCAAATGGCTCTGAGCACTGTGCGACTGAAGTCCTGAGGTCATGAGTCACCTAGAACTTAGAACTAATTAAACCTAACTAACCTAAGGACATCACACACATCCATGCCCGACTCAGGATTCGAACCTGCGACCGTAGCGGTCGCTCGGTTCTAGATTGTAGCGCCCAGAACCGCACGGCCACTCCGGCCGGCTTCACTTAAGGGTTATATAAACTTCTATTAACACATCTTTGTAAATTGTTACTAATCTTTACTGAAGTCTGTTTTCCCAAAGGTGTAGTCTAACCCAATTTGTCCCTGTGACGAGGCTCTATAGTCGTCTTATACAAATAAGCCAACTCAATAGCAACTACTTTCGGCCTTAGATGGTTCTCTTCACGAGACATTTGTTTGTTTACGCCAATTGCATTTGACGAGCACAACGGGGAACACAGCAGTATACAGAAGTTTGGAGTAGAGAATTAAGGATATCTTGTCTCAGTTTAGCTTAAGGAAAGGTGAAGGCACGAAAAAGGCCGTTGTGATGTTGTGCTCGATATCGAAGACAAGACTTCAGAATAATCAAGATAGATTCAAAGGATTTCTCCACGTGGGAAGCCGTTCGACAGCGTAAAATTGTGCAATATGATTCTCAGAAAAATTCGTCTAACCTGCAGGGAAAATTAACCAGCGGGACAAGATGGGTAAACATTTAGTTTAGGTTAATACTTCTAAGTAGCAACATTATGCAGATACTACACACTCTTCAAACGGTGATTCACTAAAATCTCACGCCCTGAACAAGCTGCCATCGGTTCACTGTGTGTCAGATAATTGTCTTGTACGTTACTTGATGTGTTATAATTCTCAGTGCATCCAACATCAGCTCTTGGTTCTTATTTATTACAGACTACTCCACAGATAATATGTGTCTCACAATCACCATGTATGCTTGTGTTATTCATGTTAACTCTACTCCAAAAATCACTTTCAATATCGTCGACTGAGAAAACTGGACTGTGGCAAGTTAATGACGTCTTCGTCTTGTGATTACTATTTACTTCAAAGCAGTTAGTTGCTATTGCACTTAATGTGTTCAGAGAATGTGGGATCGAACCTTATGAAATTACGAGTTACTTGTATCCACGCATCAACATAACTTTTTTCTTGAGCTTCGTCACGCCGCAGCTAGACAATTTTATCAGCTTGCGCTCTGCCTCATTGTCGAGGGAAAGTGTGACTAAATTCTCCATTCCTGTTCATTACAAGTACCTCCTCTTTCATTTAGATCGGTTAGCAGTCCAACAGATGAGGTATTACTAGTTCTGCTATTATCAAGAGGAGGAGATACGAGTTGCAATTACGTTGGGAAAACGAAACCGTCAGTTGCTTTGTGCAGTCGTATTAAATTGTACTTTCTCCTGTTGCATTGCGCGTCCTACTGGTTTGACATTTCTTGTGATGAAACTGTCTACGACGTAACTAAATATTTAAATGTACATTCGCAACTAGAAGGGAAACCCAGAAGAAGAGGAAAAGTAACAGAAATGTAGAGTACTTGCAACATACAAACAATGGCGAACGTCCGACGAATTATCGTGTACTGCTACTTTTTTTCTAGGCTCATTGACCGTCACTGGTATTCACGCTACATGAAACATCCATAATGTAAGCTACTGTGCGGAAAGTAATAATAAATCCCTATACCTCTTCATCTTGGAGTAGCACTTGCAACCAACCTGTTCAACCACTTGCTGGATGTATTCAAATCTCTGTGTTCCTCTACAGTTTCTGTCCTCTACAGCTCCCTCTAGTACCATGGAAGTCATTCCTTGATGTCTTAACAGATGTCCTATTACCCTGTCGCTTCTCCTTGTCAGTGTTTTTCACATATTTATTTCCCCTCCAGTTATACGCAGAACCTTCCCATTCCTTGCCTTATCAGTCCACCTAATGTTTTTCAACATTCGTCTGTAGCACCACGTCTCAAATGCTAAGATTCTCTTCTGTTCCGGTTTCCTCACAAACCATGTTTCACTACCATACAATGCTACGCTCCACACGAACATTCTCAGAAATGTACTCCTCAAATTAAGGCCTGTGTTTGATACCAATATATTTATCTTTGCCACGAATTCCCTTGTTTGCCAGTGCTAGCATGCCTTTCATGTCCTCCGTCCATCATTGATTATTTTGCTGCCTAGGTCGCAGAGTTCCTTAATTTAATCTACTTCGCGACCAACAATCCTGATGTTAAGTTTCTGGCTGTTCTCATTTCTGCTACGTTCATTACGTTCGTATTTCTCCGATTCACTCTCAATCGGTATTATGTACTCATTACGCTGTTCATTTTATTCAGCAGATCGTATAATTCTCTTTCACCCAGAACAGCAATGGCATCAGTGAATCGCATCACTGATATCGCTTCAGCCTTGAATTTCAATTCGACTTCTGAACCTTTCTTTTATTTCCATCACTTCTTCCATGTACAGATTGAACATTAAGGGCGAAAGACTACAACCCCTGTCTTACACCCTTCTTAACCCGAGCACTTCGTTCTTGATCGTCCACTCTTATTATTCCCTCCTGGCTCTTTTACATATTGCATATTACCTGTCTCTCCCTATGGCTCATCCATATTTTTCTCAGAATTTTGAACATCTTGCACCATTTTAAATTGTCGAACGCTTTTTTCAGGTCGACTAATCCTATGTACGCGTCTTCATTTTTCTTTAGTCTTGCTTTCATTATCAACCGCAACTTCAGAAATTCCTCTCTGGTGCCTTTACTTTTCCTAAAGCCAAACTGATCGCCATCTAACACATCCTGAATTTTCTTTTCCATTCTTCTGTATAATATTCTTGTAAGTAACTTTGATGCGTGGGCTGTCAACCTCATTCTGTGATAATTCGCGCACTGGTTATCTCTTGCAGTCTTTGGAACTGTGTCGATGATATTTCCCCGAAAGTCACACGGTATGTCACCAGAGTCACACATTGTACAAATGAACGTGAGCAGTCGTTTCGTTGCTTTCCTCCCTACCCCCTACCCCCCCCCCCCCCCCAATGATTTTAAACATTCTGATGGAATGTTATTTATCCCTTCTGCCTTATTTGATCTCAAGTCCTCCAAAGCTCTCTTAAATTATGATTCCAATGCGGGATCTCCTTTTATTTCTAAATCGACTCCTGTCTCTTTTTCTATCAAATCAGACAAGTCTTCCCCCTCATACAGGCCTTCAATGTACTCTTTCCACCTAAGTGCTCTGTCCTCTGCATTTAACAGTGGAGATCCCGTTGCACTCTTAATGATGTCACACTTGCTTTTAATTTCATCGAAGATTGTTTTGACTTCACTATATGCTGAGTGAGTTCTTCCGACAATCAGTTCCTTTTCGATTTTTTTCACATTTTTCAGATAGCCATTTCGTCTTAGCTTCCCTTCAGTTCCTATTTATTTCGTTCCTCAGCGACTTGTATTTCTGTATTCCTGAATTTGCCTGAAAATTTTTGTACTTTCTTCTTTCATCGAACGACAGAAGTATTTCTTCTGTTACCCATGGTTTATCCGCAGTTACGTTCTTTGTTCCTACGGTTATCTTTCCAACTTCTGTGATGGCGTGTTTTAGAGATGTCCATTCCTCTTCAACTGTATTGCCCACTGAGCTATTCTTTATTGCTGTATCTGTAGCCTGAAGCGTATGTCGTCATTCCTTAGTACTTCCGTATCCCAGTTCTCTGCGTATTGATTCTTCCTGACTAACGTCTTAAACTTCAGCCTACTCTTCATCACTACTATATTGTGATCTGAGTCTATATCTGCTCCTGGGTACGCCTTACAATCCAGTAACTCATTTCCGAATCTCTGTCTGACCATGATGAAATCTAACTGAAATCTTCCCGTATCACCTGGCCTTTTCCAAGTATACCTCCTCCTGTTGTCATTATTCAACAAAATATTCGCTATTACTAGCTGAAATTTATTACAGAACTCAATTAGTCTTTCTCCTCTCCTCCCTTGTCCCAAGCCCATATTCTCCTGCAGCCGTTTTTTCTACTCCTTCCGCTCCAACTGCATTCCAGTCCCCCATGAATATTAGATTTTCACCTCCCTTTACGTACTATATTACATTTTCAGTATCTCGTATACTTATTCTATCTCTTGATCTTCAGCTTGCGACGCCTCAGTGTATGTGGGTGTTGGTTGCTGTTGATTCTGATAAGAAGAACGCTAGAACTGAACATTCACATTAACACACTTTCTGCCCTACGTTCCTGTTCATAACGAATCCTAATCCCGTTACACAATTCCTGTTGCTGTTGATAGTACTCTGTATTCATCTGATAAGAAATCCTTGTCTTCTTTCCATTTCATTCCATTGACCCCCATTATATCTAAATAGAGCCTCTGCATTTCCCTTTTCAGATTTTCTAGCTTCCTTATCACGTTAAACCTTCTGACATTCCAAGCCCAGGCTAGTAGAATGTTATCCTTTCATTAGTTATTCATTATATTCCTCATGGTCACCTCCCCTGTGCAGTCCCCTCCTGGAGATCTAATGGGGGACGATACCGGAAAATGCATACTCTTAATACATCTTCTATTATCATCTCTCTTCTCCTTGTCAGCGTTTCACATATAGTCTTTTTATTTCCTCGAAGATTCTGCGGAAGTCCTCATTTCTTATCATTCCAGAATTTAACAGCACCACTTCCCAGACTCTTAGATTCTTTACTTTCCCAGTTTCCCCTTAGACTGTCGTCCACTTCCGTACAGCAGTGTGTTCCAGAAGTACATTCGTAGGAGTTTCTTCCTCACAATAAGACCAATGATGAACATTAGTAGACTTCTCTTTAGCTGGAAAACTTTCTTCGCATGAACGAGTCTGCTTTTTACATCCTCCTTGCTTCAGAGCTCCTTAACTAAGTTGGTACTTTCGTAATTACTACCAGTTTTAGGTAGCTTCACGCGTATCTTCTTAGAAGATTGTACTTCGACGTGTCATTCCTCACCAAGAAAACAGGCCAGTTTGAAAATTTTGTTATTAGGCATCTTGATGCAGCCCCTCCAGTGAAACGCATCTACCTGAAACAAATGGATAAACTGAAACGTATACAAATCACACCTTGTGTCAAGCCATGTTAGCCTTTCCTAGATCTGTGATAATCTTCACACATGGCTCACATCAAGACCAGAAAATGGTCTGCCGGACCAAGTTATTCGCTCACTGCTGTCTGCTGATAGTTTATCGGCTCCTGAAACTGGACAACATTTTAGGCAGGTACGTCTACGATATTCGCGCTTACAACCGAGCCTAAAAGACTGCGCAGTGTAAAGAACTCCGAGCAGCATGAAGAAGATTCTTCCACTCTGACTCCACAGCTCTACTCATCGTATACTAACAATGCAAAAATGTCTCCAAGATCAAAAGAACAGAGACCACTTCTTTGCTTCTTGGTTAGCCCTGCATATCATGGTTAGTCCCCCAGCAACCATACAAATAGCTATGTCATCTAAGTATACTGCTTCACACGAATTCATGAAATACACTCTAAGACAAAAAAAGAGGGGGGGTGGGTGGGCGGACCACCAGGGAGATACGCAAATTGGTCACAAACTGTTGTTCATTGAGGTATCCAGAAATAATGAAGAGCTGCGAACTTTCGCTGCAGATGGATGACTTTGTGACGCAGCAGCGCAATTTCACGACGGAGGTGCCTAGGACAGTAAACAGGAGACATGTCGATACCAGGGCATAGAGTGTACTGTGTACTCAATTGGATAGTAACTACGGCTCGCAGACAGACGCTTCAACAATATACGCAGATGTCAGTATTTGAGAGAGCATATGGAGTTGGGCTCGAAGAAGCCGGTTGAGTAATCGGTGAATCTCTCGACATTTGAACAGCTGTGATGTCACTATTCGACGATGATGGCAGGAATGGTTGACGATGGCCGAACACAGCGTCAGAAAGGAAGCAGTGGACCTAGAGAAACGACAGAACATGAGGACAGAGCAATCGACCATTAGTAGGCGGCTCACGGAAAGGAGGCTGAGCTCACGGCTCACCTTGCGACGCCTACCATTGACCTATGTTTACCACCAACAGTCCTGTTTGTAGTGGTTAAGGGGACATCCGCCCAGGAATCTCATTGACTCGACCAGAAGTGTCCTCAGTGACTATTCCCACGTGAAATTGGTGTACTTGCTGCGATTCTAGTGGTTTCCAACCGGCCACCAGATAGCGCTGTCTAAGCAGTGCACACACAGTCCCACGGTATAACCACTCATTACTACTACTGCTAATCAAATACCCTTGCAAAGAACACCTGCGCGGAATAGGGCAGTGTGATGGCGACCGTTGTTAGTCGAGCAGCGGTCATGTACCAAATAGTTTTATTTTGTAACTTCGGTTTTACGAAACCTTATGGAAAAGAATGACCATGAGAGCAGTTGTTTTTTATTTTTTGTGCCAATGATTTTATATCAGCTGATCTGCCTCATGTATCGTTTTATCCAAATGGTTTATAAATGTTAATCTACATTCATATATGTGGTACTGTAGTAGTAGTAATGTACATAGTGTAACTCATGTAAGCCCTCCTTCAAACCTGTCATGTTATATCTTCACAGATCAGATGATGACACCTTTAGTGTGTTGAAACCAGTTATCCAGTAAACAGTACTTACGCGACCTTGGCTTTTGAATTATTTTTACAACAGAGTGATCGCCCCACTACACACTATGTGCTCCATGCCAATTTTTTTCGTCTGGTATAATTGCAAATTTACAGTTTTCGGTTTTTTCCTTTGTATGTTCAGTGAGACCTTGCTTGTTGCCAAATTCTGTGATTGTAGTCCAACAGGAAGTACCCTACAGGCGCTGATGAGTAAGTTTTCGTGTATCAAAATATGTGACCTACGTGACTGTATTTTTTCGTCGCATTGACTTACGATCTTATATTTATGAAAGAACCTGTAGATATTAGTAAGTGACATGAATTTCAGCTTGATACGTCTACCAGTTCGTAAGATACAAGGGTCTTAACAGGAGGACGAACAGTCAGTCAGACAAGGAGAAGCACAAAAGAGATTCATGTGATATAATTACAGATTTACAGTGTGAAACATGTATGTTTATAATAGATTGAAATTACGAAACTGACAGTAATGTAAAACACAACTTTTAGAATGGGAACTGCATGTGAACATTTATTTCATCTCGTTCATATGCACTTTGTCCTGTACTGAACTTTTCTGACTACGAGAGTGTAAACTGTCAATAACATTAAACCAAATCAAACCTCCATGAATTTACGTAACACAAAAACTGAATCTGATGCAACACTATTGATTTGAAATTGGCCCTGGTAATAAAACGAAACTTGAACAATTTGAAAATGATGGTCCCTGTACTTAATGAATGCTACCCATGAAATAAAAAAAATTCTTACCTTTTCGCAATGGTAACACTATTTGCACTGCTCTCTGTTAGTACTTTAAACTGTATAGTTAGCAAACAGCTGCTGTGCAAGCTGTTGTTTAGCATACATTTTAATTAAATCGAATATGACGGAGACGATAAATTATTGAGAAAAATACTTAATCAAAAATGACTTGGATATAGGAACCACAATTGACTTCGGGTAAGTAACACTATGGCACTATCTTTAAAACTTGTATTTTGACTCTTTGAAAATTAATAAGGCTCAGAAGTAACATATTCAATAAAATGATTATACATTAACAAATAGCTGTACAAAATCATTGGATGTGCGTGCTATACATTGTCTCAGTCATCACTTACGAATACGCACGTTGCATTAGTAACAAAACCACTTTGTTTACCTTAATTATTTCCAATTTTTGTTGAGATTCCTTTTTACAATTAGCAAACACCATAGTGTCTTGCAAATAAAAAATTGTTACTGCCCGTAGCGAGTAAGTACAGTACACATCAGATACAACACGTCTGTACATTTGAGTCCTCCATACGTCTATCGATCTAAAGTTAACACATTATCCATAACACCTTGAATCTGCTATCGCTCTTGAGCAGCGACGGTAGTACACAATCGATACTACATTTGACCATCTCTGGTTCAACACAAAATTTTCTTCTAAAATTTGAATTAATTTACCCTGTGATATATCTTTCAAGTTTTCGTATGTTTTGCTTTGGATATACGGTGAAAAATTCGATTTTGCCAAATTTCATGATTCTAGTTCAACAGGAAGTACCCTATAGGCTTCGTTGAGTAAGTTTACGAGTGTTAATATATGTAACTTGAAGGCCGTAACGTTTGATTGCGTTGACGTAGAAGCTTCAATATTTTACACCGCCAAGGGATCATAGATCTCATTATGTGACGCAAATTTCAACTTGATACGTCGATCCGTTCGTTTATACAGACAGACAGACTGACGGACGACAAAGTTGCCCCGTAAAGGTTCCACTTCTACCGACTAATTTACGAAACCATAAAATTGAAGACAAACTAAAACAAAAATTATCCACACTGTGACTCGACCGCGCTACGCCGGTATTACCAATCAGTGTTCCTTCCGCTAAGCCAACAGGTGCCCGGAAACAGCGGTAACATAAATGGCTCTCATATCGCTCCTCCCACGAATGGCGAAAATGCTGCTTTCTGTAAACGTTAGGCCATCTAGAGCTCCCACTTCTGCGGCTTTCATTTCTGGTCAGGCTCGGTATGAAATCTGGAAGAAATCGGTCAAGGCTGTAGTCGCGGCCACTTTGTTAGTCGATATATACGGCTACAAAGAATGTGGTCGTGTAACTGACGTCTGGGGGAGATACCAACACGTCCAAAAGGTGCATGCATTTGGAGAGGGTAATGGATTTTTTACGGCTTCAACTTATGCATGACCGTCGCAAAGCCGGCCGTAGTGGCCGTGCGGTTCTAGGCGCTACATTCTGGAACCGAGCGACCGCTACGGTCGCAGGTTCGAATCCTGCCTCGGGCATGGATGTGTGTGATGTTCTTAGGTTAGTTAGGTTTAATTAGTTCTAACTTCTAGGCGACTGATGACCTCAGAAGTTAAGTCGCATAGTGCTCAGAGCCATTTGAACCATTTTGTACCGTCGCAAACCTTTGTCTCCAATTAAATGGGCATTAACTATCAAGCGTAACAAAATTGATCGACGCTTTTTCCTTACTCCACTTATGGAAGAATTTGCTGCTGAATTCATTTTTGTTGACAACATAGCTGACCTTCCTCAAGGTGTATGAGTGATAAACATGATTCAGTTTGGTATCATCCGTTTGAATGGGCCACCCCATTCACTGAACATGAACCGTTTTAGGCACCTGTCTGACAGGCTAGAAACGGGAGCTCCGGACCTCCAGCAGATTCTACAGCCTCCGAGATGGAATAGAATTTCCACCCTCTAGCCGACCTCGATGTGCCGATAGCGATCGTGTCACAACATGTCAGAAAAAAGAACAACGCAAATCAGGTCATAAACGGTGCCAATATAACAATGGCCAACCTTAGATAACACGTATAAACACACAGTTATGGGTTCAAATGGCTCTGAGCATTATGGGACTTACCATCTGTGGTCATCAGTCCCCTAGAACTTAGAACTACTTAAATCTGACTAACATAAGGACATCACACACATCCATGCCCTAGGCAGGATTCGAACCTGCGACCGTAGTGGTCGCGCTGTTCCAGACTGAAGCGCCTAGAACCGGCACTCACATAGTAATTGTAACCCTTTTACTGCTGCTATTCATTTGCGTGAGAATAAGGAATAAAGCAACACTCAGCGTAACCCAAACATATTGTGGCCGAGGGGGGGGGGGGGGGGGGGAGTTCAGTCAAATAAATATATTAATTTTACAATATTCAACGCTATTGAAGGACGTGAAAGCTAGAGACCTGTAGGAGGGAGGAAACAGAATGCATTTTATACGTATATTCCAAAAAACTGTACAGTGTCTAAACTGGTTCACGGTGTGGTGAATAAAAAAATGATAAAAGTTATTATGCACTACCATTATGCATTTTAGTGCTAAAGCTACAATGCGTTTTACTGCTGTTCTCAATTTGCCACATTCCGCTGCGATTCGTTGATTTATAGCAATAGCTCTCTAAATGAGCTCGTTCAAAAACTGTTCGTCCAATTTTACAGTGAAGAGCAATAAATTTGTGCTAAATTAGCTGTAACCTTCGGGTGATGGACATTTTAATTATTCGAATAAGCGTACAAATCGGTCAGCACGAGCCACAAACATCGTTACAGGAGACTGAATAATTGTAAAGAGGGAGCCATGTCCGATTACGAAGACGATTTCCACGTGAATACCAAAAAAATCGACTTTTTATTGGTTACCAACGGACGGGATGAGTGTCCCCGTTAGTGAGAGAATGCTTTTTAGTATCAAAAGTGGCAAAAATCTTTGAGAAAAATAGTGTTAGGATTAGAATAAAGTGTCTCATCCTAGACGTGGAAACGATACTGTGTGAATGTCGTATTAATAACGTTCCATGTACGGAGCCCATAGTATTCTAAAATTTTGCCTATGTCTATGCAAATATAATTCGCAAATTGCCAATAAAATCGGGTACATGGGCTCGGAAAATAAGTTACACTAACGTCAACAAAATACATCTACTGACGGAGTTATTGTACTCCGAAAGATGTTCTGTAAATTACAGAACAGTTATTGTTTCATTCGACATTAGGACAGTCACTGCCATGTCAAACAAAATGATTGCACTCTTGAATGCAACCTTCGCGGAAATAAGAACGGCTTCAAATTCAAGTTTCCTCGAGTGGAAGGCACTGATTATCCCAATTTGTGTCGGATTGTGAAAAGACGAACAAAGAAGAGTATGATAATACGAACATTATTACCACTTGCACTGTAATGGGTTGGTCCAACTTTGGAACACAGTACCGGAGTGATTCGGGGTGGTATGGATTTGACACATCATGAGTAGGTTTTCGGAGGGTGTGGCACCAGATGTTCACGCATGGGTCATGCAACTCAAAGTAAATTACAGTACGGTGGTTAGTGGGCACGGAGATGGCGTCCGATAGCGTCCAAGAAATTGTCCGTCAGTCTCCGCTGAGGCATCAAACTGACACTGCGTTGCTCCTCAAACCACTGTAGCACCATTCTGTACTCGTGCCGCTAACTGTCATACTCTTGGAATATGCTCTCGACGTCGAATAAGACTTTAATTATGAATGGACACAGTTGCCTTCTAATAGTGCCGTAGGCCCCATGGAAGTGCTGGTGAGCCTCCACCGTAACATAGTAGTGCCCCAGCCGGCTTCCGTTCAAATCTCGCAGCATGTTTCTCGTTACGTCATGTTGATATGCTGAAATCCATTCGAGCACTTTCAACACAGTCGTCTACGGTTTGTTTCGCCGTTCTTCGTCAATCTTCCAGTCAGTGATTAAAATGTTTTCACTCGCCAGTATATAAATGAGAAAATTTATAAACAGCGGCTACAATTTTTCCATTCTAATATTTCATTTAGGGCGCAGATTCATGTGTAAGGCATATATTACAATTTTAGACGTTTCATCAAAGCAATTCTGTTGCCAACCTTTTTAAGTTTTTGATACACAGTTGTCTGAAAATCATAGCACAACAGTCGTTTCCACACATATCATTGTCTCAACTGATCCAGGCACACTTCTCTCTTTAGCAAAACCACCAATGGGCACAATGATGCACTGCGCGTATCTTGTTTCCAGGACATGCGTGAAGTCGAGGATGAATCAACTAGTAAACTTCGAAGCATCACAAATGGTCCACTCTAGAAAATAGTACAACACTGGACGAAACGTTGTTCATGTCCGAACAGGAGAGAAGTACTTCGAGGAAGAAAGAAGCGTGCATACTGTAGTATACGGAGAAAAATGTTTTCAGCGCTAATTCGATGTTTTCGCCCCTCTGATAGGCCGTTTTTTACGAGTCAGTGTGTTGCATTTTATTTCTACAGAAATCGTATTGTGAGCACTATGGTGAAATTAGTAATCGAAGACCAGATTATGCTAGTTGTGAGTTACACCAAAATCTAGCAACTCCAGACTGTATCCATCCCTGGACTCCAGTGAACTAGCCTAAGTCAAATTACTATGCAATACTTCAATTATTAATGAACGCGCAAGCGGATTCTAGTGGACCTATAATCTTTAAACAGAATGAACTGCACCACATCGGTCTCTTTTTTTTTTCTTATAGATCATAGATCATAGAACAGTAAAACATCTTTGAATTCGAAATGTACGAGGACCACATAGTATTACAAGAAGTGTCATTAAGTTTCATCTTTTTGAAAATATTTAACCTGCCGTCAGTGGAGGTAACGTTGAAAACGATGTTCACTTTCGGATTCACGCTGTTTTTTTATTGCGATAAAAAGTGATATCAAGTGTTGTTGTTGTTGTTGTCTTCAGTCCTGAGACTGGTTTGATGCAGCTCTCCATGCTACTCTATCCTGTGCAAGCTTCTTCATCTCCCAGTACCTACTGCAACCTACATCCTTCTGAATCTGCTTAGTGTATGCATCTCTTGGTCTCCCCCTACGATTTTTACCCTCCACGCTGCCCTCCAATACTAAATTGGTGATCCCTTGATGCCTCAGAACATGTCCTACCAACCGATTCCTTCTTCTGGTCAAGTTGTGCCACAAACTCCTCTTCTCCCCAATCCTATTCAGTAACTCCTCATTAGTTATGTGATCTACCCATCTAATCTTCAGCATTCTTCTGTAGCACCACATTTCGAAAGCTTCTATTCTCTTCTTGTCCAAAATATTTATCGTCCATGTTTCACTTCCATACATGGCTACACTCCATACAAATACTTTCAGAAAAGACTTCCTGACACTTAAATCTATACTCGATGTTAACAAATTTCTCTTCTTCAGAAACGCTTTCCTTGCCATTGCCAGTCTACATTTTATATCCTCTCTACATCGACCATCATCAGTTATTTTGCTCCCCAAATAGCAAAACTCCTTTACTACTTTAAGTGTCTCATTTCCTAATCTAATACCCTCAACATCACCCGACTTAATTCGACTACATTCCATTATCCTCGTTTTGCTATTGTTGATGTTCATCTTATATCCTCCCTTCAAGACACCATCCATTCCGTTCAACTGTTCTTCCAAGTCCTTTGCTGTCTCTGACAGAATTACAATGTCATCGGCGAACCTCAAAGTTTTTATTTCTTCTCCATGGATTTACATACCTACTCCAATTTTTTCTTTTCTTTCCTTTACTGCTTGCTCAATATACAGATTGAATAACATCGGGGACAGGCTACAGCCCTATCTTACTCCCTCCCCAACCACTGCTTCCCTTTCATGTCCCTCGACTCTTATAACTGCCATCTGGTTTCTGTACAAATTGTAAATAGCCTTTCGCTCCCTGTATTTTACCCCTGCCACCTTTAGAATTTGAAAGAGAGTATTCCAGTTAACATTGTCAAAAGCTTTCTCTAAGTCTACAAATGCTAGAAACGTAGGTTTGCCTTTCCTTAATCTTTCTTCTAAGATAAGTCGTAAGGTCAGTATTGCCTCACGTGTTCCAGTATTTCTACGGAATCCAAACTGATCTTCCCCGAGGTCGGCATCTACTAGTTTTTCCATTCGCCTGTAAAGAATTCGTGTTAGTATTTTGCAGCTGTGGCTTATTAAACTGATTGTTCGGTAATTCTCACATCTGTCAACACCTGCTTTCTTTGGAATTGGAATTATTATATTCTTCTTGAAATCTGAGGGTATTTCGCCTGTTTCATACATCTTGCTCACCATATGGTAGAGTTTTGTCAGGACTGGCTCTCCCAAGGCCGTCAGTAGTTCCAATGGAATGTTGTCTACTCCCGGGGGCCTTGTTTCGACTCAGGTCTTTCAGTGCTCTGTCAAACTCTTCACGCAGTATCGTATCTCCCATTTCATCTTCATCTACATCCTCTTCCATTTACATAATATTGTCCTCAAGTACATCGCCCTTGTATAGACCCTCTATATACTCCTTCCACCTTTCTGTTTTCCCTTCTTTGCTTAAAACTGTGTTTCCATCTGAGCTCTTGATGTTCGTACAAGTGGTTCTCTTATCTCCAAAGGTCTCTTTAATTTTCCTGTAGGCAGTATCTATCTTACCCCTAGTCAGATAAGCCTCTACATCCTTACATTTGTCCTCTAGCCATCCCTGCTTAGCCATTTTGCACTTCCTGTCGATCTCATTTTTGAGACGTTTGTATTCCTTTTTGCCTGCTTCATTTACTGCATTTTTATATTTTCTCCTTTCATCAATTAAATTCAATATTTCTTCTGTTACCCAAGGATTTCTACTAGCCCTCATCTTTTTACCTACTTGATCCTCTGCTGCCTTCACTACTTCATCCCTCAAAGCTACCCATTCTTCTTCTACTGTATATCTTTCCCCCATTCCTGTCAATTGTTCCCTTATGCTCTCCTTGAAACTCTGTACAACCTCTGGTTCTTTCAGTTTATCCAGGTCCCATCTCCTTAAATTCCCACCTTTTTGCAGTTTCTTCAGTTTTAATCTACAGGTCATAATCAATAGATTGTGGTCAGAGTCCACATCTGCCCCTGGAAATGTCTTACAATTTAAAACCTGGTTCCTAAATCTCTGTCTTACCATTATATAATCTATCTGATACCTTTTAGTATCTCCAGGGTTCTTCCATGTATACAACCTTCTATCATGATTCTTAAACCAGGTGTTAGCTATGATTAAGTTGTGCTCTGTGCAAAATTCTACCAGGCGGCTTCCTCTTTCATTTCTTAGCCCCAATCCATATTCACCTACTACGTTTCCTTCTCTCCCTTTTCCTACTGACGAATTCCAGTCACCCATGACTATTAAATTTTCGTCTCCCTTCACTATCTGAATAATTTCTTTTATTTCATCATACATTTCTTCAATTTCTTCGTCATCTGCAGAGCTAGTTGGCATATAAACTTGTACTACTGTAGTAGGTGTGGGCTTCGTATCTATCTTGGCCACAATAATGCGTTCACTAAGCTGTTTGTAGTAGCTTACCCGCGTTCCTATTTTCCTATTCATTATTAAACCTACTCCTGCATTACCCCTATTTGACTTTGTGTTTATAACCCTGTAGTCACCTGACCAGAACTCTTGTTCCTCCTGCCACCGAACTTCGTAATTCCCACTATATCTAACTTTAACCTATCCATTTCCCTTTTCAAATTTTCTAACCTACCTGCCCGATTAAGGGACCTGACATTCCACGCTCCGATCCGTAGAACGCCAGTTTTCTTTCTCCTGATAACGACATCCTCTTAGGTAGTCCCCGCCCGGAGATCCGAATGGGGGACTATTTTACCTCCGGAATATTTTACCCAAGAGGACGCCATCATCATTTAATCATACAGTAAAGCTGCATGCCCTCGGGAAAAATTACGGCCGTAGTTTCCCCTTGCTTTCAGCCGTTCGCAGTACCAGCACAGCAAGGCCGTTTTGGTTATTGTTACAAGGCCAGATCAGTCAATCATCCAGACTGTTGCCCTTGCAACTACTGAAAAGGCTGCTGCCCCTCTTCAGGAACCAGACGTTTGTCTGGCCTCTCAACAGATACCCCTCCGTTGTGGTTGTACCTACGGTACGGCTATCTGTATCGCTGAGGCACGCAAGCCTCCCCACCAACGGCAAGGTCCATGGTTCATGGGGAGGTGATATCAAGTATAAACAAATAAATTAGTAATTCACAAGGAAATAAATGTGTTATCGTCCAAAGGCTGTGGTGCGGCAACGCGAATCGATACCGCAGACATTAGGGAGGCCTCGCTGGAAACCGCAACAATCAATGGGAGGCACTCGAGAAGATACATCCTCCCTCTCAGTATAGATAAATGCGCCCTCGCGGTGAGGTCAGTACAGTGTAGAGCATGCAAGAGCTCTGTCCAGCTCGAGACCTCAGCTACAGCAGTCAGTATCATTATGTAGGGCAGTTCCAGTTAAAAGTTTCTAATGAACTTGTACTTTACAAAATGTTGAACTTTGTACCTCAAGAGAACAGTTTGTTAGTTAGTGCACCAAGTGAAGCTTTGTTAGTCGATGACAGTTGTAAATTATCCTGTACTACTGTGGCAAAGATTTGTGTCAACGTTAAGTACATATTTTATTCATTAATGCAATAAAGTGAACTAATATTTCTGGTGTTGTAGTTTGATGATACTTCTCCCTGAACAAAGAAGCCACAGCTATGACCGGAACAAAGCAGTTTCGTCTGGTCACAATGATAAATATTTCCTTTGCTTGAGGTTCGCTGTGCCTCGGTGTTCATTGCGCCGTGATTGTTGTTGCGTGAAAATGGGCGGGCTGTTTATTCACCAGTCTGCCAAATGGCTGCGACCTTTCGACACGAAATATTGAGCACCCAGAGTATCTAGTTCACTGCACATGACACAGGCGTCTGTCTGGATCAGGTGTATGCCTGGCAGTTATCCACTTGTTGGCATCGTCCCGTTTATAGCCTTGCACCGCATGCTGTGGGGTTTCTGGTGATAGGATCCGTGTTGAGACATTTTTCTATGTAATGTTCCATCAGCAAGGCATAAATTTCGTCTCAGTGGTATTCTTGAGTGCGTTGCCTCTGACAGTATCGTATAGTTTCTTCACATTCTTCTGTCTTTGGGATTGGTCACCTCCGTTATGTAACACTTGTGCGTATGGTAGATCTCTAGTTCGTTTCCTGCCTCAGTCGCCTGCCTCAACGCCAGTGATGGAAGGTGGGATGCTCTCTTCCAGGTCCCGCCGCTAAGTTCGACGCTAGGTATCATTCATCCACATATAGGATTCCAGCGTAGGGTCAATGGCTGTGTCAGCTCCTCGGAAGGCACGTCCATTGTCAGAACAAAATTAATCTGCGGCATGTGTTCTTGTTTCATCTCTGGGAAAAGTGTCGTTGAATACTCTCATCTGCTGGTGGAACCGGCTGCGTGGACGGTGGAAGTGTCCAGTCCAAGTAGATATCCCTGTGTCCTGAAAATTCTCAGAACTGTTGGATTCAACAATTGACCTACTGACGCCAGTGGTTCAGTAGCCGGAGCACCCTCATATACCACAGCCGAAAGTGGTTTTGTTAGTGGCGACTAACGTGAACTCGGTAACCCGCGAGATCCATCGTCCCAGTGGAGCGGTAGCCCAGCTGTTGACCACATCTCCGCTCCTAGCCAAAGCTCCGGTGGCGAAGTAACTGACGGCGTTAGTGATGATAGCAGCTTCATGGAGGCTTTAAAAGGCGGTTAGGAGGTGGAGGTGTGTCCTTGTTACAGCCGTCTGGACCGACTGTGACTGACGTTACGTGTTCACCAGCTTCTGCTTAAAATCTATAAAGCACCATCAAAAGTAGTAAATGGATCTGCCTTCCTCGTCTAAACCTTAAAAATAAACTCCATGGTTTATGCTTTGCTGTTTGACTTAGGATGGAACATAGATACTGTGGTGAGTGTCGATAAAGGGCCGGCCGGGGTGAGCGTGCGGTTCTAGGCGCTTCAATCTGGAACCGAGCGACCGCTACGGTCGCAGGTTCGAATCCTGCCTCGGGCGTGGATGTGTGTGATGTCCTTAGGTTAGTTAGGTTTAATTAGTTCTAAGTTCTAGGCGACTGATGACCTCAGTAGTTAAGTCCCACAATGCTCAGAGCCATTTGAACCATTTTGTCGATAAAGAGTTATTATTTGCCCTCATCCCAGCAGAAGATAGAATAAAGTTGATTGGAGACTGGATTGCCCCCGATATATGACTTGGCTGAATGATGTCCACTGCTGTAAATATAAAGTGAAATTCTACGAACAAACTAAACGTTCCATTCCATGTAGGCTTTCACGGCCGGCGTCTTCATCAATAAACACTTCCGGGCTAAGTTGCCGTGGTCGATCTGTAAAACTTCTTCTCCCTGACGTTTCGTTCTCAACTACGGAGAACATCTTCGGAGGTGAGTCAACAACTGGCTGCTAGGAGCATATAAGCGGCGGCCCCAGCTCCTAGCAGCCAGTCGTTGACTCACCTCCGAAGATGTTCTCCGTAATTGAGAACGAAACGTCAGGGAGAAGAAGTTTTACAGATCGACCACGGCAACTTAGCCCGGAAGTGTTTATTGATGAAACTAAACGTTCCTATGGGCTCATCTTCGTCGCCACAGCATTTATTTTCATGGAACATATTATATAGAAAATACTAAGCACCGCCGAGACACAGCTGAGCCGTTCACGTTGTGGTGTTGACGTCAGCCGACCAATGGGGCGGTAATTCCCTAATCCGACTGCCACATGTTTCAAATGGATGGTGCAGAATAACACAGAATGTTGCCGGGTGACCTTTACTTGTTCTCGGTGGCAGGCACAGATGCGAATGGGTTATCAGGTGCTTGGTGCATGGTCAGATGTGGTCAACTGGACCCTTGACGATGAATATACCTGATCTCAATACCCTGCTCAGCCTAGTAACAAAACTGAACACAAAGGGCCCTAGAGCACTACCGAGCGAGGTGGCGCAGTGGTTAGCACACTGGACTCGCATTCGGGAGGACGACGGTTCAATCCCGTCTCCGGCCATCCTGATTTAGGTTTTCCGTGATTTCCCTAAATCGCTTCAGGCAAATGCCGGGATGGTTCCTTTGAAAGGGCACGGCCGATTTCCTTCTCCATCCTTCCCTCACCCGAGCTTGCGCTCCGTCTCTAATGACCTCGTTGTCGACGGGACGTTAAACACTAATCTCCTCCTCCTCCCTAGAGCACTGTGGTGCCCATTCTACCGGTCACAGAGAACTGCAACTCATTTACATTCCCGCCAATGGTGTGTACGTGCACAAAGCTCGCACTTCGACATCCGACCATGTTCTCTGAGTGATTCACGTCTCTCGCATGGCAATGATTTTTTCGTGTTAGTGATTTAATGTTTTATCGTCTTTTGGGTCAAGAACTGTCTAGCTCTACCAGCTAAAGTGAAAGTAGACGAAACACGTGAGTGTCAAATACTGTAATGGTTGGATAGTGTTCATTCAAATGACAGTTCCAGGTGTAAACGGAAATTACAAACATTTACTACCGCTGAATTTTTTTAAAAGTTATTCACCGAAACGCACGTTGTAAAATAAACGTGCACGATTACGGAGACGGACTGGAAATACGTTAAATAATTATACAGCATCTACGAATGCTGTGGGCACATGAAGAAATAAATAACGTAATTGCAATGATAGTGAATAGAGCCACAGAAGAGATACCATTCCACTAAGCGGAAAATGTTGCTACTTTAGAGTATCGAATAGCAAAGGTCTGGAGTTATCAACGGCCTACATCGAGCCTTTGCGACGGCTGAAGTCAGGCTCTGACATTCCGGAGGAATCCTAAGGATTTTTAATCCCTCCATGTGTGTGTGAATTCCTAAGGGACCAAACTGCTTAGGTCAGTGGTCCCTAGACTTACTGATTAAACTAACCTATGCTAAGAACAACACTCACACCCATGACAGAGGGAGGACTCGAACCTCAGGCGGGAGGGGTCGCGCATTCCGTGACATGAAGCCTCAAACCGCACGGCCACTCCGCGCGCATTTAATCCCTCCATTGTTGTTGATAGTCGTATCTCGGTGGCACATATCCGTATAGTATTTCATTACTCGAAACATTGCAGACTTCCTCAGGCTGAAATTTATTGATGTTAGTTATTCACACAGAATGGTTCAAACGGCTCTGAGCACTATGGGACTTACCTGCTGTGGTCATCAGTCCCCTACAACTTTACTTAAACCTAACTAACCTAAGGGCATCTCACACATCCATGCCCGAGGCAGGATTCCAACCTGCGACCGCAGCGGTCGCGCGGTTCCAGACTGTAGCGCCTACAACCGCTCGGCCACTCCGGCCGGCGTTATTCACACAACATCGATGATCAGTTTCAGAACACAGGTTCGGTCATCGGATACCTGGGAAACAAATGAAATCTATATCGTCTTTATGATATACGACCATGCGTAGATAGCTGACAGGCACCAGTGTTCTACCGTATCACTGTAACTCGAGGCAGAATCACGTAAAGTTCAGCGAAAGCTTTTATTTGTTTATTTTACAACTCATACGAAACCCAAGTGGATTGTGGAGTGTATCAGCCAAATTAAATGGATGCGGTTCTTAGTGGATTAAGCATACTTTGGTGTAATTGAGTCGATGTAGACGTGATTGTTTTTCCAGATACATCACACGATGGAAAGTGAATTCAGAAATAGGTCACAACCACACTCTTATCAAAGGTGTCCTGACACCTACTTCTACCAGAACTTCAGGTACATTCTGTTGTACACAGCGGTAAGGAGAGGTGGACTATAGAGTGGTGCAACAGCTGTAGTAACAGGGAGACTGGACAGGGGCAGAAACTGTCAACGATCATGTAAATACAGTAAACGGAAGTTTAACTCAACGTGCAGCTTCCTCCAAGTGTTGCGAAGAAACTTTACAAAATAACAAACAGCAGTAAAGTCCAGGTATTACAAGAAACAAATGAAGGAGCGGGTTGCAGCGTGAGGTTGCCGCCACTAAAGCATAAACGAACTGTCGAACGCTGACTGACGTTCTAGACTGTAGAGACTGCGACTGAGACAAACTCGACGTGTAGATGCCACCGGCCACTCCATATAGCAGCAGCAGAGGACGCCCGTTGCCGAACAGATGGCTCAGTGGGCACGCACCATTGATCCACCAGGCCCCAAGCAACCGCTGTCTGGGTCTGTTAAAAACGTGCTATCCAGTGACGGGTCTTATCAATATATGGTACGACACCTCCTGCCCGCACTGTTGTCATTCTCCTGGAATACTTCCAGTAAATGGAGGTGGGAAAATAATAATAAAATAATAAATAATAATACACTACTGGCCATTAAAATTGCTACACCACGAAGATGACGTGCTACAGGCGTGAAATTTAACCGACAGGAAGAAGATGCTGTGATATGCAAATGATCTGCTTTTCAGAGCATTCACTCAAGGTTGGCACCTGTGGCGACACCTACAACGTGCTGACATGAGCAAAGTTTCCAACCGATTTCTCATACACAAACAACAGTTGACCGGCGTTGCCTGGTGAAACGTTGTTGTGATGCCTCGTGTAAGGAGGAGAAATGCGTACCATCACGTTTCCCACTTTGATAAAGGTCGGATTGTAGCCCATCGCGATTGCGGTTTATCGTATCGTGACATTGCTGCTCGCGTTGGTCGAGATCCAATGACTGTTAGCAAAATATGGAATCGGGTGGTTCAGGAGGGTAATACGGAACGCCATGCTGGATCCCAACGGCCTCGTATCACTAGCGGTCGAGATGACAGGCATCATATCCGCATGGCTGTAACGGATCGTGCAGCCACGTCTCGATCCCTGAATCAACAGATGGGGACCTTTGCAAGAAAACAACCATCTGCACGAACAGTTCGACGACGTTTGCAGCAGCATGGACTATCAGCTCGGAGACCATGGCTGTTGTTACCCTTGACGCTGCATCACAGACAGGAGCGCCTGCGATGGTGTACTCAACAACGAACCTGGTTGCACGAATGGCAAAACGTCATTTTTTCGGATGAATCCAGGTTCTGTTTACAGCATCATGATGATCGCATCCGTGTTTGGCGACATCGCGGTGAACGCACATTGGAAGCGTGTATTCATCATCGCAGACTGGCGTATCACCCGGCGTGATGGTATGGGGTGCCATTGGTTACATGTCTCGGTCACCTCTTGTTCGCACTGACGGCAATTTGAACAGTGGACATTACATTTGAGATGTGTTACGACCCGTAACTCTACCCTTCATTCGGTCCCTGCGAAACCCTACATTTCAGCACGATTATTCACGACCGCATGTTGCAGGTGCTGTACGAACCTTTCTGCATACAGAAAATTTTCTACTGCTGCCCTGGCCAGCACATTCTCTACATCTCTCACCAACGGAAAACGTCTGGTCAATGGTGGCGGAGCAACTGGCTCGTCACATTACGCTAGTCACTATTCCTGATGAACTGTGGTACCGTGTTGAAGCTGCATGGGCAGCTGTACCTGTACACGCTATCCACGCTCTGTTTGACTCAATGCCCAGGCGTATCAAGGCCGTTATTACGACCAGAGGTGGTTGTTCTGGGTACTGATTTCTCTGGATCTATGCACCCAAATTGCGTGAAAATGTAATCACATGTCGGTTCTAGAATAATATATTTTTCCAATGAATACCCGTTTATCATCTGCATTTCTTCTTGGTGTAGCAATTTTAATGGCCAGTAGTTTACTAATAATAATAACTCCACTTGTGGAGTGCATTGCTAATGGAGAAGGGGTGTGGCCGACTAATTGTCATGTGCATGGTTGTCTCTGCAGGAAAAATCTAGCTTAGGAAATCATAAATAAAATGTTGTTGTTGTGGTTTTCAGTTCAGAGACTGGTTTGATGCAGCTCTCCGTGTTACTCTATTCTGTCCAAGCCAATAACTATTGCAGTCTTCTTTCATTCTCAATTTGCTTAATGTATTAATCTCTTGGTCCCCCTCTACTACTTTCCACGCTTCCCTCCAATACTAAATTGGCGATTCCTGATGGCTCAGAACGTCTCCTACCAACTGATCCCTTCTTTTTAAGTTGTCCCACAAATTACTCATCTCCTCATTTGTATTCAGTACCTCCTCATTAGTTACGTGATCTACCCATCTGATCTTCAGCATTCTTCTGTAGCATAACATTTCGAAAGCTTCTGTTCTCTTCTCGTCTACACTATCTATCGTCTGCGTTTCATTCGTGGCTGCACTTCACACAAATACTTTCAGAAAAGACTTCCTGACAGTTAAATCTATACTCGATGTCAACAAATTTCTCTTTTTCAGAAACGCTTTCCTTGCCATAACCAGTCTACATTTTATATCCTCTCTACTTCGACCATCATCACTTATTTTGCTGCCCAAATAGCAAAACTCATCCACTACTTTAACTGTGTCATTTCCTAATGTAGTTCCCTCAGCTTTACCTGATTCAATTCGACTATATTCCACTATCCGCGTCTTGCTTTTGTTGATGTTCATCTTATATCCTCCTTTCAAGACACTGTCCTTTCCGTTCAGCAGCTCTTCCAGTTCCTTTGCTGTCTTCGACAGAATTACAATGTCATCGGTAAACCTCAAAGTTTTTATTTCTTCTCCATGTATTTTAATTCCTACTCCAAATTTTTCTTTTGTTTCCTTTACTGTTTGCTGAATATACAGATTGAGTAATATCTGGCATGAGCTACAACCCTGTCTTAGTCCGTTCTCAGTCATTGGTTCCTTTTCATGCCCCTCGAGTCTTACAACTGCCTTCTGGTTTCTGTGCAAATGATAACAGCCTTTCGCTCCCTGTATTTTAGCCCTGCCACCTTCACAATTTGAAAGAGAGTATTCCAATCAACACTGTGAAAATCTTTCTCAAAGTCTACAAATTCTAGAAACGTAGGTTTGCCTTTCTTTGATCTATCTTCTAAGATATGTCGTAGGGTCAGTACTGTCTCGCGTCTTCGAACCTTTGTACTGAATCCAAACTGATGTTCTGCGAGGTCAGCTTCTACCAGTTTTTCCATTTGTCTGTAAAGAATTCTTGTTAGTATTTTACAGCCATGACTTTTCGAACTGCCCGCATCTCGTGGTCGTGCGGTAGCGTTCTCGCTTCCCACGCCCGGGTTCCCGGGTTCGATTCCCGGCGGGGTCAGGGATTTTCTCTGCCTCGTGATGGCTGGGTGTTGTGTGCTGTCCTTAGGTTAGTTAGGTTTAAGTAGTTCTAAGTTCTAGGGGACTTATGACCACAGCAGTTGAGTCCCATAGTGCTCAGAGCCATATGAACCATATGAACTTTTCGAACTGGTAGTTCGGTAATTTTCACACCTGTCGACAAATGCTTTCTTTGGGATTGAATTTATTATATTCTTGTTGAAGTCTGAGGGTATTTCGCCTGTCCCATACATCTTGCTCACCAAATGGTAGAGTTTTGTCGTGGCTGGCTCTCCCAAAACTATCAGTAGTTCTAATGGAAAGTTGTCTACTCCCGGGGCCTTGTTTCGACTTAAGTCTTCCAGTGCTTTGTCCGATCTTTTACGCAGCCTTGTCATCTTCATCTGCGTCCCCTTCAATTTCCGTAATATTGCCCCCAAGTATAAAAATGGAGAAACTGCTCAAGGTGTCGTCAGAAGGGAGAAGCAGCCATCGAGGAAAGGGAAGAATATTGTAGCGGTCAGCATGTCGAGAACAAAGGATGGAGATGCACGGAGCGGAAACGCAGAGCAAGCTCGAAGAATCAGCCGAGGAAATGTCGGCGAGGATTTCCTGTTTGACATACCGAGAATATTCAGTAGGAACAGGAAATTAGAGGTTGTCGCTGATAGTTCCCGGCGGCACGTGAGGTGGAGCGCAGCCCGCACGAATGGTCGGGCGGGCATTCGGCAGTCGCCAGCGGGCTGGCTTTCTATTCTTCGCAGAGGCTGCTGCGAGCATTCCGAGAGCAGTAAACTTTTATAGCGCGCACGCGGAGCCCGCAAGTGGGCCAGTAAAGCGCGCGTTACAGTCGGCGGGCGGCGGGCGGCGCTCCGCTAACGATCGGCCGCGATCTGTCTGTCCCGAAAACAGGCGCGCCGACTGTCTGCCGGCGCGGCGCGGCGGTCCTGAATCATCGGCGCTGGCCCCGCCCCGCCGCCGGAGGGACCCCTCCACCCCGCGCATTACGGCCGGGTGGTCGTTTGGCGCCGGTGTCTGGCGTGGGCGGCGCGGAGCGGCGCTTTGATGGCTCGCCGGCTGCCATTAGCTGCCCGCCGGACAATCAATTTACAGGCCGGGCAGGGGAGCCGGCGCGTGCGGCCGCTGTCCGTCTGACAGAGCGGCGCCGATACTCCCACCGTCCAAAGCGAGGGACGCAGGCACTCCAATGTTTGCGCTCCCTCTCATCGTCTTCCGAGTTCGTCTGCTCCATTGAACCCGACAGTTGAACATACACTGTCTCCTAAGAAGAATCAAATGGTTCAAATGGCTCTGAACACTATGGGACTTAACATCTGAGGTCATCGGTCCCCTAGAACTTAGAACTTTAAAAACCTAACTGGCCTATAGACATCACACACATCCATGCCCGAGGCAGGATTCGAACCTGTGACCGTAGTAGTCACGCGGTTCCGGACTGAAGCGCATTGAACAGCTCGGCCACGGCGGCCGGCTCATCAGAAGTATCCGGACACCTACAGTGGACATAAATATCGGTTGGAATGAAAGCAAATTATTGAATGACACTGATGGTCGAGATTCCGCAACTGGGGAAATTCGGCCGCCGAGTCGCAATCTTTTTCAGTTGACGCTACATTGGGCGACTTTCGTGTCTATGATGATGAAATGATGGTGAGGCCAACACTGCACCAAGCCGCAAGTGGAGAAAGTCTCCCACCTGACTGAGAATCGAACATGGGCCTCTTGCATAGTAGTCGGAGGAGCTGACCACTCAATTAAGGAGCTGGACAATATGGGGTTGTCTACCCTTAGCATTTATGACGGGCTGAACTGTGCCGGGGACACTTTAAATGATGTATCTGTTGAGTAAAGACACTCCATTCTTCCTCAAGAGCAGAAAACAGAGTGGGTAGGAATGTTGGAAACACGGATCTGGAGCGAAGTCGACATTTTAACAGCCGGCCGCAGTGGCCGAGCGGTTCTAGGTGCTTCATTCTGGAACTGCGCGACCGCTATGGTCGCAGGTTCGAATCGTGCCTCGCGTATGGATGTGTGTGATGTCCTTAGGTTAGTTAGGTTTCAGTAGTTCTACGGGACTAATGACCTCAGGTGTCCCAAGTTGCTCAGAGCCATTTGAACCATTTTTTTTTTTCTTTGTTTGACATTTTAACTCATTCGGGAGGTTGCGTTGAGCCGGGGATTTGGGTAGAGGACTCCATTTCAAGAATGTTACTCTCCACGAACCACTCTGTCCCTTACGTTGCTTCATGTACTGTCATGCCGATACAATAACTATTTTAGAACTGTTCTTCTACAGCTCTCAGTGCACAACACCGTAAAATGTTTGGATATCCTTCGAATTTTAATGATTTCTCAAAAACAGTAGGAGGATCACATGCTAACGAAAAAAGGCAACTGCAGTACTGTAACTCTACCTCCTTTGTACTTCATTCTTTGGACTGCACACGATGGCACGTAACGATCCCTTGGCACTCGGCAAATCCAAACACTTCCATTGAATTGCCACAGGGTGAAGCGTGATTCATCACTCTGTATCACGAGCTTCCAGTCATGCACAGTCCAGTGGCTTCGCTCTTGACAGTACTTCCAGAATCACATGGCACAGACACAGAAATTGGTTTTCGTATGTCCATCATTGTGGTGGTGGTGGTGGTGGTTAGTGTTTAACGTCCCGTCGACAACGAGGTCATTAGAGACGGAGCGCAAGCTCGGGTTAGGGAAGGATTGGGAAGGAAATCGGCCGTGCCCTTTCAAAGGAACCATCCCGGCATTTGCCTGAAAGGATTTAGGGAAATCACGGAAAACCTAAATCAGGATGGCCGGAGACGGGATCGAACCGTCGTCCTCCCGAAAGCGAGTCCAGTGTGCTAACCACTGCGCCACCTCGCTCGGTGTCCATCATTGTGACTGGAGGTCTGGGGGACTACGTCCGTTCACGGTTGTAAGAAAATGAAACGCCTGTAGTTGTATTAAAAAACTAAAAACCCTCCTCGATTGCGAAAAAAGCACCTTGTGTTAAGTGTTAACCGAGGTTTGGGCGTAGATAACTACACCACCTTCAGAACAACAACAAAACCCACAAGTGCCTAAGAAGAACTTTGTCAGTGATTAAAAGTACACCATAACTATACATTTATAAACGAAAAAAGAGAAGGAAAACACAAACAGTACATATGTACAAAGTCAAAAACACTACTTAACTTAATGGTGTACGCTCCACCTCACACCGGCCTATGTTCGATGGGCCATGACCCGCCATAAACTGCCGTGCTATGTAGCTATGGTGTTCTTTTAATCATTGACAAAGCTCTTCTTAGGCACTTGTGGGTTTTATTGTTGTTCTGAAGTAGGTGTAGTTATCTACGCTGAAACCTGGGTTAACACTTAACACTAGGTGCTTTTTTCGCAATCGAGGCGGGTTTTTAGTTTCTTAAGATAATAACCAACGAGTGCTAACGCGCTGCGATGTTGAACGTGCCTATAGCCCTCCTTATGAGGCCGCTTACTGTATAGCTACCAGTTTCGACGCTTCATTGCACCATCTTCAGGTCTTAGCTGATGCTGAAGGGGTTTAACCACCATCAACTGTCAACTGACAGGTGAAACATTCAAAATGTTTCTCCCGTCAGTTTACAGTTGATGGTTGAAGAGACAACATCGCGATTACAGGTAGTCGGCGTAAACCAGTTATGTTGGCCACTGATGCGTCGTGTGTTCGGATGGTGTTAACTCCTTCAGCATCAGCTAAGACCTGAAGATTGTGCACTGAAGCTCCGAAACTGGTAGCCCCACAATGAATGACATTATAAGGACGGCTGTGGGACTTTCATTTTATGACAACTGAATTTTGTAGCTTATGAGGAGACGCTTTACCATCATATCTTATCATTTTTAGTGCCTTACGCCCGCCATTTTGCTGTCCGGGATGCTGGCTGTACTTCGAAACTCACAAGAGATGGCTTGCTCTGATTACAGGCGAATTTTTACAGCCACCCTCTCAAGTTTACGATCTCGATTTCATATGAATGTAATGATAAATCAAATTACTTCATTAGTATCAAATGAAAATATTGCGAGAATTTAGCAGGATCACTCCCGAAAATGAGTGAACCATCACGAATTGGCAAAATCGTCAGCAATATTGACACGTCTCAGCTGCAGTAGCAATATGAAGAACTCCATGGACAGCTCACAGTGTCCTCGCTGCTATCCACAGCATGCTCCAGGCAGCTATCAGTGGAGTTGTGCAACCAGACGCTGATCTAAGGAACAGCGTCAGACTGGCAGTAAATTACGCCTTTGAAAAATTCAAATGACTTGCACACTCACCCTCTCTCGTTTGCGGCGGAATCCAATTTTAACAAGACTGGAAATGTGTGCCAAATGGCCTTATCCAGTCTAATGCTGTTCACAAATAGAATATGAGGATTTTCACCAAAATGTGGAGATAGGACGCATAGCAGACTAATAATCAATGCCACAGAGTAATGTCTGTGAAATCTTATGGGACTTAACTGCTAAGGTCATCAGTCCCTAACCTTACACACTACTCAATCTAAAGACAAACACACACACCGATGCCCGAGGGAGGACTCGAACCTCCGCTGGAACCAGCCGCACAGTCCATGACTGCAGCGCCTAAGACCGCACGGCTAATCCAGCACGGCACAGAGTAAGAAACCTTGTTGTGAATTCATAGGGAAAAACTGAAGATAGGATGCTAAAGAAGAAAAAGAAGAGGCAAATATGTAGCTGTACTCTTTCATACATGTTCACCTACAGACCTATCATAGATAATGCATACTAACAAGCTAGCTCTTTGCTTGCATGTTATAGCCCGTCTTATTCGTGTTGTGACTTTCTAGCACGCTTTGTGGTGCTTTAGTGTGTACACGAGCGAGGAACAGATGCCGTTCATGAAAAGAGAATTGTCCGTCCCCGGTAGCTGAATGGTCAGCGCGATAGAATGTCAATCCTAAGGGCCCGGGTTCGATTCCCGGCTGGGTCGGAGATTTTCTACGCTCAGGGGCTGGGTGTTGTGTTGTGTTGTCCTAATCATCATTATTTCATCCCCATCGACGCGCAAGTCGCCGAGGTGGCGTCAAATCGAAAGACTTGCACCCGGCGAATGGTCTGCCCGACGGGAGGCCCTACTCACACGACATTTACATGAAAGAAGAATTCAGATATTAATTTATCTACATCTAATATCAAATAGTTAAAGTAATACATAATATATTTGCTCACAGTATATTTGATTGTAAAAATGTTTACAGATACAAGAGATTTATAAATCTGTCACTCTTCAATACAATATTCTTAACATGTAGAGCCCTGGCCATTATGAATGTCTGTAAATGTTATTCAACGGGCAAACACTCAGAATGAGGTCAGTCCACGAATGTTCGAACCTAAGAACACCCACTGCTGGAACTCCGGAGAGGGGATGCCTGCACCTCATTGGCAGCGGCGTAATCGTTCGTGGCAGCGCCTTTGTCCTCGGTGGCGGATGTAGGAAGCACGGCGGCCTAACTGTAGGCGGGCGTTTTTCGAAGAGCGACCGAACGGGTAATGGCCGATACCTCACACTGGTTCCGAGATGATGGATAAACTACACATTCGTGTCACTGTCGCTTGAGTCTTGCCTTTTTAGAGGCTTTCTTTTTTTTCTGTGAAGTAAGGCCGTATTTCTGATGCAGACTCTGAGCTACTCGTGGGAGGTTTCCAGGAGACATATGACACAGAAGGTTAACATTCGTCGCTTAACATGTGACGGTTAGTAGCTCAATTATAGTAGTAGCGAAAGGAGGTGATGCGATACAGCTTTTGCAGAAAACTTTAGAGCGCATTGCAAAGAATCCCGACCGCTAAACATTTATTTCGGTGAAAATCGGTTACAATCACTATGTAAGACATTCTCGGTTTTCTTGTCGCGTCAGTTCGGCATAAAATCTCAAGCTTTCGACGATAGCCTCCATCGTCATGCAGATGACGTTCATGGAGTCACAACACCTGCTCCACTCACCGCCAGCGTCTGCCATCATGTTATGTGGGTCTGAGGAAGGTCAAACATGTATCCATGATAGACAGGAAGACCGGATCTCATCTTGCAAGGTTTCAGCTACGAAAACACATTCTTACTACCACTAGCGTAGTCGAAACTTTACAGTGCCTTACGCATTGTTTGGCAACTCTGTTGTGTTGACAGTGTTCTGCAGGTGTGGGACGGACTGATGTTGCTAAATACGCTTGGTTATTCCGTGTCATCTCTATGAACTCTTATAAATGATTTCCGCTTAAGACATCACATGGAATTTTTTAAAGTAAGCTTTTTTGATTCAGAAATGGTCCTTCCGTGTGTAAGCTACCCCTACTCTAATCTTTCACGTTGCGAGATGTACACCTCAACCACGAGTATGGCAAAGAGAGAATACTGGCTGCAGCAACGGCTTGGCCGCCTAGTCGTAAAGTGCTCCACTTATAAAAAGTTAGCTGCTTTCCAAACCAATTCCAGTTTTTCTACAAAAGTAACCTTTTGAGAACATTTCTCGTGGGGAAACAGCAGTCTGGGTGAAAGTTCTTTAAAAATGGGTTACAAACAATGCCGACCGCAAAAACATTTCTTTCCGTGGTAACTGGTTTGCGTCAGTATTTGACCATCGTCCGACTCTTGTACCTAGATGGGAGGCGGTGGCTGTGAATGGAGGGGGTGCCGTGAACCACAGTTACTCTTGGAGTCACAACATCTGCTCTATTCACTGTCACCGCCTACCATCATGGTATGAAGGTCTGATGATGGTCAATTACTAACCCTAACCGGTTGCCATCGAAATAAATGGTTTGCGGTCGCATTTGTTTGTTTTTCTGCAGAGGCTGTATCTTATTGCCGGCCAGGGTGGCCGAGCGGTTCTAGGCGCTATAATCCGGAACCGCGAGACCGCTGCGGTCGCAGGTTTGAATCCTGTCTCGGGCATGGATGTGTGTGATGTCCTTAGGTTAGATAGGTTTAAGTTGTTCTAAGTTCTAGGGGACTGATGTCCTCAGCAGTTAAGTCCCATAGTGTTCAGAGCCATTTGAACCATTTTTGTACAATCACTTCCTTTCGCCACTACTTTAATTGAGCTACTAACTGTCACTCACTCGTTAATTGACGAATCTTAACACTCTTCGTCATCTGTGTCCTGACAGCCTCGCAGGAGTAGCCATGATAGTCTGCAGCGGAAGGGGGTGGGGAGGGGGGGGGGGAGAAAACGTCTGAACAGATTCAGTAAGTGCCAGTAACATGAATATTTATTTTGTTCATCATCTCACGATTAGTCTGAGGTATCGGCCGTAATGGAGTCGGTCGCACTTTGCGCCGCCAGTTACGCCGGCGCGTTTCCTACAGCAGCCACCGCGACATGAGGGCGCTGCCACGATCGGTTACGCCGCTGCCAATGAGAAGCAAGCATCCCCTCTCCTGCGTTCCAGCAGTGGGTGCAGTTAAGTTCGAACATTAAGACACAGAGCCCATTTCGTGTGTTTGCCATCTGAATAACATTTACAGGCTTTCACTGTGGTCAGGGCTCCACATGTTCTGAATAGCCATTGTATCGACGAGTGACAGATTTATAAATTTTTCTATCTCTGTATAATTCTACATTCAAATCTAGCGTTAACAACTGACGCTGTAACTTCGCAACAAATTTATATATTATTTTTGCTATTTGATATTGGAAGAAGAATAAATTAATATCTGTATTTTCTGTTCATGAACAGCAGTATGCCCGCATCTCGTGGTCGTGCGGTAGCGTTCTCGCTTCCCACGCCCGGGTTCCCGGGTTCGATTCCCGGCGGGGTCAGGGATTTTCTCTGCCTCGTGATGGCTGGGTGTTGTGTGATGTCCTTAGGTTAGTTAGGTTTAAGTAGTTCTAAGTTCTAGGGGACTGATGAACATAGCTGTTAAGTCCCATAGTGCTCAGAGCCATTTTTGAACAGCAGCTGTTCCTCGTTCTTGTATCCACTAAAGAACCACCCAGCGTGCAAGGAAATGATAACACAGTCAAGACGCGATAAAACACGGAAAGAAATAACTGTCTTGTTAGTCTGTATTAGCTATGATATATCTGTAGGTGAAAAAGCATGGAAGTGCGCAACTGCACATTTGTCTCAGTTGTTTCTGCTTCAGTAGCGTATGTTCAGTTCTTTCCTTTCAATTCACAATTTCATTTATCACTTTCTGGCGTCAGTGTATTACTCTGTTATCCATACCGTCTCCACATTTTGCAGGTATTCCTGATATTCTACTTGTTACAGCACTAGATTTGACGTAGGTCCAGTCCATCTGACGTCAGCAGCCCGTAGTATCATACTGCTTATTGACATTTTCGAGAAGGTCATTTTGCACATATTTCCAGTTTTGCAAAAATAAGTTTTCCCCTCAAGCTGAATTGGGTAAGTGCGCAAATCATTTGTGCTTTCAAACGATGTAGTGTAATGTCAGTTTGAAGATGTTCTTTAGATCGGCGTCTGGAACCGCAGACCCACTGATGACTGCGTGGACCGTGCTGTGCATAGCATTGACGACATTATGATCTGTCCACGGAGGTCTTCACATTGCTAGTGCATCTGGGACTTGGCAATATTGCTGACGTTGTTTGCCACCAAGTGATGGTTCACTCATTTTCCGACTTGGGGCTGAGTGATCCTGCTAAATTCTCGTAATATTCTCTTTCCATATTAATGAAGTAATCTTCATTATCATTACATTTAAACGAGATCGAGATTGTACATTTAATATTTCGACCCTAGGAAGATAATTCCACTCTTAAATTTCAATTGGTTTTGTGTTTCAAGTTGGGAACCTTCTGCATTAACTACCGCCAGAGCAATGGCAAGAAGCAGAACGAAGCAGCCTCACGTTCAGTGTAGTTAGCCACATAGGCCAGCTCAACCGTCGCCTGTGAGACATTTCCAGAGTAGCAAGCTACTTATTTAGACCTTACTGTGTGTTCTTAGTTGTATACACGGTGTTCAGAAATTCCGTTCACAGACTTCTAGGACTTGTAGAGGGGAGCGAGTACATAGTATATTGATTAGGACCCTATGTCCGGAAACGTACCATTTCTGTTCTAAGACGGTTTCAATTCATCTCAGTCTAACTGGTCGTACTTACTTGATCTTCCTATAAAATGTGTTGGATCCGTTCTTGAAAGCTGTCCCACTGAAATTCCGTCAGGAAATGTGCTTTGAGCGTGATTGTGCATCACCTCACGTCTCACTTGCGGGTCAGAGACATCTAAACAGGTGATATGGTGGAAGGTGAACAGGCCGAGCTGGTCCACCTGCGCTGTCGACTAGACCGGTTTAGCTCCTACGGACTACTTCTTACAGGTTCGTATGCAAAGTTAAATTTACGAGATTCCTGTAGAGACAAAGGAAGATCAGCTAGCATGAGTTGTGGTTGCTACACTAGAAACTGAAAAGACACCAAGTGTGATGGAGCGTGTGCACCATAACATACTTTGTAGGTACAATGTCTGTAACAACGTTGGTCGTCACCACATGGAGCTGCTGCTGTAATGCATCAGTACTGCTCTGTACGTGCAATATGCTAAGTTCTTTTTTGTTTTGGAACAGTGTTGTTGTTGTTGTGGTCTTCAGTCCTGAGACTGGTTTGATGCAGCTCTCCATGCTACTCTATCCTGTGCAAGCTTCTTCATCTCCCAGTACCTACAGCAACCTACATCCTTCTGAATCTGCTTAGAGTATTCATCTCTTAGTCTCCCTCTACGATTTTTACCCTCCACGCTGCCCTCCAGTACTAAATTGGTGATCCCTTGATGCCTCAGAACATGTCCTACCAACAGCTCCCTTCTTCTAGTCAAGTTGTGCCACAAACTTCTCTTCTCCCCAATCCTATTCAATACCTCCTCATTAGTTATATGATCTACCCATCTAATCTTCAGCATTCTTCAGTAGCACCACATTTCGAAAGCTTCTATTCTCTTCTTGTCCAAACTAGTTATCGTCCATGTTTCACTTCCATACATGGCTACGCTCCATACAAATACTTTCAGAAACGACTTCCTGACACTTAAATCTATACTCGATGTTAACAAATTTCTCTTCTTCAGAAACGCTTTCCTTGCCATTGCCAGTCTACATTTTATATCTTCTCTGCTTTGACCATCATCAGTTATTTTGCTCCCCAAATAACAAAACTCCTTAACTACTTTAAGTGTCTCATTTTCTAATCTAATTTCCTCAGCATCAACCGACTTAATTCGACTGCATTCCATTATCCTCGTTTTGCTTTTGTTGATGTTCATTATATATCCTCTTTTCAAGACACTGTCCATTCCGTTCAACTGCTCTTCCAAGTCCTTTGCTGTCACTGACAGAATTACAATGTCATCGGCTAACGTCAAAGTTTTTATTTCTTCTCCATGGGTTTTAATACCTACTCCGAATTTTTCTTTTGTTTCCTTTACTCCTTGCTCAATAGACAGATTGAATAACATTGGGGAGAGGTTACAACCCTGTCTCACTCCCTTCCCAACCACTGCTTCCCTTTCATGTCCCTCGACTCTTCTAACTGCCATCTGGTTTCTGTACAAATTGTAAATAGCCTTTCGCTCCCTGTATTTTACCCCTGCCACCTTCAGAATTTGAAAGAGAGTATTCCAGTCAAGATTGACGAAAGCTTTCTCTAGGTCTACAAATGCTAGAAACGTAGGTTTGCCTTTCCTGAATCTAGCTTCTAAGATAAGTCGTAGGGTCAGTATTGCCTCACGTGTTCCAATATTTCTACGGAATCCAAACTGATCTTCCCCGAGGTCAGCTTCTACCAGTTTTTCCGTTCGTCTATAGATAATACGTGTTAGTATTTTGCATCCGTGTCTTATTAAACTGATAGTTCGGTAATTTTCACATCTGTCAGCACCTGCTTTCTTTGCGATCGGAATTATTATATTCTTGTTGAAGTCTGAGGGTATTTCGCCTGTCTCACATATATAGCTCACCAGATGGTAGAGTTTTGTCAGGGCTGGCTCTCCCAAGGCTGTCAGTAGATCTAATGGAATGTTGTCTACTCCCGGGGCCTTGTTCCGACTCACGTCTTTCAGTGCTGTGTCAAACTCTTCACGCAGTATCGTATCTCGCATTTCATCTTCATCTACATCCTCTTCCATTTCCATTAAATTGTCCTCAAGTACATTGCCCTTGTATAGGCCCTCCACCTTTCTGCTTTCCGAACAGTATAAACATGCAGTGTTTAAATGTTGATACATATCGTTGTGTCGGCTGCTCAGGTAATCAGCACCGACTCCAACAAGGAACTAGAGACGTTGCGATGGCCTGTGGCAGGAAACCAAAATCATCTATACAAAACCCTTTCTAATTAATAGAAAACTTTATTTCTATTAAGGGAAGAAACAATTACGTTCCTGTGCTTCCTCTGCTTCCTGCATCCAAGTGCACTGATAATCTAAGACCACTCGAAGAACGCAGGCTAAGTATCGTCTTCCTATTACTCAGTACTGACGCTCTCGAACTCTGCGACCGAACTGGCCCGACCAGCGATGGTCTGCGGGTTAAGTGAGCGTTGACAGGGGGAGCTGAGCTCTGCCTTCCTGGTGGTGTGGCGCTGCCCGCTCTTTCCGCGCGTGTCACCGCCTTCTTAGTGCCGTTTCACGGCGCTGCGCTGGTGGGTGTGCAGTCGACGCTTTAGGACTGCACTCAAATAAGTGGGCTTCAGTGATAAATGGGTTTCGTTGTGTTTCTTTTCTTGTTGATACCAAGTAATTGTGTTACTGTAAGCTGAATTCAATTCCTCAGGCAGAAGTAGATGAGTTAAACATATGAACTGAATCCGTCGTAGAACGGAAACGGTACATTTCCGCATGAGTTCCTATTCAGAATATAATATACTCATTCCCCTCCACAAGTCCTAGAAGTTCGTAAAGGGAGTTTCCGAAGACCTTGTATATTGCTTAAATTTAGTACCTGTTTTTGTTTTTAAGACGTTTAATCTCGCGTGTATATTCAAGCAGTCTGTAGCTAAGTTGTCATTTCTTCTAGAATACAGTTCATTAAGGTATCAGTGTCCATTGCTGACGCTTCAGAAGGATAACAAGTTCCGTATTTAGGTATCTTTCATATTTTATAGTTTACTTCTTCCGTTGGTCTTGTTACGGCGAACAGAATGTGTGTGTGCTGTGTATGGACGCAGGAGGAACTGGCAGCAGTTCGCGAAACAGTTGCATGTGGATTTGGCTGTGACCAGTCGCCTTTTAATGCTGCTGCCTCGGGCTGGAATTATGGCGGAGAATATGGTGTGTTGCATGGGAAACACCATGTGTAGGTTGTTTCGCCCATGAGCTCTGCTCCCGTAGCACGTCTTAGTGTAGCCAACACGATGAGTTCGCCACGCAGCAGGGCGAGTGGCAGAACGTAATGTGTTCGCGTTGCTCGAGGCAGAGGGCCAATGTGGAGGCTGGGCGTCTGGCCTCGCCTATTCGATGTGAGTGAACTGGTGGTTGTCCGAGTGGTCACACCTGGGCAGGGTCTTGCTAGTGCTTGGGAGCTCCATCTGGAGGCCCCTTACAAAGGTAGCGTTCAGGGATCGAAACAAAGCGGATGTGCATTCGTTATGTCAGCTGGGAGGCCTCAACCAAGATGTGGAGGCTGCACTGCCTGCGGCCATCAAGCATGCAGGTTGCAGTCGTCTGCAAGTTGTAGCGCACGTCGGCAGCAATGATGCCTGCCTCATGGGTTATGAGGCAATCCTCAGTTCATAGACACTCCTGGAAATGGAAATAAGAACACCGTGAATTCATTGTCCCAGGAAGGGGAAACTTTATTGACACATTCCTGGGGTCAGATACATGACATGATCACACTGACAGAACCACAGGCACATAGACACAGGCAACAGAGCATGCACAATGTCGGCACTAGTACAGTGTATATCCACCTTTCGCAGCAATGCAGGCTGCTATTCTCCCATGGAGACGATCGTAGAGATGCTGGATGTAGTCCTGTGGAACGGCTTGCCATGCCATTTCCACCTGGCGCCTCAGTTGGACCAGCGTTCGTGCTGGACGTGCAGACCGCGTGAGACGACGCTTCATCCAGTCCCAAACATGCTCAATGGGGGACAGATCCGGAGATCTTGCTGGCCAAGGTAGTTGACTTACACCTTCTAGAGCACGTTGGGTGGCACGGAATACATGCGGACGTGCATTGTCCTGTTGGAACAGCAAGTTCCCTTGCCGGTCTAGGAATGGTAGAACGATGGGTTCGATGACGGTTTGGATGTACCGTGCACTATTCAGTGTCCCCTCGACGATCACCAGTGGTGTACGGCCAATGTAGGAGATCGCTCCCCACACCATGATGCCGGGTGTTGGCCCTGTGTGCCTCGGTCGTATGCAGTCCTGATTGTGGCGCTCAACTGCACGGCGCCAAACACGCATACGACCATCATTGGCACCAAGGCAGAAGCGACTCTCATCGCTGAACACGACACGTCTCCATTCGTCCCTCCATTCACGCCTGTCGCGACACCACTGGAGGCGGGCTGCACGATGTTGGGGCGTGAGCGGAAGACGGCCTAACGGTGTGCGGGACCGTAGCCCAGCTTCATGGAGACGGTTGCGAATGGTCCTCGCCGATACCCCAGGAGCAACAGTGTCCCTAATTTGCTGGGAAGTGGCGGTGCGGTCCCCTACGGCACTGCGTAGGATCCTACGGTCTTGGCGTGCATCCGTGCGTCGCTGCGGTCCGGTCCCAGGTCGACGGGCACGTGCACCTTCCGCCGACCACTGGCGACAACATCGATGTACTGTGGAGACCTCACGCCCCACGTGTTGAGCAATTCGGCGGTACGTCCACCCGGCCTCCCGCATGCCCACTATACGCCCTCGCTCAAAGTCCGTCAACTGCACATACGGTTCACGTCCACGCTGTCGCGGCATGCTACCAGTGTTAAAGACTGCGATGGAGCTCCGTATGCCACGGCAAACTGGCTGACACTGACGGCGGCGGTGCACAAATGCTGCGCAGCTAGCGCCATTCGACGGCCAACACCGCGGTTCCTGGTGTGTCCGCTGTGCCGTGCGTGTGATCATTGCTTGTACAGCCCTCTCGCAGTGTCCGGAGCAAGTATGGTGGGTCTGACACACCGGTGTCAATGTGTTCTTTTTTCCATTTCCAGGAGTGTATGTGGCTGGTAATGGTGATGCGTGGGGTGTAGTCAGAGACTGCAACTTGCAGCATTGTTCTCAGAGTTCATCTGGATCTTTTGGTTCGCAGCCGAGTGGAGGGTCTCAATCATTCGCCGACTCTATGACGGTCTTGGCTACAGATTTCTAGACATGCGTTATTGAGTGGAGAATTGTAGGACTCCTGTTGGTATATCAGGTGTGCACTACACCAAGGAAACGGCATCTCAGTTAGAAGGGTACCTACGGAGTGCACATGGTTTTTTTTAGGCTAGGGAGTAGTTTCGGGTACTCTGATGAACACTTACCAGTCGATACACAGGTACCGACTTCAGACAGAGTTCAGAGCAAAGACACTTCGACTATCAAAATTTTATCAGTAAATTGTCGAAGCATTCACGAAATTATTGCCCTCCACCAAACTCCTAACACACAAGCACAAGTCAGTTTTGAGGTTTCAGCCTTTACTCTAAAAGGTTGAGATTTGACTTTGAACGATGGAAACTCCAGTTTGTAATATCAACAATGTACGGAAGAGATAGATGGTGGTTTGCCGTGAAGCTGACACGTTAAATTGCGTACAGGCACAATTAAAAGACACTTACACGTAATATATGAAGATGGTATCTGTTCTTTCGGACATGTCCGACGGACAGATACCATCGGTGGCTCGAATCCTGGATCTCCTGCTTACATGGCAGACGCTCTATCCATCTGAGCCACCGAGGGCACAGAGCATAGTGCGACTGCACCGACTTATCTCTTGCACGCTCCCCGTGAGACTCACATTCCCAAATTAACATCCACACACTACATTCGTAGTACCCCTGCGTACTACACTCATTATTCGCGGCAGACAATCTTACCGAGTCCCGTAAGAGTTCGGGCAATGCATGTGCATCCGCACAGAAGAAGAAGGTCAATGGCCGGTTAGCCTTAACTATATGAAGATGGTGACGCGAGTAATGAGTGTAATGGGCAGGGGCACTACGAATGTAGTGTGTGGACATTAAGTCGGGAATGTGGGTCTCACGGGGAGTGTGCAAGGGATAAGTCCGTGCAGTCGCACTATCCTCTGTGCCCTCTGTGGCTCAGATTGATAGAGCGTCTCCCATGTAAGCAAGAGATCCCGGGTTCCAGTCCCGGTAAGGGCACACATTTTCAACTGTCCCCCTTGATGAACATCAACGCCAGTCGACAGCGTAGGGTCTTGATTTAATTATCATTTCACTTACACATAAAGCTTTCGGCCACAGCCTTCGTCCAAAAAATAAAAAGAAACATACTCTTTCATTCACACAAACAAGCACACCTCACATACAGCCACCCGTGGTGGCCGAGCGGCTCTAAGCGCTACAGTTTGGAACAGCGCCTCCGCTACGGTCGCAGGTTCGAATCCTGCCTCGGGCATGGCTGTGTGTGATGTCCTTAGGTTAGTTAGGTTTAAGTAGTTCTAAGTTCTAGGGGACTGATGACCTTAGCAGTTAAGTCTCATAGAGCTCAGAGCCATTTGAACCATCTGAACCTCACATACACATGACCGCCTTCTGCGGTAGCTCGGACGAGAGTGTCAGTCTGGTCCGAGCTGCTGGAAAAGACGGTCATGTGTGCGTGAGATGTACTTGCTTGCGTGAATTTATGAGTGCATGTTTCGTTTTATTTATCTGACGAAGGCTGTGGCCGAAAGCTATACGCGTAGGTGTCTTTTTTAATTGTGCCTGTCTGCAAGTTACGGTAAGTAGCCATCTATCTCTTGCGTGCGTTTTTGAGATTTGTCTTTGCTTGTTCTTAGAATACTGGACCCTTTTGTGTGCGCATATGAGAGTCCATACTGCGTTCCTTCGTTAAACTAATCCTTCCTCAATATCGATGATTGATGTAATGAAGAACAGATCATCCCCTTAAGGAACCATAGTGTTGGATGTGTTTAATGTTTCGTGTAGTCGAATAGTGTGCTCCGTTCTGTGGATAAATGTCAATTTGTAATCAACATAATTTGTTTAAGTTTCCCCAATGTGCATAACTGCAGGCCATTCCCTCTCCCGTGGTCATTAACCTCATTTACGCGGTGAGAGAAAGATACTAGAAAGAATTTAGTGAAGTTCATCCCCTGATAGGTTGATGTGAAATCCGGCGGTTAAACTCGCATTTGCACGGTTTCTTTGTGATGAAACGCAGGGATAAATTCAGTTATTTTTCTGTGGCTTCATTGTGCTTTTCATTTAGGGGAAGTCAGACACTGTTTTGTTTCATAGGAAACCTGCCGCTACGAAAAAGTCCATGATGTGTGACAAATGTTCGTCCCACTGAAGATCCGGTTGTCTCAAGTACTGATACACATTGATATCTCTTCGCTGTTATACCGTATCCCGCCGCTATAGGCGTCAAAACTAGTTGACACACCAAATGAAACAACGTGTGGTAATTTACTGGCGGCAGTAGGCCTAGCGCAAATGTTGCAGCTGCCTCAGGGCAATACTGACGGCTGAGGAAGACCTCTGGATTTTCTTCAGAGCTCTATTTCCGCTGATGCCGAAAAAGAATTACGTCACGGTACTGTGCTTGACCAACGGGCTGCAACTTTTTATTGTGTTTCCTCTAGCGGCGTGCTGTTGTACTGTGGCACATGAGTTTCAAAAGTCATCATAACTGAAGACTTGTACACGCAAACAAAAGCAGAAGTTAATTACGTAACTTTACTTTTGTCCCACATGCAGCAGGAGTGCACATGAAACTTGCAATGTGAGAGGTACTGCGACAAGCTACTTATTTGTTCACCTAACTGTTGTGTATAATTTAAACTATCAGACACGAGAAGAAAGGCGGTTAAATTCACAAAACATTTCAGGAAAACTTTTTAGTAAGGCTACTGTTACCCCAGAGTTACTGTGAGGAGGTTTACTATATGTCTTATTTCCTGTTCTCCACACATGTATGGTATATGTGAGAAAAATCCATAACACGTGCTGTAGTATCACGTGTCGATACCACCCAGCTGGCATATCATAGTTGGGGAAAAAGTAGCAAGTTTCGGTGAGACGCCGAAAGCGGTCGCGCGGCATCTCACGGTACCAATGGAGCTCGCCCATTGAGCCACGCCTCCAGCAGTTCCATAACATTAGTGCCCTTTCCCGCCGCTTTACAACAGTGTCGGCGGCAGTGTCACTGTCGACATGCACTTCGTGACACTCTGCACACGTTGCCTAATCGAAGCTCCGACACCATTGTGGGTACTTTATCTCAGAGAGCCTCATCCCTACTGCTGTTGTATCAGATGCACTTTGATTCTTGCTGCATTATTTATAATGAGTCTTCGTAAATTTGGAGCAATACAAGTAAATCTTCTGCTTACTGTGTGAACGTGTTCGCAACTTATTTCTGCTCCTCTCCAACTTCTCTACGATGCCAACTGCTGCACCACTCTATAGCCAACCACTCCTTACTGTTGTGTACGAAATAGTACACAACACGTATTGTCAGCTGACACGAGTGTTACTGTATCTTGTGGAGCAGATGTAGGTGAAGCACATATATATATAGTATCTATGTTCATCTTATTTGAAACTGATAAACTTGGCTAACTGTCTCTCTTCTTCGATTACGTATTTTTCTGTGCGACCACAACACTCGTTCACTACATGTGATGTTGTTGTATATGTACACTCAAGTACAAACTAAATTTAACAAATGTGTCGCTTCTTGTTTCTCAGCTTCATGATTCCTAAGTAGTTCTCAAGTGTTTGATGTTTCTAATATTCTGAAAATACAAGAATTAATAATAATTGTTACAGTGATGGACTAGAGAAAATTGGCAACACTTTGTTGTACCGATTCCCATTGCCATATTTCTTTTGAGGGAAATATCTCAGCTTTGGTTTCTATTTTCATTTCAAAATCATTTGTTTCGTACAATGTTTCATCTACAATGAAGCGCCAAAGAAACTGGTATACGCATGCGTATTCAAATACTGAGATATGTAAACAGGCAGAATACAACGCTGCGGTCGGCAACGCCTATAAGAAAGAGCAAGTGTCTGGCGCAATTGTTAGATCGGTTACTGTTACTGCAGTGGCAGGTTATCAAGATTTAAGTAAGTTTGAACGTGGTGTTATAGTCGGCCCACGAGCGGTGGGACACAGCATCTCTGAGGTAGCGATGAAGTGTGGATTTTCTCGTACGACCATTTAACGAGTGCACCATGAATATCAGAAATCAGGTAAAACATCAAATCTCCGACATCACTGCAGCGGGAAAAAGATTCTGCAAGAATGGGACCAACAACGACTGAGGAGAAACGTGCAACGTGACAGAAGTGTAACCCTTCCGCAAGTTGCTGCAGATTTCAGTGCTAGGCCATCGAGAAGTGTCAGAGTACGAGCCATCATCGATATCTGCTTTTGGAGCCGAAGGCCCAATGGTTTACCCTTGATGACTGCACGACACAAAAGATTTACGCCCCGCCTGGGCCCGTCAACACTGACAGTGGACTGGAAACATGTTTCCTGGTCGGACTAGTCTCTTTCCAAATTGTATCGAGCGGGCGGACGTGTACTGGTATGGAGACAATCCCATGAGTCCATGGACCCTGCGTGTCAACAGGGGACTGTACAGGGTGGTAGAGGCTCTTTCATGGTGTGGGGCGTTTGCAGTTGGAGTGATATGGGACCCCTGTTACGTCTAGATACGACTCTGACAGGTGACACATACTTAAGCATCGTGTCTGATCACCTGCATCCATTCATATCCATTGTGTCCGTCCCGATAGCTCAGTGGTCAGCGTGACGATTGCCGCCCAACAGGCCCGGGTTCTATTCCCAGCTGGGTCGGGGATTTTCTCCGCTCAGGGACTGGGTGTTGTGTTGTCTTCGTCATCAGTTCATCCCGATGCGGCGCGCAGGTCGCTCAATGTGGCGTCGAATATAATAAGACCTGCACCAAGGCGGCTGGACCTGCCCCGTAAGGGGCCTCCCGGCCAATGACGTCAAACGCTCATTTCCATTTTTCCATATCCTTAGTGCGTTCCGACGGACTTGGACAATTACAGCTGGACAATGCGACATCTCACACGTCCAAAATTTCTACATTGTGGCTCCAGGAACACTCCTCTGAGTTTAAACACTTCCGCTGGCCACCAAATTCCCCAGACGTGAACGCTATTGAGCATATTTGACATGCGTTGCAACGTGCTGTTCAGAAGAGATCTCCACCCCCGTTGTATTTATAGGGATTTATGGACAGCTCTGCGACATTATTGGTGTCAGTTCCCTCCACCGCTATTTCAGACGTTAGTCGAATTCGTGACACGTAGTGTTGCGGTACTTCTGCATGGTCGCGGCGGCACTACACAAAATTAGGCAGGTGTAACCATTTCTTTGGCCCTTCAGTGTAGTTTTATATGCATTTCACGCCTACGTTCAACAATACTGAGTTGTACCTGTTACCAAGTATTAATAAGTTAGCTTTTTTCATGTTCGGTTGGTTATCATCCTAAATAGCTCACTATTATGCAGCTCATATCAACTGAATTAGAAAAGTGATGTTAAATGTAAAAATTGACATTGAATATGCCTTTCAGTGGCACTGTATTTAAGTCAGTAAGCTTTGGTCCTTGTTGTTACAGCTTGTTACTTGACTCCTGTATGAGATTCTAGTCTTGATGTTCACGAATGTTTGAGGCATTATTCTCTTGGCGAAAATCGTTTCATGTCTCCGTAGACGATCCTCAACCAGTTTTCCTCTCCTCACCCCATCAATCTCTCTGCACTTTCTATTTGTTGCAGTCGATTCATGTTTCATCTTGTGAATTAGAGAAGCAGGAATCGGAAATCTCTGAGTTCTTGCTTTACCAGGGAGAAGCTTAAGTCCCTTGCGAGGCATCCTCGTTTGTCATACAGCTAGGTTATCATCTGTTTCTCTTTTTGTATCTCCATCGTTGCAGACTCCTTCCAATCTCCTCATAGTTCCTCCGACTACAGAATGCATCGTGATTGTTCACGTCTCGTCATTGCCTCTTTCATTGCGAAATACAATGTGTTATTCCGGCTATTATATAACTCAGCTATTTACAAATACAGAATCGCCATTGGTTCTGATCATACAGTCCTATGCTATAACGCAACAGCGAGATGTCGAAACCATAAATCACTTAGTTTTAACGAAATTGCTTATATATTTTGGGCTATGGCTGTTGCGAACTACTAAGACAGTGTAATACTTTTGTTTATATCGGCAAATAATACATCCAGCCAAGGTATACTTCAACTGTAACGTTCGTTGGCCAATAGTAGCTTCAGAACGATCAGTCTAAATAAGGTTAAAAGCAGATGGTGACTGTTGCTCCTCTAAATACAAATAACAATTTCCATCTTAATTTAGTTCCATCAGATTGTGGATTTCAGCAAAATTAGTCATAACTAGTAAGTAACATTTTACGGCCATTTATATTTACAGAGGTCTGTGAGAAATAGAGCACCACCGTGGTTAACACACAGTTCTAGCTGTTAGAAACAGCGGGAATCTAGTCCCAGTTTTCCATGGTCTCTCCAACTTGTTCAAAGTTAATGCTCGTGTAGTTTCTTCGCAAAGAACACCTTAGCTTTTTCTTCCCTACTTTGTCCACTAACAGTTTCAGCTTTCCAGAATCATTGGCATCTGTGGGATATTGATTTCAATCCTGCTTTTACCATCTTCTTCGCGTGTAATACCTGCAGTAAAGATATTGAAAGTTAGAAGTAATTACTTAACAATAAGAAGGTAAAACTACCCACTTCGTCCCTGCAAAAAATAAAATAAAAATTCAATATCCTCAGTCGCTACGAGTCGGTAATTACGACCGAAGCACTATGCAGGGTAACTCACGAGAAAAGGTATATGTTTTGAGGGCTGATAGTGATGCTCAAGAAGAATCTTCGTATGGAAATACCCCCACTCCGAATAGTTTACGAGATAGAACAAACTTAATTTACTTTCTGTGTTATTCAAACATCGTCATTGTTCACAATATGCCACAGTAGTGTACAGGAAGAAGTTGAGATGAACAATTTGGTCCTTGGCACTTATGATGTATCAAGTCGGGAAACTACCTCAAATTGGCGTACAAAAACTACCTGAGACACAGCGTATGTGAGTCGCGCGGGATTTTCAGTATTCTCGTGCTGTCTTTGCCCTAGAGAACAAAAGGAAAGGATCTTTTTTGTAGGACATTCAGTGTAGTTTAATTTTGCACAGCGACACGTTTTCGCTGCAGGGTGCGGTATTCGAGTTACCCAAGAAAAACGCTCGGAAGTGACATTAAAAGTGTCTCGAAACTATTCGGATCAAGATGTATGTGCAGATGAAGTTTCTTGTTCAGAATCACTATCACCCCTCAAAGCAGGTGCCATTGCTTCTGACACAACCTGGACGTGCGAGAAAATTTGTAGATTAATAATTGCAGTTGCAAAATATCAAGAAAGGAAAATATTAAGAAAATTATCCACGTAGTCCGATCCAGTAGAGTATGGATTCAGATAAATTCGTATACACAATATAAACTTTCTGGAAAGACCTCCGACACCTTGAGGAAGTGATGACTGTAATTTTATAGCCACATTGTCAAAGTTAACAACGGGCAACCGTCAAACTTCCCCTGAACAAAAATAATGAAAGGTTGATTGTTAAAGAAGGGCAGCACATTTTGTATTATCGCGAAATATGGGAGAGAATGTCACAGAAATGATACAGGATTTGGGCTGGACATCATTAAAAGAAAGGCGTTTTTCGTTGCGACGGAATCTTCTCACGAAATTACAATCACCAACTTTCTCCTCCGAATGCGAAAATATTTTCTTGACACCGACCTACGTAGGGAGAAAGGATCACCACGATAAAATAAGGGAAACAGAGCTCGTACTGAACGATATAGGTGTTCGCTCCTTCCGCGTGCTATACGAGATTGGAATAATAGAGAATTGTGAAGGTGGTTCGATGAACCCTCTGCCAGGCCCTTAAGTGTGATTTGCAGAGTATCCATGTAGATGTAGATGTAGGTATTTCATGACTGATAGTCCACAATCTAGTTATACGATACGTACCCATTTAAAAAACTTCCACAATTTCTTAGTTTTGAACTGGTTTAATGATGTCACTGGGGGAAAAGCATGTTCGTCCTTGCACATATCACCTCTCTGAGTGAGTAGAAAGTAAACGCATTAACTTTCGTAAGGTTTCCACTATCAGCGTTCGTAAATTCCTTCCTATTATTAGTTAAAAGTTAGTTGTAACTGTGTTTTCCATCACTAAACAGCTAAGTTATTTGCAGAAAAAGTACGTAAAAACGTAACAACTACAGCTAATTCTCCTATAACACACGTATAGCTTCGTCTTACTCGTGGTCTGTGACGTCTTCAGAGCATCAGCCAGTAACAGAGCCTTTTTGATCACGTGACCAAAGATTGATATTTAATGATTTTTAAGCCTAAGTTACATACAAATAAGAAATATTTAGGGAGAAAGTCGACCGTAAATGCGATTTGAATTGTGTAATAACTCCAAATAAGAGCAACCCGAGCCATATTTTTAATATAGGAAAGTAGCCAATTCTCTCGCCTTGTCCTCAACGCGAGATCGCAGCGTCACCGCCCTAGTGTGCTAGGCTCCATTGTTTCACCTGAACCCTGAAAGGCGCGGGAAAATTACGCTGACAGCTCGAGATAAGAAATCGCTCATGTGCATTGAGCCTTAGCGTTAACTACAAGTATATATTGTTCATGACCAACTAGTCGGCTATTTCACCCCATTCTGTTCAGCACCCATTGCTCAGTCATTGTGCTCGGTAGATTGCTAGTAGCACTGTGTAAGACACATTTCTTCTACTGATTTAATACCCTTTCTTGTAATGACCCTTCGTAATGCACGACGATCCCTCTTTGTCAGTTAATGAGAGTACAAGTTTAGCTGTGCTCGTTATTTCAGGTTTCCTCTGCACCATCACTTCACCAGCAGAAGATTTGGATGGCTTTAGAAGTCTTAAAATGCCCCTGAATGATCTGTTAGTCACGTGTAATGCAATGATTAGCTGACACTGGAAATCATTGAGCGGCGGGCTACTTAATGGATTGATTGCTGTGCTTCGCAAGAAGACGAGAGCCAGTCGCCGTTCCAGCAACACTCCAGCGGATGGCTGTACTTGCCGACGGGTTGCTGTACTTTGCAGGAGGACGAGAGCCAGTCTTCGTTCCAGCAGCGCTCCAGCGGATGGCTGTACTTTCTGACCGGTTGCCGTACTTTGTAGGAGGACAAGAGTCAGTCGCCGTTCCAGCAACGCTCCAGCAGATGACTGTATTTACTGACCGGATGCCGTACTTTGCAGGAGGACGAGAGCCAGTCGCCGTTCCAGCAACGCTCCAGCGGTGCGTCGCTGCGCGCGCGCCTGCTGCCGTCCGACTTCGCGGAGGGGCGGCTGTCGCTCAAGTGCGCCGCCGAGGTGGCCGACATCTACTTCCAGGCTGCCGAGCTCCAGCTGGGCAGCCGGCCGGAGCCCGTCCCACAGCGCGGTCAGTACTCCACAGCAATTCCCTTCCTCCTCCACCTCCTCTTCATCCTCCTCCTCTTCTTCTTCTCCTTCTTCTTCTGCTGCTGCTACTCTTGAAGGTTTAGGCACTTGTGCCTGTTGTGTCATCACATTTCATGCCATTTTGTTCCGGATCTTCGTACCTGCATTCTTACTCTTGGCCGGTATATCGTGACCTGACGAGGGATTCTTTCTACATTTATATTTTGCAGATGATATCTGAAACGGGCGTAGATACCCTAAAGTAGCTTAATTCGCTGTTGAGTGGTAGGGATGGGCCAGGAGGCAAGAAAGCAGAGTTCACAGTTCATAGCATGCATAATGTTTTAAATAAAAGTCAACAACTTAAGACGTCAGTAAGATAGCTTTTAAAAACAAGTAAGAAATTCAACAACTAGTCGAATATTAATGAGGGAGTGAGATCAGCAATTGACGTCAGCAGAAGAGCTTTTACACAATTAAGAAGCTAGGCAGCTTGTCAAATACGAAGAGGTATCTGAAGTCAGCCAGGATGCATATTAATAATCAAAATCTTAACATTTACAAACATTTTAAACTGACTTTTAAATATATCTTAAACGATTACAGCATATTTGTTAACAACAGTAGTACAATAGTGACATAAGCAATGTGTCACGTCCGTTAGTGACATAGAACCAGGAGAAGTTATGCAGATATTATTCAGCCCAGCGATAGACAGGATAACCCGACTACCAGGATTGGCGGTGTGATATCGCCACCCGCAGGAGTGCCGGTGCATGCGAGAGGTCCTGCACAACGAGTAGTGGCAGCTTTTCTTGACGTTAAGGGTGCATATGATCACGTACAAATACCGATACTCTTGGACAAGCTGGCAGGATTCGGAATTCCTTCACGGATGATCTACGGTATCAGTACCCTGATTACTCAAAGAACGATCTACGTCCGTTTCAAAGGCACCATGATCGGACCTTTTTATGTCTCCCAGTGCTTGCCGCAAGGTGCAATTTTAAGTCCTCCCCTGTATATATACGCACGACCTAGAACGCATACTTACTCCCCCCACAAAAATCCTACAGTATGCTGATGATATATGTGTTTATTCTACTGCTGCTTCATATCTTCAGGCCAAAACGGCATTAACCACAACCATCGCACACATCGATGAGTGGCTCTCTATCAATGGGCTGGAGATCTCGGCTGAGGAATCAGCAGTCGTTCCGTTTTCCAAGTCGACGACACCTCGCACTGAAGATCACATTACCTGTGGCAAGTACACCTTCCCAATAAAATATCACGCTCGATTTCTGGGGATGATTTTTGACTCTCGGTTAAGCTGGGCGCCCCACATCCGATCCACCGTTACCAAGTGTGAAGAAGGTTTAAATGTAATCAGATCACTCACTCGTGTCTGGGGGGGAGCGCACCAGAGTGTTTTACTCACCATGTACCGAGGGATAATTCGATATCGATTAGACTATGGCTGTCAATTCGACCACACTGCGTCAAAGATTCATCTCTCCAAATTAAATACTCTTCAATATAGAGCCATTCGTACCTGTCTTGGAGCCATGCGATCGACGCCCACCAATGCCCTTTTAATAGAAGCAGGGGAGATGCCCTTGAGCATTAGGCGCCAAATGTTATCGGACAAATTCTACATTCAAGGCATAGCCATTATGGACAGTTCCGTCTATCAAAGTAGAGACTGCATTTATCGACTGTGGATTGCAACCCACAGAAGGAATAAAGTGCCAGCCGTTTGTGCCAGCTTTGACACTTGGTCACCTGTCATACATTCTATACGGCGTTCAGCGCATCTACCTGTTTTTGAATATGATCTTCAAACGCTCTGCTCCCAGATCCCAGTCCATTATTTAAGTACGACCTGGCTGGACAGTACTAATGTCAACGTTGGCTTCAATCGTCTCGTTCAAGCACAATGGCCGGGTTTTCTCTGTGTATATACCGATGGCTCCAGAATTCCGCAAGAAGAGTGTACAGGATGCGCTTTTTTCTGCCCTCAGATCCAGATTCGCAAAACCTTCAAACTCCCTATGAGCACTTCTATTTTTACGGCGGAGACAGTGGCAGTTTTGGAAGCACTTAAGTTTGTCTCTAGCACTTCCTTTCCCAAGATATAGATAGTATCTGACTCGCAAAGCGTTCTTAAAAACATTCAGTACAGTCGATGGAACAAAACAACCAACAGTTATAGCTTGGATGTGATATCTGAATATATTCGCAGCACACGCACGGGCCGGACGATCCATTTGCTGTGGGTACCTTCCCACTCTGGTATCCTCTATAATGATGAAGTTGATGCATTAGCCAAACAAGCGGCAACCTTAGGCACCGTCCTGGATCTGCACCTTCCTTATACGGACTACTTACGTGAAGTCAACGATCACGCAAGACAATAATGGCAGGAAATGTTGAACGTTTCTCAACAGATAAAAGGCGGTTATTACGCAGTGCTACAACCTCGGATTCCTTCACAGCCGTGGTTCATGAGGACACATCCGGACCGATCCACGATTTCTACCATCATAAGACTCCGCTTCAATCATGCCTCGTTCCCACAACATCTACATGGGATCAACATTTACAGTTCATCAGCAGGTGAGTGTGATCCTGAGTCGGAAGCTGATGTCAACCACATCTTATTTATGTGCCCCAAATTTGACCGTGAACGGTTGGTCTTTCTGAAGACATTGCTGAGTATGGGCTACCATCTTCCTCAATCAGCTTCTCCTCTTTTGTGTACTAAAGACGTTCGTCTATATAAAGTGATAGTTAACTTCATCAAGAGTACTGGTTACGATCTGTAGGTTTTAATGGTGTACATAAATTATAAATATGTCTTTCTGATGAAGATATTTCAGAATTTGTGTGAATTGTAAGCCAAGACACTTTTAATTATTTTCCAATTCAATTCAATTCAATTTTTAAAACATTATGTACAAAACTGTTATGTTTTTTATTCTTGTAAATATGCATTTCTGTATTTGTTTATTCAATTATGTGTACATTGTCACTATGTGTTGCCGATGGCTAAATTGAGTACACACTCAAAGGCCAAATAAAAAAAATAACAAATAAAAAAATACATCAGACTGTAAAATAAACTTTAGTAACAGTGCACTGATTTAGAAAGGGCGGCACATTACCATTTAAGGCCCAAACATAAATAAATAAACATCTACCCAATCAGTGAAAATGGTGATAAGCAACAAAGCACTTAACAGCTGGGTAGCACTCTGATTAGACGAATGAGAAAACCAATGAGACTGGCGTGCCCTCAAAATTAATGGGCAAACAGCTACTTCTGTTGCCGGCTGGAGTGGCCGAGCGGTTCTAGGTGCTTCAGTCTGGAACCGCGCGACCGCTACGGTCGCAGGTTCGAATCCTGCCTCGGGCATGGATGTGTGTAATGTCGTTAGGTTAGTTAGGTTTAAGTAGTTCTAAGTTGTAGTGGACTGATGACCTCAGATGTTGAGTCCCATAATGCTCAGAGCCATTTGAACCATTTTTTAGTTACTTCTGTTAATTGTGCAGTATGAACTGCCATTACACACTATTTTGGAACAGAAGAAAATCCAAACTCGCTGACTATTAATATGTTTCGCAATTAAATGCTAGCCATAAATAACGAATGGGACAGCTCTTACTAACGTGAACTCCACTGTTTCAAATAGCTAAGCAGCTTAATCTCAGATGTATGACTTTTTTTTTACCAGGCTATCCGTAACAAATACAGTGGAACGGTGGATTTTTATTCTAGCAGAATTTACCATAGAAAATCTCAGCGCGTGTCAACTAACAATCCCACCAAAATTTTTACAAATACGTACCTGAAATGATTACAGTGAAAAAACACTCTGATTAAAACAGAGTCATCCCAATGAAATATTTTACAAATACATAAGAGAAATGATTACAATGAAAAAGGAGCTCTGATTAAATTAGACTAACTCCACTAAAACGTCTTGCTAATTCTTAACTAAACTGATTACAGCGGAAGGCAGTTTGATTAAGTCGGACTTCCCTTTATTTGAAAGGAAGAACAAGACGCAGTTCAGCCCTCAAATGCTCCACGGTAAGCCAATCGAAACATGACCAATTTAAACAGGCAGTTCTGAGTAAAGTACCTCCACTAGCTCTGTAACACAGACCACATAACTTCCACACATTTCACAAACAGTTGAGACTAACGTCTGTAATGAAACAAAGTTGCTTCTACTAAGGTAAACTTCAGTTCTTTTGGAACGAACAGCCATAAACAGCAAACGCAGTAGATCTTCCGGGAAGGAGATACTTGTCGCAGCGCTACGACTTTACCAAAACAAGGCACAGGAGCCACAGAAAGAATCTCACCAAAATATTTGATAAATCGGTAGCGAAATGGCACTCAAAATCACTACACGCTCGGCACAGGCAAACTTCCAGAGTCACATCGCCGCCATAGCCAACCAAAAACATAGTCTCCGCGGGATGAGGTGCATGTTCTGCAAAACCCGTTTACTATCAGCTCCAGACAGCGGAAGTAAACCGGCAAGTGCTCATTCCATTTCGGTCCGACAACTATTTCCACCTCCATGCTGGTCAAAGCGCCTCGCGTGGAGAACCATCAAAGATCGTGCCTCGCTACCGATTTTGCAATCGTTTGATCGATGCGAGCCGGCGCGGCTAAATGTTTTCGCAATGATTTCTCTTCTACGATCTTTTCGTTAGCATTATAAGTCTCTAGTTGATACCTAGTATCCCTATTTCTTGTGCAGCCTTCCCCAACAACATCTCTAACCTCCATGAGAACTCTCATTCCTACTGCTTTTGTTTTACTTATATCACGTATTTTAGGAATCCACTGCTAGTTTTGCCACCTGTCGCCTTTGAATCGTTGTTGCAAGTTGACGTGTAACATATGCAGTGGTCTCATTAATACACCGGACAATGTGTGTCAGTGGCAGTAGGATCATTGTGCGAGGTGTCGTAGGTTCCATTTCATTACCTTTCTCAGTAGGTTGTCGTGGAGGAACATCTTCTTCTCTCCAGGGATTCCCATTCGATTTCCTGTAGCATTTCTCTCATACTCGCTTATTAGTCGAACCTACCGCTCACAAATGTAGCAGTACGGCTCTAAATTGCTTCGATGTCTTCCTGTAACCCAACATGGTGTGGATACTAGTACTTAAGTGTTCTGAACGCAGTATACTTTATAGGTGAGCTACACTTGCGTAGAAATTTCGCCTATTAATAGATAACGCAAAAAAATTAAGGATCCGTTTGTGAAAGATCGTCAAGCACTGAAGTTTTAAATTCGTCTCAAAGGTGACTACCATCTTTCTCTTTATAAATCAAAAGCATCGCGCCTGCGACTTCATTGCCGGGCAACTGCAAGTTGTCGACGCATGCGAGAGAAAAGTCAGAGCTCAGATATTTATACAAGGCGCAACGTGGGTAAAAGACGTCGTATTGGCATCAATTTCGCGTAGATACTACCCAACGATAAGCCTTTCCCATGTGCCGAAATTTAGCTGTTTGAAGTGTTCGTGGAGCCCGAGGGTGACATCGCAGGGTGCCACGCTTTTACACCATTACAAGGGCAGGATGTACGGCACCTTTGAGGCAAATTTGATACTTCTTCGTCGCAACGGAGGGAAATGACGGTGTTCCAAAAAAGTGACCCATTAGTTGTTTTGCGCAGTGTGACGGAACAGCATTCCTTCTGCCTGCAAACATTCGTACGCGCCTTTGTCACTTTACAACATTAAGCTTATATATGTAAGCGACGTTATTGTGTCAAACGTCCCATTCGACATGAGATGTCATGAGGTACCAACACAACAGACCTCCTCCTGTACAGCACAGATAATTACAACACTTAATAGAATATTTGGAGATGGTTTTATCTCTTTTCGTAGAAGTGAAAACGATATGCTTGCTAAACAGATTTAACACCCAATGAGGCGTAGCGCCGTATAACGATCCTGCATTGGAGGCGGTTAAGTGGGAGATGTGTCTCAGAGCTGGAGAGTGACAGATGGTGACGCGAGACTGGACGCGCACGTAGTTTATGTATCAGCCGATAGAGGACAATATTGGATAGGGGGACTGTGATTTTAATTTAGATTGTGCCCACTAGAGTGCACTAAAGTAATAGAATGTTTTTCATAAACTGTTCTAGTATTTTCATAAAGTCTTGTTATGTCTTTTTGTGTAGGTAAAATGTTATAAATGTGTTTTAGCAGTATGAATGATGCGTGAGTGTGGTTTAAGGTTAATATGAAGATAATTGGTTAACGAGTTGTGTAGTAGGATTTAGTGTGGGAACATTTGAAAGAAGTATGAATATGAACAAAGGGGATTTTTGTAGAATATATTTCTAAAGTAAGTTTATGCTAAAGAGAAAGTTAATCCAGGTATAAATAACAGTAGTAAATGACTTTATGCATAAGCAAAACTTCAGCATATTAAATAATTACGTCGGTAAAAAGTGCAGTCGTTAGGTCTACTATTTTGCGATTGGTTACTGATGTAAAGCGCGGACTGACGCCGGAGAATGTTGTTTTTCTATTAGCTGTTGAGTAAACTGACCAATGGTAAAGCAATATTCTTCGCGCGCCATTCCCTGCTGGTAGAGAAGACTGAGAATAGACTAGAGAAGGAGTCGAAGCCTAGCCATGAAACAGTTGGGACGTGTGTAGTAGTAGTTCCGATGGAAATGATAAGTTGCCGGATCTAGCACTGTTATACACATCAAATGTGTGGTAAAGTGACGGCATAATTATTCCGATGGGCGTGTAGAAATTTCGGAATTTTTAAGTGAATTTTGTGACGAGAAAAGACATATATTCCGCGTGGCGTATTGAGCAGGTCGGTGGCTAAAAACTGTGACTGCATTAGGTACCGGTATACTTAATATTTAGCGACCACTCTCAATCAGTATTTTTGTAGCTATTACGTTTTCGGGAAATGCAACACCATAAACTTGCAAACGTCACTGAAAGGGATTATGAGTGACTGTGTTAAGATTAGCACGGATATGGCAGTGATACTTGTTCACCTAAGTTTCAGAATATATTAATTGAGGACAAAATTTCCGAACTTTCGTTTGTGTGAAAACTTTCTCCCGGAACGTAGATTACTGATTTCAATTGCAGCCTGGTTCACGTCGAAGTACAGTAGGTTTCGCTCGGCTTTCCTTTTTTTTTTTTTCTCCTCCCCCGTGCTAGTCTTTTCATCTCAGAGTAGCGTTTGAAACCTAGTCCTCGATTATTTGTTGATTGTGTTCCAATCTCTGTCTCCCTCTACACTTTTACCAGTTATTCCCTAATCTAATAACACGTGTACTGTCATCCTGTCAGTGCTTTCCATGTGCTCCTTTCCCCACCAATTCTGCAGAGAACCTCCTCATTCTTCTGTAGCACCACACTTCGAAGGCCTCGATTCTCTTCTGTTCTGCTTGTTCCCACAGTCTCACTACAGTTCAGTTCTGTGCTCCAAACGTACATTCACAGAAATTTTTACCTCAGATTGAGGCCTGTCTTTGATACCAGCAGACATCCTTTGTGAAGGAATGTCCTTTTTGCCAGTGCAGGTCTTCTTTTCTATGTCCGCCTTGCTGGGTCCGTCATGCCAATGGGTTATTTTATTTTCCAGGTAGCAGAGTTCCTCAACATTGGCTCCTTTGTCATCCACATTTCTGTCGTTAAGTTCCACGCTGTCCTCATCTCTGCTACTTCTCATTACTTTCGTCTTTCTTCGATTTACTCTCAGTCCATATTCTGTACTCATAATACCCCACATTCCATTCAGCAGATCCTGTAATCCTTCATCACTTTGAATGAATCCTTTCATCTTGAATTTTGATTTTATCCTAGAACCTCTGTTTTATGCACCTCATTGCCGGCCGTTGTGGCCAGAGCGGTTCTAGGCGGTTCAGTTTGGAACCGCGTGACCGCTACGGTCCTAGGTTCGAATCCTGCCTCTGGCATGGATGTGTGTGATGTCCTTAGGTTAGTTAGGTTTAAGTAGTTCTAAGTCTAGGGGACTGATGACCTCAGATGTTAAGTCCCATAGTGCTCAGAGCCATTTGAACCATTTATACATCTCATTGCTTTTCGATGTTTAGATTGAATAGCAGGGTCGAAAAAATACATTCTTGCCTTACATTCTTTTGAATCCGAGCACTTCGTTCTTGTCCTCTATTAGTTCTTGTACATATTGTATACAACCCGTCTTTCCCTGCAGGTTACCACCATTTTTCTCAGCACATCGAACATCTTGCACTATTTTACATTTTGGGACGCTTTTTCCAGGTCAACAAATGCAATGAATGTCTCGATTTTTCTTCAGATTTGCTTCCGTTATCAACCGCAACGTCTGAGCTTCTTCTCTGGCTGCCTTTACTTTTCCTAAAGCCAAACTGATCCTCAATTTTCTTTTCCTTTCTTCTTTATATTATTCTTGTGAGCAGCGTGCTTACATGAACTGTTAAGCTGATTGTGCGATAATTCTCGCACAAGTTAACACTTGCTATCTTCTGAATTGTGCGGATGATGTTTCTCTGGAAGTCTGATGGTAAATCATCAGTCGCATCATTGTTCACACCAACGTGAACAGTCGTTTTGTTGCCATTCTCCTAACAAATTTAGAAATTCCGATGGAATGTTATCAATCCCATCCGCCTTATATAATCTTAAGTCTCCCGAAGCTCTTCTAAACCTCTTATCTGTTGACTCCTATTTCTTCTTCCGACAATTCATCAGACAAATTTTGCCTCCCTTAGAAGCCTTCAATGTATTCTCTCCATCTATAAGCCCTCTCCTCTGCAAGTAACACTGGTATTTCCATTGCACTCTTAATGTTTTTGCCCTTGAATTTAATTATAGCGAACGTTGTTTTGACTTTTCTGAATGCTGAGTCCGTACTTCCGAAGATCATTTCTTTTCTGATTTCTTCACATTTTTCAGGCAGCCACCTCATGCTACCTTGCCTGTGCTTCCTATTTATTTCATTCGTAAGTGACTTGTTTTTCTGTATTCCTGAATTTCCCTGAACATTTTTGCACTTCTTTCTTTCGTCGAACAGCTGAAGTATTTCTTCTGTTACCCACGGCTTCTTCGCAGTTGCCTTCCTTGTATCTACTGTTTGCTTTCCAACTCCTGTGAATGTCCTTTTTGGAGATGTCCATTACTCTTCAACTGAACTGCTGACTTAGTATTCACTGTCGCAATATCTATAGCCTCAGAGAACTTCAAGCGTATCTCTTCATTTCTTAGTACTTCCGTATCCCAATTATTTGCGTATTGATTCTTCCTGACTAATCTCTTGAACTCCAGCCTACTCTTCGTCACTACTACATTGTGATCTGAGCCTATACTTGCTCTTTGGTACGTTTTATAATTAATGTCTTATTTCGGAATCTCTGCCTGAAGATGATGTAAGCTAACTGAAATCTTCCAATATCTCCCAGCCTTCTCCAAGTATACCTCATCCACTTGTGATTCTTTAACAGAGTATTCGCTGTTAATTACTGATATTAATTGCAGGATGCAATTAGTCTTTTCCTCTCTCGTCCTACTATCAAGCCCATATTCTCCCGTGACATTTGCTTCTACTCCTTTCCCTACAACCGCATCCAGTGCCCCATGACTAATATCTGAAGAAAAATTAAGACAATAATTCTCCTACAAAACACTGAGGACCGCCAAAGATGAACGGCCATTTATCACGTGCCTGTTTTCTCATAAATCTAGATGAAATACAACTGCAGTATTCTCTATATAAAATCAATAAACGCATCAGTGCACAAAACTTAGGGATGAAAATAGCTTTCGCACGATGAGTTACTGTTAAATAAAATGAATAGATGGGACTAGGACTATACGCAGAAAGAACTGCTACAGTCTAGTACAGAAGGTAACTATAAGAAATATTCAATGACAGGTTGAGAAATGATGCTACTGTTTTAAAGACATACTGCTAGATTTTTAAGACGTAATTACGCTGAAGTCAACGGGCTTCATGATGACCTCCTGGACATTATGAAAGGCGGGACATGGATCTTAAAAGGATACATGATCACCATGGACGGCAATGTTCGCCCTATTATTGTACGCCCAGCATTGTCGAGCGGGATCGTTTTGGTGGTCCAGGCACTGTGGTCTGGGAACGCATAATGCTACAGTGGCGTAACGACCGCCAAAACTTTGAACGCTGTACACCCACCGGTTAACTGGACTTTTCAAGCGTTCATTTGGCCTTGACTTCATTTTTAGAATTACGTATCTCAGTCGGTAAAAACGAAACCCTTACAGGATCACTTTGTGGTCCGTCTGTCTGTTGAGCTGTTAAGGCCTATTTCCTCAGAAACAGTCTGTTTCGTCACCCTGTTTTGCGAAGTAAAAAGCCATTTATAAAAAACTAAACTCCACAAAGTACAGTAATATGATACGAATAACATACTGACACCCCAAAATCACGTTTTTAAAAATCAAGGAATCGATTTTAACCGAAAATATGTTCACATCTTACAGTCTTCAAGAAACAAAAACCCAATGATGATGACACAGAGATGCAGAGACATGTTTGGGTAAAAAGAAAAAAAACTGTGTTTGCAAAAAGGCGGAACCCATATAATACAATGTGAGTTTGTTTAATATCTTAACAGTTTTACCTGTCTTGAAAATGAAAATAACTTATATTTCAAAATCGTTTTTGAAGACATTTTGTCTTAATTTGCTACCAATCCTGATAGTTGTTGTGCAGTGGAGTAAAAATGTAGCAGATAAACACTTAAATACGGCAATGATATGACTTTCCCCAATGCAGTGCTGTTAAATTCCAACAGAATATTTGTTCCTAGGTACAGGACCATGTTGTACCAAAAAACATTTTTTCACATTTCCCCCGGTAGCTGAGTGGTCAGCGCGACGGACTGTCAATCCAAAGGGCCCGGTTTCGATTCCCGGCTGGGTCGGAGATTTTCTCCGCTCAGGGACTGGGTGTTGTGTTGTCCTAATCATCATCATTTCATCCCCATCGACGCGCAAGTCGCCGAAGTGGCGTCAAATCGAAAGACTTGTACCAGGCGAACGGTCTACCCGACGGGAGGCCCTCGTCACACGCCATTATTATTATTATTTTCACATTTGAAAAATCCCTACTTTTCTGGAGTAAATTTTGCAATTTAAGAAGAAGACTGTATCACAAAAAAAGTGAATACTATTATTTAAAAATGAAGTAAGAAAATATATGAAACTTATATTACAGGCCTGGCTACATGTGAAAGTTTGAAGAGTATTGAGAGGTATAACACTCTCTCCTACTAACATTCATACCCATGGAAAGACTGTTTCATGGATCAAAGCTCTACGAAAGTCTTATGTTTGCCAATCGAGTGGTCTGAGGTATATGTCTCTCCCTAAGAGTGCCTTCGGAGAAAACTATAACGAACAGATATCAATGTTGGCAAGACGCCACTGGTTCAGCTTCTTGCCATCTCCATACATCGCATGTACACTGTACTTTCCTAACTCCTCTCTTTTTCAAGCTTTTTCAATAATGAGGCTCAATCGTGTTGGGGAAGGAATGTGTCAGTGGCCTGGAGTGGTTCAGTACAACCACATAAATCTGAATGTGGAGGCTTTGAGACGTCCTAAATACGAATCCAATGCCTTATACACTACTGAGTCTTGTTATCACATTATATGGCAGCTACAGTATTGGATTAGGCTCTACGCGAACTACAGACGCCGTGTTGTCGGTTTTGCCAGCATATGTTCCTGCTGATGTGTATCCCAACACTTAAAGACGAACGTTTTTGACCATTTGACATGCAACAACAATTTTTCTCTGTAATTCATTATTATTACATCAACTGACGTTGTATGGAATTGGCTTTACATTACTTCATTTCTTTGATCCCTCAAGTCGCACTTCCGCATGTCAGTGTTGATATGATTATCAGTTTATTGAATATGTAATTTTCCCACCTTTGCTTTTTTTTAATTGATGGCGTTTGTGTACATCTCGTTTAGTAATAGCAGGCGTCACAACCAAAGGGGATGGAGATGGCAGTTTTTCACACTTTTTATTCTGCACTATGATTCTGAAATCCAGTTACTTGTATCTCTAAGGTTTAGGTATTGGATTCGTGACAACGTGCACAGCAGCCACTGGAGAGCATCTTTAGTATCACTTATGGGGCATTAATAGCATTAATACAAACACTATTACCAGTATTCAAGCTCGATCGTGCTTGCTGCTTCCTTTCTCTGAACTAGTCTCATTATGTAAACATTTAAAATCCAAGATGACGAATGGGACACCCGTATTTCCCAGAAAATGCAGTATACATTCTAATACAAATTCCTCGTCTCGCCAACCAGCTACCGTAGAGTAAATACACATAAAATGTATCATAAATTTATCCTCCCACTTAAAGAGATGAGTATTGCACCACCTGCTGCAGAAACCTTACGAAAACTCAAAAGCGAGACAACAAAGGCGTCAGATTTCCTTCGCTTGCCTCTTCCGCTAGTTCTTTTTGAGACATCTGACATGAATGGCCGCGGCACACCTGGGCGCAATCTCCAATAACGTGGACTCGCCATTTACGGTCCTTCTGCAGGGTGCAGAGCAACGTGCCGTCCCGCACGGAGGGTACTTTTCGTATAGCCACTCAGTAGTGCCAACACAACGCTCCCTCACAAAAGACGAGCTACCAACTATTCACTGTGTAAAGAACGGCTTGGGACAGTGAAAATGAAAATGGGTACCCGTTAAATGGAATGAACAGGTTAGTGAGGACCCACTATGTATTGAGAGTAAACGAAAAAGGACGAGAATAGTGAATAGCGGCAGAAATAAGGGGGACGATAAAGTTACGAGGTATGTGAGGAACGTAATGAGACTGACAGCACTGCGAGCGACGTGGCAACTCTGTGTTGTACTGTTTGCGTAGACTGGTGTGTTCATCCCTACCAGACGCTCAATCCGAGTTTTAGCTCCGTACAGTCATCACGTCGGTTTTGAGAGCGCCATGAGTGAAGTTGTGTTTTTGTTGCGTGTTACGAAAACGGAACAGCGGAATTTAGAATAACGTTGTGTCATCAAGTTTTGTGTTAACCTTGGGAAATCCGCGTGTGTGACCTTCGAAAAACTGAAACAGGGCAATGGTGAACATTCCTTAGCGGGAGCACGAGTTTTTCGCTTCTCGCTCCCACAAATCATTTGTGGAAGGCCGAGAATACGTTGAAGATGAAGCTCACTCAGGGAGACCTTCAACTCGAAAAACCGACGAGAACGACGAACGTGTGCCTGTTCCGTTGAGAGCAGACCGACGATGAATAATAAGGACGATGGCTGACCTGTGAAACACTTTAACTGTACGTCAATTTTGACCAAAGTTTAGCATATGCGAAAGGTTTGTGACAAAATGGTGCTGTAAAACCTCATAAGCGAGCAGAAGGGCAGCTGGAAGAAATGTTAGCGTTGATCGTCTTGAGCGGATTGCCAATGGCCATGAATGGTTCAGTCTTGTGGTCACATGTGTTGAATGCTGGATTTTTGAGTACGATCCTGAGACAAAGCAGCAAAGTGAGGAGTGGCACCATGAGACATCTCTTTGACCGAAAAAAGTGTGAATGAGCAAATCAGAGATGAAAAGAACACTGATTTGCTTTTTTGACGGTACTGGTATTGTGCATAGAGAATTTATTCCTCTAGGACAAACTGCCAACGAAGGATTTTACAAAGATGTCATTGACAGGCTTAGGAAAAGGAAAAGGGTGAATCCCGCGAGAGCAGATATTGCCGACAATTGCATGCTACAGCATGACAACGTCCCATGACACACGGCTACTTCCAGCACAGTATTTTTGACCTCCTTTTTCACTTGATTTGATTCCGTGCGCCTTTTTACTTTTCCCAAAATTCGAAAATGCGTTGATGTCATTTTGGGTCTCTGGAGAACATTCAAAAGAATTTGAGCGACATAAAGGCTCTATCAGTTGAAGCCCTTCAGCACAGCTACCAAGTCTGGCAACAAAAACTCCGCTTGTGCACAGCTGCCGAGGGCAACTGATTTGAAAGGGACTACATTTCAGTGTGAAAACTTCGGTGGATAAAAATCAGTCTCATTACTTTTCCCACATACCTGCGTATCAGATAACCTCGTTGCACGCCACGACAGCGATGCAGTATATTGGGTGGTGCAGCAGGTAAAAAGAGCTAGGTGAGTGGTCAAAAAAATGGTTCAAATGGCTCTGAGCACTATGGGACTAAACATCTGTGGTCATCAGTCCCCTAGAACTTAGAACTACTTAAACGTAACTAACCTAAGGACATCACACACATCCATGCCCGAGGCAGGATTCGAACCTGTGACCGTAGCAGTCGCGCGGTTCCGAACTGAGCGCCTAGAACCGCTAGACCACCGCGGCCGGCGTGAGTGGTCATCATTAAGTCATAGATACAGTGAAAAGAACATTTTTAACATTTTTATGCAGCGACAGCAACTGATATTGTTTATTTAAGAATATACAGCCGACAGTTGCAGGTTAACTTTATCGTTTACATAGGTTTCAACGTTAGTAATAATGTCATCTTCAGAACCTGCAACAAGTTAATATTATAATGCACTAGTAAATTATATTACATAGGATGACCATACCTAATATAATTTACTAGCGCATTATAATATTAACTTGTTGAAGGTTCTGAAGAAGACGTTATTACTAACGTTGAAACCTAGATAAACGATAAAGTTAACCTGCAACTGTAGGCTGTATATTCTTATATAGAAAAGAACATTATTTATCCATTACGTACAGTATGGTATTCGCATTATTGTCCTGCTGCGGACAGCACTAAGGGACGCGGGCCTTGGGAGTTGGTCAGCGCAAACAGTTAGTATGCGAGGAAAGCGTCAGTGCTGACGAAGTAACGTTGTCAGCACCCGGGCGAATACAGCGCCGTGTCAGGCCCAGGCACGAGGGCCAACAAGCAGCGGCGGCGAACTCCGTGGCAAGTCGGTCACAACAGCACCTGCTCGCGGATTTGATCCGCATTTAAACGCCCTTTCTGTGCTGCTGCCGTCTCGTCGAGAGAGTTAAGGATGCTGGATTATAAGGTACTGTCGAGATACGTCAGGCTATGGGCAGGTTGTATATCTATAGGTTCGTCTGGCAAATGTATTATGTTTCATATTGTAGATCCCATTGTGGTAGCTGGAAGATGAAGATGAAAACTTGGTGACGACATATCACAAGTCGAGCCGTTCATTAGTATGCTGCTGCCTCGCCACTGCAAACATTCAAAATGGCTCTGAGCACTATGGGACTCAACTGCTGAGGTTATTAGTCCCCTAGGACTTAGAACTAGTTAAACCTAACTAACCTAAGGACATCACAAACATCCATGCCCGAGGCAGGATTCGAACCTGCGACCGTAGCGGTCTTGCGGTTCCAGACTGCAGCGCCTTTAACCGCACGGCCACTTCGGCCGGCTGCAAACATTCCGTACCCTTAGCCGGTCCCTGCTCATAACAGTTTTCGCTAACCACTACTGGGCCTCATAAAGAGTATATCCATTGTACACGTGTTCTCTAAAAATAGTGTTGCGGTGCCAGGAATTACCGTGGGCGTCCTCCTGTTCCTATCTGCTCTACGAATAATTGTATCTCGCATGCTCCCACGGTATTCTGGGTCACTGGCAACGGCGAAGCTGGTGCACCGTCATTAGTTCACAGTTTTTCCTTCCTAGTGAAATAAGCAGCACTCTCTTGTTCTGACTTACACGTTTATCCTCAGAGCCTTCCTTCTTACCAGGAGTGAGTGGATTGTATTGCACTCATAAAAGGCATAGATGATTGCACTGGCAACAGGCACAGCACATGTAGCCGTCCACAGTTGGTTTCAAACTTTGCCGCGAGTTAGAATAGTAGAAGGGCTTTCATATCCAGAAATATAATCAACGCTACAGTTGTTGACAGCTCTTTCTGCAACCTTCATATTCATGCCTCAAGTTGCTTCCCACGCACGGCATAGTACACACATACCTGTAATTCTGCTGTCTGGCCTCCTGCATCCCCCACATTTTTGTCCAGCGTTTATCGAAGTCCCGCAACAGACAATGTGGTGCTCAGTAGTGTAACTGGGGCTGAATTATGGCTAAATCTCTGTCCGCTGTATTGGTCTTCATATTTACGAGGTGCGTTCAATAAGTAATGCAACATATTTTTTTCTTGGACAGTTTCGACTGAAGAAAAGCGGAATCTGTTGTAAGACATCGTCGAATATTCCTACATAAGCCTCTAGAGTTTCAAGGAGTTCCGACAGGTGGTCTGTCGTGGAGGTGCGTTCCAAGCGGACAACTGTCACTGAGTTTCTTTTGTGCAGAGAAATATGGAATGATCATGTGGCATTGTTGGCCAGGAGGCACTATCCGAGGATGTTCTACCGCCGTCTCGCAAGACTTATTTCAGGCGACGCCACATTGGGCGACTTCTGCGTCTGTGATGATGATGATGATAATGATGTTGAGGACAACACAACACCCAGTCCACGGACGGAGAAAATCTCCGAACCTGCTGCATGGTAGGCATACATCTTACCACTCAGCTAAACAGGCAGACAGTGTGCAGTGGCATAAATTGTTATCAAAGTTGTTCAAAAATGTTGAAATCTGTGTGAAATCTTATGGGACTTAACTGCTAAGGTCATCAGTCCCTAAGCTTACACACGACTTAACCTAAATTATCCTAAGGACAAACACACACACACACACACACCCATGCCCGAGGGAGGACTGGAACCTCCGGTGGAACCAGCCGCTCAGTCCATGACTGTAGCGCCTTAGACCGGTTTTTTTTTTCGTTGCTGATCGTTGTGTTTGGTCGTTGCGGACGTCACATGACATCCAGTCAAGTTCGTTTTTTTTTATCCTTCCACTCAGTTTTTTATTACAGAGGCCAACCAGCTCTCTGACTGAATTCGGCTAATCCCGCGCGGCTATCAAAGTTGCCTTCTCTGCCCACTGCAACCCAAGGGTGTTAGCCTTCCGAAAAACTCACATGCTGTTAACTATCAAACGCACACCAGGACAGCCCGCCATTCATCGAACCTGCCTCGCGGTTCAAACCTCTACCTAATGATCGTGCAACGATCGAAAGTCTTCAGTACAACAGCGTACGCGCTCGGGCACGACAGGATTTCAAAGTCATCGTCAGGAAGACGTGCTAGTCTTATGCCTTTACAATTCTTCTTGCGCTGTAGGATCTCAGCGATTACAATAGTGAACAAAGTAAAATTGTAAGCATGGAATTTTTAAAGAACGTGTGCTCCATAAGAAGCACGTTACAATCAATGTTAGTTTATCGCTGAGAAATATGGAAAAATATTTGCGTTGCGGCTCTACACCTGTTTATGTTACCCTGTCTTACGTTTTCTTTCAGTTCTTTTGATAAGGTCGACGCCTCGATTATAGACTTTCATTAGGTTGCAGGCACTTCACCGTATCTCCGCTACTGAGTTTTAACTCGGAAATTTCAAGTACTAGCCTGAATAGAATGGATTTCACTTTATTGAGTGATTCGAGTTATTTTATTCCGTAAGTACTAAATTTATTACTCTATAGATATGCTCTGTGTCCCTGGATTTCTTTACAAGTAGAGCTCCGTCAGTGAATTGCAGTCACCGATATGAAACAGGACAGGCTAATCGATAGAAAGAACTTTTAAACGGTCTGAAATTCCAGTTTATCTGATTTTATTAACTTTGGCAGTTGGCTTATTGTCCTAGATCTTCTGCGAATACCGGTGACCTAAGTTTTATGGCATAGCACACGAGATATTATTTCATAAACCTGCCAGAAAAGCAGTTGTTCACTGCAATTGCTTCTGTCACCACAACTTGCTATTTACCACTGTTTGTTTCTCATCTTTGACTTCCTTTCTCGCTTATTCTGACTATCAATAAAATTTCGACGAGTGAGACTTCTTTTGTCGGAAAAAGGATTCAAATCTGAGTGGTATACGCACTGCTGTTCACTGAAACTGCTACACAACGAGGGCGGAATATATCGCACATAATATTTACATGAGATTTGCTTCATGACTCGGAATGGAAATGATTATTGTTGCAATTAGAGTTGCGCAAATCCGAAACTATGGTTCGGTAATTTAGTACGATACATAAATTAAGTAGTTAGTGGTAGGATTATAGGTAATATTGGTAGCACTGGTAGGAAAGGAAACCTAAACCACTACATGAGAGAGGAACTGGGAGCCGATGAATTCTCTTTTTTTTTGTTTGTTTTGCACTTAATTACAACCGCACATCGTTCAGTGTTAGTCATAGTGTATTTTATGTCCTTATATAATATAACCTACATTTTGTAATTTAAAAAAAAAATATTTGCTCACGTAACTTCTGCGCTTTTATCTAACCAGTAGAATTATTTTTGATGAAAGTTCAGTTTACACGCACAAACACAAAAATATCAGTGTAATTATTGTTGTTATTTTGTAAGCAATAGAACGTCCTTTATCATGAACATAGGCAAGGATTTCTTGTTATAATTGATAAGGGCGGAAGTTGTTTAGCAGCAATAGAAACATGTTTTAAATAAGCTCGATGAAGTATTGAAGAGATGTTTGATATGCTTTTGTTTTGCATTTCTTTTTTTTAACCTCTTTTGAGGAAACTGAATTTTAGCGCTGTATGACAAATCTGTATTTTTTATGCTACAACACTCGTCTGCTTCACATTAATGATCAATAATTTTCGAATAAAAGCTGAAGTAAACAATCACAGTTTCAATTTTGCTATAAATGTTGTTTATTTTTAAGTAACAACGAGGAAGATAACTACGTAGGACAAAAATGTTCGGTAGGTTACGTGACCCTTTATATATCGACACTCCGTTTCTAGACGGTTCACCGCTTCCGATTTATTGGGGAATTTAGTAAGACATGGTCGCATACGCAAACAAAAGAATCGAAATGAGGTAATGACCGACAGGTATCTATGACATCTAACGTACAGGTAACGCTGTTATGATCTTAATTGGCCAAAGATACACGAAAAACTATCGAACTCTGCGCCTACTTACAACACTCTGCGGTAGCCTGCACTAGTTTTGCTGCTGTAATTGCAGCTCAGTCGTACAACGTACACGGCAGTAAATCCATCTGTCTAGTGAGGAAATATTATGCAGATGATTGCTCGATAAGAAATCTGGTCTACTTTGATACAATGAGCTTTCTCGACTGCTGCTCTGTCGAAGTCTTTCTCAAAATCTCTGATCCCTTGAAAACATCTGGTGATGATAGCCAGGACAATGGCATGTCACCACTCGCCAGCCACTATGGTTCATTGGCATAGAGCTGAATCACCACTGAATGACTAAATCTTACCTGTCAAACAGGCTGAACTGCTCCCGATGCCCAGTCATTTTAGTGCCATGGCGGGTGCAGGATGTGGCAGCTCTGTCCGCTACAATGGACCTCCTCTGTACCACCAAGTCACAATCAAATTTAATCCTGTATTGCTCCTTATACAGTGTATATGCACAACAAGTAAAATTTAGCTATTTTCTCGCCATCCTGATTTTGCAATGTTAATGGCAAGCAGTACAGCTTCCATGGAAACAAGCAGTGCCGTCTCGTAACCACTTGACATTCAGATACACTTTTTTAGGGCTGTAGGTGGGAATGGGTCCTTTTATGCAGCACTAATTGGACCTGCAGGCAGTGAAGGCCAAGAGATGTATTGGGTTGGTGCGTAACTTCGTAGGCCTTTTGCATAAGTATAGAGACTATAGTCATCAATAATATACTCTCATTCACTTTTCACGTCTACCAACGATGGGGTAACTTTTTGATTCCAAGACTTTAGAAATCACGTGGTTTTGAGCCCAAGAACTCTCGAGCCACTTTCGGATCTCATTTTCATCCGGAAAGGAAATTCCTCAAAGGATGTGTTGTGGCGTAACAAGCTAGTCACGCCACACTGAGGAGGAAGCCGAAAGGCACGCGTACACACACGCCGACTGGCGTCAAGTCTGGAACAGGATAAGTTATGACTGCTATAAAGAAAATACGTAGCTTTGGTATATACTTAACTTTTAATGCTTCCTTTGGTACATCTCTCTGGACTATACAAATGAGACTCGTAAGATACATGCACTGTGACAATTGGCGCCTTGCTAAGTCGTAGCCATTAACTTAGCTGAAGGCTATTCTAACTGTCTCTCGGCAAATGAGAGCAAAGGCTTCGTCAGTATAGTCGCTAGCAACGTCGCCGTACAACTGGGGCGAGTTCTCGTACGTCTCTCGAGACCTGCCGTGTGGTGGCGCTCGGTCTACGATCACACAGTGGCGACACGCGGGTCCGACATGTACTAATGGACCGCGGCCGATTTAAGCTACCACCTAGCAAGTGTGGTGTCTGGCAGTGACACCACAGGATGTTCAATAGAGAGCAGAAAAGGTGAAAATATCTCATTTTCATCTGGAAAGGATGTTCGTTGAAGGATGTTCGACAGAGAGGAGAAAAGGTGAAAATGTGAGAGCGCAAGATCAACTCCTGTGTAGCGTTTATGTCAGTCTAGCAAAATGCAGGTGGGAGTTAATGTGGAACAGCATCGCTTCGCGCAGCCTTCCTGCTCGTTGTTCTTGGACTGCGTCTTCAGTACGTCTCAGTTGTTGACAATGTATGTCAGCAGTGGTGCCTACACCTCGGGGAAACAATTGGTAGTACACCGTACCGTCGAGAATGCGCGCAGATCTCTATACAGGAAGCTGCTGCTTCGTTTGGGCTCAACCTCTGTTTTATTTTCCTTACGTTAGCGTGAAGACACCATTTATCGTCACCAGTAACGATGCAGGACAGGAACGGTCGGTGTTCACGAGCCACCTGATGACGAACAAGCAGAGATGCACGAATGGCCTCCCACCGATATTTCTGATTTGGCTTGGAGCATGCGGTACCCATACAACCGATTTTTGAAACTTCCCCATTGTATACAAATGTTGCACGACAGTGGAATAATAACAGTTCGTCACATTTGCCAGTTCTCGAGCATACTGACGTGGATCGTTGTGAATTACCAAATTTAAACCACTTTCGTCAAACCCGAAAGGTCTTCCTGAAGGTGAAGTGTTACTAATATTAAAACTATCCTCTTTAATACATGAAAACCATTTTCTTGCTGTGCTCTGTCCAAAGGCATAATCGCCATACACGATATAACTTTTGCTGGTTGTCTTCGCTGCTCTCACCCTTCTACAGAACTCAAACAGAAAAATATGTCGGGAATGTTCCGATTTCTCCACTTCACACTTTTCTAGCGTCCACAGCTGCACGCACTATCTCGAAATGACATAATGACAATACGTAAACTCAAACAGCAACTGTGAACTAAAAAGTGACCATCGATAAATTAGTTCATATCTACCATAAAAAAAACCATGCAAAATCAAACCGCTATGAACTTATGCACGAGCTTAATAATAGAAACAGAGCCTTGTCTACTAGGCTGAAGGAGTGGTGTAGATCTACCAGACGGATTGTGTTGTGATGAGGAACAAAGCACTGAACTGGCTTAGTTACGTCGATACCGCAAACAAGAGAACAATGTACGAAGGTATCAAACGAGTATCTTCTTTAATATCTGTACCAGAGAGAAAATGGAGGCAAATCTTACCCCACCGAACACAGTAACACCTAACTGTTATTTCCTCCGAACTCAAATTGTGTTACTGCCCTGACCCTACCCACGCTGCAATGGCCGCGAAGTATTTCGTATCTTAACTCTGGTTAAATTGCTGAACGTAAGTTAAACAGCTAGGGCGATTATTATGTGGAACATCTATTCCAGAGCGTGATATATTGTTGTGAGTGACCAGGGTGCTGCGTGAGTACGTCTCTACGGAGTATGCTATCTATGCTGAGTATGCTATCCATTAAGTAATTTATATTCACGCAACTGCGCTTTACTACGTCAGCCGTGGCATACGATTATGAACCATTATTTTGTCCACTATTGCCTGTAACCACCATCACATTTATCATTTACTTCTGCATTGGCCTCAGCCACTCGTAGAGTTTTAATGATACCGTAAACATACAAATTAAGAGAGGAGGTGCAATTACCTAACTAAAATATAATAATAGAGATATGTGTGGAAAAATGGGCTTTTGATAGCAATAAAAATCAGTGGAGTGCTTATCCATCTATTCTTAGATGGGCTACTTTTTTAATGGTGACATGTCATTTAATAATGTGTAAAACAATGTTTGCCTGAGACAAATAGTATCTAGGGTCCTTGACTGGTGACAGTTGTTTTCATGTGATGAAAGACATACTGTAATGGTGACTGCGAACTCGAAGTTCCTTTTGCACGTCTTCGTGCTATTTCTGAATCTTTTACACGTAAAAACGATGTGATGGACATCGGCTATATTGGAAACTTCCTACGGGTAATACGGATCATCCTTTCCGTTTATGTTATGTTTCGATAAAACGCACGTTCTTGCCTCATCCTAATGCGGTACCCAGTATGCTGTTTACGGAGAATAAATGTTAAAAAAAAAAAAACACGTTTTTCGTTGGATGAGAGATAAAGCAACAGCACTGAGGTTCCTAAAAACTAACTTCACAGCCGTGCTGAAAAACTGGAAGACTACAACCCTGTGAAACAAGCGGCATAAAATAATACAGCTCATGACGTCTACGTACTAACAGAGGTACGACCGTTGCTGATCTGCTTTCCGATCTAATAGATGGCAGTTCTCTAACGACTAATAACTCTACAGCACTGGCGGGTAAATTGGCCACCCTATAATTTCCGCCAGATGGTAGGAGGCACGTAATTGGCTTTCACGAGCATGGCAGTCTGAGGCAAAGAACTGATTGCTATTTCTTCAAAAAACGCGTTTACATAGGTACTGAGTTCTCGATTCATTGCTGCATGTCCCTAGACTCAATCTACGTACCAAATCATGGTGAAGTGTTTGAAACTGGCATTAGTGGATGCTGCATGGGCTATATGTGAAGCGGTGTTCGCCTCTGGAGTCCCAAGCTGCGAGAGAGATTTTACAGTTATAGAGAAACGAGGAGGGAGGGACAGTGTCATTGTTCCGCAAGATTTATTCAAGACTGTTGAGTCATTCCATATAATTACAATGCGTACAACTGACGTACCTGCCATTAACTGTGCTACTGCATTATTATCAATGCAGCCATGTGAAATCTTCAAAAGCAGTGAGATCAGAATATCTCCTACTACTCCGTCTTATATTCATCCATCCAGCTATTAAAAATTTTTCCTCGGAAACAGAAGAACGGAAACTCTTCAGTGTATTCAGAAGAAGAAAGAAAACGTATCATACATGCCACACCGTATTTCATCTGAAAGATCAGCTGTGTTTATCAATTGCAAAACAAAAAGACCTGTTGACGATGTTGTTGCTTTCCCCCAAACTTTGCTACATATGATCACAAGAACAGTGGTATTCACGAAACAGAGGTCAGTACTCAGAGATTTTTTCTTGAATTGAATTTTGTTATTGTCCTTCAATAAATTCAAAAGACACGAGAAATGATTTTGTTGACCACAGCTCTACTAGTTAAAGTATTTTCGCTGTGTTTGTGTACGCGTATTATCACTAACAAACCGTAGCGTTTCTTTATTAATGACACATGAAACAAAAACTTTCGTATTGGCCCTTAGAACGTTCTAATATATTATTTTTTCTAGTTTCTTTCAATCCTTTTTGCATTGGCTAAGTTTGCAACATGGTTCGGCGTTATCAGAACATCTTCTCTGTTTTTAATACAAGTAAATTATGTACAAAGAGAAATACACCGTTTTCTGTTTCATATGACAAGTCTTAGATTTGGCGCATAAAACTATATGAGTATCCACTATTCAAATGCACTGAAAAACAGCACAACTGCTCTAAATCATGTTTTGTCAAGTCTGATTAAGACGCATTCAGGTGCGTGACTTAGACAACTACCGTATTCCATCGTGAATAAGTGATACAATTAATGCTCACTGGGCATACAGTGGCCAACGACATCCCAGACCTGTGAATTATCTATTCTATAAAGTTGCACTACTTTGTGTAACCATTGTGTTAAAGCGACTGATGATTAAATTACATATTAACCCTCGAAATACCAGGGATGGGGGGGGGGAGGGGGAAGTAGGGAAGTACCTTATGCCCACCTTTTGAAAATATTGAAATCTACGCAGGTACTTCATTTTTTAAAATTTTGTAAAAAATATTTTTGTCTTTAATGAAGTCTCCTTCCAGATTCTATGATTGTTTTACAATTTTCATTTAAGCTTAAGAGAGTTGGTCATGAAGTCTCTCCCCCTTGCGACTTCCCACAACGGTCATCTTATTCCACAAATAAAAGCGTTACGTGACCTTAGAGCACAAGGACATTATACTTCTATGGATGCCAGCAACAATGGTCACAAGAATGATTCATTTCCCTTTGGACACACACAACTAAAATCACTTAAGAAAGACAAGTCTTCCGGTCCAGATGGTATACCAATCAAGTTCCTTTCAGAGTATGCAGACACAATAGCGCCTTTCTTAGCAATCATATACAACCGCTCACTTGACGAAAGGTCGGTTCCTAAAGACTGGAAAGCAGCACAGGTCACAACAATATTCAAGAAAGGAGTAACCCATTGAATTACAGACCCATATCAATGACCTCAATTCGCAGTATGAGTTTGGAGCATATACTGTACTCGAACATTATGAATCACCTTGAAGAAAATGACTTATTGAAACATAACCAACACGGAATCAGAAAATATCGTTCTTGTGCAACGCAGCTAGCTCTTTATTCCCATGAAGTAATGAGTGCTGTCGACATGGGATCTCAGATCTATTCCATATTCCTAGATTTCTAGAAGGCTTTTGATACCGTTCCTCACAAGCGACTATTAATCAAATTGCGTGCGTATGGAGTATCGTCTCAGTTGTGTGATTGGATTCGTGATTTCCTCTCAGACAGGTAACAGTTCGTAGTGATAGACGGTAAATCATCGAGTAGAACAGAAGTGATATCTGGAGTTCCGCAAGGTAGTGTCATAGGCCCTCTGCTGTTCCTGATTTACAGAAATGATCTAGGTAATAATCTGAGAAGCCCCCTTAGACTGTTTGCAGATGACGCTGTAATTTACCGTCTGGTAAAATCTAGACGTTTAATTCCAATTATAAAATCGTCTATAGGGAATTTCTGTACGGTGTGAAAAGTGGCAATTGGCACTAAACAAAGTAAAGTGCGAAGTCATCCACATGGGTACTAAAACAAATCCGACAAATTTTCGGTATACGGTAAATCGCACAAATCTGAGGGCTGTCAATTCGACTACATACCTAGGAATTACAATTATGAGCAACTTAAATTGGAAAGACCAAATAGATAATATTGTGGGAAAGGAAACAAAGACAGCGCTTTGTTGGCAGAACGCTTAGAATATGCGACAAACCCACTAAAGAGACAGCCTACATTACACTTCTCCGTCGTCTGCTGGAATATTGCTGCGCGGTATGGGATCCCTACCAGGTAGGATTGAGGGAAGCATTGAAAAAGTGCAAAGAAGGGCAGCTCGTTTCTTATCGTGCAATAGGGGTGAGAATGTCACTGATATGGTACGCGAGTTGGGGTGGCAGTCACTGAAACAAAGGCGGGTTTCTTTGCGGCGAGATCTATTAACGAAATTTCAATCACCAACTTTCTCTCCCTACATAGGGAGAAATGATCATCATAATAAAATAAGAGAAATCGGAGCTCGAACGGAAAGATTTAGGTGTTCCTTTTTCCCACGCGAAATTCGAGAGTGGAATGGTCGAGAAGTAGTATGAAAATGGTTCGATAAACCCTCTGCCAGGCACTCGTGTGAACTGCGGAGTAACCATGTAGATCTAGATGTAGATGCGGTTCTTTATTGTTTGCTGTTCAGTGTTAAATACAACTGTAATTGAAAATGTATCGACAATCACTTACTAACAGAGAAATATCACAGATTTTGGAAGAATCTGTAGATTCTCAAATTGAATTTGATGAAACTGACGATGTAGTGAGTGAATATGAAGAGGAAGTTGTTGTGTGCGAGGACGTGGACAGTGATAGATACTTACAGACGCTGAAGATGAACTCTGGGCACCTCAAGCTGATGACGACGCAGCTTGCGAGGTTAGTGACAAGTATATTACAAGCACTGGAGAAATTTATAGCTCCAAATCTCCTCAAACTAGAAGACGAATAGCACAAAACATAGAAGTCTTAAGAGACGAAGGTAAGTAGGAACAATAAGAGAATCATTTGAAAAGTTTTTGTCTTCAGAAATTGTCAACTTCATAATAAAGCGTACCAATGAAGAGGCATTGAGGCAGAAAATACCAAAGACAGACAGACTTGAATTCGTGGCATATGTAGGGCTACTTATCATTATGGGGAAGGAAAACGACAGTAAGTCACCTGTTACAGATTTATGGTCCTACACTTCAGGAAGGTTTGTTTATACTGCTACCATGAGCCACACCAGATTCTAGCAGCTTAATAAAATAGTAAGATTTGTTGACAGAGAGTCGCGAAGAGATCGCAGGAAACGTTATAAATTTGTTGCAGTATGAGAAGTTTCTGATAAAATAAATGAATTACTGCCAAAATATTATTCTGTTTGGATGCACACTGTTACAGATGAAATGTTTCGTGGCAGTTGTCCCTTCACGGTCTTCATGAAGGAAAAATATGGTAAATACGGTATACTTACATGCATTCTCGCAGACATTAAAACCAGATTTGTTATCATCATGGAGCGTTATGCTGGGAAAATAAATCATGGTACACAACAATCAAATTCCGCTGTAGCTGTGGTCAAACGCCTGTTGGTTCCTATGCATAATTCAGGGCGAAATGTCACCACAGACTCATGAAGTGATTTGGCCGAAGGTCTATGGAGGAATCACTAGCTAACTCTCGGGGGAACATTACAAGCTAATAGGAAACATATACCTCAAGAACTGAAAGATATCTCAAGACGAGAACTATATTCTTGTAAATTTGTTTTCAGTGATACTAGTATTGGAAATATTCCAATCGCAATTGTGTCTTATATCTCCCATGAAAAACCCAAAATAAATCTGCTGTTTCTGCCATCTCAACATTATGACGCTACAATTGGTTCACCTACTAACACTAAGAAGAGAACAGTTATAGATTTGTATTACAACGAGAATAAAGATGGCGTTGATACGATAGATCAAATGATGAAAAAACATTCAACTAAGAGGGCTACAAAAGATGACCGTTATCTGTTTTCTATACTCTTGTGGATATAGCAGGGGTAAATAGCTATAAACTATTTTTGTCAAACTTCCCGGAGTGGAATAAGAAAAACCTAATAAGTAACGACTTTTTCTTCAAGAACTGGGACTACAGCTCACCAAATTATACATTGAACAAAAGGTTACAAATATTGCATTACTGCCAAAGTCTGTGAGGGTATGCTGGGGTGGAAAATCAAGCAGAACATCGGTGCAAAGGAATGTCATGGAGGTAAAGGTAGATGTCATTTGTGTGTTAGTGAAAGCCGCTCAAAAGCAGAAAAGTACAACAAAGTGAACAAAATAGCAATAATCTGCAATAGCTGTAAGAAATACAACTGTGGTAAACACAGCAAAAACATTGTTGTGTGTTCCAAGCGGGAAGTACATTCCTGAAGAAAGTGGTGACTGTACTTCACTGGTACTATAACGACTTTTACTATTACTTTTTCTCAAGATAATTAGACTTACTAAACTCAAATGGCGAAGTAAGTGAAGGATATAAAATGCATTTTTGAAAATACTTTTAAAAGAAGTATTCAGGTTGTGAATCCTGATTATGCATAAATAGATCTTTCAAATGTATTTTATTAATGTAATTCAAGATCTATTAATGAATTTTATTTGTTTTTTTAATTTTTTATGGAGGGCAGAAAGTATCCCCCCCCCCTCCCCACCCCTTGGTAATGCACGTTACTGAAAATGGCTTGATATTGTGAGGGTTAATACGAAACACTTGTCATAATTTTATCCTGATATCTTCACGAAAAATTTACAGTGCAGGCGCAAACTACATACTCATAGATCTGTTAATCACTATAACTTTTTCTTATTTTAATATTTCAAATGAAGGACGTACACAAAACTTTGCAAATACATAGTAGTAGTAGTGTAGTATTCTGCCTTACGGCAGGTTTTGTCATGGGTTAAGTCTCCTCCACTTTTGTCTGTCCATAGCCAGTCTTTTCATTTCTGAATATTTGCCTCCTTTGATATTGTCCAGCATTTCATATCTTCCTTATCCTCTTCCCCTTTTTCTCTCCATCATTCCTTCTATTCCTTCCTTCAATGAACAGTCCCTCCTCAAACAATGTCCAATCCAGTTCCGTTTTCTCTTTCTGATGGCTTTCAGCATGTTCCTTTCTTCTCCAACTCTTCTTAATACTTCTTCATTCCTTACTCGGTCTTCCCATTTCATTTTTTCCATTCTTCTCCATATCCACATCTCTAGTGCCTCCAATCATCTTTCATTTTCCTTCCTCAATGTTCAGGTCTCCGCACCATATATTGCAACGCTCCAGATGTAATATTTGGCAAGTATTTTCCTTAGATCTTTCTTTAGTGGTCCACAAAGTAATTTCTGTTTCCTCTTGAATCCTTCTTTTGCCATTGCAATTCTTTCCCTAATTTCTGTTGAGCAATACGTATCATCCATTATTACACTTCCAAAGTAATTGAAATTATTCACTTACATAAGATTTCATATGCAAATTTCAGTCCTTTTTCATGCTGCACCAACTATATCAACAACGTTAGCATTTCCTACATAGATCTGATATAAAAGGAAATTATGTCATTTTTTTTTAAATTTGTGAGCCATTCGTCATTTGTGCCGAATCTTTCAGGGTCTAGACCAACAGCAAGTGACATAGCCCTTCCTTTGAGCTGATAAAAGTCTATGCTTTGTCTTCTACATTGGCAAGACTGTTTGGATGAACATCCTTAAAGGTGCGGACACTCAGTTTGCTGAGTCTGCTTTCTCTCTGCTTATGATACTTTTCGGCAGTCTTTCCTTTCTTTTTCAGGGTTATCGACAACGTGGATGGTGGAATTGCGAAGGCTTTCGTTACATTCCTCTTTTTTCACTTCGGAGAAGTCAAAAACCCCTTCTTTACGTGGAAGTAAAAATCTTGTTCCTCTTTGACTTTTACAGCTGATTTATTTACTATTGTACAGAAAATTATGCAAAATTCAAGGTGTGATGCGGAAGAGACGTATGATGAAACAAATATGTATTTAAATGACGAAACAATTCTGATTACGAAATGTTACATGGTCGCTCACTTGGAATCACAATGTGTTTGAGGTTCGGTCTGTTATGAAAATGGCTTCGATTTTTAGAGTTGCCCAAATTCCATAGCATATCCTCGATTTATCGACGTTTCTTCAGGGGAATTGACAAGAAGTTCGACTTATCAATGAATTCGACCTATCGCTATTCGAATTAATAATTAAAGCCATTTCGTAAACACTTCACAATTACACTCCGCAAGCAACTTGACGATGTCTGGTGGAGGGTATTTATGTTACCACTAAATGATGCCTCCTTCCCTGTTTCATTCGGGAATATCGCGTGGCAAGAGTTGTCAATATACCTCCTAATTAGCTCTAATTCCACGATTTTACTCATTGTAGTCATCGCTGGAGTCTGTTAAGCATCTCCGTAGTGCTATGACACAGACCAAGCTGTTCATTCTACGAAGTCCATTTGCCGTAGTATAATGTGATGTGGAAAGATGGTGAAGTGGGCGATCCAATAAGTAATGCAATACGTTTTTTTCCTGATAGCTTGTTGGTTTTATTCAGGATTCCAATACACTATATTATTCCCCAAACTTCTGGCATAAAGACTCTATTTTTCCACTTAATCTCCGTTGAGGACCTTACGCCGCCCTACTAGGAGCAACTGTATGTCCTCGTAGTACCACTACACTGGTGTATGTGGGAGCCAATGTCTTGCTATACAAGTAATGCGTTGTTATGGACAATTTCGTTTGCATTTTTGTGACAACGAACACGTTGAAGTCATTGCTTCAGTTTCCTGTAGGTAGCACAATATGTTTCCGAGTTGCACCGTAAAGAAGGACGTCAAACAGAATAACCCATTCAGAGCTCTAGAAGACGGTCGCCATGACTTTGAGGGCTGTGTGTGCGGCTTTGAACGTTTTCTTCGGAGGTGATACGGCACCATTCCATGGATTGCCGTTTTGTTCCCGTTCGAAGTGATGAACCCATGTTTCATCGCCTTACACGATGTTACACATAAATTGGCATGACCAGTCTCGTAACGCGCAAGTAATTCCGCGCAAATGGTCCTTCGTTGCTCTTTATGGTCTTGCGTTACGTGGCGACGAACCCAGCGGGCACACACCTTTCAGTACCGAAACTGTCGGACGAGTGTGTCAGAAGTACCAACGGAGACGTCCAGTTGTGCAGCAAGGTGTTTGACTGTGGTCGATCGATCACCTCGAATGAGAGTGTCCGCACGTTCGCACGTTGTGGCCGTCGCCGCCGTGTGCGTCTGGCCGGCACGCGGGAGGTGGGGCAGGTTTGTGTGGCCTTATTGCGATCATGACTGACGCCTCGCCCAACGATTCCTCGTGCTTTTGTTCGCTGCCACTTGTCTATGGACATTCTGCAAGCACCTGCGAATATCTGTGATCGTGTGATCTTCCGCCAAAAGAAACTCAGTGATAGTTCTCTGCTTTCAACTCACCTCCATTACAGACGCCACCCACCGGAGCTTCATAAAATTAAACGGGCTGAAGCGAGACTACTCCACCATGTCCCACAACAAATTCTGCATTTTTTTCTCCTGAAACTGGCAGAGAAGTCTACTGTATATTGGATGACTTTCCTCGACTGAAAGGAGAATCTACGTAATAGTGCTGCCGTACGGCAAATAATGAAGATTGTAAATAGCTCCTTGGGAAAGGCCTAGAAGCAGTTTACGAAGGAGATGGACGAGAGTAATCGGACGTATTGCGTTACATGTAGTTGCTTTGGAAGCCCCTAGTTCATCGGCACTGAGGTCTTCAGAGGACGCCTCGTTTGAGACGCCGAAGTAGCGCCAAGTTCGGCGGGTCTGCTTCCTCCTCTTCTCGGCGAAACTCTGCCGTCATCTCCCCCACGTTCCCCCTTCCCCTCCCCCTCCCGTCCCCACCCCAAGCCCCACCGCTCCCCCACGCGGACCGCCCCTGGTGGGCAGACTGTGGCACGAGGACTATAATACGACGGCCGCCTGCTGTCGCCAGCCGGCGCCTATATATATGTGGCTCGGAGCCGCCCACGCTTCGCCAGAGTGTTTTGAGTCACCTGCAGGCAGCAGCGTTTAGCTCGGCGCGATAAATGATTTGCCGAAACCAATAACCCCGTCGCCGCCACCGCCGCCACAAGCTTTCCTCTGCCCGGCCTGTTTTCTCTTCGCCGGAGACAAAGCGGTCCCGGGGCGAGACAGGAAGGCCGCGGATTCCGGGCAAGTGGATGCCTACATTCTGTCCCACCGGCCGCGCCTGACGGATGGCGCCGCGTTACGGGGGAATCGGCGCGAATTCTCCAGGGCGACGTGCCAATTTCCTGCAGAGCCAACACGGTAGCAGCTGTACTGGCAGCGCCATTTATCGGGTATCGACTCGAAGTTCAAGGCAAGACTTTCGTTTACACACAGCTCCCCTTATGCTTCCTTACAATTCTCTTCCCATTGATTCACTCCGTCACTGCATGTTTTGTCATTTACAGTAAACAATACTATTCTCTGGTCGGTCTGCTTTCGAGGAACAGTATCTCGAAAATATTTTGCCTCTTAGAAGGATTTCACACTCCCGTTTGGGGGTGTCTCGCTGAAGTGTCCTATCCTACCCGCTCTGTGAGTTGTTAAACAGCCTAAGACAATATACCGGGTGATCAAAAAGTCAGTATAAATTTGAAAACTTAATAAAGCACTGAATAATGTAGATATAGAGGTAAAAATTGACACACATGCTTGGAATGACATGGGGTTTTATTAGAGCAAAAAAAAAAAAAACAAAGTTCACAAAATGTCTAACAGATGGCGCTGGGCAGCAAAACGTTTTGCAGCTGCTACCGTGACGGGTGAGAGGTACGCCGATATGTTACAGAATCGCATCATCTCCAGCCTGTCTGATGAACACCTGCTGGAACGTACGACGTTTATGCAGGATGGCGCTCCAGCCCATATTGCTAGACGCGTGAAAGATCTCTTCCGCGCGTCGTTTGGTGATGATCGTGTGCTTAGCCGCCACTTTCGTAATGCTTGGCCTCCCAGGTCCCCAGACCTCAGTGCGATTATTGGCTTTGGGGTCACCTGAAATCGCAAGTGTATCGTGATCGACCGACATCTCTAGGGATGCTGAAAGACAACATCCGACGTCAATGCCTCACCATAACTCCGGACATGCTTTACTGTGCTGTTAACAACAATATTCCTCGACTACAGCTATCGTTGAGGAATGGTGGCGGACATATTGAGCATTTCCTGTAAAGAACATCATCTTTGCTTTGTCTTACCTTATTATGCTAATTATTGCTATTCTGATCAGATGAAGCGCCATCTGTCGGACATTTTTGAACTTTTGTATTTTTTTTCTTTCTAATAAAACACCATGTCATTCCAAGCATGTGTGTCAATTTATACCTCTCTATCTACATTATTCCGTGATTTATTCAGTTTTCAAATTTATACTGACTGTTTGATCAGCCGGTAGTTTCTACCAGATTACCCATACTTTGTTGTCCACCTGTCTATTCGTATGTTGAGACCTCGTTTTCTCAGGTAGAAGTAGAGGTATCAAACTGACATTTAAGTTAAATACTGATGTTCACAGTATCTAACAGAAAATTTAATGATGAAACAGTGTGGTAAGTATCTAAGAAAATGAAAATTATTTAATTTGGGAATTTATAATGAAAGGAATTATTATAATATTAAATGAAACTGACCTTGTCTCGTAAATGCTCACTCGCAGTAGCTATACATTACGTGTCGAGATTGTGTTCACGTCTAATTTATTTCACTGCACCACAACTAGATCTCCTTCCAAATGAATTTCGCAGTTAAGCCCTGACAATGTCTCACATGCGACGGACGCTCGGTTCTGCTCTGTATCGGCGTAGCAGCCAACGACCATGCTGTTGCGACATAAAAACCTGAAAGGGAAAAGCGCTGTGCTGCGTAGTGTAATTTATCGCTTGTCAAGAAAGACAACAAACACTTTATCCACTCGTTCTGTTCATTTCCTGACAATGCTTTTATTACATATTGCATTCGAAATGTATTCCAGTTGCATCTAATTTACGGAAAGGGAGAGGATGATTATAAATGATAAATGAAATGAAATCATAATATATTTAATTTTCTCAGAATTGCAAATCTAACTTCTAAACCCCTTTTAAAAAAGTTACTAATTTTTTTAACCCTATCACAGACCCTAAGCATTACTGAAATATTAAACTGCTATCAGTTTTACTTCTAAACACTGAAGAATGAAAATTAACACACTGCAATAATTGCTATACGCACACTAAGCAATGTGACATAAACCTTTTGGTTGCTGAGTCGTTTTTGCGCCAAAATAAACTTCCACCAATGTTTGCCTCACTAATTCAGTTCTTAGATATTCTCCACTTCTCAAAATTTCTCATCTTCAAAAGGCAAACACTTTCTGTGTCCAGAGCTGCTCTGCTACGTCACATCTCGCCCAAGACTCGACTGCGACTCTTCCTCCCTGTTGTTGCTGTTATGTCTACCGTATGCTCTTTTACTCAACAATGATTTTCTTGGTACTCAAAGACAATGTAGATGAAGATGTACATGTAGATCCTTTCATGTAGCCAAGCATTACAAATGTATCAGTGGAAGTTAACGTCTTTGCAATCGATACGTTACACAAATTGACTGACAAACTCGTACTATGGAAAATTATGTCTCACTAGAGCCATAAATTACAGTAAAACGATACATTAAAAATACCGTGACGAATAATTTTTTCGAAATAAAATTTCTCCATGACATAAACTGTAGACAATGCGTTTCTCTAGGATTCTTCTATAATAAAAGTCAAATTACTCTATGAAATGTTCCTAGATAAAGCAGAGTAGTGACATTTTGCTTACACGAATCTTTCAAGGTGTCTCGTCCACTGGCGGTGTAAAAAATTTAAGATGCTGAGTCAGTTAATTCCTTGATACTCTTTTATTTGTTTGATGTATTCTAATATGTTTTCCCCTACAGTTTTTACTCTCTGCTGCATCTTCCTCTCGTACCACAGAGGTTGTTTCTCGATGTCTTATCACATGTGCCATGGCCTTCTTCTTGTCACAGTTTTCCGTATGCTCCTGTTACCAATTCTGTGGAGAAATTCCCCATTTCTTATCTTACAAGCCAACCTAATTTTCAGTATCCTTCTGTTGCACCACATCCTAAACGCTTCATTTCTTTTCCAGTTTTCTCTCAGTCCTTGATTTTCGCTACCATGCAATTCTGAGCCGCAAACATAAATTGTCAGAATTTCCGTCTTGTAATTGATACTAGTACACTTCTTCTGGCCAGAAACTAGTCTCCTGCTACGTGTGGCACATGCTGTTTTGTTTCCAAGGCAACAGAATTGCTTAACTTCGTCTGTGCTGCTCCTCACCGCTGTGTTTTCTGTACACTCGATGTCAGGCTGGTCACATTTGGGGGATGTAGATTCAGATACCTCATTACACTTCAGTTTCAGATTTTAAATTCTTACGTTAAGTAGACTAAGACAATTGTGAGATGGTTGTTTTCTAAAAGAAACAGACGATTACCTTTTCCAGACTTGCCCTAATCTGAATATGTGCTTCGTCTTTAATGCCTTTTTTTGTCGACGAGACATTAAAACATACTCCATCTTCTTCGTTTAATACAACAGTAAGTTCGGAAAGTAAGAGTTCATCTCATGGGGCAGCCGGAACTGTGTAAGTCTATTTTGGGAAATGAAGAAACCGCAGAACTGTTGTGGTGTTTCTTCATTTTACAGAATCTCCGAAAGTAAGATCCGTCATTCTTTTTCAAATGGAAATTTTATTTTGAAAACAAATACACCATGGCATCATGAACTATGCACGTTGCACTACTTTGCGACATAGTCGCCACCAATGTTGAAATATTTGTCGCAGCGTGCAGTCAGTTTGAAGAAACTAGTCTGGTAAATGTCGGTGTCCCGCGGTGCAAGGAATTGTAGCAGAGCATGCTTTACTTCAGCACTGGTTTGGAAGTGACACCACAAGAGTGCGGCTTTCAGTGCAAGGAACAAGTGAAAATTCAATGGAGCAAGATGCGGGCTGTAGGGCTGGTGATCCAGACCCAGCCGAAACGACGTATCTGATCATGTGTGTGCCCAGCTGTGTGTGGCTTTGCGTCGTCGTCCAAGAGCACAACACGTACACTCAAGAACTCTGTTCTCTTTACTCGAATGGCGGGCCAGCATTTGGTGAGGACGCAGTAGCGTACCGCATTCATGGTCCCTCGCTGGCGGAAATGAAGGAGAACCACACCTTTCGCATCCCAGAACGCTTTGTCGTTAACCTTTCCCTTTAATTATACTCTTACTGGTGAACTGGGATGCTTAGACGTCACTGTGGCGGCCTTGGATTCTGTGATAAAGTGGTGCACCAATGCCTCATCGCCTCTGATGATTCTGGGGGGGTACTCCTACCACAGCAAGTGTTCCACGATGATTGCCATCCCTGCCCTCTTGTGACCCGAGTTTACGTTCTCGGCACCGATTCTGCAGACACTTTTCGGTAACGCAGCACATTACTGAGCATGTGGCCCGAGCACGGCCAGTAAGCTCTGTGGACGCCTAGTCTGACGCCATTAGGCGTCTGTCCGCCAACATCATGATCTGCATAGAAGCAATGGGGCGCCCACTTCCACCTTCTTCTTCTCGACCTTCGTTCTCTGAACCTGTAACAAGAGCGTCCAACCATTTGACGATACATAACCTCTTCACCATACAGGGTCTGTAGGCGTTGGTGTATGACGGATGCGCTAGTCACACGTGCCCATTCATGCAGGACTAGAGCAAGCAATTTCATTGGCTACTGCATTGTCTGTACACGTCCATCTTCCATTGTGATGTGTACTTGAACAACATCGGGCCTTGCTCTCTCTTCTTCGCCGCTCTGCGCAAACATTATTCCTCCTGCGCTGACCCCCCCTTTCTCCGTTGATCCACCAACGAGTGTAGATTCATATGGTGATCGTTTGTGTCACCTGATGTACCATGTTATCTTTCAAAAATAATAACGAAACTTACTTTCGGAAAGTCCCTCGCTCTACCATAGCATACCTTTTATCTCCCTCTTCTCCAGCTGAGTTCTTGCAGTGTTTCCGACGTTGATCGGAAACAAAACTCTAGCATTTAAGGCTAGAGGACGTAGACTGCGATGGGAGCTCCTGAAAAATAAGAACCGTTATCAGTTCAGAAATCGATCTGCATATCATTAGCATCATTCCGATTACAGCACTTAGTAAGGCTCTGTTGAGGGATCAGAACGTTCACTTCATTAGAGCTCTGATATGGATACAACAGGATCTGCCTTGGAGAATTTTTCCATTACTCATCTTTAACTGACAAAGAATTTTTTTCTTAGTTTTCTTTTCGAAATATAAGGTGAGGTCTTTGAAGTAACTATTTTCCTTTTCTACCACAAGTGGACAGCAGCTCAGGTGCTGCTTTATTGGTATTAGTATCCGTAGAAGACGTGACAAAGTTGCGACTCGTCATTGTCGACGCGAAAGTAAACTATACGATCCAACGTTGGTTCGACAACAAGTCAGGAGTTGAACCCCTGAAGAGCGAACGAAATTCTGCGTATGAATCAGTTTATGGGGTGCCATATAATCCGAAACATCGCGCAGAGATCGAGCACGGTGGACAAAAACGATACACGACGAGAGCGAGCTCATGATATCCAAGCAGACGAAACCGTGCACTGAGTGAGGTGAAGACTTTCTTTCTGTTGTTTTTTTAGCTGGCTTTTGGAACGTGTCTATACAGTCATGTCGAAAGTGTAATACACATTATGACGACACAAACGTAGCCGAGTCCCCAAGAGGATAGAATTTCAGACACGGCCGGGAATCGAACACGCGCCCCATTGCTTACCAATGCCCCGCCCTGACCATGCAGCTACCAGAGCGGATCAGGTGAAGCCTTTCTCCGCGGGCACTGAAATTAGCTGTAGAATAGCCCAGTCAGGCCGATTGCCCCCGGCTGGTAAACAGCTCGGTCAGTGGATCTGCCCATGCCACGCTTCGCACGTGCCATCCGTGTGTACAGTAATGCGCTGCGATAATCTCGCCAGCTCATCTGCCTCAGTCCCGATGTCTGCTGGCGAGGATACTAAACTGACAAGCTGTTGTGGCGTAACAAGACAGCCACGCCACTCGGAAGTAGCCGAAAGGTACGCGTTAACTCACGCAGGCTAGTAGATAGGTCTGAAACAGGATACGTAATGAATGCTATAAAGAAAAGTACGTAGCTCCTGGAATACTTAACTTTAATCCATCCTTGTGGTACATCGCTCTTGACGATACAAGTGAGACTCTTTAGATACAAGCTATGTAATGCTAATGGCGCCTTGCTAGGTCGTAGCCATTGACTTGGCTGAAGGCTATTCTAACTATCTGCTCTGCAAATGAGCGAGGCTTCGTCAGTGTGCATCGCTAGCTACGTCGTCCGTACAACTGGGGCGAGTGCTAGTCCGTCTCTCGAGACCTGCCGTGTGGTGGCGCTCGGTCTGCGATCACTGACAGTGGCGACACGCGGGTCCGACATGTACTAATGGACCGCGGCTGATTTAAAGCTACCACTTAGCAAGTGTGGTGTCTGGCGGTGACACCACACAAGCAGTGTCATTTCTTCAGAATTTAAAGGTAGTAAAAAGGAAATTCTCAAGTCTTATCCATGCGACACTGTATGTTGAAAGTAGGATCTGTACTCGGGAACGACCGCCAACTCCAGTCGCGCTTCTTAGTGTCTGCTATAGGTTGCTCACACTCTGCAGGTCACTCTAGTAGATTTATACCTGTTCGGATGTGGTACATTACACAACCTCAGCGGTTTCTGCATACTTTTCCATCTCCAATACAGAAACACAGTGACGGCTAAAATCGAGATCCTAACAGAACTGTTCCAGAAAGTGGGATGTGAATATGACTGTGGAATACCAGCCTTCTATAGGGCAGCCGCGCGGTCTTAGGCGCCACGGCTCGCGGTGCTCACCCCGTTGGAGGTTCGAGTCCTCCCTCGGGCATGGGTATGCGTGTTGTCCTTAGCCTAAGTCAGTTTAAGTTAGATTAACTAGTGTGTAAGCCTAGGGACCGATGACCTCAGCAGTTTGGTCGCATGGGAACTTACCACAAATTTCCAAACTGTATACGGCAGCAACATGGGTAAAATTTTCGAAGTCCCAGAGCGAAGCTATGTCGCTACTCATCGGCATTGTCGACATGAGGCGGCCGCAGTGAAAGAATTTCGTCAGCGAGACTGGGTCAGTGCGAAGTCCAACATATGACTTTCTGGGGAGCCAGGCAGCAGACGTCAGCAGAATGTAGTCGGCCAGAGCTGTCAAACAGTGTCCGTGATCTTCACTACGAGACGAAAGAAAGGCTAAGATGGATACCGCATACGGTACCAGTTAAGAAGCACGGCAGAAGGAAAACCGCTGATACCTTCTTAACAGCAAGCCCTATGCAGTCATGAGGAATGACGTTCGGTAAACATTAGCCACTGCTTCGCTCCATAAATACTCCAGCAGTTTAGATCGTAAGGCAGTCAGTCAGAAGGATAGATGGTGTACGTGACGTCCGCACTCGATATCCTGATTGCAGCGAAGTGACGTCTGGTACAAGTCTGTTGCAGATTTCCTGCACGCTACGGACAACAGCAGCCAGTACGGGGAGAGATGACTACCTCGCCATAATCACCAGTCACAGCGTGTAACGCCATAGTCTGCAGAATGAAATTTTCACTCTGCAGCGGAGTGCGCGCTGATATGAAATTTCCTGGCAAATTAAAACTGTGTGCCGGACCGGGACTCGAATTCGGGACCTTTGCCATTCACGGAGAAGTACTCGACCATCTGAGCTATCCAAGCACGACTCACGACCCGTCCTCACAGCTTTAATTCCGCCAGTACCTCGTCTCCTGCCTTCAAACTTCCTGCAGAAGCTCTCCTGCAGCCCTTGCAGAACTAGCACTCCTGGAAGAAAGGATATTGTGGAGATCTGGCTTAGCCAAACTGTAGCGGATGTTTCCAGAATGAAATTTTCACTCCGCAGCGGAGTGCGCGCTGATATGAAACTTCCTGGCAAATTAAAACTGTGTGCTGGAGGGAGACTTGAACTCGAGACCTTTGTCTTTCGCGGGCATAGCCTGCCTCTGACGCGGATGGGAGAACCTGGAGATTCTCCTTCTCACCGGTATCAGGACACCAGCATTCCTGACATTCCGACTGAATAGGGCATACCTGGACGGGAGGCCAATTTCGTCGAACTCACGGGTACATGGCTACCGTCATCGCGGTACGACAGATGATGACGAAGAAGGGTGGTGAGCGGAGGGGACAGAGCACCTCCCTAGTCGGCGTTTGTAACTTCTGTACACGCGCCGCGGTCGCTCACTGCCGCGGCGTCGCGGTACAGCCGGTACCTGCCTGGGTCACCGCAAGCGGTGAACCCCAAGTGCAGCAAGCTGGAACGAAGTGTCCGGTGTCAGCTGCCTTGAGCGGGCTAAAGGAAGCTTAACACTTTGCCGTCCTGTGACAGCGCAGTGGTGTCGTGCGCGAAATAGCGGTCAACGGCCGGCGACGCCACAGTGGTGTCGTGTGCATAGTATCGCGCAGTAGCCGGCGACACCACAGTGGTGTAGTGACCATAGTATCGCGCAGTGGCCGGCGACAGCACTTTAATATCTTTTTCATTCTGTTGGTATTTTGTTTATGTAACAATAAGTTACACACGTCAACAAGTTTTTTGTTTTTATAAGTACTTGTGCACATTCATCATGGGAGAAGAAAGAGACTATACGATTATTTACGAAGAATGCGCGGACGTCTTATCTGACGTTCCGGACGGCTTGGCCGATTGGGAAGAAGACGCTGGATATAAAAAAAAAAATGAAAGTGAAGCAGAATCGTCGGAAGATAGTGCAATACGTTGCCATCTGATTCGGATGAATCACACGAAGAAGACAAACTATGATTTACTAAGGACCAATAATAAATTTAAAGGATCTCGGGGTCCACACATATTTCTCAAAGATACACAGAGCGTCATGGATACCGTAGACTTATATATTGGGAACAATCTATTTGAATATATTTAGGCAATGAAACCAACAAGTATTACAGTCAAAATTGCAATAGAAGGAAACTGGATACAAAAATGCCAAATTTGTGACGTTGCGGGACCCGAACTCATAAAATGGTTTGGACTTCCTACTTATGGGAATTGTAAAAAAAAAAAAAAAAAAAAAAAAAAAAAATGATACTGAATCCGTTGAGAGACACACCGATATTTCGCAAAACGATGTCCCGCAAACGATTCAGATAAATATTATTATTTTTACATTTTTCCGACAGCAACAATAAATCGGATAATGCCGACCGGATTTTCAAAATGCAATTCTTAATTGATTATTTTTCCAAAAAGTTTAAAGAAACGTTCAATGTAAGTCAAAACATCTCAATTATTATTTTTACATTTTTCCGACAGCAACAATAAATCGGATAATGCCGACCGGCTTTTCAAAATGCAATTATTAATTGATTATTTTTCCAAAAAGTTCAAATAAACGTTCAATCTAAGTCAAAACATCTCAATTGATTAAGGAATGATACCGTGCGTGGACAGTTAAATTTTGAAGTTTACAATCCGTCGAAAATTACGAAATATGGCATACTAATTCCGATGCTGTGTGATTCGTGTACGGGATACATTTCCTCATTCAAGATATATTCCAGCGCTGGACAACCTTTAGCAAAAACAGTGACGGAACTATTGACACCTTCTTATGGAAAGTGGGATCACCTCTACATGGATAATTATTATAACAGTGTAGAACTTGCAGAGAAGTTACTTGAAAAGAAAATTCGAGTTTGTGGAACGATACGGCAAACTAGAGGATTTCCGGAAAAATTAAAGCGCGCAAAAGTCATTGTGTTTGAAGCCTGGCATCAACGGAAAGGTGACAAGCGGCCGGCGACAAGCCAAGTAATCCGACCTAGCGCTGCAGGCGCCAAGCGAATAAATTTGTACCAGACGGGCGGACGGTAAAATGTTAAGACGCCGTTCCTCAGCGGGCATTGACAGGCGATGCCAACCACGAGTCAAGACGTTACCTGTATTTTTGTGGAAATGATTAATTCTGAATCTTCATTCGCTACGCCTACCATCCGTCCGAGGAAAACTTGCAAGGAGCGAACCGGGAATCTATTTACGCCCTCTCAATAGCCACCTCTTGCAATAACATTCACCCGTACCAGTAGCGAATATAGCAAGCCTTCCCGCATTGGACTAAACGACGACGCCAGATATGTAGAATAATTTCGGCATACGACTTTGATATTGTCTTAAAATTAGCTTGATTGAATGCATCACCCAACATTTAAAAAATCGACTTTTTTTACAACGTCGATGTGTTGGAAATAAGAACCTTAATAGCATCTGGACGCCCGAAACACCCCCCTGTTCTAGAGAAACAAAAAAGTGGCCGCTATATCTATTCACACCCTATCTGCAATGGAGCGGCTGTTTTTCATTTATCTGTCTGACTCAGTAAAGAACTGAAGAACCTCTTGAGGTTTCTGGGCCAATAGTGTGTTATGACATCCCCTTCCTTTTCTCTTCTTTTACCACTCCACGCTTAAATACTCAGCAGTTACAGTTCCAAATAACGAAGGAATGACTTGTTCATATATGAATTTGGAAGTTCGCACCCTTTAATGACAGATGTACCATTTACAAATTATATTCTTTAAGAGCAGAGCTGAAGCTGCTAAGTGCGTCTATTACACCCTCACTGATTCCAGTGATATGTAATACTTTTATTTTTGTAAAAGAAATGTTAATGCACCTGTCTTTCAGGGTGAAATGTGCTACATAATTGTATGGATGTTCTTTATGAGTGTAGAAAGCTCTCGTTTTCTGAATCGGTCGTACTATTATCTATCGTTTCAAAACCACGTCTAACAATTAATACCTCCAGCGCCTCCAGTAAATTTCCAGAGCCATAACGCCCCTCGGATTACCTAAGAAACTCAGGCTGCGCCAATGACGCTATTAAATATCACTGTGGGGTTCCAAACAAATTATCCTTTACATTATTAGTATGCTATAATGTTACAGTTCTACATGAAATCTCCTGATAGAACAGTAGCCTACAGTGACGTAATATATTACTAAACAGCTCGTTACTACATCATCTGCATTCGACAATTAAAATTTTCTCTTAAATAAATACCAGCATTTTTAATTACACTTTAGCTCAGAAAATTATATAAAGATGTTCCATTACTGAGGGGCTCAGAGAGAACACACGCTTACATCAAGCAACAGTTCGTAATGAAAATACTTCTTTTTCCTAAAATCAGAATGCGCTGATTACGAAAAACGCTAAATGACATACACTAAGATTTTTTATCTCAGGCAGTTCTTTACGAAACATTGATTTCGACGGATATTGGCTCCACCTACTTCACTGTGGACTCAAGCAACACTGTCTTCATAGGGTATAATGCATTTCATTAGCTGAATGAAACACCCTTTACGTGTCTGAATGAAAGGGCTGTGTAATTGTGATGTGAAGATGAGGTTTTGCTTACATACAGCACTAAAAACTGTTTAATTTCAGTATCTTCGCATGAAGAAACCTTTCTGAAATATCGCACTACATGGTTTTCATAAGAGATTTGTGTTCAGTGCCAGCCTTTTTAGCGTAAGCAGGTTTTTCTTATGCATTCGCAATATTTCATTGTCCCGCATGATGAGGGATTTAAGGTACTGCGGTGTGCCTTGTATTATTAGTGACAGTGAAGCAGCGAATAGATTTTATATTTAGATTTATTATCCAATTTTCTTCTTTTAGGTAGACATTATGCTTAATGAACTTGTTTGAGCAGAGCAGCGTAACCAGAAAGCTACATTTCCTTCTACAAACATCGTCGAGGTATCCGAATTAGTGTAAAGCTTCGTCGTAGCCACTGCAGGAAATATTATAATATGGATAAATGCTCAACGGGAGAGGTGTCTATGCCATGGAGGATGATACCGAAAATAAAATGGAATGGAAGAATTGGTACGAACCTGTGGAAAGGGGACGAGTGGAACTTCCAGCTAAGAAGTAAGAGATCAGGGAGTGGTAGATGCCTCAGTTTCAGAAAACAGTAAAAACTTCAAAAGATAAATAAAACAGATTTGGGTCGATATTTAGTGTACGTTTAAATCATCGACAAATATGTTGAAATACTTCACCCAACTGAAGACCCAAATGTATCAATTCTGAAGAAGGAAGGGAAGTCAGGGTTTAAAGTCACGTCGACGACAGTGTCATTAGAGATGGAGCACACTTTGGAGTGGTAAGGGAATTCAATACTGTTAATGGAACAGTCTGGGTATTCGCTTTAAGCGATTATGATAAACTGCTGGAAACCTACATAAAAATAATGTGAAGGGGCTTTTAAACGCTGTCCTCCCGAATGGAATCCGACGTCTCGGCTTCGCACGAGCACGGTGTCAAATCTGAATTCTGTTACTTTGAGTGGCTCTATCATTTGCAGGAATTCTAATGAAAAGAAATTGCTAAAGTAGAAGAGGTAGCTCTGTTAAGTCAGAATGGTTTGAAGGTAAATAACTTGTTAACGTGTATTCACACACACACACACACACACACACACACACACACACACACACTAAAACATACGCACACAGGCACACACACACACACACACGCACACACACACACACACACACACACACACACACACACACACACAAACACACACATAATGTCAGCTATAATCAGGAACTCTGAAACTTGAAAACAAGACCAGAAATATATGTATACCACCGTAAGGGAATATAAAGTTATAATCCTTCTCATGTCTTCCAAGCAGAACGTGCAGGAAGAAGTTAGAGCAAGTCATAAACTTCATACTGGATTGTTGGTTTGTTGATAGTTGTATGACCCATTCCGGCAATTTGCCCATGCTAACTGAATGAGATGGTCTGTAGAACTGTGGGTAGCACAATGAGAGCATGCTTCAAATATCTGCGCTGCGGTTACTCTGGCAACCGGCGTACTGGTCAGTCTAGATGCGAAGAAAGTGACAGCCAGCACACGAAGAAGAAACGACCGTCTCAGTACTTTGAATGTACCGTATGACATGAAGTCTCAAACTGAAGTTGGCTTAAAAGTAGCAGGACACAAATACAAGGAATTATTTCATGTAGACGAATATAACGAAGAAATCAAGATAATTATTCGAGAATGAATATAGGTATGGCGGTGCTGTGCAACAACACTGCATCACTATTATGCTGCACTCTCATACCCATTCCAAATATTTCTGTGATTAGTCTTACTGCTTGCTCAATGTAAAATTGAATAACATCCGTGATTGGCTACAAACCTGTGTAACATCCTTCTCTGCTGCTTTCCTTTCATGTCTTCTGACTCTTATAGCTGCAGTCAGGTTTCGTTACAAGTTATACTGGTGCGTAACCTGTATTTTACCAATGCTACCTTCAGAATTTTAAAGATGTGTACCATTCAACACTTTCAAAAGCTGTGTCTAAATCTGCAAATGATATAAACGTAGGTTAGCCTTTCTTTAATCTAGCTTTTAGGAAGAATATTAGGGTTAGTATTTCCGGAGAGAAAGTTTTATTTCATCTTAAATTTTCCCCTAGTTTACTATCACGTCCCTTTGCTGGGGTAATGGTGTCTTACTTTATTTTCAGTAACATGTTATGTTTTAGTACAAATTTTGTCCACTAAAGCGGGATCGTAACCATTGTCTTTTGTTAATTTTTCATACTGTTTCCAAATCAGATGTCATGCTTGCTTTTGCTAGTGGATATTTTATTACGCTCTCTATGAACATGTTTTTTGTGCCTCTTAGAATGGGAGAGCTATTCTACATTATGCAATCTGTGGTTGCTTCTGAAAGAAGCTTCTGAAGGAGCGCAGTTGTCCAGTTTTCGTAGTTTTGATACATAGAAAGTTTATTTTGTTGCGTTGTTCGTGCCCTGTTGTAAATGTGATATTTTTGGATAAGTTATCCATTGTCTGGGGAAGGTGGAAATTCCATTGTCAGTTTCTTCAGATAAAATTAATCTATTATCTACATTGTGACAGTTATTGAACCATATGAAATAAAATGGTCATAACTTCTGAACGGTTTGTGTTAGGACATTCAAACTGCACGGTTGGCCGCGAGACGTGATGTAAATTAGTATGCGTGTGTATGTTTTGGTTTAGCGACGAAGCGCACTTTCATTTGGATGAGTTCATCAATAAGCAAATTTGTCGCATTTGGGGGACTGAGAATGCGCATTTCGCGATCGAGAAGTCTCTTTACCCTCAACGGATGACTGTGTGGTGTGCAGTGTCCAGTCACGGAATAATCGATGCGATTTTCCTTGATGTCACGGTGAATACCGAAGGGTACGTGAAGGTTTTGTAAAATGATTTCATTCCCATTATCCAAAATGACCGTGATTTCGACGAGATGTGATTTATGCAAGACGAAGCTCGACTCCATCGAAGCAGGAGAGTGTCTGATGTCATGGAGGAGCACTTTAGGGACCACATTCTGGCTCTGGGATACCCAGAGGCATGGGCCTCGATTGACCGCCATAATCTCCGGATCTAAGCAGGTGCGACTCCTTTTTGTGGGGCGATATTAAAGAAAAGGTGTGTACAGCAATAACCCCAAAACCATTGCCGAGCTGAAAACAGCCATTCAGGAAATCGTCTACAGCATCGATGTTCCGACACTTCAGCGGCTCATGCAGTATTTCGCTATTCGTCTGAATCACATCATTGCCAATGATGCCAGATATATTGAAGATGTCATAACCTAGATCCGAACACCTCTAGTGACGTTAACATGATGAATGATGTATGTACACGCCCTAGTTTGAAACTAATTTACGTTTTATCTGCGGCAATGATTAAATTTGTTAACCTATACCGAATCGTTTCAAAATTGATTCTGAATGTTGTGTAGGAAATATTAGCTGGTTTATAACTCTGCAACATTTCATTTTTAAATCTATTCTTCTCCTTCCAGCTGGTTGTAGAACATGAAATGGCTTCGGTAATGTTCTAAGTGTGGCATACAGAAAACCTATTACGAAAGCAAAGGATTTCGTTATCTGCTTATACGTTCCACAACTTGTTCGAAGTAAATGGGTATTTCGTTGAGAGGTAACAGTGAAATTAGGGGAGGGAATATTTGTTCGTGTGTGACATTTAAACCCCATTTATGGCGGGGATGACGAGAAGCTGCGAGACCAGAAATATGCGGCGCTTTTAAAAGCAGCACAGCGATAAACACACGAGGTCGCTCACACCTCTCTCCTGCCCCCGCGGCCCCCCACCACTTAATGGAAGCTTTATGGTGCGGCTGTTAGCGGCTCAATATAAACGCCGAGCCGGCCGCGCAGTCCACATATGCTCTCAACAGCGCTGAGGATGCGTATGTGGAAAGAGAGGGAGATAGACACACACGCATAGGCACACAAATGGAGGCCGAAGAAAGGAGCGATGACAGAGGGGGCGAACGGCGCCAGGGTCCTCTGGATTTATACAGCGCCGGGGGCGGGGGGCGTGCCAAGTGGCGCCGGGATGGAATTTAAAAATAGTGCTGCGACGTGGGATAGGATGCTGGCGAACGACAACGCACTGTGCTGCACGCTTAGCGCGCGGGTACAGTGCTTCTCAAAACTTAAGGACGAGTTAGATAACGTAACACTACATGTTAACTACTCGGTTGAAATCAATAAAAGTTCGGGAGCATGTAGCCACAGGTCTCTCAGTCGTGCAGTGGAAAACCTGGATGTCATAAGGCTTGAGGTCAGCGTGAGCGAAAAGACAGATTGTGTCAATGAGTGAGCGGTTACAGTACACGACGCCAGTGTTCTAAATTCCCACATGGTCCGGAGACAACATCGGGATGGTTACAGAATGACTTTTCACTCTGCAGCAGAGCGTCTGCTGATATGAATCTTCCTGACATCCTGGCAGATTAGAACAGCGTACCACAACGTGGCTCGAAGTCAGGACCTTATCTAAAAAGTAGTAGATAAGGCACTGGCAGAAATAAAGTTGTGAGTGAAACGCTTGGTTAGCCGGCCGGTGTGGCCGTGCGGTTCTAGGCGCTTCAGTCTGGAACCGCGTGACCGCTATGGTCGCAGGTTCGAATCGTGCCTTGGACATGGATGTGTGTGATGTACTTAGGTTAGTTAGGTTAAGGCCCATAGTGCTCAGAGCCATTTGAACCATTTTTGAAACGCCTGGTTAAATCCGCAGGACAGAACAGGTAGTTGGAATTGTGGAAAGGGGCTGCAAATGAGCGGCTGCCAATTAGACTCGAACACATATAACTTTATTTAGTTGCCCAAACATTACAGCGCAAATTTCCGAGCTCAACTATCGACTGAATATCTCAACAATCTTATCACTTAAGGGCACAACCTCTTTAATTTTTAAAACGGCTGAAGGCCCATGATTTAAAACACAACTACAATAAATATTCAAAAGGCAGGAAACGGCAAAGTTTTATCCTTAAACAATATTTCAAATGAGGCTGAATTCCCACACAATCTAAGACTTGACAAGTAAGGAATTTTAATTTTAAAACGGCTCACGGCCCATGATTTAAAAACACAACTACAGTAAATTTTTAAAGGCAGAAAGCCCAAAGCTTTATCCAGAAAAATATTTTAAATGAGGCTGAAGTCCCAAACAATGCAAGACTTGACAAGTAAGGAACTTTCTGTTTTAAAACGGCTGAAGGCTCATTACTTAAAAACCAACTAAAAGCATACAAATTCAAACCATCGGCTATGAGCCATTAGAATACGCAATCATACACCAATAAGAAAAGGCAGTACAGACAGCGGCGCTGAGAAGTTTCTGGGGGTCGGTCTGCACTTCAAATATTAATGTTCACTTAGGGGGGACAGGCAGTCGGCCCAACTATATCCGATCCGCCGGCAACCAAGAGACAGTCAACGGACCCACCGACAAGACGACTTGCTTTCCAGCCGACCAGTACACAAGGAACTACAGTGCCAAAACGCAAAAGGCGTAGCCGCACACAACCAAGTATGCATAAGCTGTCAAAACTACACACTCGTGTTGGACAGCGACAACACGGTGAGCAAAGGACACTGCCTGAATTTTACGTCAGCGGACAGGGCAGGTAGCCGGAACGCTAACGGCCACAAGGCAGAAAATTCCGATGGTGCACTGGGACTTCAAATAACCAAAATATATTTAAACTCCACCGGATGGTGGTCAAACTTTCGCCAACTCGAACACTCGCTGTTGCTCACGGGAATACCCGCAAGAGCCAACGATGAAAACCAACGGCACAATGTGAACAGACTGGCTTCGGTAATTAAATCATCACTCAAATTTGATGTCCTGTGTCGGTGAGCCACGAACCTCGTAGCGATAGGAACAGCTCCCACACACTCCGACTCTGCGTAGAGACCCCCAGCGTGCCCGGCCCACTGCGCAGCGTGGAGATTTTCTTGCTGATCCACACCAAAAGACCGACTCCTCAGAGCCAGTACGCCGACAACATTTAAGAATAACTTGTCAGTCAAAATCACACAAGCTACAGACAGTTTCACGAACACTTGCCCTAAGAACTAGACAATGCTACCGGCAGTGACTATACAAAAACAGGGACGAATCACGAGTCGGCACACACAGCCAACCCATAAGCGATCGCCGGCCAAATACACGTCGTCCGGCAAGACGACCGACCGACGACCAACCAAAGTCGTCGCCACTCCAGTCGCGTGTGTCGGCAAGTGTCGGCCGAGTCACGGCGGTCCGGACTTCACTGCTGCCGCACCCCTACTGAACTTGTGCCGCGTGCCAACTCGAACACTGCCAGGTCCGAACTAACTCACAACACACGACGACCTGGAAGTAATAGCAGTCCAGCAAGCATAATACGGCAGGATCTATATCTACACTCCTGGAAATGGAAAAAAGAACACATTGACACCGGTGTGTCAGACCCACCATACTTGCTCCGGACACTGCGAGAGGGCTGTACAAGCAATGATCACACGCACGGAACAGCGGACACACCAGGAACCGCGGTGTTGGCCGTCGAATGGCGCTAGCTGCGCAGCATTTGTGCACCGCCGCCGTCAGTGTCAGCCAGTTTGCCGTGGCATACGGAGCTCCATCGCAGTCTTTAACACTGGTAGCATGCCGCGACAGCGTGGACGTGAACCGTATGTGCAGTTGACGGACTTTGAGCGAGGGCGTATAGTGGGCATGCGGGAGGCCGGGTGGACGTACCGCCGAATTGCTCAACACGTGGGGCGTGAGGTCTCCACAGTACATCGATGTTGTCGCCAGTGGTCGGCGGAAGGTGCACGTGCCCGTCGACCTGGGACCGGACCGCAGCGACGCACGGATGCACGCCAAGACCGTAGGATCCTACGCAGTGCCGTAGGGGACCGCACCGCCACTTCCCAGCAAATTAGGGACACTGTTGCTCCTGGGGTATCGGCGAGGACCATTCGCAACCGTCTCCATGAAGCTGGGCTACGGTCCCGCACACCGTTAGGCCGTCTTCCGCTCACGCCCCAACATCGTGCAGCCCGCCTCCAGTGGTGTCGCGACAGGCGTGAATGGAGGGACGAATGGAGACGTCTCGTCTTCAGCGATGAGAGTCGCTTCTGCCTTGGTGCCAATGATGGTCGTATGCGTGTTTGGCGCCGTGCAGGTGAGCGCCACAATCAGGACTGCATACGACCGAGGCACACAGGGCCAACACCCGGCATCATGGTGTGGGGAGCGATCTCCTACACTGGCCGTACACCACTGGTGATCGTCGAGGGGACACTGAATAGTGCACGGTACATCCAAACCGTCATCGAACCCATCGTTCTACCATTCCTAGACCGGCAAGGGAACTTGCTGTTCCAACAGGACAATGCACGTCCGCATGTATCCCGTGCCACCCAACGTGCTCTAGAAGGTGTAAGTCAACTACCCTGGCCAGCAAGATCTCCGGATCTGTCCCCCATTGAGCATGTTTGGGACTGGATGAAGCGTCGTCTCACGCGGTCTGCACGTCCAGCACGAACACTGGTCCAACTGAGGCGCCAGGTGGAAATGGCATGGCAAGCCGTTCCACAGGACTACATCCAGCATCTCTACGATCGTCTCCATGGGAGAATAGCAGCCTGTATTGCTGCGAAAGGTGGATATACACTGTACTAGTGCCGACATTGTGCATGCTCTGTTGCCTGTGTCTATGTGCCTGTGGTTCTGTCAGTGTGATCATGTGATGTATCTGACCCCAGGAATGTGTCAATAAAGTTTCCCCTTCCTGGGACAATGAATTCACGGTGTTCTTATTTCAATTTCCAGGAGTGTATAAGCGCTGCTGCTGCCTCTGACGGGCAGGCAAGGCAGCAACTCAGTGACACCAGTAACTGAAAATTAACCTAACGAGGTTGCAGTACCTTAGAAACAAGATGTAAAATAAGAAATTGCACCAATACGAGCCACGCACGGCTCAGTGAGGACGAATCGTAAGTTGTACAGCGGTAGCTAATTCAGTAGAACACTTGCACACGAAAGGCAAAGGTCCAGTGTTAGATTCCCAGGCGGGCAAACAGCTTTAATCTGCCCGTAATGTTTGACATCTGGATGGCTTCAGACTGGGAAGAATCATCGGGAAACTGGGAGAAGGATGACGTGTGAAGAGTCTAGTTCAGAAGTTTGGTATTGATCACAGCACTGTTTCCCGTGCCAAAGCAGGGTTACTAAGCACAGCCTACCGAAATTCCTTCACCAAAGAAGACGAAGTAAATATTTCTGAATTCGAATGAAGAACAGCTGCCAACATGAGTAACGTAGAAGTAGATATACTCGGAGTAGTGAAGCTACTTAAATCGCTTAAAAAAGAAGCAAGTCTTCCGGTCCAGACGGTACACCGATTAGTTTCCTTTCAGAGTATGCTGTTGCTACAGCTCCATACTTAACAATCGTATGCAACCGTTCACTCGACGAAAGATCCGTACACGACGACTGGAAAATTGTAAAGGTCACACCAGTATTGAAGAAAGATACGTAGGAGTGAACCACTAAGTTACAGGCACATATCATTAAGGTCGATATGCAGCAGGATTTTGGAATATACAGGGTGTTTCAAAAAGGTACGGCCTAACTTTCAGGAAACATTCCTCACAACAAAGAAAGAAAATATGTTATGTGGACATGTGTCCGGAAACTCTTACTTTCCATGTTAGAGCTCATTTTATTACTTCTCTTCAAATCACATTAATCATGGAATGGAAACACACAGCAACAGAACGTACCAGCGTGACTTCAAACACTTTGTTACAGGAAATGTTCAAAATGTCCACCGTTAGCGAGGATACATGGATCCACCCCCTGTCGCATGGAATCCCAGATGCGCTGATGCAGCCCTGGAGAATGGCGTATTGTATCACAGCCGTCCACGATACGAGCACGAAGAGTCTCTACATTTGGTATCGGGGTTGCGTAGACAAGAGCTTTCAAATGGAAGTAAAGAGGGCTGAGGTCAGGAGAGCGTGGAGGCCATGGAATTGGTCCGCCTCTACCAATCCATCGGTCACTGAATCTGTTGCTGAGAAGCGTACGAACACTTCGACTGGAATGTGCAGGAGCTCCATCGTACATGAACCACATGTTGTGTTGTACTTATAAAGGCACATGTTCTAGCAGCACAGGTAGAGTATCCCGTATGAAATGATGGCGGTGAATCGAGGAAGTACAGTACGAACTGACGAAACTAAAATGAGCTCTAACATGGAAATTAAGCGTTTCCGGACACATGTCCACTTAACATCTTCTCTTTATTTGTGTGTGAGGAATGCTTCCTGATAGTTTGGCCGTACCTTTTTGTAACACCCTGTATATTGTGTTCGAACATTATAATTACCTCGAAGAAATCGATCCATTATAACACAGACAACACGGATTTAGGAAAGACCGTTCATGTGAAACACAACTACCTCTTAACTCGCACGAAGTGTTGAGTGCTATTGACAATGGATTTCAAATTGATTCCCTGTTTCAGAATTTGCGGAAGTCTTATGACACCGTACCACACAAGCGGCTTGTAGGGAAATTGCGTGCTTATGTAATATCGACTCAGGTATGTAACTGGATTGGTGATTTCCTGTCAGAGAAGTCACAGTTCGTAGTAACATCGAGTACAATAGCAGTGATTTCTGGCGTTCCCCAAGGTAGTGTTATAGGCTCCTATTGGTCCTAATCTGTATTAACGGCATGGTGGAAGACAATCTGAGTAGCCCTCTTACAATGTTTGCAGTTGGTGCTGTCATTTACCTTCTTGTAAAATCATCAGAAGATCAAAACAAATTGCAAAAAAAAAAAAAAAATTAGAAAAGGTATCTGTATGATGCGAAAACTGGCATTTGACCCTAAATAACGAAAAGTGTGAGGTCATCCACGTGAGTGCTAAAAGGAATCCGCTAAATTTCTGTTGCACTATAAATCAGTGAAATCTATACGCCGTAAATTCAACTAAGTTCCTAAGAATTACGAAGAACTTAAATTAGAAGGAACGCATAGAAAATGTTGTGGGAAAGGCTAGCCAAACAATGCGTTTTATTGGCAGAACATTAAGAACACGTAACAGATCTACTAAGAAAACTGCCAGTGCTACGCTTGTCCGTCGGTCTGCTGCGCAGTGTCGGATCCTTACCGGGTAGGACTGATGCAATACATCGAAAAGGTTCAAAGAAGGGAAGCACATTTTGTATTATCCCCAAATAGGGGAGAGAGTGTCTCTGAAATGTTACAGTATTTGGGATGTACATCCTTAAAACGAAGGAATTTTCGTTCCGAGGAATATTCTCACGAAATTCCAATCACCAACCTTTCCATCTGAATGGTTCAAAATGGTTCAAATAGCTCTGAGCACTATGGGACAACTTCTGAGGTCATCAGTCCCCTAGAACGTAGAACTAATTAAACCGAACTAACCTAAGGACATCACACACATCCATGCCCGAGGCAGGATTCGAACCTGGGACCGTAGCGGTCGCGCGGTTCCAAACTGTAGCCCCTAGAACCGCTCGGCCACTTCGGTCGGCTCCTCTGAATGCGAAAATGTTTTATTGACGCCGATCCACATGGGGAGAAACGATCACCATGATAAAATAAGTGAAATCAGAGTTCACACGGGAAGATATAGGTGTTCGGTCTTTCCACGAGCTATACGAGATTGGAACAAGAGAGATTTGTGAAGATGGTTCGATGAACCCTCTGCCAGGTACTTAAATGTGATCTGCAGAGTACTCATGTAGGTGTAGAACTACAGCAGCAGAAGACAGCTCCACTGTGCAGCAGGCAAGGGTGTTACGTTGACCATTTGCCGTGGTGCGAAGAGATTGGAGCAACGAGGGTCGCTTGCTCATTCCAGAGGAGAGCAGGTACGGTAATGATTCTGGATGTGCCGTGATACGCGAGATAGGAACACGTAAATACACGCATGAACATTGTCGAACACGATGGTTGTTGTGGTCCAGATGTTACAGTGTATGCAGGCATAACGGTGCACAGGCGTTGACCTCCAGATCTCTGAACATAGGACACTGTACTCCTTCCCCACGTGCTCAGGCGTGCATTCTTCATTTTGATGGATGACACTGAGCGACCGCTTTGAAAGTGCACGTTCAGGAGTTCTTTGAACGAGAGGATAATCGACGGATCAACTGATCTCTTCATTAGCCCAACTTAAACCCATCGAGTCGTGTGGACAGCGTTGGGGAGACGTATAACCATATGGGCCAACGACCATCCAGCAGTGGTTAACCGCACTAGTAGAGGAATGGAATACATTTCCACGAGAATTCCTTGTGAACCTTGTGGCCTGCGTGGAAGAACGGCGCAGAGCACTCATTGCTGTCGTTGGTGATTACACGGCATGTTAAGAACCATGACCTGCATTTTGTAATGTCCAGCGTACCATCATAGACCGCGGTGTATTCAGTGTACTTATTGCCCTTCCATAAAAGTATCATATCTTCGTATTTCTTTCGTTACGTTCTATACTGTAGGGCTACTGTGCTGTATTGTAGCAGTTCCTTCTGTCTATAGTCAAAGTTTCAAATAGCTGTGTTACTTGGTAGTCACGCGTCGTGCAGTAGCTACTTTCTGTCGTAAGTTTGGCACCCCAGTCTATTAACGCTGTGTGACAGTGGTACAAAGTTACTTGTCCACATATCATCGTTGATGACACAACAATTCAGTATTTGTTCCCGCTAAACCCCTCTGGGTAAATGTACTAAAAAGTAAGTACGCCCACTGGGCTGTCATAAACGTATACTTCGCACAGGATCATGAGACCAAGGTAATGGACATTAGAACTCATACAGAGGTATATACGAGGCGTGTTCTTTAAGTAAGTACCGTTTTGAAATAAAAAAAAAGACCTTCTAAAATATCTCAATAATTTTGTTTTTAGATCAAATCCTGTACCTTAATCTACGCACTGACGCCATTACAGTCTGATTCTTCCTTGTGTACGTTGTGTACTGAGTGTTTAAGGTGCCTCCGATAATTGTGAGTCCCGCCGAATGTGAAGTACGGGCTCTTATAATATTTCTTAGTGCTTAAGTCCTAAAAGCGATCGATATTCATCGTGAGATCTGTGCAGTTAACGGAGAAAACGTTACGGAATGGTAAGAAAGTGGGTGAGAGCATTTAAAGAGGCCGCACAAATGTGCATGATGAATAACTGAGTGGACGTCCTTCGGTCGTTAATGAAAGTTTGGTGCAGGAATTGGACAATAAGGTGAGAGAAAACAAACGCTTTACGATTTCCTCCTTGCGCGATGACTTTCCTAATGTTTCTCGTAGTGTTTTGTATGGCATTGTGACCGAGCACTTGAAATACCGAAAATTGGGTGCAGGTTGGGTACCGAAAATGTTGACGGATGTGCACAAAACCAAACGTTTAGACAGTGCATTGACTTTCCTTGAGCGGTACCACAACGACGGTAAAGATTTCTTAAGCCAAATTGTCACGGGCGATGAAACATGGGTGACCTACGTCTCACCAGAATCAAAGCAACAGTCCATGGAAGTTGAGCAAGGCCATCATTTTGCTGCAAGACAATGCCCGTCCGCATGTAGCGAATCAGACCAAAGATCTCATCACATCTTTTAGATGGGAAACTCTAGATCATCCTCCGTACAGCCCCGATATTGCGCCCAATGACTGCCATCTGTTCCTGCACTTGAAGAAACACCTGGGCAGTCAGCGTCTTCAAGACCATGACGAAGTCAAAACAGTGGTCATGCAGTGGTTAACAAGTCAGGCGGCATACTTCTAGGAGGAGGGTTTTCAAAGACTGGTACAACGTTATGACAAGTGCCTCAATATTGACTGAAATTATGTAGAAAAGTAGATTAAGGCACAGGCTTTCATCTTAGCACGTCTTTTTTTAATTTCAAAACGGTACTTACTTAAAAAACACGCATCGTACAGTAGACAGTAAGTTTTCCGTCGCCCATTTCGCAAAGGCAACATCATAGGTGATCGGCAGTTTTGCTACGATCTATCATCGGCGACGCTCTGTTCAGTGGCCTGAGGCGTATATGTGCAGATATAGGAGTAGATGTACAGAACCACGACCTGCAAAGTGATCTGCAAATTCTGCAAGATAATCCACCAGAGCATAGCTCCCGAGGTGACTCGAATTGAAGCAGGAGGCAGAATTGGTTCCCTAACACATCCGGTGCCTCGTCCAGTCATGTCATCATGCTTCGTAGTCGTCATCACGATGAAAAAGGTCGCTACTCCATACTGGATGGACGCTTCTGACTCTACTAGTCCTTTTCACTCGTGAGGCACTGTGTTAGTAGTTATTCATACAGGAAGCAAAAAATGGCTCTGAGCACTATGGGACTTAACTTCTAAGGTCATCAGTGCCCTAGAACTTAGAACTACATAAACCTAAATAACCTAAGGACAGCACATACATCCATGACCGAGGCAGTATTCGAACCTGCGGCCGTAGCGGTCGCCCGGCTCCAGACTGTAGCGCCTAGAACCGCTCGGCCACCCCGGCCGGCTAGAGGACGCAAACATCATCTGTTACGATAGGGGTTCCTGTTCTGGTCCACATTTTCCCAGCGTAAAAAATGCAAACGTTTAATTGGAATGGCGAATTTATGAGAAGGCTGCAGGACTGTAGTGATGGTTGACATGTATAGGAGAGTGTTGTACCTTAGGAACATACAACGCTTTTTGATATAAACTTTAGTCTAGTGATCGATTTTAGAGGTACACGAAGTAATGCGCACTAGAAACCGCCATAAGGAGTCTCCGGCATTCCCTGCACTTTTTTTCTGTTGCTGGATGTGAGGTTGTTTTCTGTGCAGCATTTGTAAATATTTCCATTTATACGAATTTAAGTGTTCTGTAATATACACGGAAAAAATAATTGATGCAAAGTAATGAAATTTCGTTAATGTTAGCGCACAAACTGTGAGAAGCTGGTACATTAATAACAGGTGTAATCCCCAGAAATTTCATTCCAAGGTTGCAGACGTGTATGCAAATTTACACGTGTCGTATATCAGTCTGTGGGATGAAATTCCGTGCCTGTTGCACTTGGTCTGTCAGTACAGGGAAGTTTAATGCCGGTTATTCAAATGGTTCAAATGGCTCTCAGCACTATGGAACTTAACATTTAAGGTCATCAGTCCCCTAGAACCTAGAAGTAATTAAACCTAACTAACCTGAGGACATCACACACATCCATGCCCGAGGCAGGATTCGAACCTGCGACCGTAGCGATCGCTCGGTTCCAGACTGAAAATGCCGGTTGGGATGATGCTGGAGTTGTCGTCGGATAATGTCCCATTGTGCTAGTTGCGCGAGGAAGATCTGGTGATCAAGCAAGCCGAGGCAACATTAAGCAATTTTTGTAGAGTATGTTGGGCTACAAGAGCGCTATGTGGGTGAGCGATGGAAAACACTTCCCAGAATCAGTTCTTGAATGGCAGCACAGTGGGTCAAATCTGCAGACTGACGTACAAATTGGCAATCAGAGTGCGTGGAGTAACTACGAAAGTGCGTCTGCTGTCATACGAGATCACACTCCAGCACACTGGAACTCCAGGTGTAGGTCCAGTGTCTAGCGTGCAGACACGTTGGTTGCAGGCCCTCACTGGCCTCCTCCTAACCAACACACGGCCACCGCCGGCACCGAGGCAGAACCAGCTTTTATTAGAAAACACATCAGACCTCGATGCTGCCTCCAGTGAGCTCTACCTTCACACCACCGAATTAAAAAATGTCAGTGGTATGGGTTCAGTAGATTGCACAAAATAATTATGTAAATAAAAATAAATTTTAATGTAATGTGTATTTAAATCGCACAAAAAGTATAAAGTAATTTCTCCCAGCCACATACAGATTCCTAACGCCGCACAAACAGTCCTGAATATAACTGCTTGTGAATTTAAATAGATATGTCAATATGAGTACGATTTACAACGACAGACATGGGCTCATGCAATACACAATTACTGCATGAATAGTGCACCCCACGTTTTCCATTATAAATCTTACAATTAGTGCCATAGCTATTAGAAATACACAAGAATTATTTTTCAGGACGATCTATATGCGCTTCGTAATATATATGGGGCTATTTTATATACACTCCTGGAAATGGAAAAAAGAACACATTGACACCGGTGTGTCAGACCCACCATACTTGCTCCGGACACTGCGAGAGGGCTGTACAAGCAATGATCACACGCACGGCACAGCGGACACACCAGGAACCGCGGTGTTGGCCGTCGAATGGCGCTAGCTGCGCAGCATTTATGCACCGCCGCCGTCAGTGTCAGCCAGTTTGCCGTGGCATACGGAGCTCCATCGCAGTCTTTAACACTGGTAGCATGCCGCGACAGCGTGGACGTGAACCGTATGTGCAGTTGACGGACTTTGAGCGAGGGCGTATAGTGGGCATGCGGGAGGCCGGGTGGACGTACCGCCGAATTGCTCAACACGTGGGGCGTGAGGTCTCCACAGTACATCGATGTTGTCGCCAGTGGTCGGCGGAAGGTGCACGTGCCCGTCGACCTGGGACCGGACCGCAGCGACGCACGGATGCACGCCAAGACCGTAGGATCCTACGCAGTGCCGTAGGGGACCGCACCGCCACTTCCCAGCAAATTAGGGACACTGTTGCTCCTGGGGTATCGGCGAGGACCATTCGCAACCGTCTCCATGAAGCTGGGCTACGGTCCCGCACACCGTTAGGCCGTCTTCCGCTCACGCCCCAACATCGTGCAGCTCACTTCCAGTGGTGTCGCGACAGGCGTGAATGGAGGGACGAATGGAGACGTGTCGTCTTCAGCGATGAGAGTCGCTTCTGCCATGGTGCCAATGATGGTCGTATGCGTGTTTGGCGCCGTGCAGGTGAGCGCCACAATCAGGACTGCATACGACCGAGGCACACAGGGCCAACACCCGGCATCATGGTGTGGGGAGCGATCTCCTACACTGGCCGTACACCACTGGTGATCGTCGAGGGGACACTGAATAGTGCACGGTACATACAAACCGTCATCGAACCCATCGTTCTACCATTCCTAGACCGGCAAGGGAACTTGCTGTTCCAACAGGACAATGCACGTCCGCATGTATCCCGTGCCACCCAACGTGCTCTAGAAGGTGTAAGTCAACTACCCTGGCCAGCAAGATCTCCGGATCTGTCCCCCATTGAGCATGTTGGGACTGGATGAAGCGTCGTCTCACGCGGTCTGCACGTCCAGCACGAACGCTGGTCCAACTGAGGCGCCAGGTGGAAATGGCATGGCAAGCCGTTCCACAGGACTATATCCAGCATCTCTACGATCGTCTCCATGGGAGAATAGCAGCCTGCATTGCTGCGAAAGGTGGATATACACTGTACTAGTGCCGACATTGTGCATGCTCTGTTGCCTGTGTCTATGTGCCTGTGGTTCTGTCAGTGTGATCATGTGATGTATCTGACCCCAGGAATGTGTCAATAAAGTTTCCCCTTCCTGGGACAATGAATTCACGGTGTTCTTATTTCAATTTCCAGGAGTGTATAATAAGAAATAGAATCTAATCAATATACAGCTTTAGCTCTTTCATATAAATTGCAAAAATTTCCTCCTCCCCTCTGTCTGTACATATCTCCATCTCCTTTTTTTCACCCCTCTCATTGCTCAGCTATCTTCCCTGCACCTGCAACTCATTCTAATACTAACTGCGCAACACGCCAGTCAGTCAAGGCAGCTGGAATGTCACTGTTACGAAACGTTTTCACCCACACCCCCAAACCTACCGAAAAAATCGACCAGAAAGGGAGTTAACATTACTTTGTCATTCAGTTTTCAGCTATGTTTAAAATGTCAAGTCTCTAGCTCATCGGGAAGTTAACTTAAGAGTTGCAAAACTTGTACCCAATATACAGACAGGTAAGAAAGCAACCTAATAAGAAGGTGTATGTATAATAAACGCATCCTCTCATGTTTTCTTTTCGTGTTCTTTTTTTTTTTTTTAATTACATAATTCATTTGGTAACCTGTGAGATCATTAAAAGGTGCATTTTTTGTTTTATTTCTGCCATTGAATGGGTTGGTGCAAAATGTATCTTCCTTTTGAGGAAAAATTTGTCAACAGAAAAGTGATCCTGCAATGGGTAGTACTATATTAAGGTTCCTACCAATATTTTTTACAAAGATCTGGAAGGTATATATAAGAGGCTCAAAGTAAAAAGTATACTACTGAAGGTATACGCATAAAAAGTGCTGCTATGCGGTGGGATGAAAGAGGAGATTGAAGAACTGCTTACTAAACAATAAATCCATCAAAATATGTAACGTAGTATACCAAGCAGGGTCTTGAGAGGATCCAAAGTGTGTTTATATTTTTAACGAGTGCTTCGCGGATCTAGTTATGTAATACAATAGAGTCAAAAAAACTGATAAACCTGTCTAATATCGTGTAGGGCCCCCGGGAGCACGCAGAAGCGCCACAACGCGACATGACATGGATTCGACTCATATCTGAAGTAGTGCTGGAGGGAACTTACACCATTAACCCTGCAGGGCTGTCCATAAATGAGTAAGAGTACGAGGGGGTGGAAAGCCCTTGTGAATAGCACGTTGTAAGGCATCCCAGATATACTCGATTGTGTTCATGTCTGGGGTGTTTGGTGGCCAGCGGAAGTGTTTAAACTCAGAAGAGTGTCCCTGGGGACAAAAATGATCAAATGTGTGTGAAATCTTATGGGACTTAATTGCTAAGGTTATCAGTCCCTAAGCTTACACACTGCTTAACCTAAATTATCCTAAGGACAAACACACACACACCCATGCCCGAGGGAGGATTCGAACCTCCGCCGTAACAGCAGCACGGTCCATGACTGCAGCGCCTTAGACTACTCGGGCTTGGGGACACTCTGTACCAACTCTGGACGTGTGGACTGTCTCATCGTCCTGCTGGAATGCACAATGGACATGAATGGATGCAGATGATCAGGCAGGATGCTTGCGTATGTGCCACCTGTTAGAGTCGTATCTAGACGTATTAGGGGTCCCATATAACTCCAACTGCACATACTCCACTCCATTAAAGAGCCTCCACCAGCTTGAACAGTCCCCTGCTAACATGTAGCGTCCGTGGATCCATGAGGATGTCTTCATACCCGTCCATCCGTTCGATAAAACTGAAACGAGACTCGTCCGACCAGGCAACATGTTTCCAGTCAAAAACTGTCCAATGTCGGCGTTGACGCGCCCAGGCGAGGCGTAAAGCGTGGTGTCGTGCAGTCATCAGGGGTATACGAGTGGGTCCTGAGCTCTGAAAGCCCATTTCCATCATATTTCGTTGAATTGTTCGCACGCTGACGCTTTTTGATGGCCCATCACTGAAATCTGCAGCACTTTGCGAAAGGGATTCACTTATGTCAAGCTGAACGATTCTCTTCAATCGTCGATGGTCCAGTTCTTGCAGGATCTTTTTCCGGCCGCAGCGACGTCGGAGATTTGATGTTTTACCTGATTCCTGACATTCACGGTACACTCCTGAAATGGTCGTACGGGAAAATCCCCACTTAATCGCTACCTCGGAGATGCTTCGTCCGATCGCTCGTGCGCCGACTATATTACCACGTTCAAACTCACTTGAATCTTGATAACCTGCCGCTGCAGCAGCAGTAACCGATCTAACAACTGCGCCAGACACTTTTTGTCTTATATAACCGTTGCCGACCGCAGAGCCGCATTCTACCTGTTTACATATATCTTTATTTGAATAAGCATGCCTATACCATTTTCTTTGGCGCTTCCGTGTATATCTCTTAAACAGATGCAGAATACATATAAATTCAAGAAAAAATTGGTTCTTACAGTTGCGGGAGTATTACCAAAAATCACTATCTGGGGTCCGTAAAGGACCTCGCTTGGTATGTTAAGCGTTAATTGATTGTTGAGGTACCCTGTTATGCAATGACTACCATATATCATATAAGAGGTCAGTTTCTCATGTACATCGGGCTGAAAGATATGCATAACCAGAAGGTACTAGACAACTAGCTCAATAATTCAAAGCTGTAGAGGAGTTTTTGAAAACGGAAATCCGCATAACTCAATCTCACACGTACATTATCCCTTCTTCCAGGAGTACTAGTTCTGCAAGGTTCGCAGATGAGCTTCTGTGAAGTTTGGAAGGTAGGCGAAGAGATACTGGCGGAAGTGAAGCTGTGGGGATGACTCGTTAGTCGTGCTTGGGTAGCTCACATGGTAGAGCACTTGCCCGCCAAAGGCAAAGGTCCCGAGTTCGAGTCTCGGTCCGGCACACAGCTTTAATCTGCCAGGAAGTTTCGTAACATCGCACTCTCAGCTGCAGAGTGAAAATCTCATTCTGGATCACGGTAAAGCTTTGCTTGTGTTTTACGTGTGACGAGGTGTTGAAACTACAGTGCACTAAAATGAACATTAGGAACAGTCGACAGGAGGACAACAGTTCCTTTGTGCTGGAGAAATATAACAATGAAAGAGACAGAAGATAAACACATCTCGAAGCGTTAATAGAGTGACATTTAGATATAAGCAAAAAGTTTCATCATAGATACATTTCTGACGTAAAAATTGAATTATCACCTTCTGTGTAAGAGATAAGAATTTATAATTTGACATTGCTATTTCAACTCACCGTATGAAACAACTGTTTGTGAACACGTTATAATTTGAGAACTATTTAAACAAAATTGTACTTCAATTTATCTAGAAGCTTTCTATGGCCAATATCTGGCGTGGTTTTCACAGTTCAAGGAAAGTTTCATTTAATACACAAAGTGAAAACGCTGTTCAAGCCGTCCTGCACTTCCTTAATAATGATTTACCTTTAATGGACGTCACATGAAATATTTGTCTATGTAGAAACGCCTAACACAGCGTATGTTATGTCTGTTATGTGTCGTTGCCACATGAATTAAATGTTCGCAACAAGCTCACTGAAACACGGTAAAGCTGAAAAAATCTTCCTCGAGGTGATAAATCACATATATGCCCGGGCTATGCAGCAGAAGTTGGGGCAGAATTAATGGCATCCTTATTCGGGCTTAGAGGGGGATTACACTTCCATTCGCACAGCGGACCATTTATCACGGTACGTGTCGGCATCCACCTTCGTAATAATTTATGCACATGCCTTGCAGTCTTGTGCTGGCTCAACTGTATTATTCTTTTGTGTCCACCTTAGATATATGCAAACGGTGTTTCTGGCTTTGTCGGTTGGGTATATCTTCATAGCTATGGGAATTATCCACATTTCTTTACGCTGTAGACGTTGTGTTTCGCGACATTTTTACTAAAAGTGGACGTTGTGTTTCGCGACATTTTTGCTCATAATGGAGGTGTAATAAAAACTGTATTTAGGCACCACAAAGTATACACTAGCTCTTTTTAGGAAGGTTTGTAATATATGATAGTTTTAAAAGAAGCTGGTTTTTTTTTCAACTACTTAAAACAACCATGTTGCGATGCAATGCCGAGCCAGTTGATGGATTTCGAAGGAAGGTGAAATCGCTGGATACTCTTTGGCCTTGGGGTAACAATGCAGGAGGTAGTATTGATGGTTGCACTAAAGACTGAAAGCTGCGAAACTGAGCGATCTCCTACGATGGAACAGGTGCAGTCGAAGTGTACTTTATGTTTAGTAAAACTATTTAAGGAGGTTTGATCGGTAATTTTAATAGCTTACAGGAGATGAAACTGTCTCAGGCCTTAACGAATAAATACTGAAATAAAGTAAAGTTTCGCGATATCTGAAGTTTCTCGATATCTGTAAATCTACGTATGAACGACGATGGTGAGAATGTTTGAAGATTATCGGCCTGTGTTTCAGTTACAGAATAAATGAAGTATGTCCACCTACTACGAACAGCCCCTCCCATATCTTCTTCTTGTCCTCTAGCATTTTTAATATAACGCTGTGTCCGAGAGCGTGGTATTCTCGTGGGTTGCCTATGTATGGTGTACGACAGGGGCGGCCAAGGCGTGCAAAAAGTCACGCATGGGCAGTGTGCTGCGTGTGTGCGGCCGGAGGCTTGGCTTGTCTCGGTAGAACTCGGTACTTCTCGGTTTTGCGCGGTTCCCCTCCGTTCAGCGCGGCGTTTCAGTCAGCAATGTGATGCGACACTTTACTTCAGGAGCTGGTGCGGCTTATTTTTATTGGCACTACTTTATTCAATCCAGCACAGTTGTGGAGCTAGCGCTTTTTATACTTTACTATTAGTCATGGTATAAGAGGAGTTCAGAGCTCCAGTGTGGTTTGCACAAAACGAGGCAATCCAGCGATTTGTAGTCGCAGTCCATTACAAACTAGTAGGAATCATAGAGGAGATGATTGAGAACTATCAGTAAGTATGATGTAGTCCCATAATCGACGGTTACTGTGAGACAGGATTACAACACCCTGCAGAAAAGATTTAAAGATTTCGTTGATTATGAAATAGCTAGAAATTATAGCTATCGACAAACGATTTGTGTAGTATTCATTGTTCTGTAGGTCAAGAAGCACTTTGTGTAAAATACGCAGGAATGGAATACGTGATTCAATTTCTGCTGCCAACAGCAAAATTTTGTCTAGTTGCAGTCATTATTACATCACGAGTTATAACAGTTTTTTATGGAACTGAAGGAAGAATATGGACATCTTATATACTACTGCAATGTACGTTGGTTAAGTCAGAGGATACGCCTGAAACGAGTTTTAGTTTAAAGCCTCACTGTTTTTGAATTTCTGAAGGAGAAAGGAAAGCAACAATGAAAATTAGAAGATCCAGAATGGATTGCAGAACCTGCGCTTCAAACAGAATTGACTGCAACAGAGGAAGAGTTGTAAGGTGAGAAGTAATTAATTTCTGGTTTCATGGCGAAAGTGGAAACATTTAAAAGCGAAAACATTATCGTGGTAAGAACTGCTTGTAACAGAGAACAATGTTCCTTTCCATATGTTGATTGGTGTTAAAGAAAATGCGAATTCTGAACAGTGCATTGTGGCGTTGAAAGAATCATGGTAAAAAAAAATTGTATTCTGCTTCCGTCATTTTAACTTAGCCTCAGGCAGTGTCGTGAGCAGTTACGTAAACTGCTCCGCAGTATTTGTCGTCGGCTGCCACTTCACCAAGCTGAGCTAGGGACGCCACCACGCTATTGCTGAGTGAGAGACACCAACTTTCTGCCACAAACCCACCAATGGGGGGACCGAGTGCCATCACGTGAGGTACCAAAAGGCCTCCAACCCTCTGGGCGTGTCCATCAGTCCTTGCTATTGAGGGAGAAATGCTCTTTCCGGACCAAGTGCAGTTCACTCCGCGGACGTAGCCAGTTTTCATGAATATTGTACTCCTTAGTGGTAGTTCTTGGGAATGAAACCCATTGTTCCCTGAATCCTGGCATTTCTCATTTTACTTGTAGGAAAAACACCCCGGATGCCCACCTGAGCTCCTGTTACCACTCTGACTTGTGTATCACAACACTGCCAATCTCATGTGTGTTTTTGATATCTGTGCATCTGTTGGTGGAACAGGTGGATCTGCATAGTAAATCGGTTTTAAAAGACGAGATCTTTTACATTAAAAAGTCCACATTGTTTTTCTCAGGGTTTCCAAGTCTCCAAAATTAGGTTGCAAAGGTGATATTAATGTTTCAATCAACATATGTGCGTGAACAGCTGTTTTTGGTTGTGAACATAAGGAAGTTACAATTAAGTGCCATTCTAAGTCACGGACGTTTGTGAAACTGTCTTCATCCGTCTGTATGCCGACAATTCGTGAGAGATGTAAATCATATTATTTCAATGCGCGAAAAATCATTAGACATTGCTAAAAAGTTGCTTTGTTTATGATCTGCGTTGTTAAGAGATGCAAAACGAAGCTGCATGCAGCACTTTCGCTATCTCCCCTCAGCCTCCCCACTTCGCCCCCCCCCCCCCACCCGCCCGCTATTCCCACTCTTCTTGCTCTGACAGCGTGGCGTAGTGGATGGGGACGTGTGCACTTGGGCGAGAGAGATGGGCACCCACGCATGAACATCACATGCGAGCCGAGTTCTTGGCCACTCCTAGTCTATAGTTTTCTTGTGTGCCGTCTCTTAGACTGTTTCTTCTTTAGGGTTTAACACACTGAGAGTTCATCACTTTCGGGGTCAGTGGGATCACACGTGAGAAACTGTGCCCAGTTAAACAGCTGAAAATTAAAGTTGTGGAGTTGGTGACATGAGAGCCAATAGGAGACAAAACTCGCTTTCTGGACGTGTGAACGGACGCACGCTTGCCCCAGCCTCTGTGAGAGTATACGTATGTTCTGTAGAAGGCGGTTTTGGGTTTTGCTTTTCCTCAGGTGTAAACTTAATGCAGCTGCTAGTCCACTCAATGGCAACCGAAATGATTCTTATTCGCATTGTGTATTATTTCATCATATTACCGAGGAAGATGTTAGAGATCGCAAGTATTAAGTACACAACGCAAATACTTCCATATTGTTGTGTTTAAAGTAGTCTTGAGTTTCTCTTACTCCGCAGATATTTCCAGGCCTGTTTATTACAGATGGTGGGTAGGACTGTAACATTAGCTTATCATCAACTCTTGTATTTAATGTGCATTGCCGATATCTGTATTACCAGATTAGTTACCACTATTTTTCTTGTGCCGTGCTACGCACCATTAGTATTCAGTGCTGGAATTCGTACCAAACGTGTGTCTTTTAATTCCAGATTTTTCTAGAGACAGAGTGAAACCTAACTTCATCGGCTAAATGTTCATCACTGTACACCGATATTTTCCACGTTTTTCGATACTGCGGACAGAATAATTAGATTTATCTTTCTATCTGTGTTGCACTAAATACAACTAAAAGACATTTCGAATATCGATGGTATGCACTGCGCCTGTTATGTGGAAACAAATTTTTTCTATTCACTCACGGTATCTGAACTGTTGACGACAGTAATGTATGTCCGCATTACTATTCTTTTCCGACAGTGTTAGTCGTTCATTGACAGTAATACAAAGCAGTATCGATAACTCTGCTGAGAAAGAGTGATCTGAGCACTATGGGACTTAACATCCATGGTCATCAGTCCCCTAGAACTTAGAGCTACTTAAACCTAACTAACCTAAGGACATCACACAACACCCAGTCATCACGAGGCAGAGAAAATCCCTCACCCCGCCGGGAATCGAACCCGGGAAACCGGGCGCGTCTGTATATTGAGCAAGCGGTAAATGAAACAAAAGAAAAATTCGGAGCAGGTTGGAGAAGAAATAAAAACTTTGAGGTTCGCCGATGACATTGTAATTCTGTCAGAGACAGCAAAGGACTTGGAAGAGCAGTTGAACCGAATGGACGGTGTCTTGAAAGGAGGATATAAGATGAACATCAACAAAATCAAAACGAGGATAATGGAATGAAGTCGAATTAAGTCGGGTGATGCTGAGGGAATTAGATTAGGAAATGAGACACTTAAAGTAGTAAAGGAGTTTTGCTATTTGGGGAGCAAAATAACTGATGATGGTCGAAGTAGAGAGGATATAAAATGTAGACTGGCAATGGCAAGGAAAGCGTTTCTGAAGAAGAGGAATTTGTCATCATCAAGTATAGATTTAAGTGTCAGGAAGACGTTTCTGAAAGTATTTGTATGGAGCGTAGCCATGTATGAAAGTGGAACATGGACGATATATAGTTTAGACAAGAAGAGAATAGAAGCTTTCGAAATGTGGTGCTACAGAAGAATGATGAAGATTATATGGGTAGATCACGTAACTAATGAGGAGGTATAGAATAAAATAGGGGAGAAGAGGAGTTTGTGGCACAACTTGATAAGAAGAAGGGACCGGTTGGTAGGCATCAAGGGATCACAAATTTAGCATTGGAGGGCAGCGTGGAGGGTAAAAATCGTAGAGGGAGACCAGGAGATGAATACACTAAGCAGATGCAGAAGGATGTAGGCTGCAGCAGGTACTGAGAGATGAAGAAGCTTGCACAGGATAGAGTTGCATGGAGAGCTGCATCAAGCCAGTCTCAGGACTGAAGACCACAAAAACAACTTTGTGATATAGTCCGTAGCTCGTGGTCTCGCGTTAGAATTCTCGCTTCCCGAACACGGAGTCCAGGGTTCGATTACCGGCGGGGTCAGGGATTTTCCCTGCCGCTAGATGACTGGGTTTTGTTGTGTCGTCTTCATCATCATCATTCATCCCCATTACGGTCGGATAAAGGCAATGGCGAACCACCTCTACTATGTCCTTGTCTAGTACGGTGGTGCGGGTCTCCCGCAACGTTCCCCTACGCTCTGTCACGGAGTATGGCACTTCACCATCTTTGCGATATAGAACGTTCCTCTTGTAGCATTTGCCAGCGGTGTTTATTGAGCATCTCCGTAACGCCCGCGTCGACTAAACAATCGTGTGACGAAATGTACCGTTGTTCTTCGGATTTATTCTAGCTCTCCTGCTAATGAAACGTGGTAATGGCCCCAGAGCGATAAAGAATACTCAGTAGTCGGTCGAGCAAGTGCTTGTGGTTTGTAGCGCACTGGTTGGATGTTCTCAATCTCTTCTATTTATCCAACTTAGCAAGCGTCCTAGACAAGTAAGTAATACTGAAAAATCAACCGTAAAAGTGTGTTTGAATCCCTTTCTTTTGCGAATTAATCATTTTTCCTTAAGATTCTTCCAATAATCTCCGCCAGACGCTTGTTCTCCCGACAGTTTGTCTCATGTAGTCATTCCATGTTATGTCGCCTTGGATTACTACTTCTACGAATGTTACACTCGTTACAGTTTACTGTGACTTGTCACGAATAATGTAATCGCACGTTGGTAACTTTCTTCACCTATTTATTCGCATTATATTACATATATTGACGTTAGGAGTCAGCTACCAGTCGCTGCACGAATAACTCACACGATGTCATCGTATGCCTGCTATAAAAGTAGCCGCGAAGGAAAGTATCTTCCTGAACGTAACGCAGACGTGGTTTCATCCACATTTAAGCGGATAGTATGAGTACATGAAAATGTATTTCATTCATTGTGTTTGCTTCAGAGATCGGATTGAATTTTCAAATTCGTCATTTCCTCGGAAACTATTAGGTTGGGAATGAAATTTTCACCCTGTAGCAGAGTGTGCGCTGATACGAAACTTCCTAGCGGATTAAAATTGTGTGACTGACCGAGACTCGCACTCGGAACCTTTGCCTTTCGCGGGCAAGTGCTGTACCAGCTGAGCTACCCAAGCAAGACTCACGACACCTCACAGCTTCGTTTCCGCCAGTACCTCGTCTCCTACCTTCAAAACTTCACAAAAGCTTTCATGTTTTACTGGCGGAAATAAAGCTTTTAGGATGGGTCGTGTGTCGTGCTTGGGTAGCTCAGTTGGTAGGGCACTTGCCCGCGAAAATCAAAGGTCCCGATTTCGAGTCTCGGTCCGGCACACAATTTTAATCCTATTAGGTTGGGGCCTAAGTTTTTTAATAATAAAACTACACTTCGTCTGAAAGCACAACTTGACTAGAAGAAGGGATCGGTTGGTAGGACATGTTCTGAGGCATCAAGGGATCACCCATTTAGTATTGGAGGGCAACATGGAGGGTAAAAATCGTAAAGGGAGACCAAGAGATGAATACACCAAGCAGATTCAGAAGGATGTAGGTTGCAGTAAGTACTGAGAGATGAAGAAGCTTGCACAGGATAGAGTAGCATGGAGAGCTGCATCAAACCAGTCTCAGGACTGAAGACCACAACAACAACAACAACAACAACAACTGAAGTGCCTGTGTTGTTAAGACGAACTGTGACGTCTCCAGCCGTTATGAAGTACATGAAATGTATTCGCAGCTGCGATTACGAGCAACCATCAGCTGTTTAAGGGAATGACGACAGTGTAAATTTGCCCCTTACCAAAACTGGAATTCCGTTTTCTCCCTTAACGCGGTGCTCGAATACCGGTCACCCCCAAACTTCCACACGACATCGTTTCTGCGTCACAACCTTTCCTCGTACACTCATTATGTAATTACTGTGTAGGAAAAGACATTTTAATTGAAAGTTGACTCCTAGTATGGGCATATAGATGAGATATTGTAGTGTGTTTGTTGTTAAAAAGAACGATACAATGTTATTTTGGACATGAATGCCGATGGGTTACAAAGTCGAATTTTCTTCTTCATTTGCAATCGACTTGTCTCGATTCAGTGTTAAATTAATTCGTAAACATGATATCATGAAATGAGCCATGGCGGCGAACCTACATCTAAGCTAGAAATGGCGCCTCGTGTGAAAGCAAAGAAGTCCATTTGGCATGAAAACGCCACTCAGCACGCCGAGAGAACCTCCGATCCGCCAGAGACCGACTCCGCCTCTTGGAAGTAATTTTCCGACACGATTTATGTAAGAGCCGCCCCCTCACACATATTTCCCGACGTTCGGGGAAAGATTTCCACCGCTCCGTCGAAGGGCTCCCGCAGGAGACGGGCCGATATTTCAGCCTCTCGGCCGCGGCAAACAATTACAAACGACCGCATTGAATACAGAGGTTCATGAATGATGCATGGGACCCCGGTCCCAACGAGGCTGCTGCGAACGCTGGATAAATAGCACAGATACGGCGCGCCGGCGCTCCCGAGCGCGGAATCTGGCGGCCGGCGAAGGAGCACCCGGGTCGCTGCGATGTGCTGAACAGCGAGCGCCGCGCGGCGCCTCGGCGCAAAGTTCTTCTGCTCGTTCTAGAAGGCGCGGGCGCGGAATAAGGGCGCGACTTCTGCAACAAACACGTGATTTCACGCGAGAATAAATCTCCGCGCTCTCACACGAAGGAGGTACGCCGAAGACCTCTGAAGTTTCACGTAAAACCCTGTTTGATACGGAGCTTGTGCTCTCAGGTTTAGTGATATGCGCTAGGAATAATAAACGTATTTCAAAACCCAACACGTTAGATGCATGTTATGTCTCTCCCAAGACGGTACGTTAGTCTTTCTCGATGCATTGGGACAGTCAGCCCAGTAAGTGGTAGTGTGGACAGCGGCAGATAATTTCAGTTTATGTCGATTATGAAACTTGCTGGCAGATTAAAACTGTGCGCCTGACCGAGACTCGAACTCGGGACCTTTGCCTTTCTCGGGCAAGTGATCTTTCTGTGAGAACGGGTTGTTAGTCGTACTTGGGTAGCTCAGATGATAGAGCACTTGTCCGCGAAAGCAAAGGTCCAAAGTTCAAGTCTCGAGCCGGAACAAAGTTTTAATCTGCGAAGAAGTTTTATATCAGCGCACACTCCGCTGCAGAGTGAAAATCTCGTTCGGGTATGTCGATTATATTTACGTTGTAGATAAGAGAAATTCCATCTTCTGCAACTGAATGATTGTGTGTTTATTGCGTGTATTTAAACCGGGGACCCAGAAACGAAGCAGAGTAGCCCACAGTGGTTCACAACCCCACAACAGGCCACAGCAGTCCACCCACCCCACTGCCGCCCCACACCGAACCCAGGGTTATAGTGCGGTACGGCCCCCATCGGACCCCCCCCCCCCCCATATCCCCAGGAACTTCCTATACCAGACTAGTATAACCCCAAATGTTTGCGTGGTAGAGTAATTATGGTGTACGAGTAAGTGGAGACTGTGTTTGTGCAGGAATCGCCGACATAGTCTAACTGAAGTGGAATAAGGAGAACCAGCCCGCATTCGCCGAGGCAGATGGAAAAACGCCTAAAAACCATCCACAGACTGGCCGGCACACCAGATCTTGACACTAATCCGCCGGGCGGATTCGTGCCGGGGACTGAATGGTTACTCTGTGTTTAACCAAAACATATTTGGGCTATCTCTACTATCAATTGTTACTTTCATTATTCTATTGTTTCAACGTGTCCACTGATTATTCTGTAGGCGCTAGACGCACACAGTATAAGTGTAAAATTGATAGTAAGTCGCATTTGTACATTTCAACACATAACTTTTCCTGTCGCTCAGTGCTTGCCAAGCGACATGCTATAGCATGTAAGGCCACTTACAGCTAATTCTGTACACATGGTGAGTCCGATGGTGATGGTACAAGCTTTCAGAGAAGGGGCTGAAGGGTATCCATGTTGAACAAGTACCAATAGCTGCTAATATATGGTTTTCAAAGCCGATATTTACTGGAAATTGTGTTCTTGTCTTGCAGCTTACTATCTCCTCCAAAAATTTGGAAACCGTATAGCTTGGGGTAGAAGAGATGTGTTTCACTGTATCGCTGATGAACAACTACTCATATCTCTTAAGCTACGCATTTTAAAGCCATTTTTTTAATAGATATTTTTTTCTTCTTTTGGTACATACTGTCATCCCTGAAAGTTCGCTAACCTATAATTTTAGCAACAGTATCGGTACATGTACTGATGATCCAGAATATTATGACCACATTCTTAATAGGCGGAATGTTCACCTCTGGCACGGATAAAAGAGGCGAAGCGTCACAGCGTGCAAGAAGTGAGGCCGTGGTAAGTTGCTGGAGGTAGCTGGTGCCACATCTGCACACCCAAGCCAGCTAATTCCCATAAATTCCGGGAAGGGGGCGATGAGGTATGACGCCACATCCCAGATGTGTTCGATCGAATTGAGAGCTGGAGAGTTATGGGGCCAGCACACCAACTAGAACTCGTCACAGTGTTCCTCGAATCACTCCATCACACTCCTGGCCTTGTGATATGGGGCATTAGCTTGCCGAAAAATGCCACTTCCGCGTGAAACGATCGTCATGAAGGGTTGTTCGAGGTCCTTGGCCGTCACGTTGCCTTGCACGAGCTCCACTGGACGCATGGATTCCATCTCGAATGTTCCCCAGAGCATAGTGGAGCCGCCGCCGGCTTGTATCCCCTCCACAGTACAGGTGTCAAGGAGCTGTTCCCTTGAAGACGGCGGATACGCGCCCTGCCACCCGCATGATGAAGAAGGTGTCGGAATTCATCAGACAACGCGACGCTCTGTCATTGCGCAAACGTCCAGTGCCGATGTTCACGTGCCCATTTCAGACGTAGTTGTCGATGTCGTGGTGCTAACATTGGCACCTGCATGTGTCGGCGGCTGCGGAGGCCCGTCATCAGGAGTGATCGATGCTCTGTGTGTTCAGACTCACTTGTACTCTGCCTAACATTAAAGTCTGATGTTAGTCCCGCCACAGTTCGCCACCTGTCATGTTTCAACAGTCTGTCCAGGTTACGACGTCCGATATCTGTAATGAGGGGTGGCCGCCCATCCCCACGATGTGTGAACGTGGTTTTACTTTGTTTTCGCCACTTGTTGAAACACTCACCACACCACTCCTCGAGCACCCGACCAATCGTGCAGTATCCGAAGTGCTCGCTCCGAGCCTCCAAGCCATGGCAGTCTACCCTCAGTCCAACTCAGATACATCTACCGCCTTCCCAATTCTACACACAGACAGCACGCTCTCTGGTACTACATGCACCGTGCGTTTGTCTGACTAGCAGTCATTCTCCATCCCCAAGCGTGGACGGGCTAACATCGGTAATAGGTCGATGGTCATAATTTTGTCGCTGGTTAGCGTATATTCCACTGTCAGAGATATCTGAACCATTTCGGTTATAAGTTTCGACTCGACGGGTTCCAGAGCAGGTTCCTCTACCCCAAACTAATACATTTATCATTCTCGATCATCAATGAAATTATGTGATGTTATCACGGAATCACCCTATGTAAGGAAAGATTTCACATACGTAGGGGATGTAACGGGTGTAAGTGCCGATATTTTCATAGGGGGTACCTTAAAATGTACAGACATCAGTGTGTTGTTCGTTTTTTCTGCCTCGAACAATCTTACCACAAACACGCAACAAACTTTACGAGCTGATGTATTTTGCATGGTCGTAACTGCACCGCTATGTGGAATACGCCACTCGGTATTCTAACCGTTTTGCGTCAACACGTCCACACTTCGACATCTGACGTGCTGCTCGGCGCAGACCAGTCGTTAATGGCCTGCTCTTGGCACATGTACTTGGAGGTACTATCGTACCACATGTAATTCTTAATCCGCAAATGAAGTAAATACTGATGTAACATTATTCAGTACACCTTCCGCAGCCGCCAATAGAAATATCTGCATCTATACTCGTTACACCCTCTATAACGCAATTGAATTTTGGTTGTGTCTGAGATTACCGTGTGTCCTAGCACGTGTCTTAAGATTTACAGCAGCAGCATTGCGACGTAGGGAGGCTGCAGTTTATTGTTCCGCGATATTGCTTCACTCATTCGTCAGAATCCACGGATCCACGGCTTTCGTGCCAATATGGAGTCGTTGGCTTCAGGAGGGCTATACTTACCGCCACGCAAGATGTCAACGGCCAAATTTGACTAGCGCCCGAGAGGGCACACACGTTGTTCTCTCAGCTGTGCAGCATTGTACAGCCACTTGAGATAGCTTGAGTCAGGAAATGCTTTTGTTTGCAAGTAGACAACTATCAGCATGGACAGTGCGACGACGTCTAGATGAAGACTCACTGTCTGTGTGGCAACCACTATTGCGGCTTTCATTGCCATGGTAAGCAAGAGAGACACACCGACGTTGGTGCACTCAACAGTAACACTGGATACAGAAGTAGCCTACTTCGTCTTAACAGGCGAGCCATGTATCTGTGTACAACATAACGGTAGGCTTACTGGTATGTGAAATTTTGGAAGTGGCCGGACGATCCCAGACTGCCTTCGTCCTCGATATCTTCATCCAGCACCAGGCGTGATGTTCTGGGGTACCATTGGGTATGCAGCACGATCACATCTGGTTTTGATAAGTGATAATCTGACGTGTTAAGGACGGTGAATCTTCAATGCCTACGTGACATTATCTTCCATCAAAATAATACAAGACAACTTGTTGCACTTGCTGTCGTGACCTGCCTTGATACACAGGGCATTCGATTGCTGCCATGACTAGCACCTTCTCTAGAGCTCCCACCATAGAAGTCCACAAGAAGGGGGGGGAGGGGGTTAGTAGGGTCTTTGTTACAGAGTCCTCTCGAATTTCTAGCAATGATTTTCTGCGACGGTACTAAAATTCAGATCGACATTACTTGGCCGAAAGGGAAATACTGTGACTTTAACAACTGTTCTGTAATTTCTTAGGTTTTCACGCCGTTCATTAGAAATTGTCGTTTAGGCAGCTTGTGAGCCATTCTGCATTCAAGGTAAATCCGAACGTTTATAGAACAGTGCTGAAACGATATCGACAATCGTTTCTCTGTCTCTTCATAGGGTTCAGGTCAGGACTGTGCAGGCCAGTCCATTACAGGAATGTTATTGTCTTGAACCACTCCGCCACATGCCGGGGATTATGAATTGGTGATCGATCGTGTTGAACGATGCAGTCACCATCTCCGAACTGCTCTTCAGCAGTGGGAAGCAAGAAGGTGTTTAAAACATCAATGTAGGAATGTGCTGTGATAGTGCCACGCAAAGCAAGGGGTGCAATCCCCCTCCATGAAAAACACGACCACACCGTAACACCACCGCTTCCGAATTTTACTCTTGGTACTACACACGCTGGCAGATGACGTTCACCGTGCATTCGCCATACCCACCCATTGGATGGTCACATTGTGCCACATGATTCGTCACCCCACACAACGTTTTCCCTCTATTCTGTCGTCTAATGTTTACGCACCTTACACCAAGCGAGGCGTCATGTGATGTGTGGTTGATGAGCAGCCGCTCGACCATGAAATCCAAGTTTTCTCACCTCCCGCCTGTCATAGTACTTGCAGTGGATCCTGATGCAGTTTGTAATTGCTGTGTGATGGTCTGGATAGATGTCTACCTATTACACATTACGACCTTCTTCAACTGTCGGCGGTCTCTGTCAGTCAACAGACGAGGTCGGCCTGTACGCTTTTGTAGTGTACGTGTCCCTTCACGTTCCCACTTCACTATCACACCAGAAACAGTGACCCTTGGATGTTTAGCACTTCACTATCACACCGGAAACAGTGACCCTTGAATGTTTAAGAGTGTGAAAATCTCGCGTACAGACGTATGACACAAGTGACACCCAATCACCTGACCATGTTCGAAGTCCGTGACGTGTGTTTTTGGGGGTGTCCGGATACTTTTGATCACATAGTGTATTAGTCCAAATGGTTCAGTCGACACAAGGAATCTCATTAATCTGCTACAACAGAAGGAAGGATGTACATTTTCCACGTCGAAAACATATCCTCCTAAGAAACAGTAACCTTCTCGACTCTATGTTGTGTAACACAGAGCCAAATTACGTCGCAGAGCCGCGAATTCTTCAGTTTAGTTCTTTTGCACAATATAGTGACAACCTGGAAAGCCGAGGACTGCGTTGATTCAGTTCTAGATTTATAAAGTAGATTTTATTGGTCAATGCCAGGGTGATTTTGGAGAATTTCTCACATTCGTCTAGTAGGTTACATGACCTAGACTATATTTGGCATCAGCAGCCAAAAAAATGTAGCCCTCAAAACACAATTTATTCAGTTTAGTTATGTCTCTTAGTATCAAAAAATAGAAAGTATAAAACATTTTAAATAAAGCTGTTAACGTGATCAGAAGCGTGCTCGAAGGAAACGAAGTGCTGTAGGAGACGTCAGTAAGCCATTTTTCGAAGTACTGTTACTCCACTTCCAGGAACTACATGATAAGACACAATTGTACTGAATATCAACAAAAATACAATCTTTCTGAGATTTTTCTGTTTCATAGTTTTAATTTTCATTTCGTACAACATTATAGGCCTATGAATACATTTTTGTAAGCATTTTCGAGCTTTATTTCATAACTCGTTGAGTACGATGGATTTAGTCATATGAGGACGAAATTTTAGATCATTGCTTCGGAAAGGTTTATACACTCCTGGAAATGGAAAAAAGAACACATTGACACCGGTGTGTCAGACCCACCATACTTGCTCCGGACACTGCGAGAGGGCTGTACAAGTAATGGTCACACGCACGGCACAGCGGACACACCAGGAACCGCGGTGTTGGCCGTCGAATGGCGCTAGCTGCGCAGCATTTGTGCACCGCCGCCGTCAGTGTCAGCCAGTTTGCCGTGGCATACGGAGCTCCATCGCAGTCTATAACACTGGTAGCATGCCGCGACAGCGTGGACGTGAACCGTATGTGCAGTTGACGGACTTTGAGCGAGGGCGTATAGTGGGCATGCGGGAGGCCGGGTGGACGTACCGCCGAATTGCTCAACACGTGGGGCGTGAGGTCTCCACAGTACATCGATGTTGTCGCCAGTGGTCGGCGGAAGGTGCACGTGCCCGTCGACCTGGGACCGGACCGCAGCGACGCACGGATGCACGCCAAGACCGTAGGATCCTACGCAGTGCCGTAGGGGACCGCACCGCCACTTCCCAGCAAATTAGGGACACTGTTGCTCCTGGGGTATCGGCGAGGACCATTCGCAACCGTCTCCATGAAGCTGGGCTACGGTCCCGCACACCGTTAGGCCGTCTTCCGCTCACGCCCCAACATCGTGCAGCCCGCCTCCAGTGGTGTCGCGACAGGCGTGAATGGAGGGACGAATGGAGACGTGTCGTCTTCAACGATGAGAGTCGCTTCTGCCTTGGTGCCAATGATGGTCGTATGCGTGTTTGGCGCCGTGCAGGTGAGCGCCACAATCAAGACTGCATACGACCGAGGCACACAGGGCCAACACCCGGCATCATGGTGTGGGGAGCGATCTCCTACACTGGCCGTACACCACTGGTGATCGTCGAGGGGACACTGAATAGTGCACGGTACATCCAAACCGTCATCGAACCCATCGTTCTACCATTCCTAGACCGGCAAGGGAACTTGCTGTTCCAACAGGACAATGCACGTCCGCATGTATCCCGTGCCACCCAACGTGCTCTAGAAGGTGTAAGTCAACTACCCTGGCCAGCAAGATCTCCGGATCTGTCCCCCATTGAGCATGTTTGGGACTGGATGAAGCGTCGTCTCACGCGGTCTGCACGTCCAGCACGAACGCTGGTCCAACTGAGGCGCCAGGTGGAAATGGCATGGCAAGCCGTTCCACAGGACTACATCCAGCATCTCTACGATGGTCTCCATGGGAGAATAGCAGCCTGCATTGCTGCGAAAGGTGGATATACACTGTACTAGTGACGACATTGTGCATGCTCTGTTGCCTGTGTCTATGTGCCTGTGGTTCTGTCAGTGTGATCATGTGATGTATCTAACCCCAGGAATGTGTCAATAAAGTTTCCCCTTCCTGGGACAATGAATTCACGGTGTTCTTATTTCAATTTCCAGGAGTGTATTAATACAAAGTGTAAAACTTTACTTCTGCCGCTTTTTTCCCCAACATTTGAGGCTTTAATGAAACAAATTGGTTACACATGTATCATTTAGAGTATTTTCCTTCGCTGGCCACTACTTTCTCCAATCTTTCGGGCAGTGTATGAATCCCGCGTCGAAATAATTGTTCATCTTTCGAAGCGATCCAATTTGTGACTTCCTCATGAGATCAGAAGGCTTCGTCAGCCAGGCCGTGCGCCATTGATCTAAACAGGTGATAGTCAGAGGGAGCAATGTCTGGAGAATACGGCTGGTGGGGTAGGACTTCCTATTTTGACATTTCCAGGAACGTTTTGACCTCCTTTGCAACGTTGGGTCGAGCATTGTCGTGCTGCAAAATCACTTTATCGTGCCTCTCGCTGTATAGCTGCCGTTTGTCTTTTAATGCTCTGCTCAAACGGATTATTTTTGATTGTTTCACTTGGTTTTAGTACCTTATAGTACACGGCGCCGAGCTAGTCGCAAAAAATGCAGAGCATGATCTCGGAGCCGTGAATATTCGGTTTGGCCGTCGACGTGGAAGCATGGCCGGGATAACTCCATGATTTTTTGCTTTTAGGATTATCGTAATGGACCCATTTTTTGTCCCCGGTCACAATGCGATGCAGAAATCCCTTCATTTTTTGCCTCTGAAGCAACAGTTCACAAACACACAAACGCCATTAAACGTTTCTTGGTTTCAGCTCACACGGGACCCAAGTTCCTTTACCAAGTTCCTTCTTTCAGCCTTGAGACGTTTTGAAATGGCTTGCTGTCTCACTCCTACTAGTCGTGCCAATTCTTCTTCAGTTTGACATGAGTCTTCACTCAGCAATGTCTCCAAACCTACATCTTCGAAAACATTCTGTCTTCCACCACTATGCCGGTCTACGACGTTAACATCACAGTTCTTGATGTGTTTAAACCACTCACGACACGTTCTTTCACTAATAGCGCCCTTACCGTACTTACCTGAGAGCGTTCGATGAGACTCAGTCGCTGTTTTATTCATATTGAAACAAAACAGTAACACCTCCGGCAAATGACGAGAATTAGGCTCGTAAACTGACATTTTCAATCAAGAACGACTTTATGATGGAGACACAAATCGACTAATCTTTGAATGAGGTTTTATTGACCGAGGTCCAAGCTAACTGCCTGCTTCTTTCGACCGCTAATTACTGTTGTCGCCACCTATCGGCACAAGGCGAAAGCAGAGTTGTACATCTTTTAACATAATAGATGTACTGTGCGTATACAAGTGAATATGCTTACCTTTAAAGCTATCAAAGTAATCTCTCTTAGAAACACTAACTAGGTAGCTATAAGGGTAGATCGAAAAGATTCCGTTCGAAGGTCGCACAGTACGCAGTTGGTAAGCCAGTCTTGCAATATCGACGTCAGCGTTGAAGCTGTCATCCCTCCGATAGACTAGCCTGAAGATCCCGTTCTGTGTGAAGAAGTCCGCAACTGCCTGTTACACAGTTTCACAGCTCGTGGTCTGGAGGCTAGCGTTGCTACCTCTGAATCACGCGGTCCCGGGTTCAATTCCCGGCCGGGTTGGGGATTTTTCTCTGCCTGGGGCTGGGTGTTTATGTTGTCCTCATTTCGTCATCCTCATCATTCGTGACACTGACTAAATTCGACTGTGTAAAAATTGGGACTTTGTACGACTGCTGACGACCGCGCAGGTGAACGCACCGCAAAGGAAACATCATTACCGTCCGACAGGAATCGTCGGCCCTTCGAAGACTTTTTTAAGGGACCCAAGGCGTGACAGTCGCGTGGGGAGGGATAAGGACTGTAGGGTGAGTGCTCGAGTGTCTCCCACTTAGATTGGTGTAACTTCTGCGTTACGACATTTGCGATATTGGGAAGTCTGTTATCATGTAGCAGCAGCACCCCCTGTCGCAATTATCTCGGGTGCTTTGCCTTAGTTGCACGCACTGATTCACATCTTTCATTCTTCGATGGATATCTACCGGTGTTTGTCCTTCGACAGCCAAGAGAGTAATAACAGCATGTTGGTTCCATATAGGACGCATTTGGTAATAACGTCGCCGTGGTCCATGTTTCCTCATTTACCGCACGCACGTCGGCAAGACAAGAATGCTGCACTAACCCCGTGATTACGTGTCGATACTCACACTCGTGTACCCACAACGGAGTCACACTACGTTGCACATACACTGCAGCCGCTCCCACAAAAGGAAGCTATTTGATCGCCCCTCATATCAGTCGTTTCAGCTATAATAAGTTTCATATACTTCTTGTGAAATTTTAGATTCTGTGACACATCAGAATTTCTAATTAAAGGAAACAGTTATACAAGAAATAGGTTGTTTTCCAAATTTTGCCCCCTCTTAGAGAATTTCTGCGGATGTCGAATCGCTCTCACCCACTGTAAACACCTGGTCGTGTCTTGTGGACGGACTGTCACGCCACTATTCACCAGCTACTCCGACTGATTAACTGACATAGAGCTGACACTGCGTCTAATGTATCCAAGCTCAAGTCGACGGCATGTTCTGGCGGGCTAGATCCTCTGTTGCTGCCAGCTCTGTGTACTACACTTAGCAGGCTGCCTAGTCCCAAGTCATCTACAAGTGTAGTAGTTTATTCGTTCTGTTGTTTTCGTTGTTGTTGTTGCTGCGGTCCTCAGTCGAAAGACTGGTATGATGCAGCTCTCCATGCTGCTCTATCATGTGCAAGGCTATTCATCTCCGAGTAACTGCTGCAACCCACGTCCTTCTGAATCTGACTACTGTATTAACCTGTTCTTCGATTTTTAACCCCCACGCTTCCCTCCAGTACTAAGCGCGTAATCCCTTGATGCCTCAGAACGTGTCCTACCAACCGATCCCTTCTTTTAGTAAAGTTGTCCACAGATTTTAAACAAGAGGCGATGTCCGGAACTCGATTTATTAATAACTCGCTGGCCATCACATCCACCTGAGCTGGAAAATGATAAGAGAAAAGGAAGAGATGACGTACAAAATAGAACCAAAAGGCGTGGTGTGAGTCGGGTGTCTAACTCGTCTATCAATAGCGAGGCAGGAACAACGGTAGTTCACAGTAGTCCACAGTACGTTGGACTACAGGTAGCGGGTATACACAAGAAACAGCAGAACAGCTCTTGAAGTAGATGACTGGGTCCGTCGACGAAATGTGAGTCAAATGGAAACGACATGTTAGCTTAACAGGCAGGAGTGCACCGTTAAACTTCCGTTATTTGTTATCCCACTTGGCGACGCAATTTCAACAGCCAGCAGTGTTATGGATGGCCAGAAAGTTCTTTTACCCGTGCAGTTATTTAATTATAACTTTAATAACACAGTAAATTTTCCAAAACGTGCTTATGTGCTCCAAAACTATCCCTACAGAGATTGCTACGCCTAATGTCCTACTTAACAGCCGTAGCAGTTGCAATTTGCATTTAATGTGGAGCAGCATTGTGTGCGATTTCAATTGAAGTTCTGTAGCATGCTTGTCCGTCGACTTGCATCGTGGACACACATAATGGATCCTCTAACTTGAGCATACGTTTACCATGAGGTTGATGGCCAACCGGAGGAGTGCGGTGGGAGGGAGGCATTCAAAATACTGCCAAAGCGAAAAGCTTTCTTGTCTCGCGTGATGAATATGTGACCGAAACGTTCACGCCATTGTTCAACACCTGTGTCAGAGTTTTGTTGTTGTGTTTCTAACCATGGACCCACACACATGTCACTAAGCGTTATTCCAAAGTGAAGTCGCTCGTAGGTACCATTGCTATTTGCCAAAAACGGAAAGCCGAACAATGCACTGTTCATTGAATGGACATTTAACGTATATAAATGTATGTACGAGGGCAGTTCAATAAGTAATGCACCACTTTTTTTTTCTGAAACAGGGGTTGTTTTATTCAGCATTGAAATACACCAGGTTATTCCCCAATCTTTTAGCTACACAACACTATTTTTCATCGTAATTTCCATTCAATGCTACGGCCTTACGCCACCTTGAACTGAGGGCCTGTATGCCTGCACGGTACCATTCCACTGGTCGATGTCGGAGCCAACGTCGTACTGCATCAATAACTTCTTCATCATCCGCGTAGTGCCTCCCACGGATTGCGTCCTTCATTGGGCCAAACATATGGAAATCCGACGGTGCGAGATCGGGGCTGTAGGGTGCATGAGGAAGAACAGTCCACTGAAGTTTTGTGAGCTCCTCTCGGGTGCGAAGACTTGAGTGAGGTCTTGCGTTGTCATGAAGAAGGAGAAGTTCGTTCTGATTTTTGTGCCTACGAACACGCTGAAGTCGTTTCTTCAATTTCTGAAGAGTAGCACAATACACTTCAGAGTTGATCGTTTGACCATGGGGAAGGACATCGAACAGAATAACCCCTTCATCGTCCCAGAAGACTGTAACCATGACTTTACCGGCTGAGGGTATGGCTTTAAACTTTTTCTTGGTAGGGGAGTGGGTGTGGCGCCACTCCATTGATTGCCGTTTTGTTTCAGGTTCGAAGTGATGAACCCATGTTTCATCGCCTGTAACAATCTTTGACAAGAAATTGTCACCCTCAGCCACATGACGAGCAAGCAATTCCGCACAGATGGTTCTACTTTGCTCTTTATGGTGTTCGGTTAGACAACGAGGGACCCAGCGGGAACAAACCTTTGAATATCCCAACTGGTGAACAATTGTGACAGCACTACCAACAGAGATGTCAAGTTGAGCACTGAGTTGTTTGATGGTGATCCGTCGATCATCTCGAACGAGTGTGTTCGCACGCTCCGCCATTGCAGGAGTCACAGCTGTGCACGGCCGGCCCGCACGCGGGAGATCAGACAGTCTTGCTTGACCTTGCGGCGATGATGACACACGCTTTGCCCAACGACTCACCGTGCTTTTGTCCACTGCCAGATCACCGTAGACATTCTGCAAGCGCCTATGAATATCTGAGATGCCCTGGTTTTCCGCCAAAAGAAACTCGATCACTGCCCGTTGTTTGCAACGCACATCCGTTACAGACGCCATTTTAACAGCTCCGTACAGCGCTGCCACCTGTCGGAAGTCAATGAAACTATACGAGACGAAGCGGGAATGTTTGAAAATATTCCACAAGAAATTTTCGGTTTTTTCAACCAAAATTGGCCGAGAAAAAAAATGTGTTGCATTACTTATTGAACTGCCCTCGTATGTATATAAATATTCAGTCGGCGAGTGAAAATTTATACTAAGGACGGGGATCCTTGCTAGGCAGGTGCTTCAGCCGCCAGGACACATTGGCACCACGGTTCGCACAACCGCACGGTTCACCTGACACGTCTCCCTCCTATATTCAAATCTTCACTATCACCCCAGTCTACAGTAAGTTCCCCTTAGACACGAACCGACCTACTGAGACTTTCCATGTTCTGGAGCAGCACCTCAGCATAAAATGGAGGATCTAGCATGAATCCCAGGTGCGGGAACTTATACAAATGAAATAACACAGTTTGAGAAACTGCACTGGTCTCATACAGGTATGATTTTACGTACTACATAGCCTGAAGCGGCGATTGAAAATTTTTACCAAGGCGGGAATCGAAGCGGCGAGTGAAAATTTTTACCAACTTCTGGAATCGAACCCAGATCGCGGAGGGAGGCGTGCCAGAGTAATCCGTGCAGATGCGTGAACCGCTGTGCCAAAGTGACTTTGTAGCTAACGCTCCTGCGTAATAAGCAGGGATTCGGGTTCGATTCCCAGTCTGGATACAAATTTTCACTGGCGCCTTCAATCTATATACATGAAATCATATCTGTACGAGACCAGTAAAGTCTCTGAAACTATGTCATTTGGTTTGTATAAGCACTTTTTTCTTCCCCATGTCCAGTCTCGTGGCAGTTACGCGGTAAGCATGTTGGTTGATTTTGGGGAGGGGACCAAACAGCTAGGTCATCGGTCCCATCGTATTTGGGGACGATGGGGAAGGAAATCGGGCGTGCCCTGACAAAGGAACCACCCCGGTATTTGGCTGGGGTGATTTAGGGATATCACGGAAAACCTAAATCACGATGGCCGGACGCGGACTTGAACCGTCGTCCTCCCGAATGCGAGTCCCGTGTGCTACCCACTATGCCTCCTCGTTCGGCGGTAAACATGTTGCTACTCGTATGTAAGTGAACACTGTTGGCATAGCAGTGGTATCACGGTGGGGTATTCGTATCTTCAGAATCTTACCATTTTAGCATATGACACCCATATACGAGTAGTTCACGTGTAAACAGACTTTCTGGCCAGACTTTGTATTAACATCTAAAATTTTATTCCAATACCAGAGGGCCCAACTATGTCTGCAAGGGAAAAGTACGGTAACGTGTAACAGGATTAAAAATTTTTCATCTAGAGAGAAGCTTATGCATTTCATATCGCTGACACGTTAAGGGTCCTATCGAGCTGTCCGTGTACTGTGCGTGATTTATGGACGCTGCAGAGGGACATGGAGGACAGTGGGTCCCCAGAGGGCAGAGAGCGCGCACGCCTGATTGATGCCGCTCCCGACACGCACGTATGATCGCGGTGCGACAACCTGTAAAATTGCTAATTATTTGCAGGCGGCGTGGCGCTGCGGTCGCTGCGTGGGGTCGCCACATGCGTGTGCGTCGCTCTGGCCGGCGTTGCGTGTGCGCGTGCAGAGCGATTGCGAGAGATAGCGGCAGGGCGTGGCGCTCTGGCTACCCGTGCAAAACACCGACTGCGATGACCGCCGCCCGGGCACTGCGGCGTGCTGTTCGCAACGTCAAGCCACCTGCTACTTGCTGAGCAAAGGAGAAAGTTCCACACATTCCTTTGTAACTGACCAAGAAGGAGTTTTGCGACATAAACGAAAGTTGGTAGGCGGGTTTCTGCATCTGAAGGATGAGGTCAACACAAATTTCGTACCTGTCGCATAAGAGCAGCAATAGTAGTGACACTATGAGGTCGCAAATCAGGCTTGCTTTAAATATACACTGTAACGGTGGTGAGTGTTAGTTACGTTTGTGAATGAACGTGGTAAGGTGGCTGTTGGTCAAGAATGCCCTTAAGGCGTCAAAGACACCATTATCAACCCCTCACTGAGTTAAAAGAAGTCGTGCAATAGGGCTATGAGGAGCAGAAATGCTTGGCAGAAATGTAGCCACTGTACGTGACTGATGGGAGCAGCAGTTCGCACCACAGTGGCACAACAAACTGTTACAGACAGCTCCGAGCCAGGCGCCCTGTAGCGTGCGTTCCACCACAAGCCACAGCCATTTCCGATGTCAGTGATGTGAAGCGAGAACTCACGGGAGGGAAGTGTGGAGGTCTGTTCTGTTTTCTAATGAAAGCTGGTTCTGCCTCGGTGCCAGTGGTGGCCGTGTATTGGTTAGGAGGTGGCCAATTTAGTGCCTTCAACCAATCAGTCTACGTCCTAGACAGACTGGTCCTACATCTACGTCTACAGCTATTCACAATAAACTGCCTGGCAGAGGGTTCAATGAACCACCTTCAAGCTGTCCCTCTGCCGCTCCACTCTCGAACGGAGCGCGGGAAAAGCGAGCACTTAATTTTTTCTCTGCGAGACTTGGTTTCTCTCGTTTTATCGTGATGATCATTACTCCCTATGTAGGTGGGTGACAATAGAATGCTCTTACAATCGGAGGAGAAAACTGGTGATTGCAATTTCATGAGCAGATCCCGTCGCAACGAAACACGCCTTTGTTTTAATGATTGCCACTCCAGTTCACGTATCACGTTTCTGGCACTATCTCCCATAGCCGCCCGGGGTAGCAGTACGCCTTGAACGGCTCGACCGGCTCTCCCCATCGGAGGCTCGAGTCCTCCCTCGGGAATGGGTGTGTGTGTAGTCCTTAGCGTAAGTTGGTTTAAGAGAGATTAAGTAGTGTGTAAGCCTAGGGACCGATGACCTCAGCAGCTTGGACTCATAGGAACTTACTACAAATTTCCCATCTCCATCTCGCGATAACACAAAACGATCTGCCCTACTTTGAACTTTTTCGATGTCATCCGTCCGTTTCACCTATGCGGATTCCACACCTCACAGCAATACTCCAGGATAGGGCGGACAAGCGTGGTGTAAGCAGTGTCTTTAGTAGACCTGTTACACTTTCTGATCTTATCTAAGTCATTTTGCAACGCGTTTTCGTCATCTGATGACATCACAAGACGGTAGATGAGAGCATTATCTGCAAACAACCTAAGACAGTTACTCGGATTGTCTCCTATGTCGTTAATATAGATCAGGAACAATAGAGGGCCTACAACACTTGCTTGGGGAAAGCCCGATATTACTTCTGTTGGCATGCAGTTTGGTTAAAAGACGCTTGTGAGGAAGGGAGTCAAAAGCCTTCTGGAAATCTAAAAGTATGGAATCAATTTGACAACCCCTGTCGATAGCATTCATTACTTCATGAGTATAAAGAGCTAATTGTGTTTCACAAGTACGATATTTTCTGAATCCGTGCTGAGTACGTGTCAATAAATCGTTTTCTTCGAGGTAATGCATAATGCTCGAATACAGTATACGTTCCAAAACTCTACTGCAAATCGTCGTTAGTGATATGGGCCTGTACTTCAGCGGATTACTCCTATTTACCTTTTTTGGTATTGGTGTGACGTGAGAAATTTTCCAGTCTTTAGGTGCGGAGCTTTCTATGAGCGAGCGGTTGCATATAACTGCTAAATATGAAGCTATTGTATCAGCATACTCTGAAAAGAACCTGTCTGGTATACAATCTGGACTGGAGGCCTTGCATGTAGTAAGTGATTTAAGGTGCCTTACTACACCGAGGATTCCGCCTTCTCTGTTTCTCATCTTGGCAGTTGTCCTTGATTGGAATTCGGGAATATTTACTTCGTCTTATTTGGTAAAGAAGTTTTGGAAAACCGTGTTAATATATCTGCTTTCGTAGCACTGTCATCAGTGACTTCACCGTTGTTATCGCGAAGTGAAGGTATTGATTGCGTCTTGCCACTGGTGTGATTTATGTATTAACAGATTCCGAGACAGAGTTTCGTTGTGGGAATTATTAAAAGCATCTTACATTGTTTTCTGAAAGAGCATTCAGTAAATTTCTGATCACGTTTTTTACCTGCCGCCGGCTTTAAACGTATAATTTTTCCAGGATATTGAGGGTAGATTGAAGTCACCATCGACTACAGTTCTATGAGTGGGATTCCTATTTGAAATGAGACTCAAGTTTTCTTTGAACCGTTAAGCAACTATGTCTTCTGAGTCGGGGGGTCGGTAAAACAATCCAGTTAATTGTTTAGTCCGATTGTCAAGTATAACCTCCACCAATACTATTTCGCACGAACTACCTACTTGAATTTCACTATAAGGTAAACTACTGCTGGCAGTAATAAATACTCTACCACCAAGTGTATTAAATTTATACTTTCTGAACACTGTTAGGTCGTATGAAAAAATTTCTTCTGAACTTATTTCCGGCTTTAGCCAGCTTTCCGTACCTATAACTATTTGAGTTTCAGTGCTTTCTATTAGGGCTTGGACCTCTAGTTCTTTCTCAGCACAGCTACGACAATTTACAACTACAATACCGATTGTTCCTACAACTACCTCACTGTGTTTTACCTGCCCCCTTTTAGAGGAATGCCCTTTCTGTGGTTTCCTGAGACCCTATAACCTACAAAACTGCCCAGTCCCTTCCACACAGCGCCGCTACTCGTGTAGCCGCTTTCTGTGTGTAGTGGACTCCTGACCTGTTAAACGGAGCCCGGGAACCCACCACCCGATGGCGCAAGTCAAGGAATCTACAAGCAAGACAGACAGTCTTTACCATTTCCTCTAGCCGCCCGAAACCAGAGAGAATCTCCTCCATTCCAAAGTGACACACGTCATTGATATCGACATGAGCCATAACGAGCAGTTGGCTGCAACCTGTACTTTTCATGGCATCCTCAAGCACCCTTCCCACATCTGGAATGACTCCTCCCAGTACGCACATGGAGTGCACATGGCTTCCTTCCCCTCCTTGGCAGCCATGTTCCTAAGGTGCCCCGTTCCGCACCTAACGTTGGAGCTCCAAACTAAAAGCAAGCCCACCCTTTATGAATGCCCAGACCTTGTTGGCCGAGAAGCTTCCTCTGGAACAGGGTGGACGACTGCACCCGGCTCAGAGTCTTCGTCAGCCACAGACAATGCCTGAAACCTGTTCGTCAAACGAACCACGGAGGCCCTTCGATTGGCCCCTCGGAAAGTGTTTCACCGCCTGCCAGACTTTGGAATAATCTCCCATTTGACCCCAGGCGAAGGATCAAAGTCAGGCAGTACCCATGGCAGACACGGCAGTGGACCGATCGGGGGACACGTGGGACGTGCTCGAAGTCTCCCACATCCTAGCGTCCGAACCGCCCCCCCCCCCCAATACACACACACACACACACACACACACACAGTGATTCCCGTTGGCAGCAGCCCCAAGCTGTGTGACAGATGTCAACACCACCTGGAGCTGTGAGCGAAGGATCACCAACTCAGCTCGCATCTGTACACAGCAATCACAGTTCCTATCCATTACTGGTCTCTACTGTTTGAAGCTCGTAAAAATATGTAACAAACGAACGGAGTACTCTGCTTGTTAGCAGCAAGAACTCGAGGTGCTGTGTCACTGAGGGTCTAACAGTCGCTGAGCTACACTAACCAAAACAAACAAAAGCTTGTATGATATGAGACTCGATACAAACGTCGATAACAACGGTGGTACTGTAAGCTGCACAGTTATTACAATAGAAGGTTGTGCTTATTAAGCAGTCAAACATACAAGAAATTACAAAAATAAACTAGTAACCAAACAGATACCCAAAAATAAGTCGCTCCTGTTTGAAACTCCTTAAAATATATAACAAACAAATGGTGTACTCGCCTTATTGGCAGCAGGAACTCGACGTACTCTCTCACTTACAGTCTAACCGAAATTGAGTTATTCTAACCAGAGGAGCTATGCTAACCTGGAGCTATGGTCTGGGGTAGGAATTAGTATGACAGCTGGAGCGCTCTCGTGATTTATTCTTGGCTGCAAAATTGTACGTCAGTCTGGTGATTCGCCCTTTTTTCTGTCATTCAAGAGCAGCATTGCAGGGGTATTTTCCAACAAAATAACGGTATTGTAACCCAACATGGTGTACAGAGTGTGTACATGCTGTCTTGACCTGTTGCGTCACCAGATCCGTCTCTATTCGAGCACGAATGGAACACCGTCGGATAACACTGCAGCATCATCCACAAAGACGTTCGACTGTCCCTGTATTGACCGACGACTGCAACAGGCATACAGCTCCATCCCACAAACTGACGTCCGGCGCCTGTACAACACAACAAATGCACGTTTTCTTGCTTGCATTGAAGACTGTTGTGGTTACACTGGTTGTTAATGTACCAACAATTCCCATTTGCAAAGGTGTATCTCGCACCTACATTAATTTTTGATCATGCAATGCTAATCAGATAAACATGGTTCCTAGACAAATGTATTACCGAAATTTTATTACTCTACATTAATTATTATTTGGTGTTGCTATGTTTTTCTGTCGGTGTATACGGGGTGGTCCATTAATAGTGACTGGGCCAAATATGTGACGAAATAAGCATCAGACGAAAAATCTACAAAGAACGAGACTCGTCTAGCTTGAAGGGGGAAACGAGATGGCGTTATGGTTGGCCCGGTAGATTGCGCTGCCATAGACCAAACGTGTATCAACTGCGTTTTTTGTAAATATTTGGCTGGTTCAAATGGCTCTGAGCACTATGGGACTTAACATCTGAGGTCATCAGTCCCCTAGAACTTAGAACTACTTAAACCTAACTAGCCTAAGGACATCACACAGATTCATGCCCGAAGCAGGATTCGAAACTGCAACCATAGCGGTCGCGCGGTTCCACACTGAAGCGCCTAGAACCACTCGGCCACACCGGCTGGCCGTTAAAAAGGAACTCCCATTTTTATCACATATTCGTGTAGTACGTAAAGGAATACGAACATTTTAGTGGAATCACTTTTTTTTTCTTTGTGACAGATAGCGCTGTAATAGTCACAAACGTATAAGTACGTGGTATCTCGTAACATTCCGCCAGTGCGGACGGTATTTGCTTCGTGATACATTACCCGTGTTAAAATGGACCGTTTACCAATTGCGGAGAAGGAAGATGCCGTGTTGATGTTTGGCTATTGTGATCAAAATGCCCAACGGGCGTGTGCTATGTATGCTGCTTGGTATCCTGGACGACATCATCCAAGTGTCCGGACCGTTCGCCGGATAGTTACGTTGTTTAAGGAAACAGGAAGTGTTCAGCCACATGTGATAAGTCAACCACGACCTGCAACAAATGATGATGCCCAAGTGGGTGTTTTATCTGCTGTCGCGGCTAATTCGCACATCAGTAGCAGAAAAATTGCGCGAGAATCGGGAATCTCAAAAATATCAGTGTTTCGAATGCTACATCAACATCAATTGCACCCGTACCATATTTCTATGCACTAGGATTTGCATGGCGACGACTTTGAACGTCGTGTACAGTTCTGCCACTAGGCACAAGAGAAATTGTGGGACGATGACATTTTTTGCACGCGTTCTATTTAGCGACGAAGCGTCATTCACCAACGGTAACGTAAACCGGCACAGTATGCACTATTGGGAAACGAAAAATCCACGAGGGCTGCGACAAGTGGAACATCAGCGACTTTGGCGGGTTAATGTACGGTGCAGCATTATGGGAGGAAGGATAATTGGCACCCATTTTATCGATGGCAATCTGAATGGAGCAATGTATGCTGATTTCCTACGTAATGTTCTACCGATGTTACTACAAGATGTTTCACTGCATGACACAATGGCGATGTACTCCCAACATGATGGATGTCCGTCACATAGCTCTGGTGCGATTGAAGCAGTATTGAATAGCATATTTCATGACAGGTGGATTGGTCGTCGAAGCAGCATACCATGGCCCGCACGTTCACCGTATCTGACGTCCCCGGATTTCTTTCTGTGGGGAAAGTTGAAGGATATTTGCTATCGTGATCCACCGACAACCCTGACAACATGCGTCAGCGCATTGTCAATGCATGTGCGAACATTACGGAAGACTAACTACTCGCTGTTGAGAGTCGTTACACGTATTGCCAAATGCATTCAGATTGCCGGACATCATTTTGAACATTTATTGCATTAATGTGGTATTTACAGATAATCACGCTGTAACAGCATGCGTTCTCAGAAACGATGAGTTCACAAAGGTACATGTATCACATTGGAACAACCGAAATAAAATATTCAAACGTACCTACGTTCTGTATTTTAATTTAATATACCTACCTGTTACCAACTGTTCGTCTAAAATTGTGAGCCATACGTTTGTGAATATTATAACGCCATCTATGGCAAAGCGAAAAAAGTGGTCCAACTAAAACATTCATATTTCTCTACGTACTACACGAATATGTAATAAAAATGGGGGTTCCTGTTTAAAACAACGCAGTTCATATCCGTTTGACCTATGACAGCGCCATCTAGCGGCCAACCATAGCGCCATCTGGTTCCCCCTTCAAGCTAGACAAGTTTCATTCTTTTGACGCTTATTTCGTGAGATATTTGGCCCGGTCACGATGAATGGACCACCCTGTATAATCAGGGTGTCTCTCCCAAAAGTCGAGAGGCGCATTTCTTTATATGTTTTCTGAAACATACTTTCAGTTTCGTTTGTGCAGTATATATCAGGAATCAACTCAAACAAATAGTGCTCATCATGTCTCTCATGCCGACGAAAAGCGTCAGTTTGTTTACGTGCGCACTGCGCACTGGGTAGAGCGGTCCCATGTTAGTCTAGTGCGATATTTGTTTTATCGCTTGGTATTAAAACGGACAGTAAAACTCTAACAGGAATCAGGAAACCATTAGCGACGGCACTGCCCTGGCCCTTGCTGAAGCTGCCGCCAAAGATGCAACGCTGCTGAGTCACTGCCGGATTCCTCCATGTCCTTCATGTTTTACTGTCCCTGTTAATATACATCGACAAAACGAATATCGTACTACAGTAATTTTGGAGCACTATATTGAATGTGTAGGCAAAATGCCTCTTAAAAAGTGATTTTGACACTGGTCGTCTCATGAAAGACTTGATGAGTAGCATTTGTTTGGGCTGACTCAAGCTACACGCTGCAAAACGAAATTGCAAATATCTGCCGAAACACCAGACCAATAACGTGATTTCCCTAAATCACTCCAGGCAAATGCCGACTTCCTTCCCCATCCTTCCCTATTCCGATGAGACCGATGACCACGCTGTCTGGTCTCCTTCCCCAAACCAACCAACCAACCAGACCAATAATATTTCCTTTCTCTTTACCAAACACATCAACGTGTGCCATGTGTCACCGATTTCTGTACAATGAATTACCAGTGCTGCCAAAGAATGTTACCTTTGCAGAAAGACAACGTCTGTGATCTATGCGCGACGTGACATAACACCAACAGACTAAAGATTTAGGTGTAACAGTTACGAATAACATAAACTAGAACTATCACATAGCTTGTGTTGTGGGGAAATCGAATTCATGTCTGCGTTTTATTGGGAGAACACTTAGAAAAAACAGCAGGTCTACTAAAAAGACTGCCTACTCTATGCTTCTCCGTCCTCTTCTGGAGTAATACTGCGCGATATGGGATCCGTATCAGATAGGACTGACGAAGACATGGAATGACGTTCACAGGAGAACAGCTCGTTTTGTATGACTGGGAATTAGGGGAAAGAGTTTCACGAATATGATACAGGAGTTGGTGTGGCTATCACTAAATCATTGGTTCTTTTCGTTGTCTCAGGACCTATTCACGAAATTCGAGTCACCAAATTTCTCCTTCAGAAACGTAAGTAATTTGTTGGCGCTCATCGATAAGAGGGGCAATTATCACTGCGAAAAAATTACAGAAATCTGACCTCTCTCGGAGAGATTGAAGTGTTCGGTTTTCCCACGCGCTGTTTGAGAGTGGAATGGTAGAGAAATGGCTTGAAGGTGAACCCTCTGTCACGAACTTAATTGTGAGTTGTAGAGAAAAATAGAGTAGGTCGTGCGATAGTGGCTCACTCCAGTGTTTCATGAGCAATGAATTGGTCGACGAGGTCCGGTTTCATGGCCACTTTTGTTCGCCGGATCCGAGTCCGTTGGGGTTTTGGCTATGGGGAAATTCGTGTACGCTTCCATCGAAAATACTCAGACGTTACAGAAACCCGTGAAAAGTGTATGTGACGTTATGCGAATGAAGACAATTGTATTCGAAAGAGTGCGTGATTCACTGCAAGATGTTTGCAGGATGTGTCACTGAGACGCCCTGCTAATACTGCAGGACAGGCTGGTAGTTTAAGTTGTGGAAAGGGGCCAAAAGGAGCGGCTGTCAGTTACACTCGAACATGGAACCTTTTATTTTATCAAACATTACAAGAGCCGAGAAAAATTACTTTTTAAAAATGAAAAACACAGATTTAGTTTTGGAACTTAATTAGCGGCTGAATGCGTTGTTTGAGAGTGGAATGGTAGAGAAATGGCTTGAAGGTGAACCCTCATCAAGCACTTTACCAGACCCGCACACAACAGGGAGTTCAATGGAAGAATGTACAAGGTATTGGCGCCCACCACCGATCTCATGCCTTAAGGGAAAGACCACTTTAATTGAAAAATGTCTGAAAGCCAATAACTTAAAGCTCAACCAAAATCAGAAATTTAAAAGGCAAAGCCTTATCTTAAAACAGTTCCTTTATTAGGCGGGGGGACCAAAGAATCTGACACTTTAAGAGCAAACAACTTAAATAGCAAATCGGCTAAAGGCCCAACACTTAAGACTCAATAACATTAATTTTAAAAATGACTAAAGCTTTACGTAAAACAGTTCTTAAATTACGCTGAAGGCCTAAACCACCTGACACCTTAAGGGCAAAACAACCTTAATCAAAAAACGGCTAGAAGCCATAGAAGTACAAACAACAAGGACAAACGAGAAAAAGCAGTACACCCAAGGATGCTCAGAAGTTCCGAAGGTCGGATGACCTTCGCAGTCGGCGTAACGACAACCCAACCGCCCGCATCTCGTGGTCGTGCGGTAGCGTTCTCGCTTCCCACGCCCGGGTTCCCGGGTTCGATTCCCGGCGGGGTCAGGGATTTTCTCTGCCTCGTGATGGCTGGGTGTTGTGTGTGTTGTCCTTAGGTTAGTTAGGTTTAAGTAGTTCTAAGTTCTAGGGGACTGATAGACCATAGATGTTAAGTCCCATAGTGCTCAGAGCCATTTGAATTTGACAACCCAACCGACAGGCAGTCAACAGACCCACCGACAGGCTAACCTCCACTTCACCAAACCAGCACACAACAGGGAGTTCAATGGAACAATGTAGAAGTTATTGGCGTCCACAACCAATTATACATGGTGATTCAAAAAGAATACCACAACTTTAAAAATGTGTATTTAATGAAAGAAACATAATATAACCTTCTGTTATACATCATTACAAAGAGTATTTAAAAAGTTTTTTTTCACTCAAAAACAAGTTCAGAGATGTTCAATATGGCCCCCTCCAGACACACGAGCAATATCAACCCGATACTCCAACTCGTTCCACACTCTCTGTAGCATGTCAGGCGTAACAGTTTGGATAGCTGCTGTTATTTCTCGTTTCAAATCATGAATGGTGGCTGGGAGGGGTGGCCGAAACACCATATCCTTAACATACCCCCATAAGAAAAAATCGCAGGGGGTAAGATCAGGGCTTCTTGGAGGCCAGTGATGAAGTGCTCTGTCACGGGCTGCCTGGCGGCCGATCCATCGCCTCGGGTGGTTGACGTTCAGGTTTCATAACTAACCTTTTTCGTAGGACTCTCCATACAGTTGATTGTGGAATTTGCAGCTCTCTGCTAGCTCTGCGAGTCGATTTTCCTGGGCTGCGAACAAATGCTTGCTGGATGCGTGCTACATTTTCATCACTCGTTCTCGGCCGTCCTGAACTTTTCCCTTTGCACAAACACCCATTCTCTGTAAACTGTTTATACCAACGTTTAATACACCACCTATCAGGAGGTTTAACACCATACTTCGTTCGAAATGCACGCTGAACAACTGTCGTCGATTCACTTCTGCCGTACTCAATAACACAAAAAGCTTTCTGTTGAGCGGTCGCCATCTTAGCATCAACTGACGCTGACGCCTAGTCGTCAACAGCGCCTCAAGCGAACAAATGTACAACTAAATGAAACTTTATAGCTCCCTTAATTCGCCGACAGATAGTGCTTAGCTCTGCCTTTTGTCGTTGCAGAGTTTTAAATTCCTAAAGTTGTGGTATTCTTTTTGAATCACCCTGTACATTGAGCTGTGAAGCTACACACCATGCTGGACGGTGACAATGCGATGAGGAAAAGACACTGCCTGAACTTACGGCAACGGCCAGGGCAGGTAACTGGAACGTCAACGTCCACAAGGCAGAAGATTACGCTGGTGCACTTCAATTCAAATAAGCAAGTCCAGTTAAACTCCACCGGAGGGTGGCTAAAATTTACCAACTCGAAAACACATGATGTTGCTAGCACGAATATCCCAGCAGCTGACAACGAACTCCAAACGAGACGATGTGAACAGTCGCGACTTGCTGGTAGATTAAGTCAAAACTCAACTTTCATGTCCAGGACCGGTGAGCCACGAACCTCGTAGCAATGGGAACAGCACCACACACTCCGACACCACATCGAGGCCGCTAGCGGGCCCAACAAAACTACTCGCCGCAGAGATTTCCTCGATGCTCCACGCCAACCGTCCAACTGCACAGGCCCGGAAACAGTGCAAGGACCAAGTATACGTCAGCCGATGAGACGACCAACCGAACGACCAATCAACAGTCGTCCCATTCCAATCTCCCTCCGTCGGACAGTTCATGTGTGTCCCCAGCAGTCTGCGAGCACTGGCTGCCGGCGCCTCACCGGCGCTCCGTCCCCCGATTTCACTTCTGCTGCGTCCCGATTGCACTGCTGGTCCGTCCTGAACTGACTACCAGACACACGATGACCCGGAAATACTATCGGTCGCTCCAGAGATGGTACGACAGTGCGCTTATCGATACGCGCTGCTGCTGCCGCTCACGGGCAAGTAAGGCAGGAAGTTAGTGACGGCAGTAAGCGGAATAAGAAAACGAGGTGGCAGTACCGTAATAGAAGATGACAAACGATAAATGGGATAAAAGCGAGCTGTGCGCGGCTCAGACGTGATCTGTAATAACAGCATGCAGCTCCGTCTATAGTGTCTTCTATGTAAAAGACAGCTCGGAATGAGAGGATACATTAGCCAATATCACGAGGTATACGTATCATTAGGGGAACTTTTCTTCTTGTTTTGACCAATACCACACACTTTCTGAAGCACCTTGTACAACTGGAGCCGTAAGGAGGGGCCAGAAACGAAAGTTACGCAAGAACTGACCAAAAAAAAAAAACCGGTTCAGACGTGAGTTCTCCTATCTCTCGTTTTCGTAAGTAGTGCTTACGAGAATAAGCCGTAAGTCCTCCTACGGTCCTTGTTTGTAAAATCAGATTCCATTCGATTTTTGGCTTCTGTCACATTAGAGGCATTACTGTGTGCCAAACCTATCATAAATGAGCAGAAGATATAGGTGTTTGTGACCATTGCGTATGAGGCAACCCGTATAAAACCAGGTGTATTTGAATGGGTGCGTCGTTCACTGGGAAGGAGGGCTGCAGAATTTGTTAGCAAGCGAAGTAACCACATGAACCACGGCCTCCTAGTTCCACATAGCACGCACATAGCAATGAGACGACAGAGTGCTCCATGTCTGAATAGGTACTGATTGTCAGACATGTCATTATAGGGAAATTGCTTCTAGTTCTGACCAATACTACCACATCCAAAAACAAAGGATACTTTTTAAAACACTTTTTGTTTTACGCCAGGTAATTAATTTCCATTTGTGATGACCGTTAAACACGAACAATTGTGCAATAACCGAAAATAACGAGAATGGCACATAGATCTCGCATATACGACAACACTTCATCCGACTACAACTTTCTTTCACGAAACGTCTCAACTGAAACCTTTATATCTTATCTTGAAAACTGAGCAGCCATTTGACAAATATAGGTAACATATCGACATTGTGGAGCTGTTTAACGAAATAGCTGCTTTCATGTGCCAGGAGAAACAGTTGGAGAAAATCATTGATATGACTTCCCGTTAGGACATTTTGCGAGTTAAGACGAGCTTGCCTGCCGAATAATACACATTTGCTGATCTTTACTTCAATGAGACAAGTAAACCAATTTGCTTCGCACACTTCAACGACATAATAATTTTGGCCGGCCGAAGTGGCCGTGCGGTTAAAGGCGCTGCAGTCTGGAACCGCGAGACCGCTACGGTCGCAGGTTCGAATCCTGCCTCGGGCATGGATGTTTGTGATGTCCTTAGGTTAGTTAGGTTTAACTAGTTCTAAGTTCTAGGGGACTAATGACCTCAGCAGTTGAGTCCCATAGTGCTCAGAGCCATTTGAACCATTTTGGACCATAATAATTTGTTTGTTTCACTCAAAGCAATAGCTCTTTTTGGTTTTAATTCTAATTAACATTTTATGCAATATTAATAGTTTTTCAGGGGCAAATAAAATATATTTGTTTTGTTATACATCATTCAAAAGCAATGTATAGTAGGTCACCTACAGAATAAGATATACAGAAGCTTTCGTTAAACTTCCTTTTTGTTTAGAAACTTTATGCAGTTTGTCATTTATTTACTGGACTGGTATATTTAAAATCTTGTAATATTTTTCATAAATTTCATGTATTTAATACAGGGCCTCTATGATTAAATATCTGGTTTCGAAACGTTGTAGAAAGAGAACTACTGTTCCGAACGATGTCTAATTTGAACAGCATATTGCTGACGCGGGGGAAACGTCATGCAACCCATAAACCGAAACGAACATTTGACCAATAGATACTACTGTAAGCGTCAGAATACGCACACAAACAGATGCGCGGTACGCGGCTGTTCCTCAGTTTGCGTGCGAGACGCCAAACATGTCTGTCTCTATAAAGGATCGCTGGTAAAGCTCTTTTACAGGACGCTGACTGTGTGCCAGTATCCATGCAGAAGTTCCGGAAACTGAAAGCTATGAAAAAAGGCACTGAAACGATGCCTGCTCAGAGTCTGGAGAAAATGATTACAAAATTCGAGATTGCAATGTGGCAGAGGCGTGATAGTAGTTGACCCGACTTTTGCCGAAGATGTGGCCCCAGTATTGCAGGAGTGCCGAGTGAAATTGTGGAAACATGCAGTGCACAGCGAATTGCTATCCACTCAAATTCACCCATGTTCACGAGTTGCTTCCTGATGATCTGCGAGCTAGACGGATGTTTGCTCTGGAATTTCATGTTGGCATGGAAGGAAATAATGAAGGTCCATGTAACGTTCTATAAACAGCCGGAGCCCGTTCCCATGGACATGATAATACACAGAGCTGCAGGATATGGGCAACGAAAAATCTGCACCCACTCAACGGGTACCACTTCATTCTACCAAAGCGATTGTGTGGTTGCGGGTTGACGGTCTGGCTACCGTGGGGCTTTATTTTTTCGAGGGCTTTAGTAGTGCGGATCCTGCTCATCAGTGGTCAATGCTATGAGGGTGTATTGAGCACCAAAGTGATTCCAACCCTCCAACAACGTCGATGAGTTGGTAGGATCACTTTTATGCAAGATCAGCCACCATTTCGCTACAGCCTGGCCGTCCATATCAGGTGATATTAATGCGTGTGACTTCTAGCTGTGGGGTTACATTAAAGATGTTGCGTTCAGCGCTCTAATTGAGAACATACCTGAAGTTGAAAGAACGCACTGCGCAAAACATTTTCAATGTGATCCCTGAGACACTTTTGACAGAAACGGAGGGCAACATATTGAACATGACCATCCAGCCGTCATGCGCTGTTGCCAGTTTTCGGTGTGCACTCAGCCTCGTGATGCCAGTTGAGGAGCTACTCGACCGAATAGTAGCGGCGCCGGTCAAGAATACCATCATAACGACCGGGAGAGCGGTGTGCTGACCACACGCCCCTCCTATCCGCATCCTCCTCTGAGGATGACATGGCAGTCGGATGGTCCCGGTAGGCCACTCGTGACCTGAAGACGGAGTGTTTTTTTTATATATTAATGTTGCTTCCTACAGAATCAGGAAACTTCTATGTATAGAAAATCTCCTCATGGGATGGCATAGAGGGGTGTCGGTGGTAGTTGGGGGAGTTGGGGGGAGGGGGAGAGGAAGGTGCCAAGCGTGCAGGATCACCTCTGTGTGAATGTGTGCTCAAATCCTGCCCAGTCACACTAACGGAAACCAAAAGTTCAGGGAGTGAAAACGAAACAGGCATGGAAGATACGAGGGTAACCCCAAATGTAAGGTCTCCTATTTTTTTATAAGTACATAGACCTGTTTATTTCTGCAATGGTTTACATCACTTTACAGATTGAACATTTAGCTATTTTTCTACATAATCATTTCGTCGATGCATTTTATGTATCCCCATGTCATACCAGCTCGCCGTCATGCTGACGTGATTGTAGCTTGGTCTCAGGTGGAAAGTGGTATGCCCAGGTTTCCTTACCTGAGACAACTGAGTCCAGAAAGTGGTCCTGTTCGGTTGTAAGGCGGTGAAGAAATGCGCGGGAAGCATCAACTCATTGCCGCATGTGGTCCTCAATCAGCTTGCGTGGCACCCATCTTGCGCACACCTTCCGGTAGTTCAATGTTTCCGTTAAAATTCTGTGAGCGGTGCTTCGGGAAACCTCAGGAACCAACGTGCAGAGATCATCCAGGGTGATCCGCCGATCTTCACGCATGCTTTGCTCCACCTTCAACACTGTCTCCTCAGAAATTGACGGTCTCCCGCTTCTTTGTTTATCGTGAATTTCGGTCCGACCACCTACACCACTTTCCGAACATTTTTGACATCATGCACGACTCACCATATACTTCCTTCAATTGGCGATGGATTTCGATCGGCGCAGTGCCATTTGCGTTCAAAAATCGAATAACTCCGCGCAATTCGCACTTGGCGGTAACACCCAATGGAAGTTCAATTCTCAGCGGCTGGCAAGACTTAGCGCCTCAGCGCGACGTGCGCATATTTACACACAGCGCATGAAGCACTCTTCATAACAGGGTGACCAATTGCCACACAAACAGAGTTCTGTACTTATAAAAATATAGGAGACCTTACTTTTGGGATTACCCTCGTTTTCCACTCACCCTGCGACATGCACCCTGTTCACAGAATCTTTACACAGGACAGATGATGTAAGTAGGTTTGCCTATAGTACATGAAACACTCTCGGTGCACGTTTTATTTTTCCAAACCCGTATTGTCAGTAGCTTGTTTCAAACAGATTCCTCTGATTTCATGATTCCTTACACGTGCTTAGTAGGCTGTTTCTGTGAATTTTTCTTTAGAATATAAGTAACACAACGTAACTAGTCACAAGAAATTCTTTATGAAGCGTTTTGGAGGCTTTTCAAGATCATAAGATGGCACTTCCAATCGGTAGTTCTCAAACTGATCTTTACAGACTAGCCCTCTTCTATCTTGACCATAAATATTGTAGTTGAAGGACAACCTGTGCACATAAGGTTTTCGAAGTCAATACGAAGAATTTCTCAAAACATTCGAAAAAATCATGTTTGAAATTTTGCAGATGCTTAAGCACTGGAACAAAAAATGTCGCTCTGGTACACCGAAACGGCCATAATTAAGGAAGTAACGTTACAATATCGTATTTACTAAGGCGCTGCTTCGACTCCCGATATGGGCACTTCATTTTAATTTTCATTGGAATCAACATTTATTACAAAAATGTCATTTTTAACAAAGGAACACTCATGTCAAAAATAAATTTGTTATCGAAATACTCGTTCCATCTTTAATAACTAATTTTACCTAAAAATGGGTATTCAGAATGAATTACAATTAGGTACAAAAATCTTAAACAGCTAACAGAAAATTAAACACTTTTTCACTTCTGTAGATTACGAAAAAAACCTAGATCGAGAAGCTGGATTGGCAGAACAAGTAGTAGTAGTAGTAGTAGTAGTGGTAGTATTAGAAGAATAAGAAGAAGAAGAAGCATATTAAAAGCAAACGATATTTCCAAAAATATTTAGTTTACTGTAAATATCCTCTTTTTTATGAAATTGGCAATTAAAAATGAAAATATAATTTCGATTAAAAAGTTACGGTGCAGGTCAAAGTCGGTTAAATAACATTTCAATGTGATAATAAATACTAAACTCAAATAAAACTCAAATATGCATGCAGTGGGAATGGAACCATCTACCTCTTCATTATAGCATTAAAACGTTATACGCTCACCTATTGGCGCTTCTAATAACTGTATTGGAAGTTTTTGTACTCTGCATGACTCGAAGTCGTCTAATTTTGAAAGTCAATTTTTAAGAGTGTTTTGGACATTGCATTGTACTCTTTCAGGAAATTAATGTCCGCACACTGTCGGTGAAATCCTGTAAGTATAAAGAAAATCCCTATGTGTGCCTTTGTCAGATGCCTTGCCTCTGGGAAACCAACATTCTCGACATATCTAGAGACTCTTATCATTTTGACTGCAAAATGGTTTTCAGTTGTGTGATATCACTGCGAAACACGACCTAAAGTAAAGAAAAAATAGTTAAATTGCTGTCCCAAACCACTACAATTCGACCACCAAAACGATCGTGTTCGGCCGTTTTCCTACGAGCATTACGCGTCCCCATCTCTCGCAGCACGAGGGTACTTGAAGCATCCAGGAACAGTGACGAATGCGATTTTTTCTGTGATTCACGTGTTATGATACGCGGACCTCCAAATCCTTGAGCGCGATACATTTAACAGTCAACGTTATTGTGAGACTGTGCTCCCGATGTGCGTCTTTTCAGGGATACATTCCGCAATGATTTCATTTTCGTGGAGAAGAACGGGCGACCTCGTCGAACAGCGCCTACATTATGTTCGGATAACGGACTGACCTGCCCATTCCGACAACTTAAATCCCAACTTACTGGTGGAGGAAAGAAACGACCTCTTCACAGACACTGTGGCCAGCATGGGAGCTTGGGGCAGAACATGCATTGCTTTTTATGATGTCCTGGGGACCATCATAAATAGCGTGACTGCAAAGTAATTATTGTCCGGGATTAAAAATATACAGGGTGGCGCACGAAATGTGTTACCAATTGTTTCTTTGACAATTTACGACGCACATTAGATATCCCCCTGGGATCTCTACAGCAGTACCAGCAGAGCTTGGAAAAACAAATGAGTTACCAAATGACGTGTAATTCACGATACTGCCGCTAGGAGACTTACTGCAGCAATGGCTGACAATGGAAGACAGACGACACAGCAACGATCGGCAGTTGTGTTACTTTTTCATGAAACGAAAAGCCTTGTTGTGTCTCAGAGGTGTTTTCGACAAAAGTTTAAAACACGATGGGTTCCTTGCAAGAAGACCATCCACAGGTTGTACGATAAATTTGTACAGCAAGGAACAGCATTGGAAACGAAGTGACCTCGGCCTAAGCCTGTTTGTTCGCCGGAGAATATTGAAGCGATACGACTTGCTGTACAGAGAAGTATCGGGAAATCGTGTAGAAAGGCAGCAGTGCAACTGGGAATATCCAGACGCTCCGTTCAACGCATTCTTAAAAGTGACCTCCATATCTACCCATACAAGGTGACCTGTGCACAGAAGCTCACAGAAGAACACAAGCAGCAGAGACTACTGTTTGCTCAGTGGGCGGATGATAGGGAAGAAACTCTCGACAACGTTTGGTTTTCAGACGAGGCACATTTTCATTTAGACGGTGTGGTTAACAAACAAAATCTATTTTGGGCCACTGAAAACCCACAAGTGCTTCATGAACGACAACATTATGCTCCGAGGATTACAGCTTGGGCAGCAATTTCCAGTCACGGACTTATTGGACGCTTTTTCTTTGAAGAAACTGTGAACAGCGAGCGTTATTTGAGCGTGCTTCGCAATAGCTTCACTCCACAGCTTCTTGGTACTGCCTTGCCCTTCAACACGCAGTGGTTCATGCAAGATGGAGCAAAGCCACATACTGCAAACACTGTGTTGGAGTTTTTACACCAGTGTTCGTTTGAAGGAAGTCAGGAAACGAAATGGTGGACATATTGAGCATGTGCTGAGTTAGAACAAATCTCCATGGGCGGCTCTTCATTGTAGTACATGTTCCATTCAGATTGTATTGACAATAAAGTTTATATTCGAAAACAAAATGGTAACACATTTCGTGCACCACCCTGTAGTTTTTCGCCTCATTGCGTATTTCTTTGTTACCTTTTGTGCGGTATTGTAGCAGTTCGTTCTATGTAGGGTCCAAGTCTCGTCGAGAGAGAGAGAGACCAGTGCACTTTCAAAAGCAAGTCCGCGGAAATCCGGTGAAAACAGTACTCTCAACGCCTTTATTTTACCATCAACCACTTCGCCCAGTTGACCTACTGAACTCTCGGGTTACAACATAAACACATATATTCTTTCTCCTCCCCCCTTCTCCCTCTTTTTCACATACGCTTACCCCCCCGACTCACACACACACACACAGGTAGATAGAAAGAGGGAGACAGATTTTCCGCTGGCACTGGCACGATGGCAATACTGTAATTAATAAAATACTGTACTTGTCTACCTCACAGTTTCACATTTGTCGGTGATAAAAATAAATCATACCTCGATAACGAATGAGGCTGAAAGATCCCACACGACTGATACTGTACTGAATCGCTGATTTTTTTTATGTAAGATTCTGAGGAGTCGAATATGATAAAATAATGTTCCAATTCAGTATTACATATTCAAACGAAGTACTATGTAAGTAATCCTGTATAATAGCCATTATCTAGGAGGTGTGTGTTTATTGTTTTTTAAGGTTTCTTTCCAAGTATCTGTTTTATATTCTCGAGCAATTAAGTATAAATCACACACTAATGTGGAGGTCTGGCTCTAAATCTATGGACAGTGATAAAGTTTCTGGTTCTGTCACAAAAGCAATTTTTTTAAGGGAATCCTATACGCCAATGACAGCTACCTATGAATCCTGCTGACGACGTCGGTAATATTTGTGTCTTCAGGCTGTGTCAAGCAACAGTCAGGATTCACATCTAAATATATTTCAGTCTTTGCACATTGGTTCCCTGTGTTCGTAATTTAATGTATTTTGACCAGCTGAGGGCATCCTTCAGAGATTTATCGGCTTCGGTTATTATAAGTTCTCAATTCAAATCTGCGAGGAGAACAGTTCTATGATCAGGAAACAAAACTTTACTTGGTTCAAATGGCTCTAAGCACTATGGGACGTAACATCTGAGGTCATCAGTCCCCTAGAACATAGAACTACTTAAACCTAACTAACCTAAGTACACCACACACATCCATGCCCGAGGCGGGGTTCAAACCTGCGGCCGTAGCAGCAGCGCGGTTCCGGACTAAAGCACCTAGAATCGCTCGGCCATAGGGGCCGGCAAATTTTACGTGTCCAAGTTCATCCAGAATATCACAGAATATCATTTCTGCCCTCGCTGAAGTTTGTAACTGGTTCCAGATATTATTGTTGTGCGGAATAACTATTTATTGTCTTTATTTTGAAATCAGTTCAAAATAATTGTGTTTGATGACATTGGTTGGCTACGCTCGATTTTGGAGCTCTGATGGTTCCCTGATCAGGCCCCTAGGATATTAATACAATATCAGTACAGTCATCTGTATAACCATTAATCTGATAAATACAGATTACGAATGATACGAATCAATTTAGACATCTATCAACCGTTGTTACCTGAACCAGATCAGACATATCTTGAGATTTTAATCGTTCCCTCCGCGTTCACACTGCATTTTGTCTTCTTTCAGTTACGGCTTCGAACCGCACCGCTACTGCTGCTGCGACATCTTCCCGTGCCGACGTCACAGCTTCCCTACTCGTGGTGGCTGCCACAGTCTACATCGGGTTCTTCAGGTAGCCACCGGCGGCAGCACCGGCGCCCAGCAGGCAGTGAAGCCGCACGGGCTTCACGTGAGCCACAGAGAAGAATACTGAAATGTGAAAAGATTGGAGGGAGTAATTTGTACCTAATGAAACGGACAATTTTTTCTGGAATCAGCGATGTGTATGATGAAAAAGAAACTTGTATACTGTGCTTTAAAATTATTTTAGTTTTAGAGGTCATTATGTATGTAGAACATTGATAAATGTAGATCCCAGTAAGTCCTTAAATCTATGATATAGGCATTGTGTAAATTAGTTGTTACACAAGCAATTCGCTATGCGTTATTACCTTTAGAGTTTGATGTTCGAAAATGTGATGCCAAGTTTATAAGATGTATGATATAAAACAATTATAGCTTCAGTTATAACGTAACCTTAAACTGATGTTTGTACAAGTAAATGAATATTGAAATTAAGGGGTAGCACCAGTATTGATTAATTTATTTTTTTGGTCTATTACTTTTGTTAGCAGCAACTGAATTCTTTTAAAGGTAATGAGCAACTATTTGACACTCAGAAAATGTTTTGAGGTGAAATACACCCAACAGTCACATACACATTTCGAAAACTTTCTCGAGAAAGTTGTAAGTAAAGATAAACATTCATTACGCAGTCACAGAGAAACCAATCTGAAAGCTAAATTTAAGAACTATAAGGCACGAAACGCTCCAAGATAACGGTAGTTCAAAACAGAACTCAACATATAGGTGCAAATGATTTCACATTGAAATATACGTTAACACGGTATTTACCTGAATTATTAAAGAAGAATAGACAGTTTCTGGGATGATTTTTAAAAAATCTTACATTATCAATGGCATAAGATACATTTATTAACTTTAATTTGGGAACAATAATTCAGAAATGAACCGGTCGAAACTGAAACCTACATCAGTCTTTTTAAACTGAGATCACATCATTCGATCTAGCCAGCTTTGAAACAGGACTACCTTTTTTTCTTTCTTTTCCATCTACTCACGGGACGCTGAAGGGTTCTTACAGGTAAGAAGCACGGAGTGTGGAGCGGCCCAGTCAACTTTGAATCACACAAGTGGTTGAAGAGCGACTTGGTGAGCATACACTGGCGCAGTCAAATGCGGATCGAACAAGTTCGGACCAATTAACCAGTTGTTGCCTATGCACTCTCATATGTATTCTGAAATCTGTGTCAACTATATTGAGTACTCTAACCGTGTTCCCTCAGTGACTCATACATGACTGTGGCCATTAATTTGATTTCCGCCCGTGGAGAAATAATCTTTTCCGAAAAAGTTGATAGGCAGAAATGAGATCATCGTTCTTACTGTGTTTCAGTTCTAATTGTCTCAACACGGGGAAAGGTCTGACGTCATCTGGGAGTAACGACTGCACGTCTGGTGACTGACAGTGCTGTAGCTTTCTACGAAGTAATGAGCCCACAATGGGTCTCGCAATGACTGGAACTTTTCATCTAAATGAATAAGCACTTCAGGTACAAGTGTTCTACTACTGCATCGTTAGGAAAAGGGTCAGCAGATGCATGGAGATTAACGTTTGATAAAAAAAGTATCTTGAAGAAAAAGGGTGATCAAATGAAGTCAGTCTGTTAATGACAGAGAAATGCATTCGTGTGAGAGGGGATCCAAATGCCAATGTAACTGATTCTCCCGCCAGTTGTACTGTCCGGCTACGAAGACGCTCTGTTACTATGCAGTTTATTTGTACGTAGATATCTACACAGGGGGGTGGGGGTGGGGGTGGGGGGAACCATACAAAGCAAACATCAACTTTTGAATGTGACAAAAGACAAAAGAAACATTAATCTAAATCACACATTATACACACTAGTGGGTCACAAGATACTGTAGATAGGACTACCGAGGTGTTACCGAACCAACATTAACTGACGTAGCAGGAATAACCACTTTAGCTACATATAAAGAGCGTTCATCTTCAGACATGCACAGTAACTAATACATGCACTTGACATGGTAAAGAGCAGTAGTAGAACACTTGTACCTGAAGTGCTTATTCATATAGATGAAAAACTTCCAGTCATTGCGAGAGCCACTGTAACAAGAATCCACTCATGAATCGCAAAAGAAATGAAATAACTAAATACGAAAATCATGAACACTGTCTTGAGGGAAATCACACAAGGTCTCATCACCACACTCTCTCCAGTGACTGTTAAAGTCAGACAGAAAAGCTAGACCAGCTTCCAGGAAACGGGAGACGAAAAACCTAGCATCCATTACTTCATGGTGCCCTAAGAAAAAAAGTGGGTCTAGCGTTGGCCAATCGCAACCCATGGCTGTTTGTTAGCATAGAAGGAAATAGGTAATTTTCGTTTTGTATCATCCTGCCTTCTGTTGAATCCGGAAAACTGTGTGACAAAATCATCAGTGACCAGTCAGAGCGCTTGGTTCGTTATTAGCCTATGAAACGAGAGGATATCGCTTTCCGATTTCCCACACCCTCTTCCCTTTCTCTTCTGAGAATTCTGAAATATCCGCCCAGACCAAACGAACACCAGAAGAACGTACAGTAAGCTTTAAACCTGCAGCAAGCGTGTCTGGCGTCGAGATGTCGCCACGTTATTAGGTGGGCACTGCTCTTCCATTGGAAAGCTGCTCGGTTCGGTTCTTTCTAATGGAAATGACCTTGTTGGACTCGTCACATGACAGCCAAGTGGAAAAACGGTGCCATGAAGCTACCCGCTATCATCACATTTATTGTGTGGAACGTGCCTACCATAGACTGTGATGAATAATGGCCCGGAAGACACAAGTGAAAACTGACCCGGCGGAAATCACACGAGATGGACACACTATCACTTTAATAAAATCTGAGTTGCTCTTTCCTTGCTATGTTAAGTGGGGCATCTGGCTGTACTGAAACGGTGGGATAAAGCCGCTTGCTGCTCTTTGGACTACAGTTACTTCTGCTGTGTTATCTCATTGTTCGTACCCTGAAACCGTTAGCGATAATTTGTTTCAAACGGAGCTAACGATTGATCTACATCTTACGAGTCAGCCAGAAGATAGACGGAAACGTTTTGTCCCTGCCACCGTTTGTAAAGAAAAATATGCAGTTGGATTTGTCACTAAAATCTCCAATAGTGAGGTAGACCCAAGTACTTTACTACATTTACTTTATGTGGGCAGGCATTGTCGAGCTGAATTCCCACGTTATCTGTTTGAAATAAAAGGTAACGAATGCAGCCCTGACGCCACTCAATATTACCTATTTCTTAGCACTTAACCATAATTTCATACAGTCACTCAATTATGCCATGTTCTGATGAATGAAATCATATTATAAACATGAAGGAGTTGTTTCCGAATCTGAAACTCAGTAATACGTCGATTGTATTTTTACAACCTCATTCAAGCATGGGCTCATACATTTTATACTTCTGTAGTTACAATAATTATCTGACAATGTACAACTTTCTTACAGGAAGTAACAAAGAAACTCATTCATTCCTTGACAGCACAGTGTGGTAACATTAACTCATTCATCAACGCATGCAAACATTTAGCATCACAGACTTCCCACTCACAGCTTCATTATGGATTTATTTAATGCAAGATACAGACAAAAATTTTAATCACACTACAAAGGCAAAAAAGAACATCGTCAATAATACAAATACAGCACATCAGACTACCGACTTCAAAAATCACTAGTAACAGGAAAAGGTTAAAAATACAATCGAACCCTTAATTAAACAATGGTAGCTGGTGAAAATACTTCATGAGTCACAGTTACTTATCTTGTGCAGTTCATTAAATTAATTAGAGGAGTTACTTAATTTAGTATAATATTTCATGTATATCTCCAATCAGGTGTGTTCTACACTCAAAGAAACAATGTTGAAAACCACAACAGAAAGACACAAAATATACTAATCCTAGCACAAATATAAGCATGTCTAGCTCGCCATAAAAACTATTCAAAATGGTTCAAATGGCTCTGAGCACTATGGGACTTAACATCTGAGGTCATCAGTCCCCTATAACTTAGAACTACTTAAACCTAACGAACCTAAGGCCCGAGGCAGGATTCGAACCTGCGAGCGTAGCGGTCGCGCGGTTCTAGACTGAAGCGCCTAGAACCGCTCGGCCACATCGGCTGGCGAAAAATTATTCACAAAAAGAAAGCGCTCAAGTGCTCTTTCAGTCGTCCTGAGATATCAAAGTTACTGAATCTTATTGGTCAAAACAACAAAATAAGTGGTAGACAGTAATTGTCAGTTTTTATTAAATTGCTGGGAGAGATGCATACGATCACTTAGTCTTATATATCATAATACTTTACTCGACACAGTTCACACACATGAAAATGGAGGCAAGTTTTCAAAACTTGGACTTTATCTTCTTGAATAAACTTAGAGGGCAGCTTGTGCAAGTTGTTTCCGCAGTTCTCCATCCTGATCGACTGTTCATCTGCAACAATGATGACGTTTTCTGGCTCTCTCGCGTTTCTCCACAACACCTATGCGACGTATCTCGTGGAAATCTATTGCAGACAAGCGACCAGATCATCGGAGCATCGTGAAGAGTCCAGCATGAGACGGATGAGAGCAACATGAGTAGCGGGCAGCCGCATCCCATAGATTCACTGCGCCCGACTTCACCGTTATTGACAGTTAATTTCAAGGAAACAGCACCAGTGATTAGGTGGCGTACTGAGTACCATTCGTAAGTCCAGGTGGCGGGTGGTGTGCACTGTCACATTGTATGTGCTATGAAGATGTTGTTATGCAGTTGTTGTACCAACTCAGAGTGTAGCTAACGCAGTGAAATTGTATCGCAAGCCGTACGCAGCCCACGCATGGGAGTACATTAGCATACACTTTTGATAGGTCCGACATTGTATTGACACTTGTCACAGGAAATAAGATCATATGCTTAAGTTTAGGTTTGTTAATATTTCACCATACTTCAGACCAGCCATTACCCCATGAATTTCGACGAGACAACCTACACCATTTCGTGATAAACAGCCCCACACCGTGGTAATTTCTCCCCCATACTTGATGCGGGTGCTTGGTACTTTTATTTCACTCGTTTTTCAGCTCTAAAACATATTATTTCCCGTTTGGGAGGACGAGATTAAGCTGCTTTCACCACTCCACGGAATTTTCGATCAGTCTTCAGTAGTTCATGATGGGTACTTCTTAGGAAACTGTAGTCTGACCTTATTTTTCGCACTTATCTTAGGTTTTCGAGAAGATCGCTCGCCATTCAGATCAATACCTTCTAAGCGACGTTGAACTGTCGAGGGATGGACCTTGACCCCTTGTTTTAGCTGTAGGTCACCACGTATTGCCCGGGCTGATTTGCTGAGATCATCCATCGAATGTCTTCGGATGATCCTGTCTTCATTTTAGGTAGCTTTTTGGGGCCGTCTACCTCGCCCATTGTTCTCCGTCGTCCCCCTTTTTTCTGAAGCCGGTCCCAGACACTTACAAGGTGTTTTGGGATGCCAAACGCCTTCGTAACGAAGGACTGAGCTTGGCCTTGACTCAGTGCCACTACTACAACTTGTCTGAAATCTTTTGAACATTATTTAGGTTTAGGCATTGCTGCAAGTAAATAAAAATATTACAGTTAGATTTGCTTTGTGTAGTTAAGTTCGCTGCAGTCTTTCCGTTCCACAAAATGCTTATGAGACCCTTGGAAACACTGTTTAAGGCTAAAGTCTACGGTTACCTGGACTTACCAATCAATATACGTAACCGGGGTGAGTCTTCTGTCTGAAAACAGGTTTGTTTTGATGCGACGCATAGATAAATATGCCTACCAACCTAGGTGGTTGGGTTGGGCTGTTTTGGGGGAGGAGACCAGACAGCGAAGTCATCGGTTTCATTGGATTAGGGAAGGACGGGGAAGGAAGTAGGCCGCGCCCTTTCAAAGGAACCATCCCGGCATTTCCTGGAGGAATTTAGGGATATCACGGAAAACCTAAATCAGGATGGCTGGACGCGGGATTGAATTGTCGTCCTCCCGAATGCATACCAACCTAGTACTTCAATTACAAAATACTTTTGTGCGATACTGTACATTCCCTAATTACTACTCCTTTCATTGTGGTCACCTATTAGTGTGGTGGAGATCGCCTCTGCTTTGGCTGTTTCACGAGCCAGTTAACCTAGTCACAACCGCCGACGGAACCGTAACCCTTTCATTATTCCCTCATTCTTGACTAAACCGCACATGATTCCGATACTCTTGTCAGTCCCATCCACACCTGTTCACTCCTTATATTCATATCTACCTATCTCATACGTATTGGTTGCTGTTACCCCGTTTGTACGTCTGGCATTGGTGATGGCCATTACCAAAATGACTCCTCCCACAACTTCTCTCTTACAGAAGTGGAACATATTCGTTCTGTTCCCATGGACCTTTATGCGATATACTCTCGCCCGTGTCATGTTCTGGCTCTTGAAGCAGTGTCTTAAATACTTTGACATCACCTTCACACTGTTCAGCAAATATGACGTGTTGAAGCTGCACTAGCAGTCACGTGTATGCTTATCAATTCTGCCAACAAAGGGTCACACAAGAATTCATTCTACTGGGTCATATGCTCAAAAAACAGTATAGGAGAAGCCAGACTGGTTGTAGTTTTGAAGCATATTAACCCCACGCTTTACCTTTACTTTGCACAGCTTCCAACCAATACGCTGGTAGAACAGATCGGCAAAACCGTTTGTGTGTCTCACTTTCAGTGGCTGGAGACTACATTCTCCAATTCTCAAGGCTGGTTCGCCTTCCAAATAAATACCCTTGACTCCCATTCTGTAGCTATTTGGCCTTTTGGGTGGTACTGAATACTGAAACTGTTCTAACAAAGCCCTTTGATGGATCCCATTACAAGAGTTTTCAAAGATTTCAGATTTTTGCACTGATAGGAACTGCTTATAGCCGAAGGTTTCCCACCATTATTTTGGACATATTTCGAATTATCACAATTTGGTCTGTCATTCCATATCTCCTCATGTCCCGAGTCGTTTTCATCGTACCTTCTACGTCCATCTTTATTCACACAAGCTCCATCACTCTCCGGTTATTCTAGGTGTTGGTCGAATCGGGACACATACTCACAGATCTTGCACGCATTTGCCCAGTGTCGTTTGAAATTTATCTTCCTAGAATTTAAGTAGTGATCTAACCTCATCAGTATCTGCGACTGGTGACTGAGTTTTCCAATCTACACCACTGGCCGTCTCAGTACATTTCTTCGTACTCTCTGTGAACTTAGCTTTCTTAAAAGGTTGATAACTGTATTTAACATGTGTTGCAGCACAAAAATCTGTTAGAGTTAAAACTTGTGCATCATGATCTGAAAGGCCATTCACCTTTTTGCTAACAGAATGCCCTTCTAGTAATGAGGAATGAACAAAAATGTTGTCTATGGTTGTTCTACTGTTCCCTTGCACTCTCATTGGAAAGAATACGGTTTACAAAGATTATATGAATTAAGGAGGTCTACCAGCATCCTTTTCCTTACACAATCACTTATACAATTAATATTGAAGTCACCACATATTTTCATACGCTTATGTCGTATGGTATTATTTTTTGGGGTAATTCTTCTGATTCAAAGAGGGTATTTTTGGCTCAAAAACGGGCTGTTCGAGCTATATGTGGTGTAAGTTCGAGAACCTCTTGTCGACCCCTATTCAATAGTCTGGGAATTCTGTCATTGCCCTCATACTATATATTTTCTTTAATGTCGTTTGTTGTTAGCAACATTGGCTTATTCCCAAGAGTTAGCAGCTTTAACTCAGTTAATACTAGGCAGAAATCAAATCTGCATGTGGAATGCCCTTCCTTGACTCCTGTGCAGAAACGAGTGCACTATTCTGCTGCATCCATTTTCAATAAGCTACCACAAGAACTCAAAAATCTTAGCAGTATCCCAAACAATTTCAAGTCGAAACTGAAGAGTTTCCTCATGGCTCACTCCTTCTATTCTGTCGAGGAGCTCCTGGAAGAGCTGAAAAATTAAGCTAATTCCAGTGTTACATTGTTGATTTTCTTTATTTTAACTTACGAATTATCGCCTGGATACCTTTCTTATATTTCATTTTATCTGTTTCTACTATCGTGTTATAATTTCATGAATTGACTCGTTCCATGACCATGGAGACTTCTCCTTAATTTGGTCCCACGGAACAATAAATAAATAAATATAAAGACAAGAATTTGTGGTCAGACGAGTGCAGGGTAATGTCAACAGCAGCAGAAAATGGTATAACAGGAGCAGGTTTCGTTATGAATAGGAAGATGGGGCACATAGTATGTTACTGTGAACAGTTCAGTGACAGGATTGTTCTTATCAGAATCGACAGAAAACCAACACCGACAACGATAGTTCTCGTATACCTGCCGGCGTCGAAAGCTGAAGATGAAGAGACAGAGGAAGTGTATGACGATATTGAAAGGGTAATACAGTATGTAAAGGGAGATGAAAATCTAATACTCATGGGGGCCACAGAGAAAGTGTATGACGATATTGAAAGGGTAATACAGTATGTAAAGGGAGATGAAAATCTAATACTCATGGGGGCCACAGAGAAAGTGTATGACGATATTGAAAGGGTAATACAGTATGTAAAGGGAGATGAAAATCTAATACTCATGGGGGCCTGGAATGCAGTTGTATGGGAAGGAGCAGAAGAAAAGGTTACAGGAGAATAAAGACTTGGGACAAGGAATGAGAGAGGAGATAAACTAACTGACTTCGGTAACACGTTTCAGCTAGTAATAGTGAATACCATGTTCAAGAATCACAAGAGGAGGAGGTACACTTGGAAAAGGCCGGGTGATATAGGAAGATTTCAGTTAGATTACATCATGGTCAAATAGAGATTCCGAAATCAGATATTGGATTGTAAGGCGTACCCAGGAGCAGATATAGATTCAGATAGCAATATAGTGGTGACGAAGAGTAGCCTGAAGTTTAAGACATTAGTCATGAAGAATCAATACGCAAAGAAGTGGGGTGCGGACAAGATATGCTTACGAGATGACGAGATACGCTTAAAGTTCTCTAAGGCTATAGTTGCAGCAATAAGGAATAGCTCAGTAGGCAGTAGAGCTGAAGAGGAATGGACATCTGTAAAAAGGGCCATCACAGCAGTTGGGAAGGATAACGTAATTACAATGAAGGTAACTATGAAGAATCCATGGGTAACAGAAGAAATACTTCAGTTGGCTGATGAAAGGAGGAAGTACAAAAACTTTTCGGGAAACTCAGGAATAAAGAAATACAAGTGGCTAAGGAATGAAATAAATAGGAAGTGCAAGGAGCTAAGACAAAGTGGCTGCAGGAAAAATGTGAAGACATCAAAAAAGAAATTACTGTCGGAAGCACAGACTCAGCATACAGGAAAGTCAAAACACCCGTCGGTGACACTAAAAGCTAGGGTAGTAACATTAAAAGTGCAACGGGAATTCCACTATTAAATGCAGAGGAGAGAGTGGATAGGTGGAAAGAATGCATTGAAAGCCTCTATGAGGGGGAAAATTTGTCTGATGTGATAGAAGAAGAAACAGGAGTCGATTAAGAAGAGATAGAGGATCCAGTATTAGAATCAGAATTTAAAAGAGCTTTGGAGGACTTAACGTCAAATAAGGCAGAAGGTATAGAAAACATTTCATCAGAGCTTCTAAAATCATCGGGGAAAGTAGCAACAAACGATTACCCACGTTGGTGTGTAGAATGTGTGAGTCTGGCGACATACCATCTGACTTTCGGAAAAGCATCATCCACACAATTCCGAAGACCGCAAGAGCAGACAAGTGTGAAAATTATCGCACAATCAGCTTAACAGATCATGCATCCAAGTTGCTTACAAGAATAATATGCAGGAGAATGAAAAAGAAAATTTAGGATGCGCTAGATTACGACCAGTTTGGCTTCAGGAAAAGTAAAGGCACGGGAGAGGAAATTCTGACGTTGCGGTTAATAACGGAAGCAAGACTAAAGAAAAAGGATGACACGTTCGTAGGATTTATCGATCTTGAAAAAGCGTTCGACAAAGTAAAATGATTCAAGATGTTCGTAATTCTGAAAAACGGTAGGGGTCTATACAATATGTGCAACAGCCAAGAGGGAATAATGAGAGTGGACGACCAAGAAGAAAGTGTTCGGATTAAAAAGGGTGTACATAGGGATGTAGTCTTTCGCCCCTACTATTCAATCTGTACATCGAAGAAGGAAGGATGAAAATAAAAAAAGGATTCAGGAATGGAATTAAAATTTAAGGTGAAAGGATATCAATGATAAGGTTCACTGATGGCGTTGCTATTCTGAGTGAAAATGAAGAAGCATTACGTGGTCTGTTGAGTGGAATGAACAGCCTAATGAGTAGAGAATGTGGACTGAGAGTAAATAGAAGAAAGATGAAGGTAATGAGAAGTAGTAGAAATGAGAACAGCGAGAAATTTAACATCAGGATTGATGGTCACGAAGTTAATGAATTCTGTTACCTAGGCAGCAAAATAACCAATGACGGACGGAGCAAAGAGGACATCAAAAGCTGACTAGTTATGGCAGCAAAAGGCATTCATGGCCAAGAGAAGTGTATCAAATATCGCCCTTAATTTGAGGAAGAAATTTCTGAGAATGTACGTCTGGAGTGAATCATGGACTGTGGGAAAAGCGGAACAGAAGAGAATCGAAGAATTTAAGATGTGGTGCTACAGACGAATGTTCAAAATTAGGTGGACTGCTAAGGTAAGGAATGAGGAGGTTCTACGCAGAATCGGAGAGGAAAGGAGTATGTGGAAAACACTGACAAGGAGAACTGAGAGGATGATAGGACATCTGTTAAGACCTCTGGGAATTACTTCCATGGAGCTAGAGTGAGCGGTATAGGCCAAAAACTGTAGAGGAAGACAGAGATTAGAATACATCCAGCAAATAATTGAGGACGTAGGGTGTAAGTGCTACTCTGAGATGAAGAGGTAAGCACAGGAGAGGAATTCGTGGCGGGCCGCATCAAACCAGTCAGAAGACTGATGACAAAAAAAACCTACAACTCCCGATTTAAACTGCCATTGAGAATGCTTAGTTTCACCATTAGAGACCCATGGCCATCATACGCATGAATCAGCAAGTCCTGTTTACGCATTTTAATCTCTACAGTGGTGGCATTTAGATTCATAAGACCAGCCATATTACTTGAAGTTTTATCAATAGCAAGTTGAGCAGTTTGAGAACGGCCTAAGTTGTGTATGTGCACCGGTGAATTCGGCCTGCAGATTCCTGAACACCGTTTCTGGTATGACAGGAGAATGAGCTGCGCCCTGTCCTGTATTTACGTCACAGCATGTGACATGTTCTCTACCGCCTCTGAGTCGACGTTAGAAACGTTCTCACTAGCGTTTGTACTGGCACTGGCTCATCTCACACATCTAATTTCGTTCTTATTGAACTGCTTTTTGAACAGTTGTGAGAATACACTTTATTTGTTTTGATTTGTACCTGCATACAGAATTACCTGTATAAAACGTCAAAATAAAGATACCAAACAAAGAAAAAAAACCGCAAAACCTACAAAACCTAATAGCTACACAGTGCTAATGCATTTCTCTCTTCTGCCATAGTTTCTCCAAAGCTAAATTTAAAAACCTTCACACTTTCTGACAAGGGAACACACAGTATACAAAAACACCCTAAAAACAAAAGAACGTTACAACACTTGAACGATATCCCTCAGACAACAAAGTACACAAGCACTTCAGATCAACACAATTCAAGCAACACGATGCAAGCGATGCCGTTGGACACAAAATGAACTGTACAGATCCTGGAATAAATACATCAAATTAAACATTCTACTTTATCTACCTGTTTCACAGAAGATAGAAGATTTCTGCATTTATACCGTACACACACACACACACGTGCGCGGGGTAGGAGAGGGGTGAGGGTCGGAATCTCTGTTTCCATACAAGAATGTCACTCTACATGAACATTAGGACAGTACGTACCAGCATAAAAAATCAAACTCATTATTAAATGTTCAAAGTGTACGAAATAACTTCCGTTGGAGTGTATACATGCTTCAGCTCGCCGTCGGACTGAACGCCACATGTCTCCAAGGAATAAGGTTTATGGCTTCAGAACCTTGACAATACAGTCGTCACAACTCATTCAAAATTACACCTTTAAAAGATTCTAATGCGATATCAAGTAGCTTCAGTCCTTGTGTTTCCTGCGATCAATGTAAAGAGCTCAAGAAAGTCAGATGTAAGTCATAATAAAGAGTTTGTTGACCCCCACGCGCAGTTAATTTTACACATTTTCTTCATGAGGAAAGTTTTCTGATATAGATGTCGCACCTTCATCTACTACTGGATATGCAAAAATGTGCACATTAACCAGTCTTCCTGTTAAAGATTGTAAGGTGTTTGGTTGGGTAAGCTAGTACAGGTAAGAAAGCTATAATAAACTTTTTTGTTATTTACAAATAATGAAATGAAGTGTGGCGTGTTACAATGAGATTAATTAACCTGCTGCACGTAAGTGCGATATTTATGCAATATTTACTGTTATTAATATAAACAGAAAATATGTTTAATAGGAATATGTCAGATTTAATTCAAGTACGATTTTAGTGCTTCTACTTCCATATACATTTTCCATTTTGGAATTAATGTAAATTAATGAAGATGACATTTTATAAAAATATTTAATACCACACTCTAAAATACGCAAGACTAAACTTTGGAGCAACATATCAGTGTGCGCCAAGTAGTTTGTGTCTGTTTCTTCTGCAGTACGTTCGTGAAGATGGGTTTCTCTAGTAGTGTCTGTTACATATTGATGTGAAATATATTCATTTAGAAAGACCGCATGGTCGCTTATTCCACTCTACTTGATCAGTTCTTACTCTGTTTTCAGTTCCAAACATGATAACACTTACATAACTGGTCCGTAAATTTCACTAATCATCTGATCAGTTCGATGCAAATTTAATGACTCATTATGAAGTACGTGTCTGTCGAATACAGTAACTTTCACTGTGAATGGATGCTTGAAATCAGCACTCGAATTGTAATGTTGTAGCGATTTTGTCAAAAATTAAATAAGTAGTTATAACTCAGTCTCAAAAACGTCTTGCAACATTATCATGTTGAACATTTGGGGAACTAAGGTTGCGATTACTTTCGTTTTGCAAAGGTCGGCCGCGGTGGTCTAGCGGTTCTAGGCGCTCAGTCCGGAGCCGCGCGACTGCTACGGTCGCAGGTTCGAATCCTGCCTCGGGCTTGGATGTGTGTGAAGTCCTTAGGTTAGTTAGGTTTAAGTAGTTTTAAGTTCTAGGGGACTGATGACCATAGATGTTAAGTCCCATAGTGCTCAGAGCCATTTGAACCATTTTGCAAAGACGATTCTTGAAAGGTCGCAGTCTATTTTCTTTGATTTTTCTGGCCACTTTATTTTAACTGACGTGGTACTAGACGACAAATTTTACGTTGTGTCTTGTAAATGAGGTTGAGGATATTATGAAATGCTCTGTGATTACATGAACTGAAAATCTGGGAACACTCCTTCCACAGTTTCGATAACACACCATTTTTAACATATTTTAAAGTCAAAATATGTGACTCCTCAGTACAAGATACGAAGTATGTAACTACGTAGAAATATTTTTTGAAGGACATCATCTTTATGCCAGTGACTGTTATAAGTTTTTTTTTAACATATAACAGTCACTGGCTTAAAGATGATGTCCTTCAAAAAATTTGTTATGTCTTTGAATCCCAGATACAACAAGTTTGTACGTACAAATATATTTTATAAACCTTGTGCTATGCAGAGTTTAGCATATTTGAGAGCTAACTTTAAAACAACATCCATAAATCTTTGCATCAAATTTTCACGGAATGAATTTTTTTCGGAAGGGGGGGGGGGGGGGGAGGTGGACAACCCCCACTGAAGAGCTATAAACGTCATCTGGCTTCTCAAATAATAGTGTTGCTGTACAAAATAGACCAACCAGTGTGCAGTATCACAGTGATTATAGTCAAACTCAGTCAGTAATTAAGGTAAGAAAAAAATGTATCACAGCATTGAAGGTAAGATTTCTCGAATCATTTTTCATATCCCTTTGTGTATCTTGGAGGTATCGTTAAAATATAAATTACTTGTAGACAAAAAATAAATACCCACAGATGATTGGACGGTATTGAAGAGACTTGTTTGGATACAGCAATAAAGAACATATGTGCTTAAAGAAGGCTTTATAAGTCGTCGCAGCTACGGTTAGGTAAAGGACATCATAAAACATTCATCTGGAATATTTCACATACACTACCAATTGATTCTGGGGGTATGAGAAATTTCACAATCTGACAAAAATATGGCTTCGATATAAAGAAAATTTGTGATTACTGGTATCAGCCATTATACATGGCTTAGAGATTTGGTTACATAAAAACCTGTCGCAGCAACTGTTATGTAAAGGATATAATTAGATACGCATCTGCAGTATTCCACATTCACTGTCTGTTGCTTCGAGTACTATGTGAAAATTTCACAGTCAAACAGAAAGATAGGTTCCATATAAAGGCAATGTGTCTGTAGCTGTTTTCAAATAACTCACGTGAAATGGCAATATCTCCGCATAAAGCCATTATCCATTTGGTGTCGAATTATTGTTCATAAATCAGTAGGACATGATGTATATATTTATCGGCAACTAAGTAATACAGTCGTCGGAATTGTTGTAAGACACAAGAACAGCAAACGTTTCTTTACACAAACGAAAATTACAAAGGGTTCTGCAGTAGTTACACAAATAATACAGAAAATCATGCCCTCGTAAGTGAGTAGCGGAAGGCTGCTTCGAAACCGTTAATGCTTTCGTTATAAATTTTAATTTGTCCTCAAAATCTTTGTTCGGGAAGGTTGTTTCTAGCTCTCAATAAAAGAATCAAAACTGATAAGTGACTGAAATGCACTGCTATGACGAAGGAAGCTGTCGACTTCTGTATGAATCTTCGTAGCGTGACAGGCAAATGAAAGGCTATTTTGATATTTTATTGAAACTTGCAGTTTCGTTATAACGTGTTGTCGGAATATAAAACTTCCATTCCCATATACCTCAGATGTATTGTAGATATTTGTTCCTCATCACCGAAGGTAGTAAAGTAATATCAAGAGGCAGCACTGTATAGCGTTTTTAACTGAGTGAGGATTCAGACGCACAATTTGTCAGAAAGAACAGACGTCAGCGACACATTTTGCGAGAAGTACAAACAGACTACCCACGTACTTTTTTTCTTTTTTCTGTTTTTAATAATACTTTTATATACAATATCCTGCCAAACACGTAGGAAAATATTAAGGCCTCCTCTTTTTCTTTCATACTCACTTTTTGCCCTATTTCAATTTTTTCATAAATTGATCTGGATAATAATAGCACCTTATTATAACACACATGAAAATATCTCGGTAACGGGGAGAGAGTATCACAGTCATACATGATAACTGACACGGATGAAAGTATATGACCTCAGTTACTGTGGATCTCCCCCCCCCCCCCCCCCAGACTCCATGGATTGCCAGTCTGGTCATGCATAATGCTAAGGAGCAAGCGTTAGAGATGGCTAGTTATAAACCTATTCAGGTATGTAGACGATACACTTGTGATCTGTTATCATGGTAGGGAGAGGCTCATTGTGTTTTTGGAACATTTTAACTCATGCTACCTAAATATAATGCACACCATAGAACTGGATAAGGATGGTTAGCTGGTATTCCTGGTTGTGATGGTGAAAAAGAGAGCAGATGTGTCGTAGCTATAACGTGTATTGCAAACCAACACTCACTGATTTATGCCTGTAAGCTAGGATGGTTCATCAACTAGCGCAGGAGAATGGAGTTCCAAAGACATTGGTCCATAGGGCATATACGTTGGAAGAACAAGTACGCGGTCAAACAGATTCAGAAGGCAATTCAACCAGTCACTCATCCAGACGGTAGAGAAGACGAGGAAGATGACGCAAAGACTGTGGCTTTCCTGCCCTACGCAGCCATGATCAACAGGTTTCCCAAGACGCGTTACATCAAGTGTATGTTCTGTCTGAAGCCACCCTTATACGGTAATAAGTCATAATTTGAAATAATTTCATTACTATTTTTGTATAATTGTGAATTATTTAAAAATAACCACTTGAAAAGAATAAGTGGTGTACTAACAACGTCTAGACGTAAGAAGTTATAGTTACGTCAACTTATATTTCTTTAAGTCTATAAATAGTCGAGACGACAATGTCTCGATCTCATACGTTCATTTTATCTCACTTCATATTTTCTCACATTGCCTGTATTGTGTTAGCTCGTGTGAGCGCTTATTCTGAAAATGTACAGTTTGAAAGTAGTCAGAGGTTTAATTTCAGAAGTACCTTTTATTTTATCTGAAAATAATTATCTTTGTGAGGCAAAAATGTTTTATTAGTACAAAGAAATGATAATTAATTTTTTAAGTGAGTTCAGGGAAGTGACGTAGGGAGTTTCAGCGTACAGAAATTAATTCAAAGCCTCAACTGTAAGAATTTAAACTATTTTCGATCGCTACACTACGCTGCCCAGCACAACGATCGTCAATTTTTTAAGTAAAATGAACAGTGACTACATAATAACTCACAAAAATAACTTTTCACATGAATTTAACTTTCTTGCAGGAGAGTAAAATTACTTTGGACAGGGCCTGCTTGAAGTTTATCGTCTCTGTTCATTGATTAATCCATGGAAGTTAGAGAGAGGGAAAGATACTACGAAATATCCAGTTCTACGAACCCTTTTTTACGACGAATTTAAGAGACATTAATTTGTCGCCTCTCCTCGCAAAGAAAATTAAGAATTGCCAGTCCCTGAGATCAGAAAGAGAATACATTAACGACAACTAACCACTACCAACTAGTCAAAGAATATCAAGGTCACGATACCCGTCATATGTCAGTCTACCAAAATTAGGAAGAAGACCATGGTTTTGCTAAAATGAGTAACTTGTAACATACCTTGCCAATTTGACAAGTCGTACATTGGCCATACAACTAGGGCAGCGTATTTGAAATGCTGAGAACAGGCTAATAAATCAGCTATTGCCGAGCACGTTTCGGGACGTAATTATGCTACGATCTATCATGAAACGAGGGTTCTGATACATAGCCACCCCCCCCCCCCCCCCCCCGCTCCCTCCCAAAAGACCCACCCACACACACACACACACACACACACACACACACACACACACACACACACACACACACAGTGTTATAAGAGAGTCTATAGAGAAGGTGACAGAAAATCTCATGATTCATGTCACTAGGTTGCACTCAGTGGAGGCTAGTATCCTGCACTGGAGTTGCTAAAAACTCAATAGTTGCAACAGGAGAATTGAATACAAAGAAGAACTGCGAATGTAACGATATGGGAAGGACCACAGACAGAGCACCAGGAACATCGTACCGAGGACAGAATGCTAGATCGGAACGCCTCAGGACGGTACTATTTTGAACGGACCGCATACGGAGAGCCTAGAATCGACCATGCGAACGATATTGGACCCATTACACTCGACTAGCAGCCTCAGGGAACATGTGGTCGAAATATTAGGCATGGACTGCTGTATTATCCAGCTAATTCAATTTTATTTAGATTGGTGCAATCTGCATTGCTTTCCATACGTCCTACTTCCTAAATTTTCTGAAATAACCGACTATAGCAGTTTAATGAATCTCGTAAATACGACTATGCTTAACGGCTACAGGTCGGTTACAATCAGGACCGGAATTTGCACATAGGGAAAACTGGGTTATCACGATTGCCACCTGGTTCGATATCGATTATACATGCATATTGTGTTTTAAAATCAGCACTAAAACATACAGAAGGGAAAAGAAACGACTGGGCGCCCAACCATACTAGTATGAACATTGACAGAACTCCAGCATCATCACGCACCTAAATACTTGGGAATCACTCTCGATAGAACTCTAACATTCAAACCTCACTGCAAGAACACCAAAATGAAAATATCCGCTCGAAACAACCTAATTCGCAAACTAGCGGGGACACAGTGGGGATCACCTCCACAAACTATTCGCTGTTCTGCAATGCCACTGTGCTTTTCTACTGCTGAATATGCTTCTCCAGTCTGATACAGGTCATCTCATGCCAGACAAGTAGACGTTGCTCTCAACGAAACCTGCAGGTTGATCACAGGTTGCTTAACACCTACCCCAACTGATAAGCTCTACTGCCTGGCTGGAATAGCGCCACCATGGATACGCAGAACAGTGGCTGCCAACAAGGAGAGGCTGAAAGTGGAACAGGACAGTGCCCATCCACTGCACGGACATAATCCACCACAGCAACGGCTCAGATCGCGGAAGAGCTTCCTGAGGACATCCGAGAAGCTCACCATTTCACCAGAGAAGGCAAGGCTGGAGTTATGGAAGAAGTCGACGCCTCACCTGCAGACGCCAGAAGCCACCTGGACACAACGAGAGCTGATTGGTGTGGAAATCTTTAAACAGATTACGATCAGCAGTTGGACGATCCAGAGACAACCTGAAGAGATGGGGCTTCATAAAAGAAGATACGTCCTGTGATTGTGGACAAGAACAAACCACAAGCCACATGCTCCAGTGCCTTTTGTGACCTACATCCTGCACGGAGATTGATCTCCTGTAAGCCACTCCAAGCGCCTTGCAGGTTGCAAAGTACTGGGCACATGTAATATAAATACAATTTGTATATATATATGTACATATTTATTGATGTGTATGGCTACTGCAAATTTGTATGTTTCTGATTCGAGAAAAAAAAACTAACAGAACCGGGCGTATTTGGAGATCACCTTAAAACTTAGCATCCTTACCAATGGCGTGCACCCACTGGTTATCTAACATGAGAAGTCTTATGCGTATCACAACCAGGAGCCTCCTTGCTTAAAACGAGTGCGTTCTTTCCTATATTTCGCTATCACTCATCGACCGCAAACAACAATGCACAATCAAAAAAAAAAAAAAAAAAAAAAAGAGAGAGAGAGAGAAAGGAAAAGAAAATATACATTTCACCACAAGGAATAATCCGAGTGGGACGGAAATCGGTAGAGGTTCTGTACGTCTGCAGACAAATAAGTTAGTACAATTTTGGAAAAATTGCATGATTTATTCAAGAGAAAGTGCTGCACAATTTGAGAAAGTCAATAACGCATTGTTCCACCCCTGGGCCATACGTAAGTCGTTATTCTACTTGACGTTGATAGAGTTGTTGCGTGTCGTCCTGAAACATATCCTGGCAAATTCTGTCAAATTGGGCGTTAGATCGCCAAAAGCCCCAGATGGTTGGAAGGCACTATCTATCTTAATTGTGGAAAGTTCCAACGACAGCTCTGAGGCTCTGTGTGAACCTTCTTTTCATTTGTGATTACTGTATTGTTGGCCAAGAGGCAGTATACATGATGTTCCTGGAGGAACTGTCAACATTCGGGGATATAACAGGAACATTCATCTCAAAGAAAAACCTTCTTATGGACATACACACTATTTCGGATGTTTTCCGAGATGGAAGACATTTAATGTAGATTTGTTTACAGGCTAGTAGCGCGCGAGTAAGTGTCATACCCACCCAACTTTTCTGACGTTTTATTCTAACCCGACCTACCTCGTTCTTATCAGCCTCCTTACTCCGGATGTCTTTCTTCCAGCCAACGAACCTGTTGAAAGTGCAGCTGTCCAAGGTGTATTGTGGCTGAAGTACTGCAACTAACTGACATTTCATCAGACGGAATCATAGGTTAACTGCGTTTGTACACGCTCCTGGCTAAAATACCACACATCTACATTAATGAAGAATATGCAGATATGGCGTATGTTTATGGTTTCTGTGATGGTAGTGCTTCTGCTGCTATCTAAGAATGATGTCGACACTTTCCGACACTTTGAATCCCTAATTATAGAGGTGAATGTGTTAAACATATAATTTTTCGCTTGACTGTAAAACGATGCTGTAATGAATAGTGTCCGCAGCTCGTGATCGCGCGGTAGCGTTCTCGCTTCCCACGCCCGGGGTCCCGGGTTCGATTCCCGTCGGGGACAGGGATTTTCTCCGCCTCGTGACGATTGGGTGTTGTGTGCTGTCCTTAGGTTAGTTAGGTTTAAGTAGTTCTAAGTTCTAGGGGACTGATGACCATTGATGTTAAGTCCCATAGTGCACAGAGCCATGTAATGAATAGTAACTGTTGTGCATGTGTACATACATAAACCTTACAATATACTGAATAATGAAGGAAGTAAATAACACCGTATATTACATATTAAAGTGCTACATATCGCAAATCGTATGTCTATGAGCTTTATTGCTCCTAACGGTCGTTCCTGTAGTATCTCTGAATTTGGAACATTCCTCCTGCAATACCCTCTATTGTGAACTGATGTGATGTTGTTGCCTCGGATTTTAGGATTACTGGGCGGTGTTTTACTTAAATTATATCGTGACTTTGCCGAAGAAATTTCAGTCCTTTTATTGTGTTGTGGTTATGCAAAGGTTCCAAATTAAAATCAGTCTCTATGTTACTATTTTATTTTAGTTTTTAGTAAAACTGTTTGTGTAAGTAAGCCCACGCCAGTCCAACATGCACGACCCTCTGTCCGAACCCCAAATTCTCCACTGCACCTTTAAGGGAGAACTCTCATGAAAAACACAATATTTAAAAGATGCAGTAAAGCCACAATTTGGAAGATGTGGCAATGAAATTCTATACAAAGCTCAACATAAAATTAAAACGTTTACTATTAAGTTCCTTGGTATATATATATATATATATATATATATATATATATATATATATATATATATATATATATATATATATAATGGAATTTAAAAATTTTGTTTAAAAAAATACATATATAACTTTTACTCGCAAAAATATTAAAGACATTTCTACAACATTTCCTTTGTTTAATCTATTTGCATATAGTAAGCTTCTCTCATTACGTTTTTGAATATATCGAGCACCAGAATTTTAATAAGATTTTAATTGTAATTTTGCAAGAACAATCTAAAATTCAAGCAATATTCGAAGCACTTTGCCCCATATCTCAGCATACATTCAGAATTTCAAAATATACTCTTGAGACACCAACATTTATTGGGTTTCTATAAATAAGTGCAGAAAATTTTATAATTCTAGCCTCCTAAGATTTTGAGAAAGATGTATTTAAACTTTAAAAAATATAATTTTCTGGAAATGCAATTTAAAGTTCAACCCAAACTTTTTTCCAATGTCACCTCTTCAGAAGACCCAAGGTTCGTACTCCGGCTCCTCTCTTCAAGGCCTCTCCTCAGCTTTCCTGTTTTCTACCTTCTTTGCCTTACCAGGTCTTCAACTGACTTCTCACTTGCAGAGAGACGCTGTACATCTATTTTTCTCCAAATGCCGATACTTAATAAAAAAGAACTGCATCATAATCGAACACGTGTGTAAATCCCCGTCAGCAGCACAAGGCAGAACAAGAATTGCTTCTTCATAAACAAACAGGTGGTTTGTTGTTTTTCCTAAGGGGTCACAGATCATCTATAAAAGCAAATGATGTATAAGACAGCCCTCTACATGTACCCTATGTAGGTTTGCTTGAAAGTAATCCACATAATTGTTGTTAACGAGCTATTATTGGAGTCTTGCTTCAAAAGGTGGGCGTAGCAGAAAGCATCACACATTTACACTGAAGCGTCAAACAAATTGGTGTAGGCATGCGTATTCAAATACGGAGATATGTTAACAGGCAGAATACGACGCTACGGTCGGTAACACCCATAAAAGACAACAAGTGCATTTGTTACATCGGTTACTGCTGATACAACGGCAGCTTATCAAGATTTAATGAGTTTGCACGTGGTTTTATAGTCGGCGCACGAGCGATGGGGCACAGCATCCCGAGGTGGATCTTCCCGTACGACCATTTCACGAGTGTGCTGTGAATATCAGGATTCCGGTAAAGCTTCGCATCTCCGATATCGCTGTGGCGGGAAAAATAACGTACAAAAACAGGACCATCGACGACTGAAGAGAATCGTTCAGCGTGACAGATGTGCAACCCTTCCGCAAATTCTTGCTTATGTCAATGCTGAGCCATCAACAAGTGTCAGCGTTGCATGCATTCAATGAACCATCGATATGGGCTTTCGGAGCCGAAGGCCCATACGTGCACCCTTGGTGAATGCACGACAATAAGATTTACGCTTCGCCTGGGCCCGTTAACATCGACATAGGACTGTTGATCACTACAAACATGTTGCCTGGTCGGACGTTTCTCGCTTCAGATTGCATCGAGCAGACGAACATGTACAGGAACGGAGACCATGAATCCATGGACATTACATTTCGTCAGGGGACTGTTCAAGCTGGTGGAGGCTCCGTAATGGTGTGGGTCGTGTGCTGTTGGAGTGATATGGGACCCTCGGTACATGTAGATACGATCCTGACAGGTGACAAGTACGTATGCATCCTATCTGATCACCTGCATCCATTCATGTCCATTGAGCACTCCGACGGACATGGGCAATTCCAGCAGGACAATGCAATACTCCACACGTCCAGAATTGCTACAGAGTGGCCCTAGGAACACTCCTATGAGTTTAAACGCTTCTGCTGGTCACCAAACTCCCCAGACACGGACATTATCGAGGATATCTTATCTTGGATGACTTGCAACGTGCTGTTCAGAAGAGATCTCCAGCCCCTCGTACTCTTACGGATTTATGAACAGCCCTGCAGGATTCATGGCGTCAGTCCCCTCCATCACTACCTCCAGACATTGGTCGAGCCCATGCCACGTTGTGTTGCGGCATTTCTGTTTGCTAGCGGAGGCCCTACAAGATATTAGGCAGGTTCACCAGTTTCTTTGGCTGTTTAGTGTAATTATTTCTCAGGCAGTTCGGATGCGATTTCGTCATTGAAACTTTGGGAACCTATTGTCCATGGGTTCTACCAAAAATGAGAAATAACCGGAGGGTTGACATTTTAGGTCAGTTTCATAGACGTCGCCCCTTAATCAGTAGAAAGTTATTTGAGGTGAAGATGTTAGACCCATCGCCTCATATGTGCAGTCGTGATCCATTACAAGCAGGCTGACATAAATGCAACACTGGTGGTCCGTGTTCAGGCACGCACGCCCACCAAGTAGTTCGTTTCGGGGACCCGCCCGCAGTATTCAAAGCACTGTGTGGGTCGCTGCGTCGCGTCGCTTCGCAGGGGCGACCGGCCCGGAGCGCAGAGTTATACGGTTAGCACGCGGCGCGCAAACCGCTAACGAGCCAGCGGTCCAGCGTACGCCGTCCGCGTCAAACGCACGCAAATTAATAAATTTCTGGCGGCGGCAAAGCCCCAGGGCCCCTGCGGCCGCGGACGAGGCCGGTCGTCGGTGTACAGCTGCGTCGATGGCGACCGATCTACGCTGCTGCGTCTGCAGTTTTCAACCGGTGTGGTGACTTGCTGTTACTCCCGTCACACAACAGACCACGTCATGCGGTCTGTTTTAACTAACGAGCACACGAATTTCACAAATACTCAGTAACTGCAAAGATACACTGGTTGTTCAACAAAGGACTCCCTAGTTTTAGAATTAAATAATACGACAACAAAGATCGATAGAAAAAAATAGAACACACGGTACTGTACTGAAAAATCTGCCTGCATATTCGCAGAACTTATGACGCGGTAATTACAAAAGTTTCTAACAGATGGCGCTGCAGTCGCAATCTGTGGTGTTTATAAACGAACAGTTCATAACAGAAACAGCACTTCTGCATTTTCTGACACTATACAGAGTGAATCAGGAGGAGGGTCACTCTAAAACAAATGCACACTATTTTTAGAAAAATACAGTTTTAATTCTGCATGTGTGAAAGTTTTACAGTGTGTAGATACATCCTTCCCGCTTGTTTTCAGACTTAGTTCAACCCATTTCCGTGAGTGGCGACGTCACAGCTTGTCTTCAAGGTGGCTGCTACACTTGATGTTCGTCAGAAACAACGTGCTGTCATAGAATTCCTGTGGTGTGAAAACGAGACTTTGGGAACCATCCACAAGAGTTTGAAAAAGGTTTATGGAGATGGTGCTATCGATCTCAGTACAGTTAGTCAGTGGGCAAGCAGGTTACGACATGAAAGATGGCACGGAAATATTGAGGATTGTACTCGCAGCGGCAGGCCTCGTACTGCGCACAATCCAGACAATGTGCAGAGAGTTAACGAATTGGTAACTGCTGACAGACGCATCACAGTTAACGAATTGTCACGCTACGTTGAGATAGGGGAAGGAAGTGTTTGCAGAATACTGAAAGTGTTGGCGTTAAAAAAGGTTTGTGCCAGGTGGGTTCCCAGGAAGTTGACAGTGGCTGACAAAGAAACAAGAAAAACGGTATGCAGCGAACTTTTGGAACAGTACGAGAATGGTGGAGATGAAATTCTTGGAAGAATTGTGACAGGTGATGAGACATGGCTCCATCATTTTTCACCAGAGATGAAGAGGCAATCAGTGGAGTGGCATCATGCAAATTCACCCAAGAAAAAAAAATTCAAAACCACACATTCTGCTGGAAAAGTTATGGCTACGGTGTTTTTCGATTCCGAAGGTCTCTTGCTCGGGGAAATCATGCCAAGTGGAACCTCCATATTCTGATGCATATGTGATGACACTGAAGAAACTTCAAGCTCCACTGAGTCTTGTTCGACCGCATCGGCAAAAGCAAGATGTTTTGCTGTTGCGCGACAATGCACGGCCACATGTCAGTCAAAAAACCATGGAAGGGATCACAAAACTCGGGTGGACAATACAGAAACACCTGCCTTACAGTCCTGACCTGGCTCCATATGAATATCATCTCTTTGGGAAACTGAAAGACTCTCCTCGTGGAACAAGGTTTCAAGATGATGACTCCCTTGAGCACGCTGCCAAATAGTGGCTCCAACAGGTTGGTCAGGAATTTTATCGTGCGGGTATACAATCGCTGGTTCCAAGATGGCGTAAGGCAGTTGACAGGGAGGGAAATTATGTGGAGAAGTGAAAATATTGTTTCTAAAGGATGTATCTACACACTGCAAAACTTTCAAACATGTAGAATAAAAGAAGGATTTAAAAAAAAAAGTTGTGAGCATTTCTTTTGGAGTGACCCTCCTTCTTTGAAGGATGATAATGTTGGTGGTTCTGAACGAAAAACTTCAAAGGACGATATGCCCTTCTCTTAACCGCATCTGACACAGCTGTTAGAAAACCACGGGCGTCAGTCGCAGTTCCTTCTTCACCGCAACTCACATACAACCAAAACCACATTAGGCTACGTATTGTTGTCTTTACTGACCATTTCAATGCGCAGTTCACTTGTGGTGCGGTATTATTGACGATCAACTTAGGGGTCCAGTTCTTCTAGATAAGCGTCTTAATCCAGTACGGGCCGGCCGCGGTGGTCTAGCGGTTCTGGCGCTGCAGTCCGGAACCGCGGGACTGCTACGGTCGCAGGTTCGAATCCTGCCTCGGGCATGGGTGTGTGTGATGTCCTTAGGTTAGTTAGGTTTAAGTAGTTCTAAGTTCTAGGGGACTTATGACCTAAGCTGTTGAGTCCCATAGTGCTCAGAGCCATTTGAACCATTTTTTGAATCCAGTACGGTATCTTGATTTCTTGGGCGATATTCCTCTGGTAACACGGCGTCGTATGTACTTTCAGTACGACGGAGCTCCTGCACATTCTGTACGGCCAAGACACAGTACCTCACCGAAGAGTGTTATTATATTCGAACATAATACGTGTTCCAAATCTCTACAACTGATCGACGTATATCTCTAACGTCGATCAGTTGTAGAATTTTGGAACACGTATTATGTTCGAGTATACTGTCTTTCATGGAGACTAGAAATCTGCTCTGTAGTAATCAGCATGGTTTTCGAAAAAGACGATCGTGTGAAACCCAGCTCGCGCTATATTCCACGAGATTCGGAGGGCTGTAGACACGGGTTCCCAGATAGATGCCGTGTTTCTTGACCTCCGCAAGGCATTTGATACAGTTCCCCACAGTCGTTTAATGAACAAAGTAAGAGCATATGGACTATCAGATCAATTGTGTGATTGGATTGAGGAGTTCCTGGATAGCAGAACGCAGTATGTCATTCTCAGTGTTCTCTCCACTTCTCTCTTACTTCCGAAGTAAGAGTGATTTCAGGTGTGCCGCAGGGGTGTGTCGTAGAACCGTTGCTATTCACTGTATATATAAATAACCTTGTGGATGACATCGAAAATTCACTGAGGCTTTTTGCCAAAGATGCTGTAGTATATCGAGAGGTTGTAACAATGGAAAGTTGTATTGAAATGCAGGTGGATCTGCAACGAATTGACGCATGGTGCGGGAAATGGCAATTGAATCTCAATGTAGACAAGTGTAATGTGCTGCGAATACATAGAAAGAAAGATCCTTTATCATTTAGCTACAATATAGCAGGTCAGCAACTGGAAGCTGTTAATGCCACAAATTATCTGGGAGTAGGCATTAGTAGGAGTGATTTAAAAAGAAATGACCATATAAGATTAATCGTCTGTAAAGCAGATGTCAGACTGAGATTCATTGGAAGAATCCTAAGGAAATGCAGTCCGAAAACACGGGAAGTAGGTTACAGTACACTTTTTCACCCACTGCTTGAATGCTGCTCACCGGTGTGGTATCCGTGCCAGATGGGGTTGATAGAAGAGGTAGAGAAGATCCAACGGAGAGCAGCGCGCTTCGTTACAGGATCATTTAGTAATCGCGAAAGCGTTACGGAGATGGTAGATAAACTCCAGTGGAAGACTGTAAGAGAGACATCAGCAGCTCGGTACGGGCTTTTGTTGAAGTTTCGAGAATATACCTTCACCGAGGGGTCCAGCAGTGTATTACTCCCTCCTACGTATATCTCGCGAAGAGACCACGAGGATAAAATCAGAGAGGTTAGAGCCCACACAGAGGCATACTGACAATCTTTTTTCCACGAACAATACGAGACTGGAATAGAAGGGAGAACCGGTATAAGTACTCAAGGTACCCTCCGCCACACACCGTCAGGTGGCTTGCGGTTTATGGATACAGATGTAGATGTAGGGGAGTTGGATAGGTCGCCGTGAACCATTTCTTGGGCTTCGAGGTCAATCGGCCTTACACCATTACATTACTGTTTTGATTTGGCTTATGAGCAAAGCCTGTAAGTGCGGAGTGACCACGAAGGAGGAACTTCTCGATCGCATTTTACTGTACATGCATCCGCTCATGTAAACGACCATACGAATAAGCTCAGATCAGCAACACAGCAGTTGTCTACAAGGGATGGAAACGGCACCGCAGCTGAGGGTCGACTTTTTAAACAAGTTTTGTGAGGAAATGTACACTATAAAACAAAACATTATATCACAATGTTTCTTTTACTATCACCTGCATTTGTCCTGTTCCCCATTAGTTTCAAGTTTCCTTGGAAAGTGTTAAGATCTGGATGCTGTTCATATGACTTCCTTTTTTTGTCCTCCTCAAAGCATTCTCCTTTCTTTCTAACACATCTGGTATGAATGATTCATATTTTCGTGATTATGGCGGCGAGACCTACAGTTTTATACATAAAGGACATGTCTACCATATATCCCGGGCCTACAGACAGGATGTAAAGTTTCAGTTTAGTGCAGAAACGATACTTCTCCTGCAGAGATGCTGTTTCCTCTCTAAATGTGTCAGAACTATTTCGCCTGTTCGATACGTGAAGCGCTAAGACCGTCCTTTGAATGTTTGACAGTAGCATGGTATCTGACAATGAGGAAAGAGTATTGTTCGAAGTGAAAAATGTAAAAGTGGAGTTAAAAATGTCGAGTACAAAACAGAACATCTGACGAAAGCAAGAGTAAAGGGTCTGGAATGCATCACTTATGCTTCTAAATATTCAAAAAGAAGAAAATTGGAGTCGGCTGAAAATGAGTATGGTGCATTTTAAAAATCAGTTTTGATTGTGGAAAAAGTTTGCTGTTGGAAACAATAATTCAGTGTGACATTAACAGTTCCATTATTTCTTATAGGTGGAAAATCGATTGTAATGGAGGTGTGTTAGACGGGCATCGTGAAGAGACATTCACAAACTTTTATTACAAACAAACTGAAGGCGAACAAGATTCTTATTTACAAGAACCGGTTGAAGTGATACAACTAAGTAGGACACTTCCACAGGGAGAATGAGCAAAAAAACAACGCGCAAGCGATGTTACTTATTATGGTACATCGAGTTCCTGAAACGTCATATTTGTGGTATAGCATTTCAAAACATCCATCGTGTGAAAGATTCTTTCGTTCTCCTTTGATATCATTTTAACTGTCTGGAAAGTTTCCAAAGGACATGAAGAGTACAAATACGTCAGCAAACGCCACTCCACAAAAAGTGTTTAAATTAGTTGAGGAGTATATGCGCTCATAAGCTGCAAAAAAGGGACATTACACACCAAAAGATGTAGAAAATTTGGGTAAGAAACGTAGTATAAAAATAAAACATGACATGTCCATAGAGATGTATCCTGAACAACTGGTTTCATATTTGTTGTACTACAGTATTCTTAAAGAGTGCCTCAGTCTGTTATTCAGGAGGCCTCAAATCGATATTTGCCGTGCATGTCACGATTTATGAAGAAAGATGAAAACTTGATCGTTGAATGAGTGCGCAAAGCGTGTAGCAGAAGGAGAGTATATAGTCCATAAGAGGAGATCACAAAATTTCACAAGTAAAATGGAATTTTTGAATAACATCTGTAAAGAAGACAATGAAGATACCAGCACAGGAAACGCTCTACTGCCGATAACTCACCATTAACGTATTTAATATTCACAACATGTGGGACAATACTGCATAATTTTACATATACTGTATCATGAGTGGGGGGGACTGCGACGAAAAGTCCGGCTGAAGTATCCTCTTTAGACTTAGACTACATTAATAGTGAGTTGCCAAGTTCTGTTAAGTATTAACACGTATTTTCTAATGGGTGTCCTGATCCAAACAGAATTGATACCATTGTCGGATTTCTCCAAGGATACTGGAAGGTTACAAAATGCAGGTCACTATTCTCCCGCACAGGGGCATGCTTTCATGCCATGTAATCTTGGTTTTGGTGTCACGAAGATAAACAAATCTGACAGAATCTATTCACTGCGTGAAGAAGTAGAATTAACATTAACTTCCAACAAGAACAACAGATTTACTCATAAAACAGTACAAACAGCACACACGTTTGATTTTCGCAACTGATGGTCAAAATACTTCAGAAACTCAGTACTTTGAGTGTAATCTATGGAAAGAAGACCGCAAAATGGTAAAAAAGCAGAATTCCATGTAAGTGAATTAGTGGACTTTGAACATGAAAGGGATCGTACATGGGAATGAATTCCACTAGGATATGTGGAACTAAGTGAGAAGAAACTAGCTGATGTAATGAAATTTTAGCCATACATACCAACAGGATAGCGTGAGTTTCATAATGAACAACTGGCTGCACCCTCCACAACAGCTGAGGAGAAATTATGCTCACCAACCTCCATACATAGCTATGTTATTTTTTATGCCCTTATTCTTTAAAAAACTTCTAATAATTTTGGAGCTCTATGACATAACCAACACAACGTAACATAATTTTCCTTCTGTTTCTAACAAAATGTTTCGAGTCGGAATTCGCGAGACATAACTAAGACCATTCTCATTTTTTATTTTTTTTAAATAACGATGGGTCCTGTAGTTTGTCATCAATTTAAAACTTTTCTGTAGTAAGAATTAAAGTTTATATATTCATTACAGAATATTAAAACCGATTTAGTACATTTTGTCTACTAAGCAAAATCTATAGCTCTCTCCTCTACAGTATCACTAACATAATGCTTTTATCTTTTCTTTCTTTTCATTTCCTGCAAGATGTGAGTGGAGAAGTTTCAGAAATAAACGATTCATACAATACTCATTACTCAAGAGCAATCAATGCCATCGTAGAAACGTGAAAAGATGTTCGCGAACCGATGGGAGAGGTTCAAATCATGTGTTCCATTGAACAAAGCATGTTTCTGGTACTGGAATATTTGACGTTAGAACGATGTATTACGGACACAAGATGCAGTTTTCAGGCATGATTTGATATTCCAACAGGACCGAATGCCAAAATCGTTTGCAAGATCTATGCAAAAATCCGGACGTAAAGACTATGGCTTACGTTCATACGTTCTAGTGGAGAACATATGCCAAAACTCAACTGTAACTACTCCTGAAAATGTCACCACAGTTTCTGAAGTTATTCAGCAACATCGGAGGAAATATGTTCGAAGAATTGCAACAGAAAGTGGTTTTCAGCAGTCCAGCACACATATAATAGTGGGAAACACTCACTTTGTCAAACGTGTACCTGCTGAGCGGCCAAGAGCTGATTTTGGTAGCCAGATACTTCCAGTGATTGATGGCGCAGGATTTCATATTTACTGCATTTATTCCCCAGTTGAAGCAGATTCCCGGCTTAATGGACTCCTGAACAAACAAACCTGGCGATCATGTGGTTCCGAAAACCACCTTTTATATGAAGTGAAACCACTGCCTTTTGCAAAAATTTCTGTTTGGGCTGCAGGATGCGTCAGAGACGTCATCGAACCACTTTCTAGCAGGAATAGATAACTAGTGAACGTTACGTTGGAATTTTGGAACAATTTTTCATCACAAGTCGGTTGTTGAAGGATCGGCCAGGCACCTCACACAAAGCATGTGCTCCATTTTCTTCTAGAATACTTCTGGAGTACAGTAATTGAGCTGGATTATCCCAGAAACAAAGTGACCCTACATTAAGTCTATGTTACTTCTTGTGAGTACTTTTTGTACGTGAATTCAAAGACCCTGTCTGACAGAACTACCCCACCACCCTGGACGACCGTGTATCACTGATCCGTACATCAACGGAATCCATTGAGACACATCAAAAGGTGTTGGTAAAGTTCATTGCTCGTTTCACCATCTCTCTACTGCGAGTGGTGAATATCTTGGAAAGACTGCGATGTGATTTCAGAGCACGAGTTTGCTGATACGAGTTACAAAGCGTACAGCACAGTGTCTAGCAGCTAATATTTCTAAACTTCTCTATACAATTATAACAGCATTCGCAATAGGCATAACATTTGTTGTGCTCATGTATCGAACACAATAGAAAGAATTTAAAAGTTTGGTTAATAATTATAACTAATTTACCTATGAATAATTTGTATCACTAATAACATCTACATAAACTAACCTTAGTTTGTATATGATGTTGACATTTATCCACTCTAACATTAGCATCAATTAAAGCATTAATATCAAACTTCTCTGCTGCAATGGATGTTAATGCAGTGAAAATCCTTTGACAGTAGAACTGCTCCAGCAAACAAAGCGAATATTCTACTGAAGCCCACATCACTTCTACAGGTTTGGAGTAAGCTTTCGAACAAGTAGATGGAGATAAATTATTGGTAATAATGAATGACAGTTCCTGCACACTACCTCTTGTACTTATAGAATGTTGTTGTTGTTGTTGTTGTTGTGGTCTTCAGTCCAGAGACTGGTTTGATGCACCTCTCCATGCTACTCTATGCTGTGCAATCTTCTTCATCTCCCAGTACCTACTGTAACCTACATCCTTCTGAATCTGTTTCGTGTATTCATCTCTTGGTGTCCCTCTACGATTTTTACCCTCCACGCTACCCTCCAATACTAAATTGGTAATTCCTTGATGCCTCAGAATATGTCCTACCAAGCGATCCCTTCTTCTAGTCGAGTTGTGCCACAAATTTCTCTTGAGTTCAGACATATGTTGTAACTATAACAATGATGTAGATGAAAAATTACACAAATTTCAATGAACATGTGGAATGATAATAATAACACTTCACTGTAAAACCTGAAAAGATAGAGACATTACATTTTAGAAAAACTATGACAATATCATCACTTAACTACTAGCATATCTTACAGGTTGTATGGCGCGCTCTAAAGAACATTCTTGTTTCCAATATTTCGTTCAAACACTGTATTGCAGCAAAATTCAGGCTGATGGGATAAGATTCTTCACAAGAGTAAATGGTTGCACAAGAAGAGATTTAATAAATAATGTAAATATTCAATATGAATTAAATGTACATGCTGTACAACATTTGAATAAAATGAAACCTGAATTACCACCTCAGAAAATTCTGAAACAAAAATAACCTACACTCGTTCAGTACTTTCTGGGAAAACACCACACCAGACACAGTGATAAACCAATCATCAAACCACCCACGGTCTCAAAAACAAGCAGCTTTCAGATACATTTTCCGCAGACTAAACATAGTGCAATTATACAAATATAACAACAGTACTTAACTAGAAACAGTAGCTCCAACAGAAAAAACAATGGATCCAAAGAATCTACAATTAAAAAATTGAAGTCCAGAAAGACACAAAAATAAAACAAGCTAAACAAGTAAACTGCACCAAATTCAGAGACCCACAACACTCACCACAAACACATAAAACACATACACTAACAAGAAAACTACTAGACAACAAGGACACAGCATTAAGGCTCAAAAGTGAATGTGGCACACACCCATACATGGAAACAAGGCGACACACATAACTGACACTGTCTTTAAGACAAAAGGAATAAAAAGAGATAACCAAAGTAATAATTCAATAGAGGAAGTTTGAAAGAGGGAGGATGTCAATGAGTTATTTAAAAGAAAGTGGCATTTACCAGCTATGATGCTCTGTACGTACAACAGCCCAGCAGAATACTTGAAATAGAATAAAGAAAACATAAAAAAACACTGAAGTATAGCACCACATTTGCAGAACACCCCTGACATGAAAACCGCCAGCCAACCAGTATGAAAACAGAAGTCTCGGTTATTTTAAAGTGTGACATGTGCTGAAGTCATTTGCAGCGCCACTCGAAAATGGCCCACAGGCCGAAGCTGCAATTCTGAAATAAGTAATTTCTACAGTAAACAGTGAATATGATCTCCTTTAAAAATTTACATGACTGTGAACCCCTACATAGGAATAGCAGACCCTTCCAGGGCCACAGATGTCAAAACAAAGACTATCATATCTTGCAACATCAGTACAAAGTCTACAAAGCGTAAGTACACCTTCACGTCATGCAAACAAAAACACATCCAGTGCCTGTGAAGAGTGATATTTTAAAACTCCAGCGAATATTTTTGGAAAAACGTTTGGAAATTAAATAGGAAGCAAAAATCTTGTGTAACAATTGTAATTCAATACTGTTTAAAAGTAGTGATGTAAAACATGCGAACTGTTAACGATTTTGAAAAACAGTTCTCTAGGAAAATCAAATTTTTACAATGGCCACTGAACACATTTTGAAATTAAGTGAATCAATCCTGTATGGTCTAAATAAGACAAACGTTGCAACAGACAGTACGTAACCTAGATTACTTCCTTGCTAGCTCTTGATTCTTCCATAAAAATCGACAAGAAAGGCATTCAAAACGAAATTCTTACTTCCTTGCATCCAATATTTAGTCATACATAACATATAAATTCACATTATACTCTAAAACTGCATATCGTTCAACATCAGCAGAAATGAGATCGATGTCAACATGTTTCACCTCTGGGAGAATTTATCTATTTTCACCAGTACATTCTTCCTGACTACAAATGATTTTGTTGACCACTTCCACAATTCAATTACCTGATGCTGTTCCTTGGCAATCCTGAACTTTTTAATGAACGTATTGCTACATTGCTATGACGGAGCGTAACAGAAGCTGGGAAAGGTATATTTTCCTCTATCTGTTGTGATGGAAAATGATTAATGAATAACAAACCTGGCAGTAAAAGTGTTGAATTGGTGGAGAGTTCATTTGTAGCTACTTCAAATAAATCTATGTATGATTCCCAAGTTCTCTGACATCATTGACAATGATGCTTACACAGTTTGCCAATCTCACTCATGAAACGTGTAGAGAGGGTAGATGTGGGATGACATAACAAAATATAAATCATCTTAATAATTTTATTATGCACTTTTGCAAAACACTGACCTGAACTGTGAATCATTGGCCAATAATACTTTGTGAACATAACCCATGTTTTGCTGAAAATGATTCCAAAAGGCTCATACAACACACCGACCAGTAGCTCTCCTCCATGGAGAGAGAGGTTTAAACTGCAAACTCATCTTAACTGCAGCAAGTCCATAGGAATAACCCAGTTTCATTCTTGGAAGAGGACAAACAAGATTGACAGCAACCAGTTCTCTTAATATCAATGCAATAACGTAAATAAATGTGCCTGATGGTGCACAGTAAGTGATTTACCCCTGTGACACGGATTTATTGAAACCAAGATGTTGAAATTGTGGTTCTCCTTATTCAGGAAATCACAAGTCTCACAGAGCAACTGAAAGCATTTCCTTCCACCAGAGTGTGCGTAGCACAAATGAGTATTTCAAATCAATATTTTTAGTATTCACGTGGAATGGGAAGGACCTCCTTTCTCCTCTTGAACAGAATACCGTCTTTAAACATCTAACTGATATGCCGTTTTGATTTCTCCGCTTTAGTTTTAACTTCTTGCGTGATGGGTCTTTATGTTGCTCTCTAGTAACGTTCTCAAGTGGACTTGTATTAAAATGATCAAATCTATGTTCCGTAAGTACATGACACTGAAATTTTTGAGATTATCATCAGTGCTGTAATTCAGTTTCAGACATCTTGAAAGAGGCTCAGCAACAAAATTATCTTTACCAGGAATATACGTAATAATGTAGTTGAACTCTTGTGGATACAACGCCCATGTGGCTCTAAGCTACCATGGACAAACTTTTCACTCATGTAAAACTCTAATGCTCGATGATCTGTATAGAACTTGGTCATCCAGCAAAACATATCATATCTAAACATCACAATATCCCACATAAAAACTACGCTTAAAATCACAAGTAGATAATTCGATTCGCACTGGCTTGTAAAAGCCTTAGTATGATGCTTCATTGTTCCATCTACCTCGCCGGCCGGTGTGGCCGAGCGGTTCTAGGCTCTTCAGTCTGGCACCGCGCGACCGCTACGGTCGCAGGTTCGAATCCAGTCATGGATGTGTGTGATGTCCTTAGGTTAGTTACGTTTAAGTAGTTCTAAGTTCTAGGGGACTGATGACCTCAGATGTTAAGTCCCATAGTGCTCAGAGCCATTTGAATCGTTTTGAATCCATCTACCTCTAATCCTTGAAAGAGTTCAGGCCAATACCTATCACAGAATTAACCTATACTAAAATCTGGATGAGGCAGGAGAGGAGCCTCCAGAAGAATGTATTTCACACCCTCCAATTATTCCTGTGCGTGGACATACTGATCACGAGATGTTTTATTACCTGACAGTGCCCACAATCATAGAAAGAACGAAATATTCACATTTATAATTTTTTTATAAATGTTGATTAATATAAAAAAAAACCTTGTATCTGTGTTCTTGTTTTGCGAATATTAAAGTCTCAGACTGCTAAATCAAAGCTCTGGGTCAGGCAGAATTGCTGATACAGTCACAACATGTTCAAGACATTTCATCTGACGTCAACAAAATTCTAATTTTTGTGGATTCACACTACCAGTATCTCTGAAATCATCCAACAGTCTATCCAAAACCCTCATTAAGCCATTCTCAACTTTCCTCTTCAGTCAATACTTCAACACAAATGGTTAGCCCCCTTATCAAATCTTCTGGAAGAAGGCTACAAAATCCCTCTGATAAATGAAGACAAACTGTCATTCAGCCCTTAGTGTAACTGGCGAATTTCAAAGCAAAATCCATAACATAAGAGTATTGTGAATTTTTGACACTAAAGGTGCAGCGCAGATTGCCAGTAGCTTAATTATAAGTCAACTGAAGACACGACTTAAACAACAAGTAATTTTTGCGAATCTTCATCTAATCTCAATTGCCTATCACTTTCGGTTGCAATAATTCTATTAATCTGGCTGGACTACAATACTAACCTAATACCATTTTATATGCCAGTTTTGACAGAATAATAAAACCAAAAATTTTTTACTAAATTTCAGGTGAGCTCAATGGTTAATAATTTTGTGGAACAATAATTATATTAACCTGGCTGGAATCCAGCACCAACCTAATACCATCTCGAAGTTCAGTTGAAGACAGGAAATTTTTGAGAAGTTCGTATACTCTCAGTTGTCAATCAATTGCTGGTGTAATAATTGTGTTAGTATGACTTAAATGCAGCACCAACCTAATACCATTTCCTCTTTCAAGTGCCAACAAAGGATTATTGTAGGAACTGACAAGGTTTAATGACGCCTTCCTGCAACATTTTCTCGGTCTCAGCCTTAAATTTTTCATTATAAACTAGTTGTATAGCATATGACCTACAAAGGATCTATTCCACTTCTTAACCTCAAACTAATACTAAAAATATTTAACTGTGTCAGGATGTTCAGGAAACACTGAAGAATAACGTTACAATACAGCAGACTTCTTTCACTGCCTCATCTGCATCCTCAACACAATAACCCCACATCTATATTTCTTGTAATGTGTAAACAACTACTTTTGAATGTAACAGTATAATTGCATGGGTGTGTGTGTTTGTCCTTAGGATAATTTAGGTTAAGTAGTGTGTACGCTTAGGGACTGATGACCTTAGCAGTTAAGTGCCATAAGATTTCACACACATTTTTAAAATTCGTATCATTCACCAACCACGGTAAATTTATGAAACTCGCAGAAAATATACTACCTACGTACAGAAATTCAATACCTAGTTGTCTTTTCAGATATAAACTTCTTTCAATAATCGCCCTTTACATCTTAGATTGCTGTAAAGCAAGAATGGGCCATAAGCCTACATCTTCACATCTCTGAAATACCAGTTCACTCGACACAGACAGTTGACTCTCCATACACAAAACACAAGACAAAATAACTCCATTAATAGCTAACTGAAGCACTAGACTCATCAAAGAATTTACTTCTTCCTATCTCAAATCAAGCAAGAGTTTCCTTATATCTTTCGAATTCAACATTTCCCCTGCTCGTAGCTATTGATTATGTTCACAAAACCCGAATGGAATGCTGACAGCAGTTGTCAGTCACTTGGTTGCGGGCTCTGCAGATGCACATTATGCCACAGATCAACCGATTGCACATCCACAGTGTGTGGACCAGTATCTGTGCCTTTCCAGTGACCACGTCTTCCTTCCCCTGCTACCTGCTATCTCTATTGTCAGCAAGCGCTGATCGTTCCGACCATATCTATTCCTTCTAAAATTGTAACTGTTATTACAATTGGGTCCTGCATCCCGGTGTCTCCACCTGCTACTTCGCTACTTATCACCAGGTGCTCAAATCGCCCACAGTCGTAGTTCCTATTTCTCTAAGGCCTGAGATCAGGGTAAACAAACTGATTACAATTGCTATCACTATCGCTCTCATCACTTCTCTCACACTCAAACTCTTGTAATAAACTTTGTGTATAGCCTCTAAATCATCTTTGACATGACCATCATGAAGAATCTGATGTATGCATTAAAGACGTTTCATGAGACAAAGCGGAATTAAGTCAACAGTACGGTAGGCATTGTATGTAAATTCAGTTGTCAACTAGAAATGTTCAAAGAAAGGAGCAGGATGGCTAAAACCAGAATAATTACAGTTTTGCTCACCAGAAGAAAGTATTTCCTTTGCCTTGTGCTACCTCAGATCAACATGCAGACGACAAAAATAGCCTAAACGCTCTAAACTGATCATAAGATTACCAGTTCCTCACCAACAGAACAGCAGACTTACCTTTTCAAATATCCGAAGCAAAAATTTAATACTGTGACCAGCAGGAAAAGGGGTGGAGGACGAATATAATTCGATGTATTTCTGAACACTTCAGGCTTTTGAATGGATAAGATATAACTGCAGTCAAAATTAAACGTACCCCACAATTTACACTCTTATGACAGGACTATGTGTAAAACTAGTACTATGTGCACAACCTATGTGTATAATGGTTTCTCATGGTTCATGACCGGGACACATATGATCGTAAGTCACCTCACCTCTGCTGTCACAACGACCTTCAGCAACACTTTCACCTAACGTTTCCTCAGTCTTGGATACTCTCTCATTTGATCATTGACCTTGTTTCCTGTTAGTTTCCATCGCCCTCCCTGAAACATTGGCAATGACCTCAGGTTTTCAGACTCATCAACACCAGTAGGTGCTGTACCACTGTATCTTTGTTCAGCATTTACAACCAACAGAACAGCAGATGTGCCAAGGCCTTCTGAATTGTCTGCCGCATCTCTTCCCTATTCTCAGAGATATCGTTCTCTTAACTAACCTTCACCTCCCCAAAATTCGTCTCTAAGCCTTGTAGTCATGTAGTGTGACTTGAAATTTGTACTTGAGTCTTTGACAAGTTTACTTCCCACCGCAAAAATTCTCCAATTGCAATCTGAATGTAATGTATCATATTCCATTTTGGCATCTGTACATATGGATTCAAATTTCTGTGCTGAACTATGTGTCAGTTTCAAGTCCCTCAGTCGACTTAACGTCACTGTCCTTAATTCCTTAACCTAACTTCACACCTAACTCTTCATTACTAGCTTCCAGTTCCTCAAGACGCCCATTTCATCTATAACTTCTCACTAATTTCCTTTGCATTGACGCCATTATCCTACTTTATAGATGTCACCAGTCCACTGAAAAAGGCTTGATGAACAATAAATATTGGAAATGACCTTCCACTCTGCTGTTCGGCCTGAACAGAACAAGGTGTGGAACGTTCTGCTGGTAAATCATAATTACCAGCTGCCCGCAGAGGATGAGACATCAGAAACAACTGAGTCCTCATTTATGACAACATCATTAACCACTTGATTCACAGCACTAATATCATTAGTCCCAACAAACTCTAACTGGATAACAGATATTGACTCAGTTGCCATCAGATAAACCACATCTTTACGAGTATCAGCACTGCATAAACACCTGAATCAGAATGTCCCATCACCTTAGCATATTCCCCCCTTTTCTATGCACAGTGTGAATAATAAAATACAAGACTGACTCTTTGTGTTTGTGAAAACAAAGTTATAAATACAAAATTTTAAAATTACTTTTCAGGTGTCCATTAATAAATAATAATCAGTCAGATATGGAGGTAGTAATTTTGACCATAATGTAAATAAGTGTTAATATGTCAGGAGATAGTACCAGGTGATATTCATTCGTCTTCAAAAAGCTATTAGATCAATGTGTTATCAGTATAGTTACTATAAGAAACAGACTACCTTACTCAGCTAGCGAGGGTGTTACGTAATGTCCAATACTGTTGATGTTTACGTTCATACCACCACCACTGATGCACCCACGAGTACTAAATGTCACTAATATTCTGTTATCTTAGGTCCTAATTGTATTCTGAATTTATTTGATTGTTTTCTTTCTTTATTTTCTAATCAGGCAAACAAGCATCGCGGTCGACTGGAGTTTGACTATCATATAATATTAACTGACCGATGTTGTGCCAAAGAGATTGGTAGGAAGAACTCCATGACGACTCAGACATAGTTTTCTAGTTAAATTAAGAATCTATCAGTTTTCTTGGTTATCTTTGCGAGGTATTGGAAAATGTTCAGTTGGCTCCACTGACCAATCTGTAGCTTTTATGGAAAAACAATTCCATGCTAATTACAATAAAGAATACTCTATTCTTTACATATCAGTGATAGAAATAGATCGAAACTGAGATGACAGTCACATAATTCTCTCTAAATTAATTGCCTATTCTCGAAAATGATTGTATCTTACATGAGAAGATGTCCAAGAGTAAAAATTGCTCTCCTCGCCACAGAGTGGCATCAAAATGAGAAACCTGACAGGAAAGCTATTTAAAATTGGACAGAGTACCACAGTAGAATTGAAATTTTTAAAATAACGTTGAAAATTATTCATGAAGCCACTGTCCGTGTATCCACAAATACTAGAATACTCCCAGTATGCTCAAAATTATCTCAGATTCTATTAATGCAGAAAAATTTACCATGTCCCAAGCATCTTCCTTTTAGTTAGGCTACTAAATGAATGAATGAAATAAATTTTATTATGCTCAACCTTCTTAAGATCCTTTAACCACCCATAAGTAACTCAACAACAAACTCTGTAATTTAATTCCTCCTTCAGCAAATCCATGTGAACAGGGGCGGTGGGGGGATAGAATTTCTCAAACCTATGCTTCAGATAACAAAAATTGGCTTTTTAATAAAGATTACTCTCCAAACTGACCCACAACTCTATTAAATTCTATAATAAACCTACTAACTACCACACATATTTCCGTTTACTAACACTCGTACCTGTTCTGGAAACTTAATGAAATACAGAGCAATTCCCAGGCTTTTGTCATTTAATAACACACAATTATAAGGCAACGACAGGCATTTGAGCAAATAAGTGTTCCATAGTCACATATACATGAACGAAATGGAACATGAATCTTCAAAAAGAAAGCCTACGTCCAAGGTTTCTCCAGACTACAGAATTATTCTAACGTCAGGATGAGAAATTCACTAGGAAAAGCAAAATTCACTCTATAATTCCCAAACAATGATCTCCTACTCGCCAACCGCGGTGGCCGAGCGGTTCTAGGCACTTCAGTCCGGAACCGCGCGACTGCTACTGTCGCAGGTTCGAATCCTGCCTTGGGCATGTATGTGTGTGATGTCCTTACGTTAGTTAGGTTTAAGTAGTTCTAAGTTCTAGGGGACTGATGACCTCCGACAGTAGATTTGGATGTAGAAATACGCACACACACACACACACACACACACACACACACACACATATATATATATATATATATATATATATATATATATATATATATATATATATATATATATATTGTAACCTCCCCGCAAAAATTAATAAATGAAAATTTGAAATGGAGCCAAGTGTAACCTCCTCACACAAAAATTAATGAATGATAATTGACCATAAACCACACAATAATATCAACTAAATAATGAACCATGAACGAAGTGCAACCTCCCAACAGAAATAATAATATCTGGTAAATTTTATAAGGACAGCAACGCTGACCTTCGGCCGTGTATTCTGAATAAAAAAACAAAAAAAATTCTTACCTCAATAAAACTGCAATTATATCTGCTCTTAATTATACATTCTTCGACACAGTTTCGTGCAATGCTGGCGTATATATATATATATATATATATATATATATATATATATATATATATATATTTATTTATTTATTCTTGGAAGCAATGATAATGCATTGGAAATTGAAATGAATGCTTTTCTTTAAAAGAGTTGCTTTATATTATAAAAATTATTATTGGGGCATTTTTTTAACAAATTAAATTACAATTAACGTACATTATTAATTATTCGCAAGGCTGCTTCTTTACCTTCTACAACAATTCTCATCCTCCAGAGTCCTGACCAGAGTCGCGACCAGAGCACACAGCTGACGCATGCCGACTCCCGCAGACTACTTCTGTCCACTCGCTACTAAAGCCGACCGACTACTACTGTATCCGACTGACTACTACTGTCGACTCGTGCAGACTAGCGCAGACTCGCGACAAGCAACAACTAACAATAAACTACTCTCGGGTCAGAGATTCTGTCATGCCTCGGCCATCGCCGGCGAAGCATACGCCTTACATAACCCTCCACTGGAGGGGCAAAAATTTGGCAGCGATGGTGAGTCAATTGGACTTGCCATGAGCAACAAATTTTTCTTAATTAACTAACTTCACAATCACAGAATATATACATATATATAGGTGCAGAACATGAAATAAAATATAGTGCACACGCACTGAGTACAGAACATATCAAGCAAAGACAAAATGTATACACAATGCGTACAAATGAAATGACATAAGGTGCACACGCACTGTAGTTCAGAATATATCAGCAAATCACAAAATGTATATGCAATGAATACAAATCATGTTAACAAAATGACGGAAGTGCACATGCACTGTAATACAGAACATATCTGGGAATCACAAAATGTATACGTAATGAGTACAAATCATATTAACAAATGGCATAAAGTGCACACGCACTGTAAAACTGTCTCATATTTTTACAACAAATAAACATATCAAGGAGTGAAATAAAGTGCACACACACTATAGAAGTCTTTAGTATTTTTAGGACAAATGATCTTGTTAACAAATGAAATGAAGTGCACACGCACTGTATATGTCTTTATCATTTTACAAGAATTAGGAAAGGAATGGGAGGGATTGCGTCATGGTTGTAGCACTTTAGATTGCACGCAGCTGCACTGAAAGTCCATATCTTTCTACAGAAGCACAACACCAAGTGAGACAATCTGAAGCTCTTTTCCTTGAAGTATTAATCAGTGTAGCCAAGACACTGAAATGTCGTAAAAATATTCCATGCTATCATTTTGGTAGTACACTAGGTACACCAAACAGTGGGACCATAATGACATCTCCATCGCTCAAGGTGGTGGACAGCATGTCGTGTCAACACCATGTTCTTGTAAAGTAGACCAACGTAGAATTAATGCAAAAACCAAATATAGTGCTCCATGATCATGAGGATAGACAGGACAAATGGATATTGCAGTAATTTCTGGTAATTAGGTCAGAAGGTGAAGGACATTAAGACACATAGTAGTCTTCATTGAGAACTACACTAGTCTAACAACTGATTTGAGTAATTGGTGGCACTCATCGCCCAGTTACTGAACATTTCTGTACCATGTATGTAGTATTACAGAATAATGTTCATAAATTATCTGAATATAGTAATTATTGGCACTCATTGCCCAGTTACAAACCATCAGAAGTCATCATTCAAAACAGAAGCTAATGAATGGCTCAGTATAAACATAATTCACTTAATTATAGTAATCATTGGCATCATAGGTCATCTTATTACAGTAATCAGTGGCATTCATTGGCCAACTACAAAGCATTTTTTTTGCATTTTTCAGAAGTCATTATTCAAAATGATTTAATTATTGGCATAGCATTTATACATAATTAACCTAATTATAGTAATCATTGGCATCATAGGTCATCTTATTACAATAATCAGTGGCATTCATTGGCCAGCTACAAAGCACTTTTTTTGTATTCTTCAGAAGTCATTACTCAAAATGAGTTAATTATTGGCATAGCATTTATACATAATTAATCTAATTATAGTAATCATTGGCATCATAGGTCATCTTATTACAATAAACAGTGGCATTCATTGGCCAGTTACAAAGCATTTTTTTTTGTATGTATTATTCAGAAGTCATTATTGAAGTGGCATACTATTCAGAGCTGATCAGTATTACTCAGAACTCTCTTAAAATAGTTGCATTATTTGGGACTGGTAATTCCTTTGTTTGCTTTTGAGTTATTGCTGCAAATGAAGATGTGTAACGTCATTCGTCATGAGTCAGCTGTAGCAAGGTTATGAAACAAGTAGAGTATATGTGATCACATTCATAAACGACATAGGTTTAATAAACAACTATTTATACCACATTAATTTCATGAATAATTTCTCCTGCAAAATATACAAAAATGGATTATGAAACGGAAAGAAGAAACGCATATTATGCTGAAAAGTAGTGAACTTCGAATTAACAGGTAGTGAAATGTGTATAAAAAATATATATGTTCTCTAGCCGTCCTTTTCAAAACCTTCAGTCATCATACCATGCGATATAAGACATACTGTGAAAACCAAATGCAACAAATACTTAAATAACTACATAGCATAAATACATAAACTTCAACATTATCCTCATCTGCAAAGAAAAACTTCATATCCATATCATCATAACTCCATTATTATCATCACCTGTAAAGAAAAACTTCATTATCCATATTAGCATATTCTTCATCATTATTCATCACCATTCATTATCATCTGCAAAAAGTCACTTCTTTATTCATTATACAACTATTCCTTATTTCTAGCATATTTCATCACTAAAACTAAGATGTGTAATTCTGTCTGACAACCTGCATCAATCGCCTCGTATTCTGAAAGAAAAAATTAGTTAAGACTGCTATCATACGATGTGTATAGTATATTCTTGTTAATGCTTGTTAATTCTGATCCATTTACTCTTCATCACGAGGTATTGCATCCTTTTTCGTTCATTCCAAAGGTGAAATTCCCATTTCTGTTTAATTTATTTCGTTTACACGTTATTTCTTTCTGAAAATGATGAACAAAGATTAATGTCTTTCATTTAATTCATATACCCATTAGATAAAAACTGGTTTATAGTAACATAATTGAGCATACAGCATAGCATGACAGAAAACGTAATATGTCAAAAACATTGACAGTGTTCAGAAGCAAAAATGTACACAGAGTATCACAATGTAGCAGCAAAAAAAGTAAAGTAGTCACGATGTTTAGCTATCATAAGGCAAAATGTTAAAGTCAACTGGTGTTTGTTATATCTTCAATATTTCATAGTGCATACGAACAAAACAGGAAAACAATCATATATACACAAAAAAATGGAAAATATGCTCGGTCTAGGGTGTATAACGACAAGAAATGTGATCTTCTTTGTGTACAGCTTGTATGTTGTGTAGTTAATAGAGGCGAGAATTGGCGACTTTAATGGAGAGAAAATTTGACAAAATTAATATATCACTAGATAGAATTGCATAATTATTCGTAAGATACGTAATTTTATCTGGAAAATGTGCACTGTCTGATGTGTAACGACAAGAAAAGCGACTTGCTAACCTTACCTTGCCGGGCAGTTGCCAAGAAAAAATACGACAATTATCAGTAAGTAGTCACATAAATACAATTGCATAAGTGGTCATAAAATGTTTAAGTTCATCTGGAAAAATATGCACGGTTTGATGTGTAACGACAAGAAAAGCGACCTGCTAACCTTACCTTGCCGGGCACTTGCCAAGAAAAAAATTACGATAATCATCAGTAGGTGTTCATGTGAATACAATTGCATAAGCCGTCATAAAAAAAAATTTAGGAAATAGCATCACAGTGTGATAAATCATAAAGTATCTTCATTCAATAAAAGGTTTGATGTTGGATATGTGGTGGTTCCCTTTGGTTTTGTCTGGTTCTCAAAGTTTCAACGTGTACTACATTGGGGTGAGGAATGCTGCGAATCCGATATGGACCTGCGTATAGAAGTTCAAATTTACGGCACCTACCTTTTCCACTATTGGATAAATAGTGTGTACGTACTAATATCTTCTGTCCAATGTGAAAGTCACGGCGTATACAAAACTGTTTTTGCTGTCTTAACCGGCGCTCTGCGGCACGTTTGATGTTGTTCAGCGCAATGTCAATTATTTCATGGTGTCGTTGTCGACGAGATGTAGGAAATGTTACTAATTCTTTAATTTTGTTAGGTGGTTCAACATTTTTCAGTATAACAGACGGAGATAGCATAGTAGATTCATTCGGTATGGAATTAATTACATCTTGGAATGAGAGTATGTGTGTGTCCCAATCAATATGTTTTTTTTATGGCAGTAAATTCTACACAGTTTACCAATTTCTTTCATTAATCGTTCACAAGGGTTCGAAGAAGCATGGTACCAGGATATATAGACCGGAGAAATGTTTCTAGCTCGTAACATACGTGTCCATATAGCAGATCGACTGTGATCCATTGTCGGAAATTACTTTCAACACATGCCCTACATGAAATAGAAAATGTTTTACAAATGCTTTCGAAACAGTTTTAGCAGTAGCTTTGCGTAACGGAGTGAAGGTAGCAAATTTTGAAGTGAGTTCAACAGCGACAAAGATGTAGCAAAAACCTCTATTACTTCTGGGAATCGGACCAAAAATGTCTACAGCGGCCATGAGTCTTAATTTAACAGGTACAGTGGGATGTAATGGAGGAATATGTGAAGTCGTATCTGATTTAGCTTTCTGGCAGATTTTACATGACGCTAAAACTCGTCGAATACGTTTCTCCATGTTGGTAAAATAACAGTTCTGTCTCAGTATAAGAAAAGATTTTCTAGCTCCGTAATGTGCATAACTTGAATGAGTATACCAGATTAATTTGTTAACAAGTTCGTCAGGAATGCATAATAACCAATTGTTGCTGTCAGGATGAGAGCGGCGAAACAGAATATCATTGCGTACAGTGTAATGGTTTCTAATGGTAACATTATTCCTATCTTGCCAAAGGTGTTTAATCTCTTTCCATACGTTGTCTTTATTCTGCTCTTGTGCTATGTGTTGTAATGACGACGAAATGAAATTTTAAAATGCAACTTGTTGAATGTACATGACGCTGAAATTGGCTTTGCAGAAGTTGGTTGCGATGTCTTGCTGATTGTTGCTGAGAGAACGGGATACTGCGTCTGCTTCAATATTTTGTGTGCCGGGAATGTGAACAATTGTAAAATTAAATTCCTGCAAATAAAGTTTCCATCTACTTAATCTGTCGTGTGTAAATTTAGCCGAAAGTAAAAATTGTATCGCTCTATGATCTGTGTAAACTGTAGTGTGTCTTCCATAAAGATAATGCCTAAATCTGGTAAAAGCCAATACAACACATAATGTTTCAAGCTCTGTAACAGAATAATTACGTTCAGCAGGTGACAGAATGCGACTTGCAAAAGCGATGTTTTTAATTACTGTACAATCATCTTCTTCAGTTTCCTGAAAAATATGTACGTCTAAAGCGGTGTTAGACTGTCGGTGACAATGGAAAAATTTCTGGTAAGATCTGGGTGCGATAAAAGTGGTGCATTCAACAAAGCATGTTTCAAATAACATTCTCGTGAACAAGATTCTGCGTGTCAAAAGTATTGCTTGCGTTACTGGAATATGCAACCTGTACTGCATCTAGTCAAATTCTATCTGACGTGTCATTATTTCCGGGAGGATGCTGTGGCAGTTCCACTATTTGTACTGTTCTGTTATTTCTTCCTGACATCTTACGTTCTGGATGATATCTACTGTCTGGTTCATTCTATAATATGTTGTTGCGGATGATTTTGCTGCTGATAAAATCGACTGTTATTAAATGTACGCTAAAAATTGTGCTCATTACTTTTACTTCTGTCGTGATAGTCATTGCTATGCGGTGCATTGCGATAGGAATTGAAATAGTGTGTTTTCTGTACATACTGATTCCCTTGTTGCTGTGCATAACTATTTGTTGGAGCTGACTCTATACGTGTACGCGGCAAAACATTAAAGCTTGGTTGACCTTGTAGACCGCATTGTTGGTTAGGTATGCTGACCGGTTGGCTCTGATGCTGTTGCAGAGAAAAACCTGTATTGTTACTAAAATGCGTTAGCGACTGCTGAAAATTTTACACATACTGATGATTAAATTTTTGTCTGGTATTCAAGTTCTCATGGTTGTCATTTCTGGAGTGTCTAATGAAAAATTGTCACTTTCGGTAAAAACTTGTCATATCGGGTTTTCTTTACACTTTTCTTAATACTAGGTAGAGCAATAGTTAAAGAGCTGTTTTGATAGATATAATGGATAGTCGAAGAGAAGGCAGCAGTGCAGAAAAGTAAAGATGACACAGCATTACTACGGCTCGGGGCCCTGTGCACGCTACGGCACATATTCATTAAAGCGTAATGAATCCCCTGGGGTCTATTACGCGCTGCAAATAAATTTTAGCTTTTGCGTTACAGCCAATGGCGGTAAAAATTCAGAAGCGAATTGCTGTATCCAGTCCAATGCTAGTTTCTGCATTACGGGCAATGCTATGGAAAACACTAAAACAAATTGTCGTATCCAGTTCAATGCGTGTACCTGTGCTCTGTCATTTTCAAATACCTTAGATTTTATTACAGATACAAATTGCTTATAATCAACGTTCTCATCACTGAATATGTGAACATGTTCACGATTACATAAGAATCTGTTTGTCTGTGTCTTTTCGGATTTTAAGTCGCGTACTCTCTGTAAATTATCCAAGTTACACTGGCTGTGTGAGTGTGACAAATATTCGGAATGTGGCGTATGCTGTGACGTGTTATTAACTGAAATATTTTTTATCTCTGTCACTTCTTGCTGTAAAGTTGACAATTTTCTACGTAATGTATTATTAGATGAATCTATCTCACTGATTGTCTGTTGTAGATTTTGGAATTCAGGTGTTTGATTAAACGAAATCGGAGAAGTATCGTCTGTTTTGCTGTCATTATTACATTCGATAACATCAATACGACTGGCCAATTCATCATATTTTTCAGTCAGTATTTTTACCTGATCATTGTTTTTAGTGTCAGAAGAATTAATTTGTTTTTGTATTTTACGTGTGGTTTCATTCAATTTTTTAACGTCAGCTTTGATGACATCGGAATCCTGTGTTAGTTCTAATTGTTCGAGTCTGTCTGTCACTGTCTGAAAGTCAACTGTGTGTGTGTCTAATCGGAAATTTCATCACGCAATTCGGTGTTTAACTGTTTGATTGTATTAATTTCGTCTGATACAGTAGCAATATTGTTGTCTACGTATGTTTTTGCTTTCGTAAACAATTTACGTTTATCTTCCTGTCTCTGTGCGGTAATTGTTTCCATGACTTGTCGTTTTAGTTTATTTTGTTCCTGTATGAACTTACGGTAACGCGTTTCACTGTTTTGTAGGTGGTGATTAAAAAGTTCGTCAATTTGACTGTTCTGTTGGTCGAATTTCGCGTCTACTTTTGCATCCAGCGTGCGCGAAAGTTCTGCTGTCATTAATTTAAACTCGTCGCGTAACTGTGTTGCTTTTTCAGAGCATTGTTTACCGACTGCACTAATTTCGTCTCTAAGTGTTCCTGTTGTAGCTGTTTGCATATCCCTTAATTCTTGAGCAACAGATCTAATTTCTTCACTACTTTTCCTAGCACAAGCCTCAATATCCTCACGTAACTGTTCTTTAGTATCATGACACTGCACGGCAACAGCTGCAATCTGTTCACTAAGCTGTCTGGAATTGTTGTCTAATTTTTCACTAAGGTTGTCTTGTTTTTCATTAAGTTGTTTGGAATTTTCATTCTGTTGTAGCAATATTGCCATAATTTGATCCAATCTAAAATTAACAACTCTATTCTCTGTGCTGTGTGATGGTGTATCTGCAATTGTTACGTTTTGTGTATCCATTAGGACATTCTGTGATTCTTGAAAATGTTTGCTAATCGGATGTGCACTGTTAGTCACTACCTCGGAATTAAATAAATTTGTCGTACTCTGATTACACTGTTCATTTTCGTTAGAAAAAGTTGTCTGTTCATTACGTAAATTTCGCAAACCGGGTGTTTCAAGCTGGGCAGCGTTCGTTGTAACAGAACGTCCCGCGTCATCAATTGTCATTAAATTAACAGAGGACACGATTGAATTTGTATGTTCATCACTAGGATCAAAATCAACATTAGTGGTCGGTACAAACTGATTGTCTGTAATCGAAGGATTGTCATCATTACACTGTGTGTTGCAAGTACTATCGGTCAAGTTATTTAAGTCGGCTATTTCACTCATTATACATCACGATGTACTGTTAACAGTTTTTCGCGGCATTTTTACACAAATCAAAATTATTCACTAATGAAACAAACACAATGCAAAATGCAACAAACACAAATACAACAGCAACAAATTGCCGATGATCTGTGGAAGAAAGAGTAACAAATTAGTAAATGCGTTGCGCTAAATGCTAATTACATTTAAGTAAATAAGAGCAGATATATGACTACTTATCAGAAGATTCACAAAGAAATACGATCCTGGCAGGGTCGCCAAGTGTAACCTCCCCGCAAAAATTAATAAAAGGAAAATTTGAAATGGAGCCAAGTGTAACCTCCTCACACAAAAATTAATGAATGATAATTGACCATAAACCACACAATAATATCAACTAAATAATGAACCATGAACGAAGCGTAACCTCCCAACAGAAATAATAATATCTGGTAAATTTTATAAGGACAGCAACGCTGACCTTCGGCCCTGTCTTCTGAATATAAAAACAAAAAAAATTCTTACCTCAATAAAACTGCAATTATATCTGCTCTTAATTATACATTCTTCGACACAGTTTCGTGCAATGCTGGAGTATATATATATATATATATATATATATATATATATATATATATATATATATATTATTCTTGGAAGCAATGATGATGCATTGGAAATTGAAATGAATGCTTTTCTTTAAAAGAGTTACTTTATATTATAAAAATTATTGTTGGGGCATTTCTTTTAACAAATTAAATTACAATTAATGTACATTATTAATTATGCGCAAGGCTGCTTCTTTACCTTCTACAACAATACTTATCCTCCAGAGTCCTGACCAGAGTCGCGACCAGAGCACACAGCTGATGCATGCCGACTCCCGCAGACTACTACTGTCCACTCGCTACTAAAGCCGACCGACTACTACTGTCGACTCGCGCAGACTACTACTGTCCACTCGCTACTAAAGCCGACCGACTACTACTGTATTCGACTGACTACTACTGCCGACTTGCGCAGACAACTACTGTCCACTCGCTACTAAAGCCGACCGACTACTACTGTATCCGACTGACTACTACTGTCGACTCGCGCAGACTAGCGCAGACTCGCGACAAGCAACAACTAACAATAAACTACTCTCTGGTCAGAGATTCTGTCATGCCTCGCCCATCGCTGGCGAAGCATATGCCTCACAATATATATATATATATATATATATATATATATATATATATATATATATATATATATATATATATATCACTACAGCAACTAAGTTAGGTATTATTTTTACTATTTGATATTAGGTATAGAATAAATGAATATCTCAATTGTCCATTATTGAGCAGCTTCCATTCCTAGCTTCTGTTTCCCGTAAAGAACCACACAGCGTGCAAAGGAAGACAACTGTTTCTTTCCAACCTTTGACATAATTTCAATAAATGATCATATATAGCCTGCATTCTCTTTAGAAATCACACATGAAAACCAAATTCATCTCACTGGACCTCAGCAGCACATCATAGCTAAACACATTATATGCACAAATCTAACTACTGAAGAGGATATAAATACTCATTAGGATGTTAGTAGCGTATTTCCATCATTTGTAGTACGAACATAAAATTTAGGGGAATGGCTGATTACCATCGAAACTGAATTAAATAATTTGTCTTTACAGAAGTAATCATAAACCCATAAGAAAGAGAAACTCTAGAAAAACACAAAAAAATTTAATAGACAATACTGATCTAAAGGAAGGAAGATTGTGTTTATCGTCCCGTCGACATCGAGGTCATGAGAGACGGAGTACAAAGTCGAATGGTGTAAATCATGGTGAAGGACATCGGCTGTGTCCTTTCAAAGGAACCATCCTGGCATTTACCTGGAGCTATTGAGGGAAACGACGGTAAACCTAAATCTGTATGCTCGGACGCGGTGGGAACCATAGTCCTCCCGAATGCGACTCCACTGTGCTAACCACAGCGCCACCTCGCTCGGTAACACTGATCAGAAAAACAATAGGTGGAATGTATTGTAGGTATTTAGTGATTAGAGTCTCGTGCCAGTGTAAGTCAAAACTGGAAGATTTTGGCGGATCTCACACGGAGAATTAACTGCAAGAAACTGTGACTAATAAATTACTAGGAAACTAATAGGAAAGAAAAATCCCCATACGATCACCAAAAATTGAGAGGTGTGTATATAGAAAAACATAGACCACTACCGTAAGTAGTGATATTCAAACCCGATCAATTTTCCAAGATATTCAGAATTTATAATTCTAATCCCCCGAAAACAACTTGGTACAGCAATCTCACTTGTGAATTGAGCACAACACACCATATATTCATAAATTCAGCGCACCAAAGTGAAATGGGTTCTGCATATCAAATACTTGTATATTGCACATCAAGTACATTAGCTTGTAGAGGCAATAGATTCTAATGGACATCTGTTAGTTTTCTGCTTATGTTGTTAATCTGTGCACCGAGGCTGTCTCCTCATTTGCGAAAGTGAGGTTTGGTATACGAAAAAAATAGCTTATCATCAGAATAAGCCCTTTAGTCCTTGCTCGCCTTCCTACACAACATCACAATAAGGAGCGATCTTCTTCTTCTTCTTCGGTTATCAACCCACAGGTTGGTTGGCAGCAGCACGCCATTCCGTTCTTTTGTCAACTTTCTTCTTCATATCTGCATAGGTCTGGCACCCGATGTCATTTATTACTTGTTGAATGTAGCTTAATCTAGGTCGTCCTCGGCGAGTTCTTCCTTCAATGATTCCTTCTAATATTCTCTTAATGAAATTGTTATGCCGTAAAATGTGACCTATGAAGGTTATTCTTCTTTTCTGTATATTTCGCCAAAGAGATCTGTTTTCTTTCACTCTTCTGAGGACATCTTCGTTTGTAGCCTTGTCTCGCCAGCTGATTTTTTCCATTCTCCGGTAGCACCACATTTCGAATGCCTCTAGTCTTCTCTTTTCTTCTTTTCCACTAGTCCAAGTTTCACATCCGTAAAGGGCTGTACTCCACACATAGGTTTTCATGACTCTCTTTCTTACGTCTAAACTAACATTTCTACTCGTCAGTAAGTTTCTTTTTCCATTGAATGCTATTTTGGCAAGTTGTATTCTGTTTTTAATGTCACTTTTGCTCCTTCCATCTGCTGTTATTTTGCTACCTAAGTAGTTAAATTCTGTAACCTGCCCTAGTTTCTCTCCCTTTATTGTTATTCGTATGGGTTCATTGTAGTTCAGGGCGCCACTCACCATCACTTTAGTCTTTTTCTTATTTATTTTCATTCCATACTGTTCTTTTAAGGTGTTTTCCATTTCATTGAGTGCGGCTTCTAAATCTTCTTTCCTTTCTGTAATTATGGCGATATCATCTGCATATCGCAACATATCTATTTTCATTCCGTTAAGTTTTATTCCTACTTCAATATTCTCTCTTATTTTATCTATTGCTTCTTGGATATATGCGTTGAAAATTACTGGAGATAGTGGGCATCCCTGTCTCACTCCTTTCCTTATTCTTGCTGTTTCTTCTTTGTTTTCCTTCTTAACTAAGGCTGTTTCATTTTGGTATATTTTAAAGATTATCCTTCTATCATTATATTTCAGACCAGCCTTCTTCAGAATTCTAAACATTTCTGGCCATACAACATTGTCAAATGCCTTTTCGAGGTCTACGAAGGCTATAAATACTTGTTTGTTTTTGGAAATTTGTTTCTCAATTATTAGTCTTAAAGATAAGATTGCTTCCCTCGTCCCTACACCGCTTCTAAAACCGAATTGGTCTTCACTTAGAGTGCTATTCAATTGGTTTTCAACTCTTTTCAAAATTATTCTTATTAGAATTTTTGATGCGTGTGAAAGAAGACTGAGTGTTCGATGGTTTTCACAGTCCATAGTAGATGCTTTCTTAGGTATGGGGAATATGATGCATTTCTGATAGTCTTCAGGAACTTCACCTGTTTTGTATATTTTCTGTATGAGTTGCAGTAATGTAGCTTTCATTTTGTCTCCTGATTTCTTAATTAGTTCAGAAGGTATATCATCAACACCTGCCGCTTTCTTATCTGGTAGTTCTTTTAAGGAGCGATATTGCGTAATATTTCATAAACAGCGGCCAGCAGTGCAGCACACGTCGATATAGCTTCATCGGCACCTGAAACCTAATAGCATATGGACCAAATTGTAACCAAGAGGCATCTCAATAGGTGATTGCAACTCCAATAGAGCGCATGCCAGGCGTGTAGGTAGCTCATACAAATATCGTGGTGATGCTCATGCAACATGGGACACACAAGTGACTGAATGCAAAGAGTAATAACAGGTTCACAGTAAAACGTAACCATGAGACATTAACTGAAACGCAGTGTATTACTAATAAATACTATAAGATAATATTACCATCCAGTACAGGTATTTCAGCCATCATTTAAATTCGAACTACAAGAAATGTCTTCCTCATGACACAAATTTCTAACCAATAAAAAACTAATCTCTATAACTCAGTAGAGTTAAACGCCTTTGAATTTACAATATCACGTAGCAAAATAATGGATCAGATATACGATAACCAGCTACCAACAGTTACGTATTAGCAACTTATGTGCTGCTAATCGATTATGCACAATCACGTGCATGATACCTACACGTGGAATGATCTTGACAGTGTCACACCAACCTCACCACGAAAACTGACTTTCATCACAGAAAATTAATTGTGCTTTCACCCTTTTCCTGACACTCTGAAGTATCTGCATAACAACACGGATCTCTGTCTACAAACACAGCCTTCGTCCAAACATTAGAACACAGCACACAACCTCTTCAACTTCGCCACCCATTCCGTTCATTCCGCGCATTCCATTCAAATGAGCAGGATCACGAGGTCCAAAACCCATTGGCAAATCCCACTGGTCAAAAGTAAAATGGACTCCCAAAGATTTAAAACTATCACCGATAACAAGCAAACAAGTTGCTGCTGAAGTTCATCGAAAGTCATTTAAGCAGACTGGCAAAGAGTATACAAAATATAATTATCGTAATCCATAGAAAACAAGATATACTGTGAGGATAATGGGAGTGTTTTGTAAAAAGACACCTTTCATTGCTCTGGGTATGTTTGACAGGTCGTTTGCATATTCTCCCTAAAACAGAAATTTGACGGATTGAGTTTACCGAAACACTTTCCAAATTACGAGGTTTTCTTCACTGAACTGGACTTTATCTCAATAGTGCAATGTTGGGCTGCTTCATTCGTGATCTCAGAATGAGATTAGAATTAATTTTCTTGATATGCACCGAGTGAGGTTGCGCAGTGGTTATCTCTCTGGACTCTCATTCAGTAGGACGACAGTTCAAATCCGCATCTGGCCATCCTGATATAGGTTTCCCGTGATTTTCTTAAATTACTCCATGCAAACTCCAAGATAATTCCACTGAGAGATCACCACCGATTTACTTACCCATCCGTAGAAGCGTCCGAGCTTGTTCTCTGTCCTTAAAGACCTCAATGTCGATGGGACGCTAAAATCTAATGTTCTTTCCTTCCTTCCTTCATTGATCTGCAGCCCATATTTCGCTGCCTGCTGCGAGAGTTGCTCTTATTCAAATCTGTCTTGTACTACTACAACAAAATCATATGTATATTCACCATTAAAATGTATTGTAAGTTCTGTAATAATAGTCAGCCATGCAACTGCATGAATTCTACTAGCACTAGAGTGGGTATATGTGCGGATTATTTCTTTCGTTTTCTAGGTCTGAATTTCTTTTGCAGGTTGTCAGTCATACAGCACAGTTGCACATTCAAGTTAGACTGATATAAGTTCTGCATGTATTAAACTCTCGAAGAGTACTAATGATCCGAATCAATTGGACAACCTTATTAACATAGTATTGTCGTGCCTTTTAACCGCAGTCCAGAGCGATTTTACGTGTCTGGTTTTACACTTGTGCTGTTGGTGCCCGGAAGTATGTGGCACGCGATCTCTGCACACAGGTCAAACACTTCTCGTAAATCACTGACTGGTTGCTTGTAGGTGTGGAGCTGGTGCCTGATAGCGTTCGTGATACGTTGCATCGTATTCATATCAGGCGAAAATGGTAGACAAGATATCAAAGACAGTTCAGTATCATGTTTCTCAAACCACTGTAGCACGTTTCTGGACTTCTAACACGGACAGTTATCCTCCAGGAAACTGCCATTGCTGTCGAGGAAGACATCAAATGAATAGATGCAGGAGGTCCCCACTAATTCTCACAAAGTCCACAACTGCCAAGGTACCTTTGATTACTACCACAGGTCCCATGGAGACCCAGGTGAATGTCCCCCATAGCATAATGCTGCTTCCACTGGCCTGCGCAGAGCTTGTTTCGAGCATCATAGCATGTCTGGACAAGAATCGACCTGGTGGGACAAGAAAAGTGAACTACAGCCTAGTGCTTGGGCGAAGCATCATGGAATAAGATTAAAAATCTGATGTGACCTAAGAGCTTTTAGAATTTCACTCCAGACAGTCAGGTAGCATATTTTTATGGCCGTATCAAACTGAATTATCATAAATAAATGTTGTAATTATATGATACGCGTTAATCAGAAACCCCATGTATCATAGGGCCATTAGACGGTTGTCGTTAATTATGTGTATTGTGTATTCTCACACATAGTCCCAGTGGATCTTGGATGCTTACCCCTCTAGAGTTTTGTAGTATTATGTTCAAATCTAGATCTCGAGCTATTAATTATTTACAGAAATACGCACTTTACGCATTCCACCCGAACCTAGACCTTGGGGTATATATCGCAATTCCCTAGTATGCCACTATGTACAACCTAGGCCAGAGGGTTCGTATCGTATTGTCTTAGTATACTACATTAATACTAATATGCTGCATAAGAGGTTTCACTGTTCATATGTTCTTAAAATATATTCCTTCACTAAGAAAGATTTGTTAATGAACATTTGTGATTACGGAAACTTCAAGTTAACCTTTGTGCTGACTACAATATAACATGATATCATGTAGTAATACTAATGTTGTCTCCATAGAGCAAGTTAAGCCATTAGTAGTTACTGTGCTTACATCTACAGTAGAGCCTTCACACTCACACAGGCGGAGTCTCATGTTACACCCAGTCATCGAGCTATGCTGTATTCGATGTCTTACTTTATTGCTACCACCATATGAGGTAAGGATAGTAAATTTCGTTAAATGGTAACACCTTTTGTAACTTTTATTACTTGGCATACTCTATGAAGTTGGTATCTTTATTGATATTAATGGTGTCTGATATCTGGTACTGTAAGCCTAATTTTGATTTTTATGTACTGCACTCATAGTTTTTTTTATATTTTTTGTTACATAGTAATACCATGACTCAGATAACAGATATTGAAGCATAACCTAGACCTCGAGCTACTCAGTCGATTGATCATTGAAAATACATAATTATACGAAACTCTACACTCGCATATAGTAATATCATACAATACCGTTTCATATTTTAAGCTTTATACATGCTGACACAGTCATTGTTTCCAGACTGTTCCTGTACTACGCGTAGTTCACATTGCTGTAAAGTGTGTTCCTATCATACCGCATTTAGCGTTTTGCTGTGCGCATAAAGTGGAGCACACGCTAACCGCGGAAGAGACCCCTCTTACTGTGACACCAGCTCCCGAGTACTTCGCTGTTGGCACTACACACGATGGCAGGTAACATTCTCCAAGCATCCTAAATCTTTATATAGTACTGCCACTCGGTAGAGCGTGATTTGTCACTCTAAATCATTCGTATCTAGCCATCCAGTGACCAGTGGTATCGCTATTTACAGCACCTCAAGCGCCGCTTAGCACTGTCCACAGAAAAGCTGTTCAACCATTGCATCCCATTCCTTTTAACTCGCTACTGAGAACGTACATTTTGAGCACAGCATTGCATGGTAGTGAAACATGGTCTGTAGAAGAACCGGAACAGAAGAGAGTCGAAGCATTTGAGATGTGATGCTAGAGAAGGATGTTGAAAATTAGATGGACTGAACAGGTAAGGAAAGAGATGCTTCTCCGCAGAATCGGCGAGAAAACGAATATATGGAAAACACAGCAAGAAGAAAGCACAGGATGATAGCACATATGTTAAGACAGGAGGATACAACCTTCATGACACTGGAGGGAGCTGTAAGGGATAAAAACTGAAGACGAAGACAGAGATTGGAATACATCCAGCATATAACTGAGGGTGTAGGTTGCAAGTTTTACTGTGAGATGAAAGGGTTGGCACAGGAAAGAAATGGCAAAAAATTTAAAAAAAAAAGCGCACAGTTATTGTCCTATCTGAACGGCTAGTAACACCATGGATCCCTCACGTGATTCCTTGCTGTGATTTCTTGGACTTATTCAGAAGCACGGTCGCTGTCCCTCACTGCTTTGGCTACAGCTTTAGCTGTGCTTGCTCTTTTGCCTTTCCACTTCACAGTCACAACATCTACACTGGACCTGGGCAGCTTTAGGACTAACACGTTTATATGGAATTGTTGGCCACGTGACTTCCACTGACTAGTCCACGTTCGAAATCACTGAGCTATCCTTACCAAACCTTTGTGCTGTTACTGCTTCTTTAGCAAAAACACATCCCCCTTCTTACTATCGTGAAATCTAGTGGTGAATTTCGTATTACACAGTGGTGTCTGGGTACATTAGAACAGATGGTATAATCTGACAAATAAATACAGGAATGCCTATTGTGACTTTCATCTAAGGCTCTATCGAAGTGGTTCAAATGGTTCAAATGGCTCTGAGCACTATGGGACTCAACTGCTGAGGTCATTAGTCCCCTAGAATTTAGAACTAGTTAAACCTAACTAACCTAAGGACATCACAAACATCCATGCCCGAGGCAGGATTCGAACCTGCGACCGTAGCGGTCTTGCGGTTCCAGGCTGCAGCGCCTTTAACCGCACGGCCACTTCGGCCGGCCTCTATCGAAGTCGGTGACACACTGTTCGAAATATGAATACGTGATGGGGCACTAACACATATATCTCTGCTGAAGTACGAAGACGTCTAACGTGGCAATACGATCCAAGATGCAGATGCAGAGGCAGAGAGGGCCGGTACCGTGGCGTCCAAGATCACTTGACATTAACGCTTTGATTTCTACCTGTTTGTGTTCATGTCAAACGTTAGGCGTGCAACAGTTTCGTGATAAAGTTGAAGAAATTGAGCAGCGAATTCTACAATTTTGCCAAGATGTGTAAGATGCAGATACGATTACAGTAATCCATCCAAACGCGGAGAGGACCCATGGAACGGCTCCTTTAACAGCTCCGCGAGTGGACAGTGAATACTATTATGTAAGGCGATGAAGCAGTGTTGTATTTATTGTTAAGGTAGGCCACTGGCCAAATTTTTTCTCAGACAGATGAGGAATGGTCCGAAAAGTTTACATTTGAAAGGCATTTGTACTAACGAGTACAACATATTATCGTGAAGACAATGCTGTCTCATAACTACGCATTCGCAATTGTCTCGCAAATATCTTTGCTTCTATTCAAATGGTTCAAATGGCTCTGAGCACTATGGGACTCAACTGCTGTGGTTATCAGTCCCCTAGAACTTAGAACTACTTAAACCTAACTAACCTAAGGACATCACACACAGCCATGCCCGAGGCAGGATTCGAACCTGCGACCGTAGCAGTCGCACGGTTCCGGACTGCGCGCCTAGAACCGCGAGACCACCGCGGCCGGCTTTACTTCTATTATTGAATACATACATCCACGTCAAGTTTCACGGCTAACTGCAATCGTACCCTGTAGAATCCCTCTTAAAGCATTCACTTGTGTGAGGCATACACTGTCAATGTATTGTTAAACGAAAGTGCATTAAGCTTAGACGCTTCCCTACTGCTTTGTGAGAGGTAACAGTGTCGTGCCAAACGTACATAGTTGGTCGTGACTCTGGGGTTTCCTCCAGCGCTGTGAGTTCGTGCCGGCGCACTGTGCGTCACCAGAGTCAACAGGAAGGCCGACGCGATGGCGTGTCACTCGAGGTGGGCGGGTCCGGCGCCACACCCACCGCTGTGCGTGGTAAACAGCGGCACGAGTGCGTGCTGCGCGCTGCGTGCTGCGTTCGGTGGCGCGCCGCATCCTGGCCACCCGACCCGCCGGCTCTGCACTGTCAACAAACTCGGCGGGTATTTGCGGTGCGCCGAGGCTGGTTTACTCAACAGGGGAGCCAAACGGCACAAGAGACGGGGCCGGAATGCTGCCTCTCCGTTGTTCAGCCCGTCCCGAAGCACGCGGCACCCTCCACCAACAACCGAATTGCGGCAAACTGCATCGTGTTTCAGTCAAGTAGTCTGGGCCTTCGGGTTAATAAAAGAAATGCTATTACAACAATACAAGGATCATCCATTTATTTTGATGGAAATTACAACTGATGTAGAAAATTCAATGGCACAGTTCAATAGATCCAGATTTCAGCGAATTACTGATATTTCTTCCTCGTAGACACTATCATGCAGTAGGCACTTTTGTCGATAAGAAACCGGAGTCCAAATGCCGCGCTCGTAAGAATCCGAATAACTTTATGCTAGCCAGTGTCTTACAGCTTAGATGACAGTATCTACGTCTGGCAAACGTTTGGCTACGTAGCCCATCTTTCAAACGGCCAAAGAGGGTGAGGGCTCTGTGTGTTACATCGGAACTATGCTGTTGATGTGGTGACACAACTCCAGCCAAATGTGGCAACGGGTTCCCATTGTCGCAAAACAGTTGTGGGCCGTAACGTTATCGTGTTAGGAGAGCGTTCGTTATCACTGCAACATCTCAGTGACGTGACGATATGGGTAGTTGTTTTACTTTTAATGCGAGCATTTTCGGTTAGCCTTTACCGTGACAGTCATTGACATTAAATTAAACAGCAAGTTTACTGTTACCAGTCACTGGCGGCCGGTGTGGCCGAGCGGTTCTAGGCGCTTCAGTCGGGAACCGCGCGACCGCTACGGTTCGAATCCTGCCTCGGGCATGTATGTGTGTGATGTCCTTAGGTTAGTTAGGTTTAAGTAGTTCTAAGTTCTAGGGGACTGATGACCTCAGATGTTAAGTCCCTGCTACGGTCGCAGGTTCGAATCCTGCCTCGGGCATGGATGTGTGTGATGTCCTTAGGTTAGTTAGGTTTAAGTAGTTCTAAGTTCTAGGGGACTTATGACCACAGCAGTTGAGTCCCATAGTGCTCAGAGCCATTTGAACCATTTTGTTAAGTCCCATAGTGCTCAGAGCCATGTGAACCATTGTACCAGTCACTGTTTATTTATCTCCAAGACGCGTCTCAAAGGTTTCAACTTCCATCAACACGCGCATTTACATTTGATAGTATAGCATGCGTGTGTGTGTTGTGTTACGATTTTTGGACGAGCTTACGGCACTGTCTAGTGCAGAAACAAAACAGTAATTCAGAAAATGGTTTTGGGTTTATCTGCCAAAAAACTGAATGTATATCTAACAGTAAAGGTAGAATAAGTAAAATAGAGTACTTCCAGTGGTCACAGATTCCTTTCACTGTCGTAACACATCACATGTATACTGTCATATTATGTAAACAAATATGACGTCTGGAAACTATTAGCTGCAAGGATCTTATAGCAGAAGAGAAACATTATAACAGAGTACAAACAGTACCGATCGTAAGAACATTACTACAGAATAAGTTTTAAAATATTTTGGTGATCTTTGTTTTGAGGTGTTGAACACATGCGTCGAAATAAATATTTCGGGTGTTATACACTCCTGGAAATGGAAAAAAGAACACATTGACACCGGTGTGTCAGACCCACCATACTTGCTCCGGACACTGCGAGAGGGCTGTACAAGCAATGATCACACGCACGGCACAGCGGACACACCAGGAACCGCGGTGTTGGCCGTCGAATAGCGCTAGCTGCGCAGCATTTGTGCACCGCCGCCGTCAGTGTCAGCCAGTTTGCCGTGGCATACGGAGCTCCATCGCAGCCTTTAACACTGGTAGCATGCCGCGACAGCGTGGACGTGAACCGTATGTGCAGTTGACGGACTTTGAGCGAGGGCGTATAGTGGGCATGCGGGAGGCCGGGTGGACGTACCGCCGAATTGCTCAACACGTGGGGCGTGAGGTCTCCACAGTACATCGATGTTGTCGCCAGTGGTCGGCGGAAGGTGCACGTGCCCGTCGACCTGGGACCGGACCGCAGCGACGCACGGATGCACGCCAAGACCGTAGGATCCTACGCAGTGCCGTAGGGGACCGCACCGCCACTTCCCAGCAAATTAGGGACACTGTTGCTCCTGGGGTATCGGCGAGGACCATTCGCAACCGTCTCCATGAAGCTGGGCTACGGTCCCGCACACCGTTAGGCCGTCTTCCGCTCACGCCCAAACATCGTGCAGCCCGCCTCCAGTGGTGTCGCGACAGGCGTGACTGGAGGGACGAATGTGTCGTCTTCAGCGATGAGAGTCGCTTCTGCCTTGGTGCCAATGATGGTCGTATGCGTGTTTGGCGCCGTGCAGGTGAGCGCCACAATCAGGACTGCATACGACAGAGGCACACAGGGCCAACACCCGGCATCATGGTGTGGGGAGCGATCTCCTACACTGGCCGTACACCACTGGTGATCGTCGAGGGGACACTGAATAGTGCACGGTACATCCAAACCGTCATCGAACCCATCGTTCTACCATTCCTAGACCGGCAAGCTAACTTGCCGTTCCAACAGGACAATGCACGTCCGCATGTATCCCGTGCCACCCAACGTGCTCTAGAAGGTGTAAGTCAACTACCCTGGCCAGCAAGATCTCCGGATCTGTCCCCCATTGAGCATGTTTGGCACTGGATGAAGCGTCGTCTCACGCGGTCTGCACGTCCAGCACGAACGCTGGTCCAACTGAGGCGCCAGGTGGAAATGGCATGGCAAGCCGTTCCACAGGACTACATCCAGCATCTCTACGATCGTCTCCATGGGAGAATAGCAGCCTGCATTGCTGCGAAAGGTGGATATACACTGTACTAGTGCCCACATTGTGCATGCTCTGTTGCCTGTGTCTATGTGCCTGTGGTTCTGTCAGTGTGATCATGTGATGTATCTGACCCCAGGAATGTGTCAATAAAGTTTCCCCTTCCTGGGACAATGAATTCACGGTGTTCTTATTTCAATTTCCAGGAGTGTATTAATCCGATTTCTTCAAGTTAATATAGCTTAAACTTCATATTCATTTATATAATCCGGTGACATAATGCGAACTCTAATTACAATAACTATGTAGGCTATAGCGGTAAAATGATACATAAATAACGATTTTGGTTGGGATTGACAGATAGGAATGAAAGGCTACAGGCAGGGGGAGAGGAAGAGAAAGAGACAGTGAGAGCGTGGAAGGAGTGATTGGATGAGAGCAAACTTTCCAAAGCAGAGGATTCCTAAGATTATATCTGTTACATGTAATAATTGCCTAAATGTTGGGGTAATACTTTGGTTAATGCTTTAAAATATGCAGAAGGATGTATAATTTCCACCATTAGTTGATGTACACACAGTTTAAGCTGACAAGAGTACAATCTGTTGGTGTGATGGTATATTTATAAATGAGGTCAATCCCTTGCACATTTGGGAGAGATCATGGAAACATAACTAAATGGGTAGTTGTAACAATTTAACAAGGTCATGTGGAAGTTGCAGTTGAACATCTAACCATAAAGGACGAATCACCAAAGTTCTGTCTGCTTTCATCTTAGAAAGTGGTGTTCCACGGAGAAGATCTCGCTCGGTCGGGGTTCTGTTGGTAACTTGGCTCTGTGAATCTTACAGGAATGTGCAGGTCTACTTCCCAGACTACCGAACCTGTCGTCAAGCTTCAGTGGACTCTCTGTCTCCTACTTCCGGCCAATTAGAGCCTGCCTATGAAAGGCAACAGTACCATAAGAGGCCCACAAATTATAGGTTAGAAACAGTCTTCACATGGGTAGCCACTCCTTAGCACGTGTTCACGCCGGAATAGGCCAGGCAATGGTAGGAATTTAACCATATTACAGTTGGCCAATTACCGAAAACTGTTACACCTTCTCTGATCCGCATCTGGAATTTTGAGCTTTTAGCAAAGTTATTGTCATCTTCGAGCACAGTGAACTGACATTAGTTTATCTCCGAAACATCCAAAAGAACCACACAGCATATCCCGGAAGACGGTGCGCATCACTTATATTTTGTGGGATTCGCATTTTGCTACTCCGTGGATTTTTTTAACTTTTGTTTTGTGTCCTAGTGGTAAAATTATGTCTCATCTCCAGTAATGACGGTGATCGTAATCCTCCATTCATTATGGATGATTTGGTCACTGCTTTCATACTCTGAGGTATGGCAGCTGAGCAGGGTCGACCAGTATGTGGCCTGTCGTTCATATCGTTTCATCAGTACAGAAACGCAATACCCACCGTTTCACATTACTCATGTTTCCTGAGTCACCACCACAGATTATTAGCATGCGTCGATGCAACTCGAATACCTTAACTTTATCTACCGTGAGATATTCAGGGACACATCTTTGTTTTATACGCGTTTTGTAAAGCTCCCCTTCCGCTGCAGTCTGTCCCAGCATAACGACACCTACATGACATCAACGGGAAGGTCCAAAATAAGAACAGTAGCAGCATACGAGGTCTGTTAAAAAATAACACGAATTTATTTTTTGTAGAAAATTTAATATATCTTACGACAAGCTTATCTTTTTCCAAGAAGTCCCCGTAAGGAAACATATACTTATGGCAGCGCATTTTGCAATCGCTGAAACACTTCTGGAACTCGATCAGTAGGACATGTTCGACATGTCTCAGAGCAGCGTTTTCAGTGTCATACATACTTAAGACGACGGGACTGTAACGGTTTGGAGGCTGGGGCGTCATTGCCGTAGACTTTTTGCTGAAAATTTACGAACAAGCATCGAAGTGGGAACAAGTACGTGTTCGCTGCCAAAAACCCATGAACTGTTTCGCCACAACTCCACCGTCTATTACGGATTTCTTGATAAAAATGACTTTACACTGTTACATAGTACTTCTGATTGACCGATAGTCGCTGCGCACTATGCTCTTGCAGTCGAGTGTGAGGGCTGGAGACCACCGGCGATGAAGCTCATCCTCTGCTCCTCCTCTAACAATCCAATGTCCCTAACTTCACATGAAGTTACTTTTATCTGTGGGGTTGCGTGAAAGATCGCGTTTTTATCCCCTCTATGCCTAACAGTCCTGAAAGTCTGCGACATCGCGTTGTTGAAGCTACGAATTCGATAACGAGAGACCAACTGCTTCGTGTGTGGCAGGGAATGAGCAACGGTTTTCATATTTGTTGCATAATACATAGTGCTCACATTAAGCGCATAAAAATTTGAACTTTTCCTTTCCAGAAACGTTGGAAACCTGTTTTTATCTTTTGTAGTTTGCAAGCAATAAATATTAGAAATCTGTTCCTTGATTTGAAAAGCCCTGTATTTTGTTTGAAATTCTTCAGCCCTGAAAAAAATGCTGTCACAGGTATCATATACCAAACTACCTGGAAAAATTTCGCGACATGAGCCAATGTAAATTCCAACGTCATCAATGACTTCGCTGACTGTGACTCGATGATCATTTACAGATCACTTCTTTCTCATTTCTCCTTCATTTCGTCTGTTGATGGCGTCCAGGACCCTAGTCACGTCCGTCTTCAACGACTTTATTGAAAGGTTTATGCCGTTATTATTCTCATTGTAGACTTAATGAAAGCAATGTTTAATATTTACAAACCTTTGCTGCACTTCATTCCGTTATTGTACCGAAATACAATACAGATTGTCTTATCCATTTTTGTACAAAATAAATAATCGCCGATACTACCAAAGAACCTATGCATTCTATTTGACACCTGACACCAAACTAAATATCCGATATGGTTAAAACTGAACAGATATTTTTCAGACGTGTTTATCATCACAACAGCGAAATAGCCGCTCGAATCGGATTAACTCAACACATGAAATTAACAAATTTACGAGGCTTTTTGAATACAGCTCAGTCACACAAGCAAGTAGAAGACGTAGATTGAGAGTGATCCTCGGGCAAAATGTAGATTAGAGTTGTACTAAAATGTTGAGAAATGAATCCAAAAGGCATCTCATCTGAAGACTGCGCAATGAAACAAAACTTTGACCCCTGTAGATCGGCTTGACTTAACAAATTGTGTTCATTATCATGCGTACATTTGATGACTCAGTTTTATGAAATATTGTACGATTTCTGAGCCTTCATAAGAACATTTAATTTGCAACATAAACTTTGCGTGTCATGTTGCATTGAGATGACACATTCCAGTGAATACATCAGTCGACAGTACACAGATGCTAAATGCCATACTGGAGTTAAACTATCATTTCCATTTAATTTTCGGTCGACCATTGTGGCCGAGCGGTTCTAGGCGCTTCAGTCTAAAACCATGGGACCGCTACGGTCGCAGTTTCGAATCCTGTCTCGGCATGGATATGTGTAACGTCCTTAGGTTAGTTAGGTTTAAGTAGTTCTAAGTTCTAGGGGACTGATGACCTCAGATGTTAAGTCCCATAGTGCTCAAAGCCATTAGAACCAATTTAATTTTCGCTTGTGCAGAGATCGCTACATCTGCAAAACTGTTTCTAGTCGTTTTGTCTATGTCGAGTCTTATATTTATATTAATTATGTATTTGTAATAAAGTATACTCTTTACGAGGTTGTAAACAGACAACATGGGCTGCTGACGCCACTGCTTTGATGTGAAGATGATTCAGAGCGATCGAAACATGTCATGTAATTGAAAATGTGCGACTGAGACTGAAGAATGGATGAAAATTGGAGAATAGTTTTAAATGCCAGTACAGTTGCTAATCATCCTTCGACCCACGACGAAAATCTCGACTATAGGGAAGAGAAATACGACTCACGGAATCTGGAGCAAGAGAACCAAGGAGGATTGTTTCGTGTTTTTTTTTTTCTTTTTATATCGTGAATTTTCTGACTTGTTTGATGAGACACACCACAAATTACTCTCTTTTAAAGGACATTTTCAAGTTTTCCACCTTGGCTCTTTTCCAAAAGTGTTGTACCAATGCCCAATTTCAGCCTTAGAGGTCCTTTTCAAGCACAGTAGGTTTGTGAACTTCATGTCAGAATAGTACCTACACCAAGCGTCCTCATTTACTTGTTATGTATACATACCAACATCTTTCACTATATATCTGTTACGACATATATTTTGGCTTCTTAAATGTAATTGTGAAGGAACAGATTTGAAAATATCTTGCTTTTATGAGATAACAGACGGCAGGAAGACGATATTTTATCGGTTTTTGTAGTTATTGATTCATGTTCTCTCTTCGAGTGTTTATTACTTTATGATGTCTGGGGTACCTTCCGACGAGATATCATGCTGTCACACATCTGAAACACTTCAGGAGCCCTCATAGTAATAACGTGATGAAGAAAACGCCTGAAGAGAACTGCGTAGAACCTACAAAATAGCCTGTAATATCGAGAAATTACTTTCGATCTAAGCCAATTTCTGTACTGTCAGGTCTCCCAAATTCCCCGACGTATTTGACATATCATTATTAACCAGGAACGACATTTACTAAGAGAAAACGGAACGAGAAACAGTGAGTAATATATTCGGACGCAAGATCCAAGACTCTATTGCGCTGCAAAGTCCATAATAACCGTAAACGCGGATTGAATCATTTAGTTAGATTGCACGGAAAATAAGGTCTAAAATCTTAAGGACATGTTGAACGAATAGACGGTTCACTATCAACAAAAAAACTTTAAATTTAATCATATGGTGTTATAGACCACAAATATGCTATTAATTTTCGTAAATGGCTTCGTATCCCATGTCGGTTTTAAGATGGCCAGCGCCAGGAAATTGACAAAATATTCGTAGTCCACAAAAACTGCAGCCGAAAAGCTACAACGGATAGACGACCACCAAAAGGTTTCTCGGATGTTGTTGTTGATCCTCTTGTGATGTCCCAGACTACGTACAGATGGAAGATCTATTCCCATACATTCACGTCAAAGCAACGGACGGAGAGTATTTTGTAATTCAAAAATTCGTTGAAACCGAAAGGCTACAGTGGCGCAGCTTGAGAATGAAGAAGATTTGGACAGGGAAGAACGAGAAGTCGAAGAAAACTAATGACTCGACGTTCTGTTTGAAGGATAAAACATGAAATTAATAATACTAATAATAACAATGACGTATATCACGAACGGATACATAGGAAAGCGAAACAGTATCCACAAGGTCAAAGTTGGAGCTGTCCCCTGGCGTGAAAGTGAAAGTACACGAAATTGAAAACTGGTTTAAATGAGAAATAAAAGAAAGATAATTCATGTGCTGTTGCTGCATCCGTGGTTCTTTGGATACTGTGTTCCGCTATTCTAGAAGTGTACTTCGTAAATTGTACGATTTAAGATATATACTGCTTTTAAAGGTCAAGACAGGGTTCTAAGCAGAATTGTGATGAACAGAAAGTAGAGAGATCAAATGAAGTGAAGTTCTTGGGGAAATACTATGTCCTTGACGAACGAAAAGAAAAATACCGAAAAAATTGGAAAAGTCTGTAGTATTAAATGAAACCATACACAGTAAGCTGTAACAAAAGATGTGGAAAGAAAACCCTCACAGGTCGACAAAAATGGTGGTGAGACTTGGACAAAAACGGATAAAAATGAATGAGGAACGGAAGCTGTAGAACAAGAATTTTAAGGAACGTGGCTGGCTACGCAGTGTCTGATACGGTAAGGAGTACAGCGAGAAGAAATAAACTGGGACGTAAATGAACAAGTAAGTATAGAAATAAATGGAGACATGATGTCACGAGAATGAGTGTAGACAGAAAGCCTAAAATAGTACTGAATTACTGACCACCAGAGAAAAGATAAAAATGTATATCAAGAAAGAGATGGTGAGATAAAATAGTAACTAATCACAGGAAAAAGAAGCACTGAATAAGGGGACGTAATAAAAAAATGCCTAACATTTGAAGAAAGAAGAAGAAGAAAATAGGCACAAAATTAATTACATGAATGCGACATGCATTCATGTAATTGATCCGCATCGGTGGACAATGAATCCACAGCCTTAACTGCCGATGCAATTATGTATTCGACCTCCAGTAGGAATCTAAAATTAGTGAGCATGGAGGATATGGAGGGAACAGCGGATAGGGGGCGCTAGGTGGAAATGTGGGACGGCCGGGGAATGTGCTGAGGCAGTCCGCACATTTGCTATAAACACTGTGTCCGGATGGCGCAGTGGTTAACACAATTGGGGGTGAGGGGGTTGAAACCTGGTGGTAGTTAAGGGAAGGCAGGATTCGGTTACGATTGTGGGCGGGGCCGTAACAATTACTATTGGTTGCCTTTTACAATTACACAAAATTTATTTTAAACCAGTAATTCCAGACTCAACAATAAATAAAAAATACCACACGTTATTAATGAAGGAATAAACCACAGTCTAAATAATAGTGTTTTCAGTGAGTTACAATTTAGCTAATCACCATTTAATACAGATACAACAGATAATGTTTTAAAAGCAAGCCACTGTCATCTGGGCAGAAGGCCTTGCACGTCAGGAACTGCAATAAATTAAAAATTGTTTAAAACTCTCTGCAACTTACAAATTACAGGTATTGAAATATTAAGGTAAGCCACCACAAACACAGCAGACGGCATCAGACGCCAGGAATGGCAGTAAATAAGGCTTTAAGCCTTACTGCTAAAATACAAATACCAAATTAGAATTTGAAGGCAAATGACCTCAATCAGGGCTGAAGGCCTTACACGCCAGGAACGGCATTAATATAACAAAATTTTCAAACCTTCTGTAAGAAACAGCAAATATAGTAGCAAAAGTTAATTAAAAACAAGCAACTGATCCAGATGGTGCTCCAGGAATCTACCTCTGAAAAGGTCCGTCAAAAAACACTTTCGCGAGCGATGAGATAGGCAGCCAAGAGTTGCATTCACTTCACAATATGGTAACTCAGACTAGTGGCAGTGTAACGGATGAATAATGATAATCTTGCTGAAGCTACCTGACGTCCAATAAACTAAATGCAACGATGGAACCATACGCCCAAGCCGGAACCGGCGGTCTGCACTACGTCCAGAATGCAGTGTTCTGAGCCCCTGGAAAGAGAAAGGAGTCATTACCACCAGAGTAGAGAAATCACCTACCGGCCTACAATCAAGAAAGCTGTCAAAACTACACGCCTTACTGGACAGCAGTGGCAAGGCGAGGAAATGTACACTGCCGTTACATACAGTAACCTCCAGGGCAGGTAGCCGGGGCGTTAGCGGCCACCAGGGAAACAAAAAGATTACCGCTGGTTGAACTTAAAAAATTGTAACAAGTTGAACGCAGTAAATGGTAATAAGAAGTCGACGAAAGATAACCAGATTCGCCTTCCCAAAGCACTCCACTCGCTGCTCTTCGCGTACATGATACTACGAGCAGCAACACGAACCTAAGTCACTGGAGAATCGCGGGATATCACAATGGTGGAGGTTTCTCTACTTGGATTGAAATGCACTCACCTTAAAGCTTGCTGGATCCGGTTTACGACGAAGTCGTGCACCCTTGTGACCAGAGCCCTTGGATCCGGCAGTAAATGCGTGCCGCCACTGGTCACAGCATGTTCTGGCTCTGCGTGGACCTGGCTTCTCCTGGGTCCCCATCCGAACTCGACACTCACACTGCCCGGCAAAACCACGACGCCATCCCAAAGATAGGGCAACAGTTACTACATATCGGTAACAGGCGCTGCTGCCATTAGCGGACATGCAGCGCTTGCGAAACCGAGTGGCCCCAGTCAACACGAGAAGAAGACAAACAACCGCAACCACGGCAACTGAACGATACCGTCTGGCGTCCAACAGAGGGCCGAAACCTACAAACAGCACCAACGTGAGGCGCAGCACAGCTCAGGGGTCAAACATTGCAAGATTGTCATAGGAAAGCAAAAGTGAGAAACTTCTCGGTGAGAAAGACCGCTTTCAACACCAGAAATGATCGTTTGCTTTCGCTTCCATGTAAAAGAGAAGTTTCCTTCCAGGCAGCTTTGTACGGCGGGAGCTAGCATGCCTTGTGGTAATGTCCTTCCTCGCGTGCTGATCGGGACTGAAATGGTCGAGAAGAAACCTCAAATGAGTCTCTGAATGCTCAGGCAAATGGTTAGGTGTAAAGTGCAAAGTATGAGGGTCGTTCAATAAGAAATACCCCACATTCTTTTTTTTTTTTAAAAAAAGCCATTAATATAGATTGACAAAGGTCCTTGTCGGAGCTTCACATTTGATGTTTGCTCTGTGCGCCGGTGAAGTTTCGAATCGTTCTGGTAGATGGCAGAGCCGCAGTACAGCGTCACAATGGCGTCTACGTATGACTCACGTTGCAAGCAGTATTCTGTTATTGAATTATTGTAGTAGAAAAAATACGGTGGTGAACATCGATAAAGTTTTGCATGCAGTGTACGGCGATGCTGCAGTTGATACGAGTACAGTCGGGCGATGGGTAAAGAAAGTTACAGTCTCAGGAAATGCAGAAACAGAGCTCCATGATCAGTCACGCTCGGGACGTCCTGTCACAGCCACTACTCCAGACATGCTGAATCGTGCACATGCCATTATTCGTGCCGACCGGCGCATCACAACTCGACAACTGGCTCTTCAGTTGTCGGTCAACATTGGAAGCGCGTCTGCAATGATCGAAGCCCTCGAATGTTCAAAAAGGTGTTCATGATGCGTTCCACGAATGCTCACAGCGGACCACAAGATAGAAAGAAAGGCCGTTTCAACTGAATTGTTGGAGCGTTTTGAGACCTTCCCGTCACGGATCGTTCGGGGCACGAAAGCTGGTTGCACCACTTTGCGCCAGAAACATAAAGGCAGTCCATAGTGTGGTGTCACCGCCAGACACCACACTTGCTAGGTGGTAGCCTTTAAATCGGCCGCGGTCCGTTAGTATACGTCGGACCCGCGTGTCGCCACTATCAGTGATTGCAGACCGAGCGCCGCCACACGGCAGGTCTAGAGAGACTTCCTAGCACTCGCCCCAGTGGTACAGCCGACTTTGCTAGCGATGGTTCACTGACAAATTACGCTCTCATTTGCCGAGACGATAGTTAGCATAGCCTTCAGCTACGTCATTTGCTACGACCTAGCAAGGCGCCATTACTAGTTACTATTGATTCTGTAAAACATGTAGCGTCAAGAGCGATGTTCACCAATTATGGATTAAAGTTAAGTATTCCAGCAGCTACGTACGTGTTTGGATATTCTCACTTCCGTGTCCTGTTCCAGACCTCACGCCAGCCTGCGTGAGCTTAAACACGTGCCTTTAAGCTTCCTCCTAGTGGATTGGCTGTCTTGCCAATCCACAACACATAGAGTTGCATCATCCTCATTCAGCACAGAAGAAGAAATTCAAGACAACCCCCTCTACCGGAAAAGTCTTCTCGGATTGTGATGGCATCATTCTCGCGGATGTGGCGCCAAAAGGGTCAATCATCAATTCAGAGGCATACGTGAAGACTCTGAATAAACTCAAGGACGGTTTCCGACGTGTTCAATCGAACAAGAAGCCAACAGAAATCTTGCTCTGACACAATAATGCCCTCCCACACACAAGTCTGAGGACCCGAGAAAACATCGCCAAATTGTGTTGGACGTCATTGCCTCATCCACCATACAGTCCAGTCCTGGTACCATCTCTACAGGGAACGCACTTCGAAGATCACGAGAGGGTCAGTCGAAAAAATGGCTACGCTACAGGACAATAGCTTGTACTAGCAACGAATACATGCTGTTCCACAACGTTGGCGTACGGGCATAGAACGTGATTACCTAGAAAAATAGGACATTGAGAAGACATGCTGATGTATATTGTCATCAAATTCTGACTCTTAAAAGTATATATATTCTGAGAAAGAAATGTGGGGCATTACTTATTGAACGGCTGGCCGGGTTGGCCGAGCGGTTCTAGGCGCTACAGTCTGGAACCGCGCGACCGCTACGGTCGCAGGTTCGAACCCTGCCTCGGGCATGGCTGTGTGTGACGTCCTGAGGTTACTTAGGTTTAAGTAGTTCTAAGTTCTAGGGGACTGATGACCTCAGCAGTTAAGTCCCATAGTGCTCAGAGCCATTAGAACCATTTTTGAACTTATTGAACGACCCTCGTAGTCCTGTAGATTTTGACCATGCTAAGTACTCTCTGGCATGCACCTGGCAGGATTATATGTGTAGTTGCAAGACAGACCTGAGAAAATTGTATTTGTTCACAGCAGCAGCTGAACGATATTTCCCCGCATGTTATTTTTCGGCGAAGTCGGCGGAAAGAGCCCAGGCGAGGAGGAGACGCAGTGAAGTTGCCACGTTCGCTCGACCATACATCTGACCGGTATTGTACAGTGGCCTGCAGTATTAATTCTGCGGCAGAGATGGATCGGCGGCGCCGTCGGAGGCGCGGCTGCGCGCTGACAGTTTCCATGCATTTTTATGGGTGTGCGCGGCCCGCGCTATGTGCAGCCAGCCACGGGGCTAGGGCGGCACTGCGCGGCCGGAACTGCGCGAAATATGCGCTGTGGGCGCGAAAATATAAAAGAGACGCGGCGACAAAACGAAAAGGGAGGACACGTGCCGCCGCGCGGGCGCACGCAAGGCGCGACGGGAAAAACTTCGCGTCCGAAATATTCAGTTACCCCGTGAATAGATTTCCCACGAACGACCGCTGGCAGTGCACGGTGGGGGGCAGCGCATTGTCGCCATGCCACTGGCGATAAAAGGATTCCGCGTTATTCGCGGGCGCCTTTCACATGGAGCGGTCGCTGTATGCAGTCCTCTGATTCTCTTGGCAATCGCTGCATACTGGCACTTTGAAATCTGTACAAGAATTACCGTGAAGAGCTTTGTGGGTCAAAGTAATTAGAATCTCTATACAACTTGCTGCAGTGTTTTGCGAAGGAAAATGTTAGATTTAATTTTATGAAAAATAAAGAGCTTTTATTTAATTATCGGGTAGACAGCTAAAAAGACGAAGGATAGTAGAAATCCTTGCGTAACACAAAAGATATTGGATTTAATTGATAAAAGGAAAACGTACAAAAATGCAGTAAATGAAGCACCTGAAAAAAGAGAATAACGTCTCAAAAATGAGATCGACAGGAAGTGCAAAATGGCTAAGTAGGAATAGCTAGAGGACAAATGTAATGATGTAGAAGCATGTAACACTACGGGTAAGCATTCCCGCGGTTCCGGACTGCAGCGCCAGAACCGCACGGCCACCGCGGCCGGCAGTTACACTTTGTATATCTTACTGTGTACTCATCTTTAGTAATTAGTTATTAGAGGAACTACAAGTATTTTACATCTATGGAGAACTGTTCTGACTGTCAAAACCCTGTTTACATCTGTTTGGAACACTGTTATGTAACTGATCGTTCTTTTATTAATGCGCGTCTATTAGATTATTTTAGACCTGGCTTACGGCCATAAATGAGGCCCCGACATTGAAATGGTGTATTTTGGTGGCATTTTAGCTTACATTTCTCTCGCTGGAATGAGTAAGTTTTTGAACTGACTCATGTGCATTTATTTTACACCACTGACTACCTTTTAATATATTAACTGGGTTCCATACCATTCTTCCAGTTCCTCCCCACTTGTGTTTCGTATCGTTATGAATGATGTTTAAGTAACCTATTTCACTTCGTTACTTTATATTGATGATGATACAGTGTTATGCACACGTAAAACCTTTCCACATTTGACTATTTATAAACAATGGAATCATACCTTACATATGTCAGATTAGCAACGCCTATTTTCCTTCCTGTTAATTAAATTGTACACACAAAGAAGGGTTTAGGTTTTCATTATTATCTTTTATCACAATTTTAGAACTGTTTCATGCCTATATTATTATCTCTAAGAGTAACGGTTTGTCACCTAGACTTATATATGCCCCACTTTATTCAAATGTCTGGTATTTGTCTGTAATGGAAAGAACCGTGTATATATAACCTCATTTGTACTTGTTTGTACCATAAAAATTTGCTAATGTCAAGGTAAATTGCATTTTAATTAATATGAACGAAATGTAACTACTTTTAATCCAGTCATCCTTTACGTAACATGTTTATAATACACTTAATTTGTACAATAGCTCATAGACTACTGATGTCTCACATTGTTTGTTTTATGTATGGTGTGTTATATAGGGCCTGAAGATAGCGTTGACGCAACGTCGAAACAAGTAGCCAAAGAAATATGAAATCTTAAGTACAGCTGGAGGAGTTTCATTTTTAATAAGAATGGAAAAGCTGTTAGTAGACGAACTCGGGGAAGATCAGTTTGGGTTCAGTAGAAATGTAGGAACACGCGAGGCAATACTGACCCGACGACTTACCTAGAAGAGAGGTTAAGGGAAGACGAGGCTACATTTATACCTTTTGTAGACTTAGAGACATGCAATTCATTTTGACAGTGCTGACTGGAATACTCTGTTTCAAATTCGGGAGATGGGAAGGATAAAATACATGGAGCGAAGGCTGTTTATGATTTGTACAGAAATCAGATGGTAGTTAAGAGTCGAGGAGCACGAAACGGAAGCAGTGGTTGAGAAGGGGTGAGACAGGGTTGTAGCCTGTACTCGATGTTATTCAGTCTGTATAATGAGCAAGCAGCAAAAGAAACAAAAGAAAAATTTGGAGTTGGAATTACAGTTCAGTGAGAAGAAATAAAAACTTTGAGTGAAATTACGATGAAATGAAGACTCTTAGCTGCATACAGGCGTTCCTATAATTCAACGGGGGCAGTTTCAAATGTGTGCCCCGAATGGGACTTGAACATATGATCTCCTGCTTACATGGCAGACGCTCTATCCAGCTGAGCCACCGAGGACACCGAGGATAGTGCGACTGCAGGGACGTATCTCTGACACGCCACCCCATGAGAACCACATTCGCAACTTATTGTCCCGCACTATATTCATAGTGCCCCTGCCAATTATACTCATTACATGCGGCTCTACTGCCGATTCCCGTTAGTGTTCGGGCACTGTTCGTCCATCCGCACAGAAGAAGATGGTCAAATGGCCGGTGAGCCTTGAATATACATAAAAACTTTGAGGTTTGCTGATGACATTGTAAGTCTGTCAGAGACAGCAAAGGGCGTCGAAGAGCAATTTAACGGAATGGACCACGTAGATATCCATAACAATAACACTACGCAACACACTTTTGGCACTCTGCATTAAAATGGGTGATTATGACTAATTCTCGTATGTTGAATTCCGATTTGCTTTTATTTTTTATCCACGACGTACAGTTTCTTCTCGATACAAATTTTTTCTCTGTTACGGAAATATGCGGAAATATGAAACCAATTTCAGTTCAGCTGCAACATGGAAGCTTTCTTCTCTGTGCGTCTTTCGATCTCTGTGTTTGTCTCCATCTAGTGTCAGCTATCATAAAGAGAAGTCACAGTTCTGCCTTGTGATGCCACCTGGTGAGTATTGGTGCTACAATGCAATAGTACGGGGTGTACGAAAAGTCTCTCCGCAGTGCCGTATGATTGTTAGCCGCGCGTGCCGTGTGATTGTTCGCCTGCCTGGGTTACTTCCCTTCAAGTGGATTCTGCCAACAATCCATTATGTGACAATTTATAAGTAGAAATGAATATTCATAAATTAATAACTTCTATTTCACTGAGTTGCATTTCGGTATACTGACTGCGGCATACGGCACGCGCGGCTAAAAATCAGGCGGCACAGCGGAGAGACTTTTTGAACACCCCGTAGTTACTACACTGGTGTCCAAAACTAAGGCAACAGACGGAAATTTTGCAGGATTGCGTTTATTTTGCCATAGAACAGTATAAAGAGTTGATAGTAAATAGACACAATGTAAACAATACAGAACGTAAACAACTGCGATATGCACAATCAGATGGTTCAAATGGCTCTGACAAGGGAACCTCCCCATCGCACCCCCCTCAGATTTAGTTATAAATTGACACAGTGGATAGGCCTTGAAAAACTGATCACAGATCAATCGAGAAAACAGGAAGAAGTTGTGTGGAACTATGAAAAAATAATCAAAATATACACTGAGTAGTCCATGTGCAAGATAAGCAACATAAAGGACAATAACAGCTGATGAGCGCCGTGGTCTCGTGGTTAGAGTGAGCAACTGATGGAACGAAAGGTACTTGGTTCGAGTCCTCCCTCGAGTGAAAATTTTACTTTCTTTATTTTCGCAAAGTTACGATCTGTCTGTTCATTCATTGACGTCTCTGTTCACTGTAATAAGTTTACTGTCTGTGTTTTGCGACCGCACCGCAAAACCGTGCGATTAGTAGACGAAAGGACGTGCCTCTCCAATAGGAACAGAAAACATTTGATCGCAAGGTCATAGGTCAACCGATTTCTCCACAGGAAAACACGTCTGATATATTCTTTACGACACTGGTGACGGCATGTGCGTCACATGATAGGAATATGTTGTCGACCCACCTAACTTGCACACTTGGCGAATGGGTAAAAAGATTCTTCTACCTTGCCCGATTTAGGTTTTCTTGTGGATGTGATAATCACTCCAAAAAAAGTGATGAAAACATAAGAGTTTGTCACAAACTGCATCAAATGAAAGCAACAGTTTCAGAGTCGCACAGTTTTCCCTGTGCTCTGTCGAAACATATGTTTTTTACGTTTTCAAATGTTTCCGTGCGTAGATCGTCAAATTCTGTATATGTCCAAGCAAATCTGAACATGTCCTGGAATTTTGGAGTGCCTGAACTTTGATAATTATCAGAAAATAAAAAATTAAAATTTTCACCCGAGAGAAGATTTGATTCAAGGACCTGTCGTTCCACAGCTGCTCACGCTAACCACGGGACCACGGCGCTCGTAAGCTAACAGTCTCCTCGATGTTGCCTACCTTGCGCATGGACTACTCAGTTTGTATATTTTGCTTATTTTTTTCATAGTTCCACACAACTTCTTCCTGTTTTCTCGATTGATCTGTGTTCAGTTTTTCAAGGCCTATCCCTATGCCAACTTATAACTAAATCTGAGGGGAGTGCGATGGGGAGGTTCCCTTGTGAGCACTATGGGACTTAACAGCTGAGGTCATCAGTCCCGTAGAACTTAGAACTACTTAAACCTAACTAACCTAAGGACTTCACACACATCCATGCCCTAGGCAGGATTCGAACCTGCGTTTCTTGTCAACTTAATGAATGTGCACACACATCCCTACAAATGGTTAATGTGTTCAGTATGGGGTGTGACCACCTCTGGCAACAACACAGGCCTGACGACAATGGGGCTTGCAGCGAATTCTGTCATTAGTCTCATGTTGAGGCAAGAACGCTCATTCTTCCTGCAGAGCTGCTCGCAAGTCTTGGGGAGTGGTTGGTGGATGTTCATGTGATGGAACGCGTCTCCCTAGTACATCCCAGACATGTTCTGTGGGATACAAATCGGAAGAGCGAGGAGGCCACGCTGTGCATGCAATACCTTCCGTTTCCAGGAAAACATCGCCCACCCATACTCTATGAGGTCGAGCATTATTGTCCATCAGTACGAAGTCTGGGCCGACAGCGCGTCGCAACAACCGCACGTGAGGTCTCTAGATCTCGTCACGATACCTGACAGCAGTTAAACCCTGTCAGTCCACCCATACAACTTCATAAAGACCTGTTGGAGTGATCACCATGATCCCTGCCCCTACCATTAGGGATCCGCTCGATATCGGTTTCTTTTCACAATGTTTGAGTCCCTAAATCGTGTTCCACGTTCCCTCCAGTGGCGAATCCGTCGAGAATTACTCTGCAGACCATCTTTGAGTGGAACCTTGACCCGCCGTTCGATCGTCCAGATGGCATGTTGACGACTCCACACTAGACGTTCCCTTCTGTGTACAGACGTAAGAGGTACACGCACAGCAAGTCTCCGATAATAACGGCCACTCTGCCGAATCGTTCTGTACATCGTTTACCTCGATACAACACGTGTAGTGCATGCTGCGAGGGCCGCGCGGAGTTGCCGCGCGTTTGAGGCATCATGGCACGGACTCCACGGCCCCTCCCGCCGGAGTTTCGAGTCCTCGCTCGGTCATGGGAGTGTGTGTTGTTGTTCTTCGCATAAGTTAGTTTGTGCGTATGCCTAGGGACCGATGACCTAAGCAGTTTGGTCCCTTAGTAATTCACACACATTGGAACATTTGATGCTGCGCGGTCATGTGCCAGTTGCCGTGCAGTACTGAGGAGGTACGGTCGATCCCTTACAGGCAAATAACGGTCCTCTCTTTCTGATGTCCCACGTGGTCGCCCTGTCTGATCTTTGGGGTACAGTTTCGGTCTCTACAAACTGTCACCACATCGGAGAACCAATCACTCCCCTGTAGAGAGATTGGTAGGCGTCTTCTCTGTGCCACACTGCACCGATTGCAGGGGTACACAGCTACTGTGGATGTACCACTACCCGACAAATACCATGTTTGAAGGGTGTCCTGACATCATCGTTCGCGTGGTCGTCCGTTGACCGGAATGCCATCTTCCGTGCAGAACACGATCGTCTGTTGACAGACTGTATGATTATTTCGTGACTTAGACACAGGACGGGGAAACAGCGATTTGTTGCTTTAATTTTGGACACCAGTGCGTTTTGCTTACGTGTAGCTTGTGATCTACGAGTGTATTCTCTCCAAACTTCTGTACGAAGTGTCTAGACCAGAGGTTCTCAAATTATTCCTGTGACTGATCACTTTGTGAATTCTGGTATCGCATGGAACACCTGGTTTATTTTGAAGGTTAGTTAGTTAGTTACTTTCATGTTCCATGGATCATTTTGCATAATAAGTTGTCATGGTGTGGAACGAGTCATTTTACATTCATATTGCAAATTTTCTGTATATGTATCTGTAGTCCAAACATCACCATATAATAATTATTATTTTTCCCCCTGAAATAAAAACGAGATATACAGACTGAGTTAGCAATTCCTAACCACCACCTTTTACACATTATAAACAAAGAAATTCTTCTAGGAATAAATTTTTTAGAAAATGAGAAAACTTGTAGTATTCTGTAATTACTTTAATTTTAAATCACAAGTAATGACACAGAAATAATAAAATTAAAAAAAATAGTATCGTCAAAGATGCCAAAAAAAAACGATGTGTAAATAAACCCAATAAGTTTTCAGGAGACGAGATACTGGCAGAAGTAAAGCTGTGAGTACCGGGCGTGAGTCCTGCTTCGGTAGCTCAGATGGTAGAGCACTTGCCCGCGAAAGGCAAAGGTGCCGAGTTCGAGTCTCGGTCGGGCACACAGCTTTAATCTGCCAGGAAGTTCCAATAAGTTTTGTTTCTTATGTGGGCAATATACAGTCAAAACCCAGAAACATAATCTTACGCCTGTTGCTAAGAAGGCACACAAGCTTTATTCTGTCTGCAGAGCATGATTGTTATGGTACATGCGCAATGGACTAGCGTAAGGGGCTGCAGTGTGCTCGGGCGTTGTATGTTTCCATTGGTGTGATGCGAACAGGGGGAGCATAACACTGGCCGTTATTTTTGCTTGACTAGACTGAAAAGGTTTTCTGAAAGATCAAAAGATGTTAAATATCCAACCTCTTCATCTCAGAGTAGCACTTGCAACCTACGTCCTCAATTATTTGCTGAATGTATTTCAGTCTCTGTCTTCCTCTACGGCTTTTGCCCTCTACAGCTCCCTCTAGTAGCAAAGAAGTTATTCGTTGAAGTACTATCATCCTGTTCCTTCTCCTTTTCAGCGTTTTTCACATTCTTTCTCCTTATATTATGAGTCCACCTAATTTTCAACGTTCGTTTGTGACACCACACCTCGAATGCTTCGATTCTCTTCCGTTCCGGTTTTCCCATAGTCCATGTTTCACTACCGTACAATGCTGTGCTCCAGATGTACTTTCTCAGAAAATTCTTCCTCCAATTAAAAGCTATGTTTGATAATTTCAGATTTCTCTTGGCCACAAATGCCCTTTTTTGGTGCTACAGAAGAATGCTGAAGATTAGTTGGGTAGATCACACACTAATGGGGAGGTGTTGAATAGAATTGGGGAGAAGAGGAGTTAGTGGCACAACTTGACAAGAAGAAGGGACCGGTTGGTAGGACATGTTCTAAGGCATCATGTGATCACAGATTTAGTATGGTGGGCAGCGTGGAGGGTAAAAATCGTAGAGGGAGACCATGAGATGAATACACTAAGCAGATTCAGAAGGATGTAGATTGCAGTAAATACTGGGAAATGAAGAAGCTTGCACAGGACAGAGTAGCATGGAGAGCTGCAACAAACCTGTCTCAGGACTGAAGACCACAACAACAATAACAGTCTGATTTTGATGTCCTCCTTGCTCCGTCAGTCATTGGTTATTTTACTGTCTAGGTAGGAGAGTTCCCTAACTTCATCTACTTCCTGGACATCAATCGTGATGTTACGTTTGTCGTTGTTCTCATGTGTGCTACTTCTGATTACTTTCGCCTTTCTTCGATTTACTCTCAGTCCACATTCTCTACTCATTAGGCTGTTCATTCCACTCAATAGATTATGTAATTCTTCTTCACTTTCACTCTGAATAGCAATGACATCTGTGAATCTTATCATTGATGTCATTTCACCTTATATTTTAATTTCACTCCTGAATCTTTTTTTTTATTTCCATCATTGCTTCTTCGATGTACAGATTGAATAGTAGGGGCGAAAGACTACATCCCTGTGTGCACCCTTTTAAATCCGAGCACTTTGTTCTTGACTGTCCACTCTCATTCCCTCTTTGCTCTTGTATATGTATATTATCCGTCTCTCCCTATAGCTTGGCCCTATTTTTCTCAGAATTTCGAACATCTTGCACCATTTGATATTGTCGAACGCTTTTTCCAGGTCGACAAATCCTATGAACGAGTCTCGATTCTTCTTTAGCGTAGCTTCCATTTTCAACTCAGAATTGTCTCTCTGGATTCTTTTACCTTTCCCAAAGCCAAACTCGTCGTCACCTAACACATCCTCAATTTTTTCCCATTCTTCTGTAAATTATTCTTGTCAGCCATTTGGGTGCATGAGGTGTTACGCTGTTTGTGCGGTAAGTCTCGCACGTGTCAGGTCCCGCCGTCTTCGCAATTGTGTGGATGAAATTTTTCCGAAAGTCATTTGGTATGTATCCAGACTCGTATATTCTACATACCAACGTGAGTAGCCGTTTTCTTACTACACATCAGCGTACTTTTCATCACTACTACATGGTGATCTGAGTCTATATCTGCTGCTGTGTACTCCTTACAATCCAGTGTCTGATTTCGGAATCTCTATCTGACCGTGATGTAATCTATTTGAAATTTTCCAGTATCATTCGGTCTTTTCCAAGTATACCTCCTCCTCTTGTGATTCTTGAAGAGAGTATTCGCTATTACTAGCTGAAATTTATTACAGAACTCAATCAGTCTTTCTGCTCCCTTATTCCTTGTTCCAAGCCCATATTTTCAACAAGCTTTTGTAAGTAGGCTGTTTAGGTTCTTTTATTGGTAACGCCACCTCCGTATAAAAATCACTGGCTGTGCTGTGTGCAGTCTGTGTCTAGTTTGCATTGTTGTCTGCCATTGTAGTGTTTGGCAGCTGGCTGTGAACAGCGCGTAGCGTTGCGCAGTTGGAGGTGAGCCCCCAGCAGTGGTGGATGAGGGGAGAGAGATGGCGGAGTTTTGTAATTTGTAATGAACTGCTCTATATATTATGACTATTAAGATAAATACATTGTTTGTTCTCTATTAATATCTTTCATTTGCTAACTATCCCTATCAGTAGTTAGTGCCTTCCGTAGTTTGAATCTTTTATTTAGCTGGCAGTAATGGCGCTCGCTGTATTGCAGTAGTTGGAGTAATGAAGATTTTTGTGAGGTAAGTGATTTGTGAAAGGTATAGTTTAATGTTACTCAGGGCCATTCTTTTGCAGGGATCTTTGATAGTCAGATTGCGTTGCGCTAAAAATATTGTGTGTCAGTTTAAGGACAGTCTTGCATAATTGTTCAAAGGGGACGTTTCATATGTCGACCCTTAGCCGAGGATACCTCACTGGAATCTTCTGATTTTTTCTTGTAGTTTGTGTAATTAGTATAGCTTTTGTTTATTGCTAGCGCGTAATTGTAGAGAAGTCTCCTTTGTAGTTGCAGTATTTTATTGTTGTACAGTAAAACAGTTGTGGCATGCATGTAGATTTTCACCAAGTATTTCGCAGCTGCAATTAACTAGATATTATTTTCAGTCTTATGTTAATGTGTTTCTTATTTTACTCTTCAAATTGTGCTTTTCTGTGTTATCGTGTGAAATATTGTGACAATAATGGCGTGTGAAAAACGTAATACTAGGCTCCAAAGTAATCTGAGAAATGACAATGAAAACGAAAGCAGTGTGTTAGCGCCACCGAGTAATGAATTAACTGATGTTCAAAGTAGTAATTTGGTAATTGTGCATAGGGAAATGGAGCGGGCTGCAAACAATGGTGTAGACAGTGAAACAATTAGTGAACAGGGAAGCATTATCGATCGATCGGTCGGCAACAGCTCGCCTCAGGAATCCGAAATGCCAGAAGACAATATTGCAAATACTGTAGACTTAGGTTTTGGGTCCTCACCGTTTTCTCAAATGAGTCAAGACACATTTTCTGCTTGTCAAAATGTGAATGTTGCCGATGACAATGCACTGCCAAAAAAGCATAGAGAAACAGATTCCAGACACTAATACATTATTATTGCAATTAATGCAACAAATGGAACAAAATCAGAGACAAATGGGACAAAAGCTTCAAAAGTTAGACACAATGGAACAACACCAGAGACAAACACAGCAACAGTTAGACACAATGGAACAAAATCTTCAAAAGTTAGACACAATGGAAAAACACCAGAGACAAACACAGCAACAGTTAGACGCAATGGAAGAAAAGCTTCAAAAGTTAGACTCAGTGGAACATACGCTTGAACAAACACGTGAAGATTTAACTACTGAGTTACATAACATTGAATCGAAATGTCAAAAAATCTGTAATGACGTAAAAACACAAATTTGTGAGCATTTTCAACCTATTTTTTCGCGGCATGAAAATGCATTACAGAATCACGAAGCAGCCATAAAAGAACTGCAAACTATTGTTCATGAAAATCATGAGACCTTGCAAGCTAAATTTGACTCAGTTGCATCTACCGATCCGGTTACGCAACTTGCAAAAACTCAGGAAAACTTAAAGGACACAGTAGATACTCTGAAACTTGGTTCAGAAAAACGCACTGAGGAAATAAGTACACTATCGGAGAAAGTAGCCGAACTTTCGGATCAGTTCACTAATTTATCTACGAAGGTAGATGATAATCCGAATGACACAAAACCGGTACTCTTTAATGACACAGAAGAGTGCGAACAAATTAGGAAACTGAAACAAAATCTGAATCAAATTAATACGCAATACCAAAGAGAAATCCGGGAAGTACAAGATCAGCTGACACAGGTAATACAAGAATTACGTATTTCAGAGAACACTCGCGCTCCAACACGGGAAGAGGGACTTAGAAATACGGAACAGCCACAAAATAATAACACAGGGCATTTCGGAAATTATGAAAGAAATTGGCAAGGTGCACCGAATTTTGAAATGGAACCGCAGAAACGACGTAACAATGACCGACATGCGACTCGCAGACACGATGATTTTGACTATAAGCTGTTCACTACTACACGCAAATTTAAAACATTTAAGAATTCTGACAACGACATTCATCCACAAACATGGCTCCATCATTTCTCTCATTGTTTTCCTCCCAACTGGTCGTTAGAACACAGATTAGAATTTATGTGTGGGTACTTAGAGAATGAACCAGCTGTAAGAATGCGATCCGTCATTCACGATTGTCACAGTGAAGGAGAATTTTATCATGCCTTCCTCTCAGCATATTGGTCTCAAGCTACACAAGACCGAGTAAAACATAGCATCATAATGATGAAACATTTCGAACAATCTGAATTCTCCAGTCTTGTGAAATATTTTGAAGACATGTTGCACAAGAATCAGTACCTGTCAAACCCATACAGCCCCTCAGAACTCATCCGCATTTGCTTAATCAAATTACCTGAACATTTACGACACATTATTTTGGCAGGACGTTGCAAAGACGACATTGAAGCTTTTCAGGGACTCTTACAAGAATTAGAAATTGACACTGACAATCGCGGAACGCGAAAACAGGAACACAACAATTACAGTTCACATACGTCGCAACTCCGCGATGAAAGAAATAATAACTGGGCACGACAAGGCTATTCTTACAACGTAAATCGTGACCAAAACAGACACCACCCGTATGCCAACCGTTGGCAGAATAGTAGTTACAGAGAAAGATCGCATTTCCGTAGTAACGAATATGACAGAGATTACCATAGAAACAGACAATATGGGAACCATAACAATTATTATCAAGGGAGACAGAATAACTTCAGACGCAACAGTTCGGCGCACAGTTACGATTCAGGGAGAAATTCTCCACCACGTGACGGACAAGGAAGAAACTACGGAACCTACCGACATGACGACAGACGATATATTCGTAACGACAGACCTGAATTGCATCAGAACTGGCGAGCTTCAAACAGGGCAGGGCACTTTCGACAACGTGAATTTGTAGAAGCTAGGTCTCCTAATCCCAATAACGACGCGCGCCAATAAAGGAACAGACAATGACTCGCACCGCAGGCAGCCACCTGCGCCGGCTGGCTCAGAGAAAACTAACATAGACGCTAACCTTGAGAAAAATTCCAGTATTCTTTACCGACATATACTGCACGATAATTGCGTTGATGTTGAAACTTTGCGTACTAGGAAGAGTAAAGGTTTCCACCACATTTCTCACGTAAAACCGTTTACTGAAAGATAATCTGTTTTTTTACTTAGTCTTTGCCATAAAACTTTCACTTCACGCATTAGTACAATTTATCACACTGAGAAACTGTTAACATGCAACAATGTTTGAAGTTAAATATCCAGTCTAGAACCTAGGGAACATTTTTAAACAAAAAAAATGGTTCAAATGGCTCTGAGCACTATGGGACTCAACTGCTGAGGTCATTAGTCCCCTAGAACTTAGAACTAGTTAAACCTAACTAACCTAAGGACATCACAAACATCCATGCCCGAGGCAGGATTCGAACCTGCGACCGTAGCGGTCTCGCGGTTCCAGACTGCAGCGCCTTTAACCGCACGGTCACTTCGGCCGGCCATTTTTAAACAGAAATTACGAATACATTGTTATAGTGAACAGACGACACAGTGTTGTATTTGTACATTCTTGCTTGTTAGTTGCACGATTACATAACAACTATCAGGCTCACATACTTAGAACATTTACCAGTACTGCTAATGAGATTTTAATGCATTTTGGTTTACTTGAAATTTGGTGTATCATGAGGTAAATACATTGGCTTCTGCAGAACTTAGCTTACAGAGGACGATAATTACGACACTTCCACAGAATTATCTTACAGCAAGACGCACATTTAGCGCTACAGGACACGTATTTGAGTTATTAATTTTGTACTTAAAACATTTATTTTTAAAGATATTTGAAGTACAATGATATGAAGTTTTTCCGTGATACATTTCATTCCATTGCAATAATCAGTAACACCTGAGGGTATAATTACATTAATCCTCAGGGGGGTACATGCTTACTTTGTGTACCATGTGTTTGGCAAGCACAAGGAGCCCTAGCTAATATGGTATTTGCTTATACAACTTTACACTTCGGTACCATGTTTCTCTAACACAGAATTACACAGCTATCTGATTATTTGACAGAGAAACAAACATTCTTTTTACTACGTCAGTGACAGATGTTTACGCAATTACACAGTTGTATAACTTCACACTTATGAAACTGTATTCTGTCTGTACTTTGTGAACTGTTCATATTTTTTCGGAACCATTGTGATACTATGAGAGCTTTGAATGATATATTTGGTATGGGATCATGATTTTTGAAGTGCATTTGAGGCAGATGACACTTTTGACATGAACAGAGAATTTTTTTAGGTTTTCAAATTATTGGAGGAAGCTACGACGTTTTTGAGATTTGACTGAGGTGTTATGATGTTATTATTACGATGACAATGTGTATTATGCTGTTATGTTTATGATCAATAAGCTGATGCTATATGAGGAATTTGATTATGCTATGCATTTATTATGATGAAATATTGAAGTGTCGTCGCAAGATTGACGTGTCGACGAATATGTTTATGTGTAATAATGTAAGGAGTAATGAATACTAGTTAGGGACTCTGACTTGTGAAAAAGGATGTTGGAAACAAAGAATCATACTTTAAGAGTTATGAAATGTGTGTAAATGCGTCAATGTATCACAATGCCAGCGAAAATTTTTTGGACACTGTTATATTCATAAGGTTTTGTTTGTACACATTTGTAACGCAAATTTTCGACCTGTGAAATTTTTATATGAGACTGCCACTGTAGCGGAAACTGCTGTCGTAAATATTTCAGTAAGAAAGGTAAGTGACCTTGGCGTAATGCGTTTTGGGCGCCCAGCTGAGAGGTAGACGTCTGACAAAAGAAAGCCATTAGGTGCAAAAAAAAAAAAAAAAAAAAAGGATGCCATTATCCTCGCTATTGACATTCCTTTGTAGAAAGCATCGCAAATACGACACGCTCGAACTTGAAAACATATGATTACACTGAGGAGCTCTTAATTTAGGATATTTACTGAAATGCCTAATGAAATGACAAGAAATATTTTTATGTCTATACACCTGATTATGACTACTGTCTCTCTAGTTGAGAGATTTTTCTACTAACTTATGAAATGCCTCATGACTACTGAATGATGTTCTTATGCTTTACTTTGTACATAGTTGCTTATTTCATTTGATATCTGGTTTCCAGCTGTGTTGCAGCATTAGTTTTATAAAATAAACTTAGATGCATTTGCTAATGTGAACACTTTCTGTCAACAGATCTATTAAATAACTATTTTATGATCCACATTCTTCGAAAAAGGAACTCATGGAATGGAAAGAACAATAAGAAGGGACTGATAACAATAACTGCATATATAATTTTCTTTTCAAGTACTTGGTAATTTTTTGTAGAATTAGTTTTTGTGGTGCATCACTTTAATGACATAGATATTAAGATGTGAATAGACATTTCCCTTTTTCTTCATTGTTGTCTTTAGTGTAATATTTTTTCTGCTTTAACTTTGCCTTGCTTAGGTATTAGTTATAGCATTTGCTGCTGCTGTTTGCCAGGCATAGTGTTACTGAATTTGACTTTGTGTTACTGTGCTAAGTCAGTTTACTACTGATTTATTTTTCTTGTTTGCTGCTCATTGCCTTCTATTAGTTGTAATATTGTTGCTTAATTTGCCAATTTGAATTTTTTTGTCAGTGCTGTTCGTGTTAATTGTTTTGTGCTGCTGCATTGCCTCGTCCCTTAGTTTAGCATCTGAGCTCAGTAGAGTTAAGTTAGCTTAAGAGGGGGTAGCCTATAAGAGAATGAGTTGCGATGAATTTGAAGAAATGCACTGAGAGGTTATACGAGAAAAATACAGAAAGCATGCTTGGATAGGATTTTTTTGGCTGGAGCAAATATCGAAATAAGACGAAAGATCTATGGAATGAAGTTTTGGGTTGGACTGCAGTACCAAATGTTACACTGAAAACGAACCCTGTCCTTTCCTTTTGTGTTATCCCACTATGTGTTTGTGTACCATTGTGTATTTGTTTTCTTCCTGTCTCTGTGTAGTTTCATAGAATTTTTTCTTCTTCTAATACTAAGCTACATTCACTATGATGAGCAATACTGTTATCCTCAAATATAATTGGCATTGATAATATGTTATTTACCTTGTAAATATGCTTAGACGTTATTTATTCAGTTTTGTTTTAATGCTCATGTGTAAAGTTGATGTTCCAAAAGTTATTCTGATCTTTTATGTATTTACTTATGTCATAATTCCTGTAACACTGATGTATATGTTAGTTTGATTCTTTTGTAAAGCCTGTACCACAAATGTTATCTGTATCGCTATGTTCTTTAATGATGTATTTTGTACCTTTGTAATTGTATTCTTATGTTATAATATTGTAATTGACACCAGTTCATCAAATTAAGTAACATGTAAGTTCCCTTTCACTGCACACGTTTCTGTTGGTCATAGTATATGGACAATATGTGAGAAGTAGGGACTGATAGTGTTTGCACGTGTGTTAATAATTCAGCAAGGGACTGGATAACAGCATTGCTGGTTCTAAGGACAATTCCAAAAACTTTGTGAGTGCACAAGTGGTGGTTATGGACTTGCTATATTATCCGCAAGACTCTTCAATGGTGATTGTGCACCTGAACAGTCACAACAGATGGCTGCTGGCCATTTCTACAAGGACTGCAGTGGGTCTGCACCTCTGGTGGCCCACCAATACCGTAATCTCTACAAGGACTACAGTGGATCTGCATCTTTGATGACCCACCAATACCATTATTTCTACCAGGACTACAGTGGGTCTGCACCTCTGGTGGCCCACCAATACCATTATCTCTACAAGGACTATAGTGGGTCTGCACCTCTGGTGGCCCACCAATACCGTAATCTCTACCAGGACTACAGGGGGTCTGCTCTGTGATGACCTACCTACCAATACTGTTCAAAATTTCGCCTGACTCTGCTGTGGGTTTGCTCTGTTGTGGACCATTACCTGTCTGCATGTCAAGAGTCAGCACTGTCTTTTCGTTGGAAGGACAACACTACTTCTTCAAGACTGCATGGAAATCCACTACTTCCGTGTGCATTTTCTTTTACTGCTCAGACTTTGAGAAAAACTGTGATGAACGATTAGGACTGTCTTTATGGACTGTGAGAAAGTTTAGATTTTGACCAACAATGTATCAATAAGTGTGTGCATTTGATATCTTTGTTATTGTAATTATAAAAAATTTTATCAAATCATTATTGGCCACTGACCAAAACAATTTGTAAAACTTTTTGTGGGGAGCATGTGGGCTATGTAAGTAGGCTGTTTAGGTTTTTTCATTGGTAACGCCACCTCTGTATAAAAATCACTGGCTGTGCTGTGTGCAGCCTGTGGCTGCTTTGCATTGTTATCTGCCATTGTAGTGTTGGGCAGCGGCAGCTGGCTGCGAACAGCGCGTAGCGTTGCACAGTTGGAGGTGAGCCGCCAGCAGTGGTGGATGTGGGGAGAGAGATGGCGGAGTTTTGTAATTTGTCATGAACTGCTATATATATTATGACTATTAAGATAAATACATTGTTTGTTCTCTATTAATATCTTTCATTTGCTAACTATCCCTATCAGTAGTTAGTGCCTTCCGTAGTTTGAATCTTTTATTTAGCTGGCAGTAGTGGCGCTCGCTGTATTGCAGTAGTTTGAGTAATGAAGATTTTTGTGAGGTAAGTGATTTGTGAAAGTTATAGTTTAATGTTACTCAGGGCCATTCTTTTGCAGGGATCTTTGATAGTCAGACTGCGTTGCGCTAAAAATATTGTGTGTCAGTTTAAGGACAGTCTTGCATAATTGTTCAAAGGGTACACACCAACGTGAGTAGCCGTTTTCTTACTACACTTCAGCGTACTTTTCATCACTACTACATGGTGATCTGAGTCTATATCTGCTGCTGTGTACTCCTTACAATCCAGTGTCTGATTTCGGAATCTCTATCTGACCGTGATGTAATCTATTTGAAATTTTCCAGTATCATTCGGTGTTTTCCAAGTATACCTCCTCCTCTTGTGATTCTTGAAGAGAGTATTCGCTATTACTAGCTGAAATTTATTACAGAACTCAATTAGTCTTTCTGCTCCCTTATTCCTTGTTCCAAGCCCATATTTTCATTAAGCTTTTAGTTATGCTCCTTCTCCTACAAGTGCGTTCCAATTCCCCATGACTATAAGATTTTCAACTCCCTTTATGTAGTGTATTACCCTTTCAGTATCTTGATACAGATTCCCTATCTCTTCATCTACAGCTTGCGATGTTGGCATGTTTACCGGAACTATCGTTGTCTGTGTTCGTTTGCTGTCGATTCTGACAAGAGCAATCCTATCACTCAGCTGTTCACAGTAACACTCTTTTTTTCCCTATCTTTCGATTTATAATGATGCCTACTCTAGTTAGGCCTACACCATTTTCTGCTGCTGTTGATTTTACCCTATATTCGTCTGCCTAGAAATCCTTGTCTTCTGTCCATTTCGGTTAACTGACCCCTACCATATCTAGTCTGAGCCTTTGCATTTTCCTTTTCAGATTTTCCATCTTTCCCACCACATTCAGGCTTCTGAGATTCAACGCCCCGACTCGTAGGACGATATGTAATCTTTTTCTCATGGTCACATTCCCCTTGGCGGTCCCCTCCCAGATATCCGGAATCTTTTGCAAATGGAGAGATCATTATGACACTTTTTCAAGTACAGGCCACATGTCCTGTGGATACACGTTATAAATGTTTAATGGGGTGGTTTCCCTTGATTTCTGCATCCTCATTCCGTTGTTCATTGCTGATTGTACCGCCATTAGGGGCAGTTTCCCACCACAAGGACAAGAGAGTGCCCTGAACTTCTGTCCGCCCCTCCGCCCTCTTTGACAAGGCCGTTGGCGGAATGAAGGTGACTTCTTACGCCGGAAGTCTTTGGTCGCCGATCCTGATTATTTAAGCGGTGGCGGTTTAGAACACGGAACCGAGGACGTCTTGATTACTAATCAAAGACGCCACCCACAGGACTTACAGAGCTGAAAGCGACACGAACTGGTACGTGTATAGCTCCAAACTTTTAAAGAACTGCACAAAATACCGATCTGTTCAGTCTCGTGACGGTCTTTTGGGCTTCAAAAACATGTTTCTAGTGCCGGAGACCTGAAAGCTCATGGCGTCTTTCCTTTGGAAGTGAATGCAGTAAAGAATGGATACAGACACTAACTAGTAGTAATAAAGTAGTTAGTGAGTAAATATAGTTACTAACACCAATTACTGAATTAGCTGAAAATTAATACTTTTCTTTTAAATATTAGATATTCCCAACATACTGTCGGTTGACACAGTGACAACGCAATTAGATTGACTTATTTTCTTCAGTTTGCGATAGCAGTTTTATTCTGCTCACTGGCTACCGTTTTCTGTACCAAGTACCATCACTACCATCCTACGATTAAAAATCACAGTAAAAATTTATACTAGTAATAAAACGGTAAAAACCGTCCTCTCCGTACAGTAAAAACACTTGCCAAAAAGCTATTTGCGGGTGATGTACGGCCTGTAACAAAGTACAATAAGACTGTTATTAAAGTCATTTGTCTGTCCGTTTGCCCCTCTGTTTGAACACGCTCCTCTTCAAAACGACTAGACAAATTTTCAAGAGGTTTCACAGGTAACTCGAGCGTAGCTTGGGGAAACTGGGGTGGGTTGCTAGTTAGCAGTAATTCTTTACGAAAAATTAACAAAATAACTTTTCTCTGTGACATCCCCAACACATGGTATAGAGTTCGACGTAGAAAGTATATGAAGCCTCTTACCACAGACGGACAGTCGTCACCTGTACGTCCATAGGAGGTGTCACATACTATCACTATAGGCCTACACTGTGCTTCAAATAGATGCAGACTGCGACCAGGAGCAATTGGAGTGCCTCCTGTGTACGGAGTTTACTTTTTGTTCTTAATCTACTGATCCACCCCGGTATCTACGGCCAGAAGATCTGGTGCTTTCGATTAGAGTTACGCCACAAGAGTTTTCAAAGAGCGAGTTAAAGCGTCATGTTCTAAAACCGCAGCCAGTTTCGCATCAAGATATTCATCGGATTCTCCTCAGTCTTTTAGCCGTTCTAGTGCACTAAAACTGTTTTATAGGCGTTGTTACTGGTAAACAAGACGAGATAAAACTTCTGTTGTGGCGTAACAAGCTCGCTACGCCACACTGAGAAGGAAGCCGAAAGGCACGCGTACACACACGCCGACTGGCGTCAAGTCTGGAACAGGATACGTTATGACTGCTATAAAGAAAATACGTAGCTTTGGAATATACTTAACTTTTAATCAATCCTTGTGATACATCTCTCTTGACTATACAAATGAGACTCGTAAGATACATGCACTGTGACAATTGGCGCCTTGCTAAGTCGTAGCCATTAACTTAGCTGAAGGCTATTCTAACTGTCTCTCGGCAAATGAGAGCAAAGGCTTCGTCAGTATAGTCGCTAGCAACGTCGTCGTACAACTGGGGCGAGTTCTCGTACGTCTCTTGAGACCTGCCGTGTGGTGGCGCTCGGTGTGCGAGCACACAGTGGCGACACGCGGGTCCGACATGTACTAATGGACCGCGGCCGATTTAAGCTACCACCTAGCAAGTGTGGTGTCTGGCAGTGACACCACAACTTCAATAACTAGGCATCCAAGTCACAAAGCAAACTCAATGAACCCGTTTTTTCTATCCAGGAAGTCAAATCTATCGAGAGAAGCAAAGCAATTTCTTAATATTTTAATGCACAAAGTGAAATCAGTAAATCCGCATATCTTAGCCAATGTTAGTCTGTATTTGTATGAATAAGATTGCAGAGCTTAATTCTGTCACTAATGTACACTTACAAGGGAACCTCCCCATCGCACCCCCCTCAGATTTAGTAATAAGTTGGCATAGTGGATAGGCCTTGAAAAACTGAACACAGATCAATAGAGAAAACAGGAAGAAGTTGTGTGGAACTATGAAAAAATAAGCAAAATATGCAAACTGAGTAGTCCATGAGCAAGATAAGCAATATCAAGGAGAGTGTAACCATAGGAGCGCCGTGGTACCGTGGTTAGCGTGAACAGCTGCGCAACGAGAAGTCCTTGGTTCAAATCTTCCCTCGAGTGAAAAATTTACTTCCTTTATTTTCGCAAAGTTATGATCTGTCCGTTCGTTCATGGACGTCTCTGTTCACTGTAATAAGTTTAGTGTCTGCGTTTTGCGATCGCACCGCAAAACCGTGCGAATAGTAGACTAAAGGACGTGCCTCTCCAATGGGAACCGAAAACATTTGATCGCATGGTCATAGGTCAACCGATTCCTACACAGGAAAACACGTCTGATATATTCTGTACGACACTGGTGGCAGCATGTGCGTCACATGACAGGAATATGTTGTCGACCTACCTAACTTGTACACTTGGCGAATGGGTGAAAAGATTCTTCTACCTTGCCCGATTTAGGTTTTCTTGTGGATGTGACAATCACTCCCAAAAAAGTGATGAAAACATAAAACTGAAAACAAAAAATTAAAATTTTCTATAGAGGGAAGACTTGAGCCAAGGACCTCTCGTTCCGCAGCTGCTTATGCTTACCACAGGACCACGGCGCTCCTGAGCGGATTATCCTTGATGTTGCATATCTTAGAAATGGACTACTCAGTTTGTATATTTTGCTTATCTTTTCATAGTTCCACACAACTTCTTCCTGTTGTCTCGATTGATCTGTTTTCAGTTTTTCAAGGCCTATCCACTGTGCCACTGTGCGGATTTAGTTATAATCCGAGGGGGGTGCGATGGGGAGGTTCCCTTGTTAGAAAATACTTCTGGCACTGAGTTAAAAAACTAAAAGCTGCATCTATTGGTTCTTTGGTGTACTACGAAATTAACACAACCATCTATTGGTTCTTTGGTGTACTACGACGAGATGACAGTGTCAGTGAGGTAAACATTTGAACAACTATAGTGGAAATCACGTACAACGTTGTGAGCCGGGAGTTCCCGATTCGGGGAATTAACAACTATAGTGAGCATACTCACAGAACATTTAATAAATTTTTTTTTACGGTATGCGATTCCGACGAACTAAAGCATATACGTTGCTCAAAGCAACCCCATGAAAATGAGTCGTTTTGGAGATAAATGTGTTAAAACAAACAGTGTTTTTAACACTAGTCTTACTGTATTCTGTTTTCCATACATCACCCACAATCTGTTTTTAGAAAATACGCTAAAAAAAAAAAAGATGCATCATGAAATTGTCGCAATGCGGCAGGAAAATGGGTAGGTGTGTCTCCATGTACAGACAAAGATGTGATTACAGTTTCAGAAAAATTGGATGATTTATTCAAGAGGGAGAGCTTCACAAATCGAAAATGTTGGTTCACCTCTGCCCTTCTACAAGCAACAGTTTGGCATGGCGTTGATTGGTAAGAGTTGTTGAATATCCTCCTGAGGGATATCGTGCCAAATTCTGTCCAGTTGGCGCATTACGTCGTCAAAATCCTGATCTCGTTCGAGGGTCCTGCCCATAATGCTCCGAACATTCTCAATTGGAGACAGAACCGGCGTCTTGCTGGCCAAATAGGAAGTGGCAAGCACGAAGACAGGCAGTAGAAACTCTAACCGTGTATGGGTGGGTATTATGAAGTGTAAGCCTAGGATGGCCTGCCATAAACGGCAACAAATCAGGGGCACAACATCGTCGATGTACCTCTGTTCTGCAAGGGTGCCACGGATGGCAACCAAAGGCGTCCTGCTATGAAAAGAAATGACACCACAGACCATCATTCTTGGTTGTTGGGTCGTATGGCGACAGGCAGGTCTGCATCCTGGCACCTCACCGCCGTCTTCATTAATCATCGTGGCCTGGAATCTCAAAAATGGCTCTGAGCACTATGCGACTTAACTTCTGAGGTCATCAGTCGACTAGAACTTAGAACTAATTAAACTAACCTAAGGACATCATACACATCCATGCCCGAGGCAGGATTCGAATCTGCGACCGTAGCGGTCGCTCGGTTCCAGACTGCAGCGCCTAGAACCGCGCGGCCACGCGGGCCGGCTGAATCTCCTTCACTACAGTATATTTGTCTTCACTGATGACTCCCGATTCTAAATAAATCTCTGATTTCCGTCTTATTCGGATAATTCCTTCGTGGTGTGTCATTCTTTTAATTCTCATAGTGTACAGACACGACGGCTTACAGTTTTATTATTAGTATAGATAATTGTGGGCAACGGAAGGATTAATAAGTGAATTTCAGAGGGAGACCAAAGCTCCACTACAGCAAGGTGGTTCAAATGGATGTAGGTTTCAGTAGTGTTGCAGAAATGGTTTTCACCAAATAGACTAGCGTGTATGCTATACGTCAAACCAGTCTCTGGACTCATCAACACAAGAGATGAACAATCGTAAGCAGATAGGCAAATAGTTGCACATAAAGTTTTAATTTGCCAAGTCCTGTCAAGGAAGGAAGTATATGAGATTCATGAATAATCGAGCCATCCGAAACGAGTTATTAACAGTATGGCTAACGTTCTAAACGATTCAAAATTTCTAAAGCACTACACTAGCCGTCATAGAACAGGAAGCAACCAAGGGAGAGAGGTAGCGCCAGAGATGTATCCAGACTCAGCTTAGCTCTTTCCGTCGGTTTATTCAGAACTGTGGCGCAGCTTGTCTGAAACTGGTTTCCGTTCGGGTAACTTAATAGCTACCCTGACTCCCCAAGGCGTCCGGGTGTGTTTTTGTTAGGAGCGGTTCGCTACTTGGTTCCCTCAACGATATTGCAGAGAGACCAGACATAGATACGTCTCTTGAAGAGATGAGGCAGCTCATTCAATTTCTGCAGAGGTGACAGTCTGAGTGATCGCTTTTCCGTCTTTGTAATGTGATCTTGTGAAAGGAAGAAAAATCCATGACGTTATATATATCACGGGGGGCCGGTATTTCCACTGTCTGGCTTGATGATGAGTCAAGCCCCAGGTTAGAATATGCTTTAGATAAAGTAGCCCCCAATTCGAATCTTTAGGTCTGGCTGCTCGAGAGACTGTTACCATAAAAAAATCGATTTGGCACTCTACAAGTCAAATATTGAATGTTAGATCGCTTAATCGGTTAAGTACATTATGGAACTCGAAAACAGAAATGCATAGGGTGATGGAGGATATGTAGGATTTAGTGAAACAGTAACAAGATGAAAAGCATTTCTGGTCAGGCGAGTTTAAGACTACTAACGTAAAATTAAAGTGGAGCAATGCAGGAATACATCCCACAATGGAAAAAGAAGTACAAATACAGGTAAGCTACATCATAGCAAAGAAAGTGACAAGGCAACGTCTCCACACTGTAATACAAGTATACACACTCAATACTTGCATACATAAAGACGTCATTGAAATAATTATTTAAATACTAGTGAATTTTTAACATCCTACGTTTTTAGTTTGTGCTAGAAAGTACTCTTAGCCCCATACAGATTCCTAACTCCATGGAGGTAGTGAAGAAATTGTGTGACTGTGAAATTTTAATAGCTATGAAAATTCTTGAATCATTTAAAACGAAAAATTTGGGGCCCTTAAAACATACAATAGTATAAATGTAAACAATTTATGATCAATTATGTATTTCTTGCTGTCCACGGTTTTCGTATTAATTCTTAGAAGTATTTTCACAGCCATCTAAAATTCATAATAACAAAATTTCAGGACTATTATATGGGATTAAGAATCTATAAAGGAGTAGGATAAATTATTTTATACTTTTTAGTCTGATTTAGAAATAAGGTACATTTAAAATTAATTTCACTTTAAATAATTATTTTCTGGTTCCTAGTTTTGTGTGTGTTGCATTTTTCAATTGATTTCAAACATTTTGATAAGATTACAACAGAGATATGTGTTAAATTTCAGGTTTATTTCAGTTTATCTTCACATGATGCAACCAATATATTGCTTTCTTCTACATATATCTCACGAAAAGACTGTGAGGATAAGAATTATAGAGATACAAGTTCACACCAGCAGTCATTCTCCTGAAACCCATTCATGACTGAAACAGGAAAAGGGTGAAATGGCAGTGGTATACAAAATGCTCCACATCACACAACTGACAAGAAAGAGCGTTAGTACTAAATAGTCATATACTTCTGAACTATGTTTAAGTTTCAGCTCTCTAACTCATTTGGGAATTACCGGTAAACTAAAAGTAAATTGCAAAATTTGTACCGAACAGACAGGCAGAGAAGCAAGAAAGCAATATCTATATCCTCTCCACTCCCCCTATGCTCAGCCATGTTCTTCAACTCACATACGCCAGAAATTCATTCTGACACTACCCACTCAACATGGCAGTTGTACAAGGGAGCTAAAGTCTATTCACCGAGAGCTGTGACGAAACATAAACAGTGTCACGTGAGCGATTAAGCTCGTTTCCAGAGAAAGCATTCGGTGTTCACGTGATACGTAGGGCTGTGGAAAATCCTTGGCGCACGCTTTGCAGCTGGCCGCGTTCGGCTGGCTGCCGAGCTGTCACAGCGGACCGTGAGAAACGTGGGCAACGATGTACGAAATAAATTTAACAATAATGTTAAAATAATGTGAAACTGAGTTCATTCTGTCGAAGCAGATTTATTTTCATTCAGGTTGCTAACAAAACGCTCCATTTAAACACCATTAATTGTTCATTTTAATAACAATACCAGTAATAATAATGATAATGGACGAAACAAGGTTCACTCTGTCGAACTTGAACTGTTTTCATTGAGATTTATAACAAACTGCTCCTCTCTCTCCCCTACAATGCAGTCTAATTTCCACACTTGAGTTTCCACTTTTTCTACGACATGGACGACGCACTTGTTCCAATCCTCTGCAGTCACTGTTCTTACTGCTTCTTCTAGCAGTACGTTAACTTCCGGCATTTTGTAAGGTGTTTTTTTTTTTTTTTTTTTTTTTTTTTTTTTTTTTTTTTTTTTGCTGCATCATAGCCTTTGATTCTGGCCCACACTAACTCGATGTAGCCGTTATTACGGAGGAATTCTGAGAATAGTTTTCCTTGCATTCTTCGCCATTTCATCTATTGCGTATTCGTTGTGTGCTGTTCTGTGATTTTATCTATATCTAAAAGTCCTTTCTTCAACATAGCGTCTTCGAAATCAATGTTTTTAGACTTTAGCCACTCTGATATTTCCTGCTTATTGGAATTCGCATTGGGAACTTTTTCTTTTCTCCGAGAATGGTACGGCGCGTTATCAAGAACAATAACTGCATTTTCCTGCAGCCGAGGAAGAACATGTTGAAACCTCTTCTCGAAGGTTTCGAAAGTCCACAAACATCCTTCGACGAACTCTGCTTTGCTGCCAATGTGTGCGATAATCAGATGTTTCACTTTACCTGATGGGCCCTTGCTTGCAGTGGATAATCCGGACAGAAACGCTTGTTTTGAGGAATTTATAGTGTCATCTATCCAGACGTAACTTCGGGTATGTCCTGCGTTCACCCACGTCTCGTCCAAATAGTAAATGGGTCTGTCTTCATCTCTCAACCGTTTAATGGTTCGAAGATAACGCCGTCTCCATAAAATGATGTCATCCCTGTCTATTAGGATGCTATCACGCCCACGCCGGACATATTTGAAATTCATTCCTCTCAATAACTTATAAAATGTAGTTCTCCGAAAATTGTCCAGATCTGCATCTTCGTTCACGACTGTAAGCACTTTGTCAATTGTTGGCAATTCGTTACGAAAAAAAAATCGTGTACTTTCCTTCGTATCGCATTTCTATCGAAGACATCAACACTTTCAGAAAGTTTCTGTCATAATTTTCCTTTCTTGGGAGACTTCAAAGAGTGTGTGGCCTTGTACTCACTTATCACACGATACACTGAAGAACGTCCAACACCTGTAGCGATAGCTGTTTTCGAAACAATGTCACTCATCGACTGCTCTGGATGTAACAGTTCCGTTTTATACACATTAAGCACCATGTGCTTCTCAGAAGAACTTAATGATTTCTTCTTTGCTCGCTTCTTTGATGGACTCAGAACTGACACGTCGACGTCGCTCGCTGAATCCGTGGACGAGGACAGCCGTATGTGATGCTAATGATATAAGTGAATATATAAAATAAGAAACCATGCCATGGTATTGGATGCGCACATGAACAGTGAGTGCTCAGCGTGACTACAAACACATATACTTACTCTAATAATCAATAACTAGTCTTTCAAGCGTCTTTACAGATGAACTTAACATATCCTGAAATCGCCGCTGTACAACACCCACTGACGAGCTCACACCTGCACTGTCTGAGCGCCGCGCCTGCGAACCGCACAATGCATCGCTCATAAAGGAGAAACGGTTGCACCCATCGCATTCGAACGAACTACTAAATTAAATTCAAACCTTTCTGAAACTTTTATCGCTTACACCCCCACAAAAAAATTTAAAGGGGAAAAGTTTGTCGCTTACTATATTTCGGATGATGATTTGGTAAAAGTTCTGCTTCAGACGTGAAATTTTAATTTAATACTTCACTATTTCTGACCCTATTGGGCAGAAAATTTGCAGACGTCATCAACATATAGTACTGAAGGCAATTTTTAAATTATTTTGCTGTGCGACACACAGTGTGGGAGATATGGCGTGGTAAATATAGAGTAACGCTAAAAAACTTTTCCTAAAAGCTTAAATATTTCTCTTTTTCAGTGACAATAAATTTTAACGTAATGTAAAAAAAGGTGTCGGAAGGTAGTTCTCGGATCACTTTATCATGTTCAGGTGCCAAATTATAAAAAACAGGACTTTCATTTTTTAATTTCTGACGCCCCTGTCTTGTACCCCCCTCGACGGCAGCGCTATGGTCACGCGCCTTGCCATGTTTTCAGCACGTCTCTTGTTTCGGTGAATGGAGTATAGATGTCAAGTGTTATCACCACCACCTATGCCCAACTGACAGTCATGAAAGCGAGTTACTATTGCATTGTTATCTAGTTCTGAGTTATGTTTCAAGTTCCAAGTCGCTAGCTGATGAGGAAGGTAGTTTCAAATCAACTGCAAAATCTATGCCCAAGGGACAAACAGACAAGAAAATGACCAAATAAAAACATGGTGAAACGTATGTAAAATGAAATGAAAGAATTATTTAGCAGTTAAGGGAGATGGAAATTTAACTGTGGAATTCGATAGTAGCAAAGAGAAAGATAAGGGAACGTAGGAGATTATATCGATAGAGAAATGAAAGGGAAAGCCAATTGCAACAGCTCTTCACAGATTACAATTTTTTAATGGCTATCAGTTGCTTAAAGAAGCATGAAATAAGATTGAATGTGCACAAGAGATCGGGAGACATCAAAAGGTTTCAGATGCAAAGAGTGTCCCAGGACAAATAGTCAGCTGTCACGGATATGAGGCCTATAATTCCAATCAAAATCGTCTAGTCAACATGTGTTCCAAGAAGCATATCTTAAGAGCTACGATCTCCTCATCTAGGATACTGTGAAACAAATCTCTTCGAGTACTCTCTCTTTGTTTTCTATATTTTTGAGAGGTAGAAACATGAACCAAAACAAGAAAAAGTGTCCAGTCAACATGACATCTACAGAGCGTATCTGAAGAGCTCTGAGCGCTTCTTCATCTTTGATGCTGTGAAAGAGATCTCTTATGACGAACAAAGGCTCATAACTCACGAGGTATGCATTTTAGAGCCAATGCTTACTGATCAGTTTTGTCTGATTGTGCTGTATACTACATCCTCCCAAAATATGGAAAGCAAAGAGGTTGTAGTAGAAGAGATCTGTTTCACAGTATCGAAGTTGAAGTGATACTCATTATGCTTAAGATATCCACTTTACAGCCAATATTTAGTGACTTTTTCCGCTTCGAACGATCGTTCCTGTCACATCCATGAATACTCACAATACCCGCTTTGACATCCTGTGTTACAGTGAGACAGATGTTTAGAAAATATTTTCAACTGCAGAACAGTCCCAGGAGCAACTATGTACGGTGCACAGCAGTTGTGCAATGCAGATGACAACAGAACCGGAAATGTAGAAAATGCGTATTTAATTGCATGCGACCTAGATGAATTAAAATCGTCAGGAGACATTCAGAGTTTACAATGGAACATTGACAACACTGGCCAAAACTTTATAAAATTTAGGACGCAAGTGGACTGGGTAGCTTTCATAGCAATAAATGGGTAGAGCACAAGTGCAAAGCAGTAGAAGCATGCTTTGGTGTGGAGAATATAGTCACCACATTCAGAATAGTTTCAGTAACATTTCGAGAAAAGAGATGCGTTCATATGAACGTCAAGCGATGGAATGGGCAATCAGTATTAAACGAAGAAGAGACGCCGGAAGGATGACAAAAACGTAAAAGGTGAATCCAAAAACACCTCGTGAAATTTGGGAGGTGGTTCAGGAATATTTCATGGTCCCAGGTGGTTTGTCTGTGAGTAATAAATTAATTATGATTTATTGATTTTTTTTGTTCTAATTATCTTTGTTTCTGTGGAAATACTCTGAAAATAGCGAAACATCTTGTAACATGCAATCGCGGCAACGTGCAACACAAGAATAATGCAATAACATTCACATGCAAAATAAGTGTGATGTTGTGGCCGTCACTTACAGAGTTGCACACAGTACAACCATACACAGCATGCATATCAGCTAAGTCTGTAGTAGTAAACCTACCCGTATTACGTTGAATTACTATTAACGTACAGGTAACCCTGGCGGAGAAACCAACCCGAGAGAGAATCGTTCAAGACTGAATGCGTGCAAGAGGATGAACAGTGATAATGCCATTACTGTTGTCACCAGCAAACACTGTGTGTTAATGGAAAAAGTATTAAACAAAAATCAAACCACAGGGCGTCGACATTTCCAGTGTTATGCATATATTTTTCAGTGTTACTCACATACAAACAGATAAAGGATAACAAATGAAACTAAACGTACTTATTCTGGATAACCACCGGAGACCGTGGCTCCTTACATCAAAATACTCAGGAAATGTCCCTGATTCATATCGAAAATGCTGTTGGTAGGACTCGGATTCACCTTGCAGAGAACGCCTATTTAAAGAAATAAACTTGGAACCAGTATTATTGAAATGGAAGAAGAAGCTAACGAATATGAGGTCGGTGATACAATGAAGCGAGAAGGTTTTGACAAAGCACTGAATGATCTAAGCACCTGGTGCGAAGCGTATGTGAGATAAGTAAATAAAAAAAATGGTTCAAATGACTCTGAGCACTATGGGACTCAACTTCTGAGGTCATCAGTCCCCTAGAACTTAGAACTACTTAAACCTAACTAAGGACATCACACACATCCATGCCCGAGGCAGGATTCGAACCTGCGACCACAGCGGTCGCGCGGTTCCTGACTGTAGCGCCTAGAACCGCTCAGCCACTCCAGCCGGCGATAAGTAAATACCCTCTTACTTTGAGAAGACTATAATAATCCCGATACCAAGGAAAGCAAATGCTGAAAGATGGATCATCTAAGCATAAATTTAATTTCATAGTTGCAAAATATTTATACGACTTATCCACAGAGGAATGCAAACATTGGTAGAAGCCATTCTGGATGAATACCAGTTTAGGTTGCGGAAAAATGTGTAGGGGCAGGCGATGCAGTTTTGTAGAGTGTAAAAACTTTAGGAGACTTAGACATGACAATAATTATCAGGTTCAAATGGATATAGGCATGACTCAGTACAAACTAGTATACAGAGCTGCAACAAATATGTCCTCGGACAGAACACCAAAACATCAACATCAATATTACGAATACTTGCTTAATAGCAATTTGATGAATCTCTGGAATGCAATGTAGCAACGATTTGGTATAAAATGACTTCAGTTCTTCGGAGATTTATACATGTATATGGTGCTAGAAGTCTACGCACAGTGCAGCGGTGCGGGTTGGTGTCTCACTCTCTGTTAAAGAATTATTCCACCTACCTGGATAGGTTTTAGGTTGTCTGCTCCTTCATTTGCGATGGTAGATATCGGATTAGCCGATAAAAACAGCGTTGATGAAAATCCGACTAAATACTTAACACGGAAACGCCACGTAAGTCCAGTGCATGGACAGTAGCTGAAAGTTAGTTAAACTATCGAATGTTCAGGATTCTTGCATGACTCATTTGAAAAGATGTCCATTTCCTTTAAGTTGCTTTATTGTATTTAGGACACGGAAAATGGCTGTCAAGTTCGTATGTAATATCCCGATATTAATTATGCAGTGTTACTGACTCTCTATTACAGGTTCACACCTGAAAGCAGCAAGAAGCTATTTAGACAGACCCGATATTTTGAACATCCAAAACAGTCTATGACTCACGACTGCTTACGATTTAACACATTCAGTCGTTCAGTAGGCATCTTCTACAGAAATGCATGCCATAATGTCTCGCAATCTGCACGAAACCTTCCACACGGAGTTTATGTACGACATGAAATATCTCTAAAAATAAACCTCTCATGAAGCTCAAACTTCACGAAAATACTCAGTACTGTAGTCATTTTTAGTCGACGAAATGAGAACTGATCAAACGCGCGAATTTCTTCATTTTGGTACAAATTTTATCATCACATTTTAACATAAGTGTTTACCAGAAGACGTCTCCCAAGCCACTATGTCGACTCATAGATCTGAGGCACAAATCCCTACTCAAATGCGCGAGCACTTATATACTCGTGCTACTTCTAATGTCCGTCAGTCAGGTTACCACAAGTAAATTAGACTAGAGAACCCGGAATTTCGAAACTAAATTTAATTCCTTTCCACAAAATAAATTACTAATGAATGTAATACACATGCCTCTTCTGGCTGCCTTTTACAAAATCAACCTCACTCGGACATACGTCGCAAATTCCCCTATCACAGAAATTTCTCACCCATACGTCTACACAGTTTTAACAAAATTTCACATTCTCACTTTACGTATGTCCTCCATTCACTCTCTCAATCTCTCCAAAACACTCACACAACCAAAATATGATAAAATAATTTTCCGAAGAACTTTTAATTACGCCAGAAATCTGTGTTAATGAAACTATGTTATATGAACCTATCCCTTGGTTGTAGTTTCAGTTGATACTGTAAATGAACACATTACAGTCCCTAAGTCAGTTTCACAATGCTAGCCCGGTTACTAAGCGTTTTAGGTAAAAATTTATGTCTCCGATAGTACTGAAGTTATTGATTTGAAATTTGTACTGTATGGTTGTGTTAGCCACAGAATTTGTTATACTAAGTATGAAAAAGATCTATTAATATTTAATAGCACTTCTTCAGATTCGTAAAGGGTATGTTTAACGTATTGCACGCAGCGTCAAGCAAGCACACGGCTCGCTCCGGCCAGTAGCCAACGTCAGTTGTGCGATCGTGAGAACCATTCGCTCTCCTCCCAGCTCTACGGCAAGCTACGCTTTCAGTACAAGGTGACAACTCGTAATAATTTGCCACGTTACAACAGGTCACGCAGTTCTTTTAAATTACAGGCCGGAGGCTTGTGTGGAAGCCTCACATTCATATATATGTGTTGAACGATATCCTCCGAAATACTTACCCCAGCCCCAGAATTGTAATATGTTGTCGCATTTGGCACATTGGCTACTAACCCATTTTACGAAGCCGCAGAGTCCCTGAACTCCACTCTCTTTGATGAGGCGTGGGCAGCCGACAGCCCGCTGATAACTCTTGGTTTCTTCGTCCTTCAGCCACTTTCCATAGTGGCCCGTGATAACAGAACGGGAGGAGCCGACCAGTTTCGCCGGTTACGAGGTGCTGGTTCACACGCTCTAAGCTATAACAGTCTTTCCTCTGTCAACGGCTCTTACGTCACTGGATAACCTTATTTGCAGCCCATATCGTCTCTAGAATGATTTCGCATTCATCTACGCTCCACTTATATACCGTGTGTGTGTAATTGAAGTGCAGATACTCACAGAGGCCCAGTGTGGACTGTAATTATTGTATGGCAGCAAACTTCGTAAATATGCTAATGCATTAATGTGGAGCCGATTCCCACAAAGTTGGTTCCAATTGTAGCCACCAGGTGAAAATCTGGAGCTGTTAGTGCAAGAAACACGTTTAGAAATGTTTCCATATGCAATGGAATAGGAACGAGATGTGGTTGGTGGATGTGGGGGAGAGGAACAAACAGCGAGGTCGTCGGTCCCGTCTGATGGGGAAGGATTTCGGCCGTGCCCTTTCAAAGGAACCATACCGGCGTTTGCTTGAAGCGGGTTAGGGAAATCATAGAGAAACCTAAAACAAGATGGCCGGACGCGGGTTTGAAGCGTCGTCTTCCCGAATGCGAGTCCAGTGTGCGCCACCTCGATCGGTGCGAGATATGGACAGAAAACGTCAGACAAGTGCGAAAGGAAAACGTTGATTTTATTATTAATCGCCGATCACACAATTTGTTCAATATGAGCACCGGAGACATCGACGAGGTGCTACATGCGTAAAAAGACGTGACCAACGGTTACTCGCAGCAGCTCCGGTGTGATCTGAGCAACGTGTTCCTGCATACAGGCCTTAAAATCAGGCAGTGACCGAACGTGTCGCTGGTAAACGCGTTCTTTAGACATTCCCAGAGCCAAAAGTGCCATAGCTTCAAATCAGGTGAACCTGCAAGCCGTGTCTCTGGAAGGTAACACGTTCCTGGCAGGTTACATTAAGCAGATTTTTCACTGGGCGACTGACATGAAGTGTTGTCCCATCTTACATGAACACAATGGTTTCCACACAGTTGCCCTCTTCTAACCCAGGAGTCACGTGTGTACAAGGAGGTGTCGATAACGTGCGTACGTCACGGTAAACCTGACGGGTTCTCTGTGTGTATTCTCTTCCAACCACCTGCTTTCTCTTACACTGATCTTAAGTGATCTTCCAATTTCATGTCACTCTCTGGTATTACCCCTAAATATATATTCGATTTGATGTGTCAAGATGTTGACCACTAATCTTGTAATAACGTACGATATAGTTATTTCTCACGATTAACGACATAATCTCAAATTTGTTCACATTTAATGAAAGCTGTCATTCATTAAATCAAGTGGACGTGTTTTCCAAGGATTTCTGGTGCTCCTTGTGGTCATTCATCGATGATACTTTTTACAGTTAAGAAGTGATCGCAAGCGAACAATTATAAACTGCTGCTGACGTTAGCTCATAAATCGTTTAGGTAAAATGAAAACATTAGGTTTTCTATTGAGCTTTCTTAGGGCTCACTTGATGTTAGTTCCACCTCACATTCGGAGTCTGCTGTAACGTTTTGGGTTCTATCAGGAAACTGTTCCTAGAGTCAGACACATATCTGCGAAGGTATTATTGTGACCTGGTAGGCAATCGAGGATGTGGTATCGCACCGAAGGCCTTCCGAAAAATTCAGGAGGACGTGATATACATTCATGTACACCTGCGTCTGCGGTTTGCAACGTGACATGAATGAAGAAATCAAGCTACTGTTCACTCACTTGCCTACTTCATTGAAGCTATGCTCTGTTTTTGACAGAAACCTCTCCGTTCTGGAACGTCGTAATATTTGGGTTTAGGATATGCTCTCGGATCCTGTGTCAACTGGACGTCAGAGGTAATCCATACGTAATATAAAAGGGGTGGAAGTGAAAAAGCAGCGCATACCACGACGCGGAATACCTTCTCTTTAGTTGTCCATTACATGAGAATGAAAGCACTTAGATACTTGCAGCAAACTTCACATATAATTTCAAATCTGTACGAAATTTTTCACGCTGACAGCCCCCAAAAAATAAAGGATTCAAGCTTACTTCATAATACATTTTCGCAGTTCATGCATCAAAAATGCGGCATTATTCATGAGGTTTTCATTCATTATTTCTTAACTACTAAATCTACTGACAACATCAGAAAAATTATATCGTTGTACAACATATGATTAATTAGATGTTACAAACACTGAGAAGCGTGAAAAACTGCCATAGAAACCATGATGCTTAAATTTATTACATTTCCTACGAACTCTATTCACAAAACATTTCGCATACCGTGCCCATATATACCACTGGATGTACGGGCAAAAATGTATTACTGTATGAGACATAGTTGGGGAAGTACGATGTCATAAACATTCAGATGCGTGAGAATGAAATAACAACGCTAAATTCTCTAGAGCTTCAGGTGAAACATCCGTACAAAAATGCGTGAAATATGTTAAATGGATATGACATATGTCTCACTTTTTCCTACGTGGGCAAAGCCACGGTAAGAAGCTCATCCTAAAGCTTACTCGAACGATTTCAACCAAATTTGGCACACATACTGTTTACGATCTAGAAAGAAATTCTGTGCGGGCTAAGAACCTCCAGCGTCTTACTGGACTGAAGGTGATAACGTGGAAAGAGAAGGGGGCAGGAAGAGACAGGAAGAGAAAAGGGGGGAGGGAAATGGACAGAGAGGAGTGACAAGAGCAGATGGACAAAGGAAGGAAAAAGGATCAGATCGACTGGAAGAGGCGGGTGTAAGAGAGAGGGGAGAGCAGATTATGGACGCAGCTAAGCGCTGGAGGAGACGGTCAAAGAGAGGAGGAGATGGATAGAAGAGGGGAGAAGCTCATGGACAGAGGAGGGGAAGGGAATATGGACAGAGAGATGAGGGAGGAGCAGAGGATCAGAGAGATGTGTGGGAGGAGACAAACAGAGGGTGAAGCAGGAGATGGATCAAGTGAGAACGAAGAAGGAGGTGGACTAATAGAAGACAGGAATATAAACATACACGGGAGATGGCGGGGACACAGATTGTGGCCAATATATCTATGCATCTGAGTTTTTAACCTTTTTGGTAAACATAAATCACTGGCTATTTTTTCCGGGACAGATGTGACTTTTGACAAACGTGAGATATAAAAATTATGTGTAGATAACGTCAGGGTCTAGTACGTTCTTCGATGTAAAAAGTGTTCATTGCCTTTCAAAGCTGGGGATGTCAACATTGATATCAGTCATTTGTGAGTCTCTGCAGCAGTCAAAGAGTAGTATTATCTTTGGTTAATGCATTTTTAAACGCACGAATTAAATATTCTGACCTCTGTCTAGTGTCTTCAGCTTCAACACCAGACGCATCCACTAGAGATTGAATGTAAGGTTTGGATGCGTTCATTGACTTTATATACGACCAGAACTTCCTTGGATTCTTCTTCTTCTTCTGCTTTTACGGCCTCATTGGACCACTTCAGTCAATCATTTCTGGTCCTCTTCTTTGGTATTTTCCCCTTCCGAGTGGCCCAGTATCTCTTCATTCGTTCCGATGCTTTTCGTCGTTCCTTATCTGTAAATACCCTTTTCATTGTATGTCGTTTGTCAATTTTTGGTTTAAATCTTATTTCTGTGTCCCTCAACTTCTTTAAATTTGGCGTTTTGTTCTGCAAATCATCCAGAGTTATTTCCAGTTCTTCCACATCCTCTCTTATATCCTTAAGCCATCCTCCTTGTTGTTTCAAATTCCAGAGTTTCTCAATAATTTTCCTTGATAATCTGGTTTCTGGTGTCCTCAGAATGTGACCACAAAAAGAGATCCTTTTCTTTCGTATAGTATCAGTGATGGGCTCCAGTTCTCTGTATACCACTTCATTTGGAACTATCCGCCATTGCCCAGCTTTTTGATATTTCTTATTTATGCATGTTCTAGCAATTCTTCTCTCTACTTTTAAAATTTTGTCAATTCTGTTTTTCTGGGTGACTTTAAAAAGAGTTTCACTTCCGTATGTAACCTCTGGTTGAACCACCGTCTTGTAATGTTTTAATTTTGTTTTAATTGATAGACATTTTTTATTGTACGTAGACCATGTTAGTTTTTGAGCTTTTATCATTTTATTAGTTCTTGCTCGCCATGCAGGTTTCTCGTCCAATTTATGTGTTATAATTTCACCCAGGTATTTAAATTGTTTCACTATTTTAATTTCCCTATTGTTCACTGTGATGTGATCTATTACAAGTGGATCCGTTACCATTATTTCAGTCTTTTCAAATGATATCTGGAGTCTTAATTTTTGTGCTATATTTTGTAAGCTTGTTATTTGTTTCGTGGCTTTCTGAATATTATTAGCTAGTAATGCTAGGTCATCAGCAAATCCCAAGCAATTTAGGGTTATTTTATCTTTCTTAGTTCCAATTTTAATATTCATAGGATTTTCCTTGTACCATTCTCTCATTACATATCCAAGAGCACAATTGAATAGCAATGGTGATAAACAACCTCCCTGTCTCAACCCTGTTTTAATCGTAAATGGTTCAGATATTTCTCCTCTAAATTTTACTTTGGATTTGGTGTTTGTTAAGGTTAACTGTATCATTTTTATTAATTTAGGATGAAGTTCAAAATTCCTTAATATTTTCATCATTGAAGATCTATGGATGCAATCATACGCCTTTTTGAAATCTACAAAGGTTATGACTAGTTGTTTTTGCCTTCTTTTGTAGACATCCATAACTAACTTCAAGGTGATTATCTGTTCTGGGCAGCTTCTCCAGGGTCTAAATCCTCCTTGATATTCTCCCAGTTCCAGTTCTAGTTGATCTTTACAGCGGTTGTATAGTATTCTTGACATGATCTTACACGTGCAGTCCGAAAGGGAAATTCCTCTATAGTTGTCTGGATTTGATTTTTCTCCTTTCTTATGTAATGGATGTATTATAGCAGTAGTCCAATTTGCTGGTAATTTCTCTTCATTCCAGATTTTTACTATGCATTGGTGTAATGCTATCTTTACTGGTTCTGCTGCATATTTCCAAAGTTCAGCAAACGTTTGATCTTCTCCACTTGCTTTGTAGTTTTTGAGTTCTTTCAAAGCTCTGTAGACCTCATTAATTGTAGGTGGATTTATATTTTCTGCTGGTGTTTTAATTGGGGTTTCTGTGTTTATCTAAAGAAGTTCTGGGGGATCTTCACAATTTAGTAACTTGTTAAATGTTTCTGCTAGAATTTCTGTATTTTTACTATTGCTATGGGCTAGGTTATTATCTTTATCTTTTAACATTAATGTTGGAGGATCATATCTTTGTAATTGTCTGCCAAATATTTTGTAATAGTCTCTTGAGTTTGTTTTTTTCCTTGAATTATATGATCGATTTTCACGGATTTCGTGAAAATTGTTGTAAGTTTCACGCATGGTCCTTCTTAAAACTTCCCGAATTTTTATTGACACTTTTCTAACGGTATCACTTTTGTAGCGAGACCTTAGTAGTCTCTGTTTTCTCAACGTTCTACAGATAGTACCATTGAAGCACTTTTTGTCTGAATTTTTTATTACTTATACATTACTTGTAACGCACATACCATGATTGTGGATCAAAAACAATAGTCACGCACTTTCCAGTTCAGAACCAAGTTCTTTTTTTCATTTCTTCTTTTACATTAATTAATAATGACTCTATCAGTTCGTCCAAACAGGCGTACCCTGCTAAGATTCCTGTTAACCTTTCTGGCTTTGGTGACCACGGTTCCTATCAGAGCATCCGTTCCCATTACACTAACGACATTCTCAGAAGTTCCGGTCTTTTTGTAACTAGGAGGGACGGAATATTAATTCAGCTATGCAGTACTTTCTATTACGCAGAAAAAGATTTTGTGTAGAGGTCGGTATCAGACTTGCATATGTGGGCTCGGTCTTCTTTTCTTGTGACATGCAGATCATGTAAGTGTTCGCCGCACGGACATTTCGTCGGATCTTTTGGAGTAAACAATCTTGTGATCTTCTTTGATCCGAGAAGTGTGCACGATGCCTCGGCCAATGCAGCGTCGCTGCCGAGCCGTGCGTACAAAGGGGCGCGGAGAGGATGTCACATGTAGGCATCGCGCTAGTTGAAGCAGCTGTACACTATACAAGTGCCTTCCCGGTTAGCCGAGCTGTCTAACTTACGGCTTTCCGGAGTGGGAAGGAGCGCCTGGTCCCCGGCACGAATCCGCGGACTTGTGTCGAGGTCCGGTGAGCCGGCCAGTCTGTGGATGGTTTTTAGGCGGTTTTCCATCTGCCTCAGCGAATGCGGCCTGGTTCCCCTTATTCCGCCTCAGCTACACTATGTCGGCGATTGTTGCGCCAACAAGTTCTCCACGTACGCGTACACCACCATTACTCTACCACGCAAACATAGGGGTTACACTCGTCTGGTGTGAGACATACCCTGAGTGGGGTCAACCGGGGGCCGAACCGCACAATAACCCTGGGTTCGGTGTGGGGCGGCGGAGGGGTGAAGTGGACTGCGGTAGTCGCCGTGGAGCACTGCGGCTGCAGTGCAGACTGAGCCTCTCCGTCGTTTCTAGGTCCACAGTTAACATAAAATACATACAATACAATACAACAACTAGTGTGGAAGTATGGATTAAATAGATTGAAGAATAGTATAAGCAAAGTATTCATTACTTTTAATCGTATCACGTAATGCATTATTACCAACCAATAAAACCATTTTCAAAAACACGGTGAAGTTCAGGAGCCGAAGAACAAACTGCGAGCCGAAGAACAAACTGGTGTTTCAAAGAGTAAATATTTTTCTCTCATTCGCATAATATTCTTCAAATCAGTGAGTCTCTTAGCCTATGTTCTCCCTTAGTGTTCAAGCCATCTCCATGTCAAATTTCATTGAAACAGATATCGGTACGCATACAGTATTTCACTTCTATCTCTAGCAAATTTCGCCCTGCAGATCCCTCATCAAGCAGGTCAATGTTTATCTCCTGAACTATGTCTCGTAGGATGACATATATTTCTTAGGTAACATGAGAGTTACCTGTGCATACTGTACAGTCAGCGCCGGCACGCCAGTCGGGAGCGACAGAAGAGTGAACGCTGTGAGAACAAGTCAACCAATCGCACGCTGACCGGACCTCCCTCCAGGACGACAACGCGACAGCAGCGGTCCCTACGTGAAGAGGACATAAGCGCCGCGACCGACTGGCGACGGCCCAGTTGACTAGTACCTTCAAGATTAGCCACTTGGAAAGCAGCGTCAACGTTAGGCGCTGCAACAGCAGTCCAGAACGGACCTTTGTCAGAGATGAACAGTCACTGCGAAGACTGATTATTTCGTACGTCGCCCTTTGCTTGCGACAAACCTGTGTAATTGCGAAAGTTAAGCATCTGTAATTTTCTTATTATAATAAAACTCATAAATGTGACCTGTTTGATTGTTTGTCTAGCGGGCCGAGTATACAGGCTTCCTAGACACTACAGATACTGCGCGTAAAATGTGTTTGGAATATAGTTAGCAGTAAGGAAGTAACAAATTTATGCGCCGTGCATGATGGGGTAGTTTTTCACGCATCTCAGTGCCTATATCGTCACATCTGCTGAACTAAGTGTCGTTCGAGCTCATAATTTTGCTCGTACATTCAGTGTTATATGTTAATGTTGTCTGAAAATGTATTGGGAGTACACTTAGTAGTAAAGAAGTAATACGTTGAAACGTCATATCTGAAGCGACACTTTTACTAAACAAACAGCAGAAATGTAGTAAGTGATAAAACATTTCCTTCATAATTTTGTGGGGGTTGTCAGCGAGAAAAAGTATCATATAGGTTTGATATTATTAGTGAAGTTAGTTGCAGCTCATTAAGTGCTCTAATTCTCAGATACTGGAGGACTAAAGTGAGGGTACTCGCGCGTCTTACGCTGCGCTGTGTTTTCACTCCATCTCCCATTCCTTTGATAGGTAAATGGTTCTTGCCACCACAGCCATTCTCACCAGACAGGAGTGACACGTCTACCAAGTTTGTCTGAAATCGGTGCAGCGGCTGAGCAGGAGATGTGGAACATAACATACGTAAATACAGAGATACTTACGTTTTTATAATGTGTTTCTCTTTTTTTTTAGTTATCCGATTTCGATTAAGTAACACGTATACTATGCTCCAAGCTATGGTCATGTTCCTGGGAAAACCCCAAGAAAATTCGTCAGAATTTTGGAGAAACGCGTTCAAACTCACTAGAAGACACGATTATCTTACAGTTTTATTATAAGTTGAAAGGTGGCTACACTGAGTCACAGCGCCAGAGATACACTCCAAAGAGAAATTCAGCCGCCTCCACTGGCAGTAGTAGTTGAGACGTTGCCGTGGGCAGTAGTAGTTCTGAAGTTGCCGTGACTAGTTGTGAGCATGTCGTGTGCAGTTGCTCTGATGGGCTAGACAGCCGATGCTGTTCGATTGGGGATGTTGTAATGATCAGAGTGTATTTTTCGTCAATATATATGAAGGTAAAAAAAAAACTTTTTTTTATTTCAAATCTCCTAACTAACAGTGTCTCTTGGTCACACGTTCAGTCAACAAAGCATCTGGCTTGTGTTCATGTATTAGAGTGTAATTCTAGTTTCTATGTGCAATTATAGTATTTCTGTTTTTTTTTATTCCTTCAGTGTAAATGATGCTTAAAATACCTTGTCTTATGTGTACGTAGAATCACACTTCCACACACAGAACAGATACACTTGTGCTTTGTTGTTTCGTATTTTTTGTTTCGTAGCTTTTATAGTCGGTGGGGACTTAATTAATTAACTGTGTTAACGCAAATTTCCTTTCATTCTTTGTTGTTATTCTATGCAGTGAGATTGTGGAGTAATACTAGTCACGGCCAATCAGTTACGAGATTTCGTAACCGGACATACAGCTACTAAAACTAAAATTTTATTTTCATTATATAATTAAGCCCCCATGCACGTGGCGACCCTGCCACGATCGTCCCTTGGAATTCTTTTGATAGTAAAAATAGCAGACAGTAGGATTGTTGTAGTAATTGTAGTCTATATTGCATGTGTAGATTTGTTAATTGATCATTTGTAGTTGTCTTGTCATTCTTCTAATGGTATTCTTGCAGAATTTAATTTTTGATGTCTTGTATATGGGTTTGACAATTTTGTGCAATTATGAAGATTTTAATTGTTCGTTAGGCGTGTTTGTCGGAAAGCATTTCGTGTGAATGGTATTGTTGGTGATAAAGTGTTATATTGTGTGTAATTTTCGTATAGTGACGAGTTTTGTATGTTTTGTAAATGATCACGCGATCAATGAAAAAGGCAAAAATGATGAATAGTGAGAATGACGAAATTGTTAACATGGTGAACACGCCAACACAGGAGAACAGTGTGATGAATAAAGAAGTTGAAAACAATTTAATAAGTCGGGAAAATAGTCCGGAACCAGTTCAAAATTTTTCACAATTAAAAATTTTCAGAGTACGAGATTAACGACAGAAGATTCTGGAACACAGATAGCTTTACTGCTATGACGAAGGAAGTTAGTTTTACGGGAAATATTAGGGGCGAAAAGAATTTCGAACAAGTTAATATGGAGCAGTTGATGAGTGCAATATTTAATTTGGGATCACGGTTAGACTCACAAATAGGAACAATTAAAACTGAGATGGGAACAATGGAAACACGATTAGACTCACTGGGATCACAGTTAGGATCTGAATTAAAAACAGAGATGGGAACTTTGGCAACACGGTTAGAAACTGATATGGAAACAATGGAAACACGGTTAGACTCACGAATAGGGACATGTTTCAAAAACATGAAAGATGAATTAAAGAAAGAAATTAGAGAAGAAGTACAACAGATTTTGAATGCTCACAATAATAGATTAATTGCAATAGAAATTAGACAAAAGGAACAGGATAGAGAACAGGAAGAAAGAGATCGCGTGATAATACAAAAATTTTCAGAGTTACATTTACAATGTGCACACGATAAGGAAGAAATATTTTAAAGAATCGAGGAATCAGTACCAATTGACAGAATAAATAACCTAACGCAACAGTATGAACAGTTAACTACTAAATGTGTCAATACTGAAACCCGAGTCGCGACACTTACAGAAGACGTAAATAAACAGAAAGCAAAAATATGTGACTTATCGGAAAGAGTTGAGGAGATTTCAGATAAATTGACAAGTCTTAGTTTAAATGGGGTCAGAGATTCAGATGATACAGCTCCATTGCCATTTGTAGAAACCGAAGAGTACCAGAACATAAATAAACATGTTGAAAATCAGGGAAAATTTAATGAGTGCGTTAAAAGAGAGTTTGAGGTGTTACGAAAGAAAGTCAAACAAATTGAAAGCGAAATCGTAGGAAAAGACAGCAGAAGAAATGTAGAATCACAGATAGCAGAGGGTTTTGAAGATAATAATGTATTTCATTTGCGAGATGCAACAAGACAGCGCCAGGCGCGCGAACTTGACAATAATCGACATTTGGAATGGGACAGTCGCGGTAGGTCTTTGTCGCCACGAGGCGAAAACTTTGACTATAAACACTTTTTAACCGTTCGGAAATTTAAGATCTTTCGAAATTCTAAGAATGACATACATCCATGTTCATGGTTAGATGAATTTATGTACGCACTTCCACCAAAATGGCCACTAAGTCACAAACTGGCATTTATGTGCGGCTATTTATGTACTCAGAAGATTCTCTACACTAAGTGAATATGTGCCATAGCGTGCACAGGGCCCCGAGCTGTAGTGGTGCTATTTCCCTTTTAGTTTTCTGCACCGCTGCCTACTCTTTTACTATTCTTTGAATCTATCAAAACAACTCTTCAACTGTCAGTCTATCTAGAGAAGGAGTCAATCACTTTAAGATATGGATTGCACATTACTGTCAGTTGCGTAATTTAAATTTTCATTTCGAACGTAAATGTTCCAGTTGCTATAGTATGTTGTTGTCAGGTGCGCTTTGTCTGGTGTTTCGACAGACATTTGTTTAAAGCATAACAAAATTTTGGATTCATTATTACGTATTTTTGCAAGAGTTGGCATTACAGTGAACTTGGAAAAATCTGAATTTGGTCGTTCTCAGGTGAAATTTCGTGGTCATATTATTTCTACAGAAGGTATTCTACCTGATCCAGAGAAGCTAGACGCTATTCGTAATTATGCTGTTCCTGCTACAAAACGTGATGTTCGTAGTTTCCTTGGTGTCCGTAATTTTCTTAGACGCTTTGTCAGATTGGAAAATTTGGCCACACCTCGTTTATGTGAACTATCTGGAAAGAATTCTAATTGGTGTTGGGACGAGGAAGCTCAGTCAGAATTTGAACACCTTTGTGATGCTTTAGTTGCTGCTCCACTTCTTTCACATCCGGATTTATCTAAAGATTTTTGTTTGGCGACAGACTCATCATACAAAGGCCTAGGTGCACATTTATTTCAAGAGATAGCAGAATACGGCGTTGTAGTACAGAAAACTATTGCATTTGGAAGTCGTGTTCTCTCTAAATCAGAAAAGAATTATTCGATTACGGAACTTGAGGCCTTGGCTGTTGTATGGGCTTTCACAAAATTTCGCATGTTTTTGTATGGCAGACATACTAAGGTTTACATCGATCATTGAGCTCTGGAATTTCTTATGTCAACAAAATTAACACATGGAAGATTGTCACGATGGGCGCTGTATCTACAGGAATTTGATTTTAGTATTGTTTACATACAGGGTTCTTCAAATATTGTTGCTGATGCTTTATCACGTGCACCTATGGGTTTGAAACAAAGCGCTGAGTAGGACTGCAAGGATAACAGTTATTGTTTGATGTATATTCAACGTGTTGCGTTTGACGATCTGTTATTGCCAAATGCAAATTATGTCAAAAGGCTAAGCCGCCAACTATTTCTCACAGGGCACCGTTGTTTCCTATCATTCCAGCGAAATTAAAGGACATGGCTGCAGTCGATTTGTTCGGTCCAGTGGTTCGTTCTACTAATGGTTTTGCGTACATTTTGGTAGCAGTGGAATTGACATCAATGTATGTGTGTTTTACACCTTTAAGCAATGCAACAGCTCGTTCAGTATCTAATGCGTTCATCAAACATTTTCTTAAAGAAGTGGGTCATGTTGATAAGGTTATATCAGATAATGGATCACACTTTGGCTCTAAAATTTGGCACCACTACAGCTCGGGGCCCTGTGCACGCTATGGCACATATTCACTTAGTGTAGAGAATCTTCTGAGTACATAAATAGCCGCACATAAATGCCAGTTTGTGACTTAGTGGCCATTTTGGTGGAAGTGCGTACATAAATTCATCTAACCATGAACATGGATGTATGTCATTCTTAGAATTTCGAAAGATCTTAAATTTCCGAACGGTTAAAAAGTGTTTATAGTCAAAGTTTTCGCCTCGTGGCGACAAAGACCTACCGCGACTGTCCCATTCCAAATTTTCATTTCACTTTTTCACCCTCAATCTAACTCTTCAGAGAAATGGATGAAGGAAATCAAAAAATTGTGTCGACTTTACTGTCATCAGAATCACAGAACTTGGGATCAGTACCTTCATATTTTTCAAAACATTGTGAATGAACTCCCTAATGGTTCAACTTCTTTACCGCCTATATTGATATTAAAAAATAAAGCACCGACAAATCGCATTTCTGAAATCGTTCCTTTTCCGCCTACACGGAAACTGCGGCATTCTGAAGTTGTCAACCTGGCTCTACAAAATATTGCATCTGCGGCTGCTAGAAGAGAGAAATCAGCTAAACGTCCTGGTCGTTTAAAAACCTTGTCAGTTGGACAAAAGGTGTTAATTAAGTCTCACCGTTTGTCTCACAAAGGAAAGGGCTTGTGTCGCAAATTTTTTCTGCTTTATAACGGTCCATATAGAGTTCGCAAAATTATTCATGATAACACTGTCGAAGTAGAAACTCTTAAATCTTGGCGCTCTAAGGGAGTACATCATATATCGAACGTTAAAATTTTTGTGGAATGGCATACAAACAGTTATACGTAAATATGCAGAGAATACAAGGATACCGCGCCGTGTTCCGGCGGCGGCACATACTCAAAGCAACAGTCAAGTCTGCGCGCTGCACAAGGCAGTCGTTGACCGCAAACAATTACTTCCTACGTCACGCGTACCTACAGCTGATCGAGCGCTCAGTGCGAATGCACAGCCGTAAACAAATACACAGTCTAATTTCTCTGATTAAATTCAGTATAAAGCTATAGTGACTTGATAAATTATGTTATTAACGTTCAGTATTTTTCAGGATACGGTTGTATAAAATATTTAAGAACTTCAGGTAAATTCTGTGTGTGTCCGACGTTAAGAGGACTTGCTATCGAGAAAATTTCAGGAAGAATGTAATTTCGAAAAAGAAAGTAATAAACTAAAAAGGTAACTATTATTTGAGTTTATTTTTCAGGTAACATATTTCCACTTAGGTACGTACTTTAGACGTAATTTGCTGCTCGCGATTACGTGATTTATACTTTGTGTTAACTGATTTTGACAACGATTGATTAATGAACAGGGTTGTTACTTACGTATATTATGCATCGCTTGGCTGCACTGCTTTGTCACTAATGTCACATTTTTTTATTATGTGCCTGCTGTGCTTATTTATTTAAATTATAATTGTCACCTGATTAATTGTGCTGACTGTGGTTATGTATGTAAGTTATACTTTGTGATTTATCTGCTTGCGCCTTCATGTTTACTTATTAAGATTACATATGAACATTTATTTGCTTATGCTGATATGATGCTAATGACCTGTTTATTATGTAAGATATATATTTGCTGCTTTGCGTATGGATTGCATATTTACACATTTCTGTTTGTTGTCATAACTACTCTTTAATTTGGTATATAGAAATGCTGATATACGGTGTACGAACATGGAGTTTAGGTCACACTATGGTATTAATTATAGGTTGTTTGCTTGGCAGAGCCTCGTTGTAGGGATTGTGCTGCATCCACTTGTTGACATTCTGTTCTCTACTGGAATATTTACTCGCTATTGCATGTTTTGCTTACGCTCAGTGCCTTATATTTTTAAGATAAGAAAATGAGCTGCTATGATTCTACGAACGACATTGGTACAAGAAACTTCATTGAAGTCACATGAGCTGGAGGTTTTATGGAAGCTGTACAAATTTATGCTAATAGGAAGGAAGCTAACGAGATGACATACCAACACTACTAGGTTTAGATCATTGACAGTTATTACACTGCATTCTTCGTGAGCAATTGAAATAGCAAGTGACACTTGACACAAGAAATACTCCACATGTTTGCTTCTGTTTTGCCATGATTCTTGAAGTGGTGTACACACTGTGAGATATTACGATCATTAACACTCCGTACTCGTACTTACTTACTGAGAGTTATTCAAACTAAAGGCTGTTAGAGGTCATGTATGTATTTCTTTGATTTAATGACGGACAAGGTGACCAAAATGTATTTTATAATTCATAATGAGTAGAAGATTTGGGTCAGATGGATTACGCAGAGGCTGTGTGTGGACATTGTGACTTTGGATTGCATGGGATGATAAATTGAAGTTTGCACTTGGATTTTATCTGTACTTGTTCGAGGAGACTGACTAGAGGAAAGAGTTGTTATGGAAGTCAAATGATACTGGCGGTAAGGTTTATATGTATAGACCTATTGAAGAGGTATTATTGAGGTATTGAGATTGTGTGAAGTTGATGACTATGACGTTGACTAACTATTATTGACTGTTATACACTGTTGCCACTACTACATGATACACATGTCGAACATCAAATTTTGACAGAATTGCATTTACACAGCTAACACTATTCAGTTACATAGTAGTACTTAATGTGGATGAAAGATGAGTGAGTGTGTTTTGTGTGTTTTCCGTTCCTAATCCCAAACAATTGGTACCGACCTATCTCCTAAATATTATTTTACTTGTTTGTTGTGGCTTACACTGACACCCATAAATATTATACGTTTACTGTTATTTGTGTATTCTAATAGTTAATATGACAATTAACTGATATCATTTGTGTGTTTGTTATAATTTGTATGTTTAGTGTAAGAGCATTAATAATAATTTTGTAAAAGCAATTGTGTGTGCCTTCAAACTGTTGTTCGTGCTTGCACCTGTTCAACATTGCTGGGTGATACTTAGAAATGTTTAATTTATGCTAATGAACTCTGATGAACTGTCTAATTAGTGATAGTGAATATTATGGAGTGTTACCTGCACTTGTTCAACATTGCTGGGTGCCACTGATGGAACTGCTTCTACTGAAATTATGTCACTTGTTGCTGTCTGCACCTGTTCAACATTGCTGGGTGCCACTTATGGAACTGCTTCTACTAAAATAATGTCACTTGTTGGTGTCCCCACCTGCTCAACATTGCTGGGTGCCACTGATGGAACTGCTTGTACTGATATAATGTCGCTTGTTGCTGTCTGCACCTGTTCAACAATGCTGGGTGCCACTGATGGAACTGCTTCTACTGAGATAATGTCACTTGTTGGTATCTGCACCTGTTCAACATTGCTGGGTGCCACTGTTGGAGCTGTTTAAATACTGCTGCTGAAATGTTATGAGACTGCTATTTGCACCTGTTGACCATTGCTGGGTGCTACAGTTGGAACTGTCAACTACTCTGAGGAGCACTACTTGTTTATTGAACTATTGAAAGGATTTTATGTGAATACTTGTATAAACTGATTTTTTGTATTTTACTGTTTGTGAAATGTTATGAGGCTCTTACCTACACCTATTTGTCATTGCTGGTGCCATTGATTGAATGATACTTGTGTAAACTATTATGTAAAATCACAAGTATGCAAGCATTTGTATTCCTTACTGTATTTTATATATTAGGTTATTGAAGGGTCAGTGCAAAGCCAAAATTTATTTAGTTATGTGGTATTTACTTATTAATATTATCTTTTATTTTTGTCTCTATTCTTTGTACGAATTTGGTTGTATTTTCACCACCAATGCTGGCAAAAATACCATCAAATTGTAGCCCGTGGAGGAGGGGCATATGAAAGGTGGCTACACTGAGTCACGGCGCCAGAGATTGCGCCAAAGAGTATTATTCTGCCGCCTCCACTGGCAGTAGTAGTTGAGAAGTTGCCGTGGGCAGTAGTAGTTCTGAAGTTGCCGTGACTAGTTGTGAGCATGTCGTGTGCAGTCGCTCTGATGGGCTAGATAGCGGATGCTGTTCGATTGGGGATGTTGTAATGATCAGAGTGTATTTTTCGTCAATATATATGAAGGTAAAAAAAATACTTTTTTTTTCAAATTTCCTAAATAATAATGTCTCTTGGTCACAGGTTCAGTCAACAAAGCATCTGGCTTTTGTTCGTGTATTAGAGTGTAATTCTGGTTTCTATGTGCAATTATAGTATTTCTGTTTTTTTTTAATTACTTCAGTGTAAATGATGCTTAAATTACCTTGTCTTATTGAGGAAGAACCGAGCCAGATGTGTACGTTGAATCACAGTTCCACACACTGAACAGTTACACTTGTGCTTTGTTGTTTCGTATTTTTTGTTTCGTAGCTTTTATAGTTGGTGGGGACTTAATTAATTAATTGTGTTAACGCAAATTTCCTTTCATTCTTTGTTGTTATTCTATGCAGTCAGATTGCGGAGTAATACTAGTCAGGGCCAACCGTTTACGAGACTTTGTGACCGGACATACAGCTACTATAACTAAAATTTTATTTTCATTATATAATTAAGCCCCCATGCAAAGTATAGATATTTCGGGGCGTTGTAGCTTGCAACATGCACTATATAGTGGCTTTAAGAATATTCGTGTAGACACATTATATATATTTTAGAAATTCTTCCAGTCCATATGCGGCATAGTAGCAAACCAGTGCTTAACAGTATTGGTTAAAAAACAGTCTTCGTTGCAATATTTTTTTTATTTTTCAACGACGCGTTTCGCCTTATTTAGCCATCTTCAGGTTATCTAAATAGAAAACAGAGAATAAATACATCTATTTAACCATCGCGATCGCGTTGTGCAGACTTGGATAACCTATAAGCACGTATAAACAGATCACCTACTGAAAATATAAACAGATAACCTATTGAAAGAGCAGATATCTTAAATTTGGTATTTCTCAAGAATCCTTTAGTCAGTGTAGCCAAAGGGCATCGTCGAATATATCAGGCCAACATAGCCTTCGTTAAACTCGGTAAAAACTAGAAATATAAAATAGTAAAATCATTACCTTTTCTAGATGGATGCGAGAGGCACCAAGATCCGCATAACGCGTTCCCGTTCACAGGAGCGAGTAACAGTAAGATGGGGGCTCAGGCGGTAAGCATTGTCGCGACTGTAATGCAGGATATGTTGGACAAACAGGCAGAACCTTCAGTTCCTGATATTCAGTGCTAGTCTCGCAAATGAGCACAACTGCTATATCGTTTCGTGCTTAGTTCTTTTATACTACTAATTTTACTGTATTGTACCCGTTATTCGTGCTCTTATTATAAATGTTCTCTTTCTAATTAAGAAATGTTCTTGCGTAAAGTTGACTTTTTACGGCAGCCTATAAAAATGGTAGTATCTGGGGTATTCATATGACGAATAAATATAATTTATTGAAAGAATTACCTCTTTGAAAGGAGAAAATTACCAGTAAAAGAAAAAAAGAAATTAAAGATACGGTCAAATATTTTGTCAGATCATTTGTCTGAAAATAAGATCTAACATACGACGGCATGCTGAAAAGTAATTTTTTCACGTGAAATCTATTCAAGCTTTTTAAAAAAACTTTTATTAACCCTTGAGCGGGCTCACCGATTTTCATAACACCAGCGGGAGCAAGGTGTACTTCAATCGCACGTAGATAATAGCTGTCTTTTTGTTATCAAGGTGGTCATGTATGAGCAGAATGACAGTTTAATCTTAGTTTAATTAAATAACGATGAAATACACTTATAATATATAACCTAAATCACTATTTAATTAAATAAAAATAAAATCAACTTTCGTTGTATCACTCTTTTGCCATGTAGAATTGTTACCTACAAGCGTTACCCCACAGTAATGATCCAGTCACAGGAGTAAACAGCGCTGTTGCATGAGATCTTAGGGAAACGCTAATTTGGCTCCTAATTATCTCTTAGACAACTGCCTCATTGTGTGGCTCTCCTACTAGTTTGGAATTGGGTCATTTCCTTGCACGCATCGTAAATTTTTTCTTATGTGGCTCGCTCTTTTTTTTATATATTACTACTGCTCATTTGGACACATGATAAAACAACGTAGCGCTGAATCAGTAATGAAGGAATAGGTGGCTCTAAGCATTGTGGGACTTAACATCTAAGGTCATTAAGTCCCCTAGGCTGTGAACTACTTAAACCGAACTAACCTGAGGACATCACACACATCCATGTCCGAGGCAGGATTCGAACCTGAGACCGTAGCAGCAGCGCGGTTCCGGACTGGAGCGCCTAGAACCGCTCAGCCACAGCGGCCGGCTGAAAGAATAGATTCAGGCTCGAGACAGTAATGCAACAATGGTTGTCGCACTTTATACGCAGGGTCGCCCACTCGGAGGTTAACTTTCTAGATCTTTATTCTTCATGTATACACATTTATTTATCAACTTAGTCCCTCTGCCGACGCACACATTTCTCCCAACGAGGGGCCAGTTTGATGACACAGTCACTGTAGAATGTTTGACTTCGTTGATGGAGATCCAACCTGGCCTCTGATTTCACCACTTAATCACTGTCAAAACGAAGTCCCCGAAAGTGTTCTTAAAGTTTTTGAAACAGATGAAAATCGGATGGGGCCTAGTCGGGACTGTATGGAGGACGAGAGGTGACGGAGAACAATAGGCATCGGATTGTTGCAGATGTCGGAGGGCTCGTGTGTGGTCTGACATTGTGTTGCTGAAGAAGAGAGTTCTCTCAAGTGCGGACGAAGCTTTCTGCGGTCTGAAACTCCATTACAGCACGCTGTTTCTCACATATCGGCATAGCTCTGTCGAAAAACTGCCATGTTAGACGCTACAAATTGGAGACATCTAGCGACAGAGGGTTGCAACTTGCGTCAGTGAAGCACGAAAGTCGACAGAGTAATGTGCATGATACGTAATGCCTCAGCCGACATTGAGAACAAAATAAAAAAAATTCGGGTGCATTGCTTTTCAGCACACCCTCATAAATTAGAGAAACATTTTACACACCTTTGAGTAATGCTAGATATCATGTAAGTTTTTATCGGGAGAAGCATCTGTATGGGATACATTACTTCTTGCACCACACGCATCCTCGTTCCCGACTGTTGAAGGATTCTCCATAGAAACATTTTTTAGGCTGAAAAACTACTGGCAATTTTTTACACCCTTCTTGCCCCACTGATATGGATAACAGAAATGAGTCAAATGTATACAGCAGCAAACTGCACAGTCTACAAAATTCAGCAAACAAAAAACCTCTAGCACTCTTTAAAATTCTAAGATTCTTAGTTACATATTGATCTCTAAATTCTCGATTAGCACCTCATCTGCTTTACAGAATTTCGAGCATCATTCAAAGGGGCATCAAATGTTTCTCTAATCTGATTAGTTTTTTACATACTTTCACAACATATTTGAGCGTTTTATTTTTGATTCCGTTTTTATTTTTATGTTTTGTTCAGTAAGCATTTAGGAGCGCTGTTTTCAGCTTTCAACTGTGAAACACTTACGGCTGTATGTGAAACAATAATCATACTATGTGGGCAGGCATTTTGCCAAGGTAGTTTAGACTAGCTGCAGAAGTTTCGCTGGGAAGCGTTTACGCATCCTCCATACAGTTCCGATATTTACCCGTGCGATTTCCACATTTATGGAGCCCTGAAGAATGACATTCGTGGCTGTCGATTTGTTTCGGACGAAGAGTTGAACCCCTCGATACAATCATGGTTCCCTAGGCAGCAGCAAACTGGCAATCTTTTCTCACTTTGGGATAAATGTATTGACAGTTACGGCGATTACTTTTGAAATAATAAATAGTTTAGAAGTATACTGTATGTTCCAAAAGTTCCAGTATGGGGCTCGACATACAAGGCGTATCACAGCGCCTATCACAGGCTCCTACCGCTTCTTCAGGTGAGTTAGCTATAAGTAGCTTGCCACAGGAAATAGTCTGATACAATTGAAGGAAAGCTACAGAATCACATCAATTTCAAATGCCCTGTCTGTCGTTGCATCAACGAAATGACGAGAAGGAGCCAGGAACTCACTGTTGAAACTATCATGTCACATGTTACAAAAACAGCTGCGAGAAGCTGGTATGTTTGTAACTAGAAGGGTTGAGTGTGCTGCTCCACGGACGTGCCGGCCAGCGACTTTGAGGACAAGGTCCTTCGGCACATAAACGAGAACCCGACGACGAGAACTAGAAACATCGCCCCTGCCATGAACTCCTGCGAATTTCACAGGTGAGATCTCATTGTCTCCGATGTGTGCGTACGGTGAAGTGGAATATTTGAATGTGTTCCGAACTTCCAACTTAAGCTGCATCGAAACGATGCTTTGTCAGACATAGGCCTTGCTCAAAACTTGACTTACTGATTCTCCTGTACCATCCCTAGAAGCATGTAATAGGAATTATTAAGCTCTCTAAGAAATGAGGAAAGCGGCAATGCTGAACAATCACGTAACGACCTAGGCATTGCACGTTTTCTGTTTCTGCGGTGCTCCAGATAGCGAAGTAGGTAGGATACCAGGAAGAAAAGGCATAAGACTTATTTCCGGACCACCCAAGAAGATAAAGGAGATGATACTATCGCTTTAGGACAGTGCCGATCTGCAGGTCTCTGGAATTTCATGGATGTCTTGTGAGGTTGGAAGAAGCATCATCGGTCAGTCCATCAATACAGTTGCCGATATCTGTAGAGAGATCCAGAAGCACATTAAACACCGTGAACTTGAAAAACAGCAGTTTCTTAACTCAATCTCACAAATAAACAGAGTAATTTTTGATGAAACTAAACTCTTCTCACACGACTGGACAGGATTCTGTTATTAAGGCAGCGGTATAAATTCTGTGTTGCAGGACAGCTTCAACTGGGATAGCGGCTGTAATCTTAATAGCTCTTGACCCCGTGAAGACACAGAGAAATTAGCTGGTTTATTTATGTTCCTGTAGGAGCCTTGGCACCGCCCGAGCAGACGTGGTTACTATCAATCATATAATGCTGAACAGTGGGCTATGAACGGTCACCACAACAGTAGCCACGGCGGTCAGTTATTCGTGAAGAAGACGGTGAATGACTTCGTCGAAAGCTCGAATTTGTACCCAGGCAAACCTGTAATGCTTTAGCTTTGGGAAGACTACCTGGTGACTGGCAGAGTAAATCCTGCTCGTGGACTGCGACAACACGACAGCTACCTTGGAAGGTACTCACGTCAACTTGTGGTCCGTCCCCCCTGACCGCGGACGAGACAGCCGTGGACAGAGGGTGATGTTCGGGCACAGCTATCCGGCCCCAGGGGCGCCCTGGCCGCGGTGTTTGCCGAGAAAACAGCCCGGCCACTGCCTCAGGCAGCGGTCGCTCCGTCTGGCTGCTGGGCGCCGGCAGCGAGACCGGAGGCCGTGTTCCAGTGATACCTCCGAGTCCCCGGCTGCCTGCTGTGTGCGGTGGATAAAGGTATTAACTTGCAGCTCCTTTCGCGAATGCCCAGGGAGATACAAGTTGGTGAAGGCTAAAAATCATTTCATTCCTTCACTTTTTAACCAGCACGGTGCCGGCAGTGTGCCAAGAAACGAAAACGTCAGATCTCATTCGATTCTACACACTAGTTGGTTATTGTTGTGGTCTTCATTCTGAAGACTTACCTGACACAGCTCTTCCCTCTACTCTATCCTGCCCAATATTTTTCATCTCATCGTAACTAGCGCAATACTCAGTATCGCAGCATTGATCCACTCGAACTGCTGTAATGGGAACCAAACATGATTTCCAAAATAGGAATTTAAGTTCACGGGAACGAAAATGGTCCTTTAATGTTTGAAGATGATGTTGCAGCTCTGGTAAGGACGATCAAGGACTAGAAAAATCAGTTCAGAAGCTCAAAATTTAGCGCGGACATCAATCCGAGATGCTTATAATAGTTTCCACAACGAAACTTTTTCTCGACACCTGGCAGAAAATCCAAAGTATCGTGTGTGAAATATGTTAGTGGCCAGACACAATCAATGCCTTTCCTGCGCAAAAGCAATGGAAAAACTATCGGCGCCAGAGCTGCGGAAGTTGATTTACTAAACATATTCTTTCGAAATACCTTCAACAAAGAAGAAATTATCAATTACATCGAAGTGAACACTCTACTGACACACAGCCAGTATGGATTTATAAAACATCGTTCTTGTGAAACACAACTCTTTATACACACGAAGTGCTGAGTGCTGTTGAGAAGGGAGTTCAAATTGGTTCCGTTTTCTAGACTTTTCAAAAGTCTTTTGACACTGTACCACACAAGAGGCTTGTAGTGAAATCGAGTGCTTGTGGGAAAACGTAATGGATAGTGTCTTCATAATAGGACATTGGATGAACATCTACAATTGCAGTATATGGATACAGGAGTTTAATCGAATTAAGACGATACTGAGAGAATTACTTTAACAACTGAGACACTAGAGTCGTATACGAGTTTTGCTATCTAGAGGATACTAATACACGAAGCTAGACGTAAATGCCATATGACAACAGCAAGAAAATCTTTTCTGTTAAAAAAAGAATTATGTTAACTTCTATAATAGAAATTAAAGTCAGGAAGTGTAATCTGAGAATATGCCCCAGGTTCGTAGCCTTATTCGTAAGTGAAGCATTGTCAGTAATACAGGTAAGGGAACTGTAGCAGTGCAAATGTTCGGAATGAATGATATAGCACGGGCTGCACTTCTATAGTCTGCGACGCCTTGTCACGGTCCGCGCAGCACTCCTCGTCGGAGGTTCTAGTCCTCCCTCGGACATGGGTGTGTGTGTTGTCCTTAGCATAAGTTAGTTTCCGTTACATTACGTGGTGAGTAAGTTTAGCGACTGGTCCCGTAAGATCTTACTACAAATTTCTTTAAAAAGAAGCACCTCTATTTTTCATTATCATGACACGAGTTTGGCCGTCAACGCTATATTGTAGCAGTTATCTGAACAATACAAGGTACAATGGAACACGTTATAAGAAAAACAAAGTAACAAAAACATTTCCAGTACAAGTAATGAAATATATATAAAGTTGTACGACAAACCGTCTTCAAACATCATCAAAACAACATAGTGCCATATACACTAAAGAGCCAAAGAAACTGGTTCACCTGCCTAATATCACGCAGGGCTCTCGCCAGCACGCAGAAGTGCCGCAACACGACGTGGCATGGACTTGAATAATGTCGAAGTAATTATGCAGAGAACTGACGCTTTGAATCCTGCAAGGTTGCAGGGCTGTCCATAAATCCGTGAGAGTACGAGGGGTGGAGATCTCTTTTGGACAGGTATCTCAGATACGCTCAATAATGTTCTTGTCTGGGGAGTCTGATGGCTAGCGGATGTGTTTAAACTCATAAGAGTGTTTCTGGAGGCACCCTGTAGCAAAGATGGACGTTTGGGGTGTCTTTCTCAAAACTTTTTCAATGAGGTATACATATAGATATTTTGTTTTCTGTAGTTGTTGCTCCTAAAAGTTAACTTCCATATCTTTCAGTTTATACATGATTGGATCAGAATGAATAAAATCTTGAATTTAAAAATTTCTGTTGACCAGTTGGTGGTATATCCATTTCCAAAAAGTCCTTTAAGTTTACTAATTCTCACTTATCGCCAATTTTAAATTTGGGTTTATCATTAGCCATAATAGTAGTGAGTTTATATTTTATCTGATTAACTTCTGTTGGCTTCATTTTTATAGTTTAATGTTTTGTCTTATTGTATACATCAACTAATTTAGAGACTAAGTCAACCAATTTTTAATTTCCTTGAAGAGCAAATTTCATCTGTTGTGTCGATTCCCTAAGGTCTCGACACAATGAGTGGCTAGGTGCACGCGAAACTAACGCAGACGGGCGTAAATTCTGAAACAGGAGACTGGATGAAAAACTATAAAGAAAAGAAGAGAGATTGTCATATACTTAACTTTAATGTAGTCTTGTTGTAATACATCTCTTGAGTAGTAGTAAGCAATTAGCACTAATACAATTGGCGCCTTGCTAGGTAGTAGCGATGGACTAGCTGAAGGCTATTTAATCTGTCTCTCGGCAAATGAGAGGAAGACTTGGTAGGTCTAGTCGCAAGCTATGTCGTCCGTACAACTGGGGCGAGGTCTAGTCCGTGTATTGTGACCTGCCATGTGGTGGCGCTAGGATTGCGATTACACAGTGGCGACACGCGGGTCCGACATGTACTACAGGACCGCGGCCGATTTAAGTTACCACCTAGCAAGTGTGGTGTCTAGCGGTGACACCACATCATCCACATTTATTCTTTCGCTCTTTTGCTAAATCTTTTGACAACAATCTCTAAAATTTGATTAGTCATTAATGTTGTATTTTTCATCAATTATTTAAAGTCTTTATTATAGAATTCTTTTCCATTATCTGCATGCAACTTTTTTGGCTTACATCTATCTCTAAATATTTTATCAATTGCATCAACTACATTCTTACCTGTTTTATCTTTATCAGGAATAGCCCACACAAATATTGAAAACATATCAGTAACAGTTAATAAATATTTATGTGCTCTATTTATCTTCGAAATTCCTTTCAACTTTCCAGAGTCCATTTCGAGTAGATTGGCTTGACATATATCATCAATACCGTCAGAAACAATGTTTCTTCATTTTAAATTTTCTCTCATTGGCTTATTTAATTCATTTATAATTTGGTTACAAATAGAAGTGGGTAAAGATTTACCAATCTTTTCATCTACAATATTTTTTAACTAATTTGCTTTTCTTCTTTTTACAAATTGGACAAAGACCTTCAATTCATTGTCTTCCATTTTTTGTGATAACTCGGTGAAGTTCCTGAGTATCAGTACATTTTTTACACTTGAAACATTAGATGTGTCTGCCCATTTATACAGAATAAAAATTGAATAAGATTAAAATTATTTCACCAAATATAATGAACTTGATATGAACTGGAACTGTTTTAACAGAATCTGTTAGTCTTATCGTTAGAACACTTGATTTCTTTACTATTATTGAATTATTGAAGGAGCTATTTCATAAAGATTATCTGAAACACTTACCAAAATATCGAAATAGTTGATGGTAATTCTTTGTATATATTTTGGACAGAACGTCTTTAAAAATAAACCTGTACTCGATATTATGAACATTTTCCTCACCTCCAGTCATAAAAGTGAAATCAATTATTTGATTATCACATGCTTTATCTTTAAGATTACTTAAATCATTCAAGTATGGGGCTAAATCTGTTTTTGAGAAGTAATCCGCAAAATATTTTTCTACTTCTTTTTTGGTAAAGTAAATCGACAGATCAGTTTTTGTGATACGGTTATTGAACTGTGTTACAATGCTTGTGTAGTCAGGATTGGTGACAAATTCTTTTTCTATGTATTGTTTGGTAAGTGCATTATAACCATTTCCATATCTTTTAGATCAACAATTCTTCTACCTTTAAATTCAATACATTCCTTAGCTACTTTAAAAATGGTGCACAATTGGAGACTAAAGTCTGTTTTAGCTGATGCTACTTCTTTATGAAACCGTTTCATATAAATTTCAATTTTGTGTTCTGATGACTGAAAATCCTTGATGAGCTCGTTAGCAAAAAAAATTCTTGCACAACAATTCCAAAACAAATAAACATATATGACCACAAATTATTTCATGACAATGTTGTATTCTTCTGCTATTGTAGTACAGATCATTTTTCCACAAATAGAAGTGGTTAAAGAGATTGTGAATATTTCCTCCATATGAATAAAAAACGAATTTTTTATCCTTATTTTTATAGTAGCAAATCCAGTGAGTGCCAACATGATCAGAAGTATCTAAATTTACTATTCTGCATTCTAAATTTTCACTTTGTTTGCAATTCATCAATCATAACAACGCCACAAGAGTGACCGATTTTTAATTGTTTAACTAAATTTTCTATGTCAAAATTAGATAACAGGCTGACAATTTTTTAAAATTATTTATTTCTTAACTTTTTTTTCTTTGAGTCCCGACCACTGGTCTACGTTGTGTAAGTAGGCTATTTAGGTTTTCTTATTGGTAACGTTACATAGCGCTCTGTATGAAAATCACTGGCTGTGCTGTGTGCAGTCTGTGGCTAGTTTGCATTGCTGTCTGCCATTGTAGTGTTGGGCAGCGGCAGCTGGATGTGAACAGCGCGTAGCGTTGCGCAGTTGGAGGTGAGCCGCCAGCAGTGGTGGATGTGGGGAGAGAGATGGCGGAGTTTTGAAATTTGTAAGACTGGCTGTCAATTATGACTATTAAGGTAAATACATTGTTTGTTCTCTATCAAAATCTTTCATTTGCTAACTACGCCTATCAGTAGTTAGTGCCTTCAGTAGTTTGAATCTTTTATTTAGCTGGCAGTAGTGGCACTCGCTGTATTGCAGTAGTTCGAGTAACGAAGATTTTTGTGAGGTAAGTGATTTGTGAAACGTATAGGTTAATGTTAGTCAGGGCCATTCTTTTGTAGGGATTTTTGAAAGTCAGATTGCGTTGGGCTAGAAAAAAAAATGTGTGTCAGTTTAAGCACAGTCCTGTGTAATTGTTCAAAGGGGACATTTCATATGTCGACCCTTAGCCGAGGATACCTCACTGGAATCTTCTGATTTTTTTCTTGTAGTTTGTGTAATTAGTGTAGCTTTTGTTTATTGCTAGCGCGTAATTATAGAGAAAATCTCCTTTGTAGTTGCAGTCTTTCATTGTTGTACAGTAAAACAGTAGATTTGCACCAAGTATTTCGCAGCTGCAATTAACTAGATATTATTTTCAGTGTTATGTTAATATGTTTAGTTAGTTTGCTCTTCAAATTGTGCTTTTCTGTGTTATCGTGTGAAATATTGTGACAATTATGGCGTGTGAAAAAACGTAATACTAGGCTCCAAAGTAAACTGAGAAATGACAGTGAAGACGAAAGCAGTGTGTTAGCGCCACCGTGTACTGAATTAATTAAAGTTCAACATAGTAATTTGGTAATTGTGCATAGGGAAATGGAGTGGGCGGCAAACAATGGCGTAGGCAGTGAAACAATTAGTGAACAGGGAAGCATTATCGATCGATCGCTCGGCAATAGCTCGCCTCAGGAATCCGAAATGACGGGAGACAATTTTGCAAATACTGTAGATTCAGGTTTTGCGTCCTCACCGTTTTCTCAAATAAGTCAAGACACATTTTCTGTTTGTCAAAATGTGAATGTTGCCGGTGCAAAAGCACTGCCGAAAAGCGTAGAGGAACAGATTCCAGACACTAATGCATTGTTATTACAGCTAATCCAACAAATTGAACAAAATCAGAGACAAACACAGCAAAAGCTTCAAAAGTTAGACACAATGGAACAACACCAGAGACAAACATAGCAACAGTTAGACACAATGGAACAAAATCTTCAAAAGTTAGACACAGTGGAACAAAATCTTAAAAAGTTTGACACAATGGAACAAAATCTTCAAAAGTTAGACACCACGCTTGAACAAACACGTGAAGATTTAACTACTGAGTTACATAACATCGAATCGAAATGTCAAAAAGTCTGTAATGACGTAAAAACACAAATTTGTGAGCATTTCCAACCTATTTTTTCGCGTCATGAAAATGCAATACAGAATCACGAAGCAGCCATAAAAGAACTGCAAACCATTGTTCATGAAAATCATGAGACCTTGTGGGCTAAAATTGACTCAGTTGCATCTACCGATTCGGTTACACAACTTGCAAAAACTCAAGAAAACTTAGAGGACACAGTAGATTCGATTTCAACACAAATGGACATTCTGAAACTTGGTTCAGAAAAACACACTGAGGAAATGTGTTCACTATTGGAGAAAGTAACCGAACTTTCGGATCAGTTCACTTACTTATCCACGAAGGTAGATGATAATCTGAATGACACAAAACCGGTAGTCTTTAATGACACAGAAGAGTGCGAACAAGTTAGGAAATTCAAACAAAATCGGAATCAAATTAATACGCAACACGAAAGAGAAATCCGGGAAGTACAAGATCAGCTAACTCAGGTAATACAAGAATTACGTATTTCAGAGGCCACTCGCACTCCAATACGGGAAGATGGACTTAGAAATACGGAACAACCACAAAATAATAACACAGGACACTTCGGAAATTATGAAAGAAATTGGCAAGGCACACCGAATTTTGAGATGGAACCGCCGAAACGACGTAACAATGACCGACATGCGACTCGCCGACATGATGATTTTGACTATAAGCTGTTCATTACTACACGTAAATTCAAAACATTTAAGAATTCCGGCAACGACATTCATCCACAAGCGTGGCTTCATCAATTCTCTCATTGTTTTCCTCCCAACTGGTCATTAGAGCACAGATTAGAATTTATGTGTGGCTACTTAGAGAATGAACCAGCTGTAAGAATGCGATCGGTCATTCACGATTGTCACAGTGAAGGAGAATTTTATCGTGCTTTCCTCTCAGCATATTGGTCTCAAGCTACACAAGACCAAGTAAAACGTAGCATCATAATGATGAAACATTTCGAACTATCTGAATTTTCCTGTCTTGTGAAATATTTTGAAGACATGTTGCACAAGAATCAGTACCTGTCAAACCCATACATCCCCTCAGAACTCATCCGCATTTGCTTAATCAAATTACCTGAACATTTACGACATATTATTTTGGCAGGACGTTGCAAAGACGACATTGCAGCTTTTCAGGGACTGTTACAAGAATTAGAAATCGACACTGATAATCGCGGAACGCGAAAACAGGAACACAACAATTACAGGTCACATCCGTCACAATTCCGCGACGAAAGAAATAATAACTGGACACGACAAGTCTATTCTTACAACGCAAATCGCGACCAAAACAGACACCACCCATATGACAACCACTGGCAGAGTAATAATAGTTACAGCGAAAGATCGGATTTCCGTAGTAATGAATATGACAGAGATTACCATAGAAACAGACAATATGGGAACAAAAACAAATATTATCAAGGGAGACAGAATATCTTCAGACGCAACAGTTCAGCGCGCAGTTACGATTCCGGGAGAAATTCTCCAACACATGACCGACAAACAAGAAACCATGTAAACTACCGACAAAACGACAGACCTGAATTCCATCAGAACTGGCGAGCTTCAAACAGGGCAGGGCTTTCTCGTCAAGGTGAATTTGTAGAAGTTAGGTCTCCTAATCCCAGTAACGACGCGCGGCAACAAAGAGACAGACAATGACTCGCACAGCAGGCAGCCGCGTGCCCCAGTTGGCTCAGAGAAAAATAACATAGATGCTAACCTTGAGAAAAATTCCAGTATTCTTTACCGACGTATACCGCATGATAATTGCGTTCAAGTTGAAACTCTGAGTACTATGAAGAGTAAAGGATTGCACCACATTTCACATGTAAAACCGTTTATTGAAAGATAATCTGCTTTTTAACTGTGTCTATGCCATATAACTTTTCACTTTACATTACCAGTATGCTTTGTCAGACTTAGAATCTGTTAACATGCAACAATGTTTGAAGTTAAATATCCAGTCAAGAACCAAGGGAACATTTTTAAACAGAAATTACGAACGCATTGTTATAGTGAACAGACTACACAGTGTTGTATTTGTGCATTCTTGCTTGTTAGTTGCACGATTACGTAACGACTATAAGGCTTACATACTTAGAACATATATTGGTACTGCTAATGAGATTTTAATGCAACATTTTGGTTTACTTGAAAATACATTCTGGATTTAAAGCACTTTCTGTGAGATACCAGATGACACAGTGGTTATTTTATGTGACAGCTACACGATTTTATCATGACGCTACTAATGAGTGACAATTTACAATGTTGCTTTTGCGGTGTTTCTGTTTTATATCTGCACAGTTTTTCTGAATTCTTCTGGAAAGTAAAACATGTTTTAGTAGTAAATTTTGTGGTATAGCTACAATGAGACAGCGTTTTCCGTAGTACAACAATACGTTACATTATAGTACTTTCTTGATCACGGTAAGGTACATAATAACTACGATATCTATACGCAAAGAATTTCACTTTCGTTTATGATGAGGTAAGTACATTGACTTCAGCAGAACTTTGCTTACAGAGGACGATAACTACGACAGTTCCACAGAATAATCTTACAGCAAGAAGCACCTTTAGCGCTACAGGACACATATTTGAGTGATTAATTTTGTATTTAAATCATTTATTTTTAAAGATATTTGAAGTACAATGATACAAAGGTTTTCCGTGATACATTTCATTCCATTGCTGTAATCTGTAACACCTGAGGGTATAATTACATTAATCCTCTGGAGGTACACGCTTACTTTGTGTACCATGTGTACCATGTGGCAAGCACAAGGAGCCCTAGCTAATATGGTATTTGCTTATACAATTTTACACATCGGTACCATATTTCTCTAACACATAAATTACACAGCTATCTGGTCATTCAACTGAGAGTGACAAATATTTATTTTACTAAATCGGTGACAGATGTTTAACTAATTACACAGTTGGATAACTTCACACTTATGAAATTGTATTTTGTCTGTACTTTGTGAACTGTTCATATTTTTTCGGAACCATTGTGATGCTATGAGAGCTTTGAATGATGTATTTGGCATGACATCATGATTTTTAAAGTACGTTTGAGGTAGATGACACTATTGAAATGTGCAGAGAATTTTTTAGGTTTTGACATTATTGCAGAAAGCTATGACGTTTTTGAGATTTGACTGAGGTCTTATGATGTTATTTTTACGACGACGACGTGTATTATGCTGTTGAGGTATGTTTATGATCAATAAGCTGATGCTATATGAGGAATTTCATTATGCTATGTATTTATTATGATGAAATATTGAAGTGTCGTCGCAAGATTGACGTGTCGACGAATATATATATATATATATATATATATATATATATATATATATGTAATGAAATAAGGAATAATGAGTAGTGGTTAGGGACTCTGATTTGTGGAAAAGGATGTTGGAAACCAAGAATCGTACTTTAGAATTATGAAATGTGTATACATGTGTGAATGTATCACAATGCCACTGAAAATTTTTTGGACACTGTTATATTCATATGATTTTGTTTCTACACATTTGCAACGCAAATTCTCGACCTGTGAAATTTTTTATGTGAGACTGTCACTGTTGTGCAAACTGGTGTCGTAAATATTTCGGTAAGAAAGTTAAGTGACCTTCATGTAATGCATAGTGGGCACCCAGATGGGCGACAGTCGCCTGGAAAGAAGTCATTAGTGAGAGCATTTTAGAGGAACAGTTGGAGAAAAAAAGAGGCCATTATTGACATTCCTTTGTAGAAAGCATCGCAGAAAACGACAAGGTCGAAATTGAAAACATATGATTACACTGTGGAGCTCTTAATTTATGATATTTACTAAATTGCCTAATGAAATGACGAGAAACATTTCATGGCTATTGTCTTGCTAGTTGAGAGAAATGCCATATGGCTTGCTTTATGTATTAATTTACTCAGTTTGTTTAATATCTAGTTTCCAGCTGCAATTGGTTAAAATAAAATTTTATAGATGTACTAATATAAATACTTTCTGTCTACAGATCGAGAAAATAATAATTTTTTTCAAAAAAATTAGAGAGTACAAAAAGACATTTGCCTTCACAGGAACTGTATTCATAATATTCTTTTCAAGTACTTGGTAATTTATTTTGTAGAATAAGTTGTGGTGCACCACTTTAATTACATAGACACTAAAATGTGACATAGGTATTAAACATGGCCATTTTAGTGTACTATTTTTTCTGCTTGAGCCTTGTCATGTTTAGATATAAGTTATTGCATTTGCTGCTGCTGTTTGCCAGGCATAGTGCTACAAAATTTCACTTTTTATTACTCTGTTAAGCTAGTTTTACTACTGATTTATTTTTCTTGTTGCTGCACATTGGCTCATATTAGTTGTAATGTTGCATTGCTTGGCAATTTAGATTTACTGTAGCTTGCTTTGCAAATTTCCAATTTATATGTCATTGCTGTTTGTGTTAATTGTTTTGTGCTGCTGCATTGCCTCGTCCCTTAGTTTAGCGTCTGAGCTCAGTAGATTTAAGTTAGCTTAATAGGGGGTAGACTATATAAGAAACGAACTATGATTAATTGGAAGAAATGCACTGAGAAGCTATAAGAAAATGGTTTGGCCAAAAAAGTAGTGTACAGTGGAGAAAAACTGTTTTTGAAACAGGATATGAACAAAAAAAAGTAGGGTTTAGCGACAACAAGTTTAGGTAGGGTTTTCTTGGAAATAAATGATGTAAGATAATGGAAAATAAATAATGAGGTAAGAAATATGTGAACATATAAATACCAAAAGCATGCTTGGATAGGATGTTTTGGTGAAAACAAATGTTGAAATAAGACGAAAGATCTATGGAATGAAGTTTTGGGTTGGACTGCAGTACCAAATGTTACCCTGAAAACGAACCCTGTCTTTCCTTTCGTATTATTCCGCTATGTGTTTATGTATCCTTGTGTATTTGTTTTTTTCTGTCTTAATGTGTTTAGCTAATAAGAGTTATGTTGTAGAATTCTTCTCATAATATGTTATTTTCTTTGTAAAGATGTCTAGACATTACTTATTCTGTTCTGTTTTAATGCTCACGTGTGAAGTTGATGTTTCAAAAGTTATTCTGATCTTTTATGTATTTACTTATGTCATAATTCCTGTAACACTGATGTATATGTTATTTCGATTCTGCTGTAAAGCCTGCATTACCACAAATGTTATCTGTATTGTTATGTTCTTTAATGATGTATTTTGTACCGTTTTTATTGTATTCTTATGTTATAAAATTATAACTGACACCAGTTCATCAAAGTAAGTAACTTGTAAGTTCCATTTCACTGCACACGTTTCTGTTGGTCATAATATATGCACAGTATGTGAGAAGTTGGGACTGTTAGTGTTTGCTCATGTGTTAATAATTCAGCAAGGGACTGGATAACAGCATTGCTGATTCTAAGGACAATTCCAAAAATTTTGTGAGTGCAAAAGTGGTGGTTATGGACTTGCTATATTATCCGCAAGACCCTTCAATGGTAATTGTTCACCTGCACAGTCACAACAGATGGCTGCTGGCCATCTCTACATGGACTACAGTGGGTCTGCATCTTTGATGACCCACCAATACCATTATTTCTACAAGGACTGCAGTGGGTCTGCACCTCTGGTGGCCCACCAATACCGTAATCTCTACCAGGACTACAGTGGGTCTGCTCTGTGATGACCTACCTACCAATATTCGTCAAAACGTCGTATGACTCTGCTGTGGGTTTGCTCTGTTGTGGCCCATTACCTGTCAGCATGTCCAGAGTCAGCACTGTCTTTCCGTTGGAAGGACAACACTACTTCTTCAAGACTGCATGGAAATCCACTACTTCCATGTGCATTGTCTTTTACTGCTCAGACTTTGAGAAAAGAAACGGCAGTTTTACTGTGACAAATGATCAGGACTGTCTTTATGGACTGTGAGAAAATTTTAGCTTTTGACCAACATTGTATCAACAAGTGTGTGCATTTGATTTCTTTGTTATTGGAATTATGAAAAATTTTTTCAAATCTGTTTTGGCCACTGACCAAAACAATTTGTAAAATTTTTTGTGGGGAGCATGGGGGCTATGTAAGTAGGCTATTTAGGTTTTCTTATTGGTAACGTTACATAGCGCTCTGTATGAAAATCACTGGCTGTGCTGTGTGCAGTCTGTGGCTGGTTTGCATTGTTGTCTGCCATTGTAGTGTTGGGCAGCGGCAGCTGGATATGAACAGCGCGTAGCATTGCGCAGTTGGAGGTGAGCTGCCAGCAGTGGTGGATGTGGGGAGAGAGATGGCGGAGTTTTGAAATTTGTAGGACTGGATGTCAATTATGACTATTGAGGTAAATACATTGTTTGTTCTCTATCAAAATCTTTCATTTGCTAACTACGCCTATCGGTAGCTAGTGCCTTCAGTAGTTTGAATCTTTTATTTAGCTGGCAGTAGTGGCGCTCGCTGTATTGCAGTGGTTCGAGTAACGAAGATTTTTGTGAGGTAAGTGATTTGTGAAACGTATAGGTTAATGTTAGTCAGGACCATTCTTTTGTAGGGATTTTTGAAAGTCAGATTGCGTTGCGTTAAAAAAAATTGTGTGTCAGTTTAAGCACAGTCCTGTGTAATTGTTCAAAGGGGACGTTTCAGTTGGCTCCAAACAGTGCAGAATCTGCTTTTTTTCCATTTCCTAATTATGTTTTTTTTGTTCTTCCAATTCTTTATCAGCTTTATTCTTGTTTATGACTGCATTTGTGATTGCTGCAGGTCCGCCAGCAAGTGAACCAATTGTTGCAAGATATGGCAAATCTGCTACAAGTAAAGGAAGAAATCCACCATGATGTTCTGATTCTTCCTTTTTTGTTAGATTTTCAACTGGAATAATTAGTGTAACGTGCAAATTTCCACCAATGACAGTTTTTCTCTGTCTTTCTTTTTTGTGCATAAGTAAAAAGTGGCTCAACCGCTGTTAATAGATCGTTATTGAGCATAAATTTATTTGATTTTGGCTTGCTTTTGCCACATGGAAGCAAACTATAATCAATCGAAAAATTATTCATTTACCCCCATACTGTTTAAAAATTTAATAAAGATCAAACTCCCCAAACATAGTCATCAACATCTAGCGCCAGCTGAAGAAGACTTGGTAGCGCTGATTCCTCATTTTCGTTTTCTATACATTATTCTTCTAACAGCAGTTGCTGCAAGTTTGTCACCTAAGGAAGCATCAATCACTTGCATGAATTCTTTCTTTTGCAGCTAACTGAATTTCTTTACATGCAGCATGTCTCTTTTCTAAACCTTTATTATCACAATAAGCAATGTCATGTTTGTAGAAGCCTCATGTAGGGGGTTGATTCCTGGATCACCCCTATCATCTAGATTGGTCCAGGGCCCACAGTACTCATAGCCTGGTAGAGGTATCTCAGGTATTGGGAAATTATATAAAACTCAGTTTACTAATCCTTTACCATCTTTCTCACTTTTCCAAAATGTGTGAGGTAAATTACTGAAAAGTCTAATCAAATATGGAATTACTTTTGGATTGTTAACGATGAAGTCACTATATTTATTTGTCAACATTTGCATTATTCCCACTTTTTCGTTGTAATAATTTTTATTTCCTGCTAGGTCTTCACCATGAATAACTGTTAATCTGTCAATTAATTGACAAATATCATTCATCGAAACATATTTGACCAGTTTTTCTGTATATTTTTAACTAAACCTTCACCAACTTTTTCATCTACACTTGAGTCTAAATATGATGAGAAATTTTTGAGATGATAACGTTCAGCAATTTCTTTTATCAAATATTTATGTCTCTTACCTTTATTTGACTTTATTTTTTTTGGATTATTGTCAGAATATAATGCTCCTGTTTGAATCAATATATCTGCATAATTTGATAAAGCATAACTTGTCAGTAATGTATTTATATCATTCATAGTTATTTGCTTTTAGTTAAAAGAATCATTAATCCACCAGTTCCTTCATATGTTCTATCATAAATTGTTAATTTATCTCCTACAAATCTTACAGGCAATTTATCAACAAATTTAAATTTTCTGATAGGTTTCAATCCAAAAAAGTTTATCTTCACTGCAATTAATATATTTGAACATTCTTTCACTTACATATATTTTTTTACATTTTATCCTTAAAGTTTTTTCTTGCTTCATCATATTCTTGTAACTAATTCGTTATTTCTGATTCAATTAAAGTATAGTCTCGATGTGGACTTTCATATTGTTTAACTGATGGTGTATCATTAAATTCTTCTAACTGATAATGCGAATAAAGAACCATTTGCTTTTCAACTTCTTTATTTTCTTCAATCTCTTTCAAAACATTATCGCCTAAACCTTCGATTCCTTGTTTAACTAATCAGTAGCATCGACAACTGGGGGATCTTTTTTTCGAACTTTTGTACCCTGTTATTGCTTTTTTTCCATTTTTAAACTCTTCTTTTAATTGTTTCTTTACTCTACTATTGCATCTGGCTTTTTTTAACAAGTTCTGGATCATATGCTTTCAGCATACTCATCTGTTTGGAGCGATTGTACTTTGCTAACATTTAATAAAGAAGAAAATACATTAGTGTTTGTAAAAATTAGTAAGATAATGCATTCTCATTATACACTTTTCCAAATAGTAGCAACCACATGTATCAAGACCATATGTTGTATCATTATCAGACCATACACAATTGCTATAATGTTCAACAAATTTCGATTCAATCTTATCTAATTTTGCATATTTTTCTAAGTAATTAAAGCTACTTTAAATTCACATATGTCTTCTGGTAAAATACCATCAACATGATCTAATATATATGCAATATCATTTTATAAGTTGTCTATTTACATAAAATAAAAATTTAATAAATGCTGTATTTTAGATCTGAACTTACTATCATTCAGTTATCCTGTCATATCCATCATACTAAAATCAAAGTGTTCATTCCAACATTTACTACATATTTCTTTAAATTCATCAAACTTCAAATCGCCTCAAACAAACTAATGGTAAATGTAATTTAAATTAGTGTCATTTTGTCTAAAGATAATAAAAAATTTAAATTATCTCTAACTGTTTAGGTATTCTTGAGTATGTTTGAGATAAATGAAAACAATTTATTGCTTTATGTCATCCTCTAGTAAAATTTTCTATAAATAGTGTTGATTTTCTAGAATGGATTCATCAAAAATAACAAGTACATCTACATATATACTTCGCTAGGTTCCAAGTGGTGTGTGGCACAGTGCACAATTCGCACCAAAGTCATATTTCCCCCATCTGTTCCACTTACAGATCGCCCGAGGGAAAAACGACTATCTGAATGCCTCAGTATGAGCTCTAATTTCCCTTGTCTTTGAATGGTGATCATTGCATGATTTGAAAGTTGATAGTAATAATATATACTTACATCCTTGGCAAAGATCGGATTTAGGAATTTAGTGAGCAGTCACTTCCGCTTGGTGCAATGTCTATCTGCAAGTGTGTCCCACTTCAAACTTTCTATGAGATTTGTAATACTCTCGCAATGGCTAAATGTACGTCAGGAATCTTGCCGTTGATCTAATGGAATGATGTCCTCGCTATTTCCAGTAAAAGTGGCGATCTTCTCTTTTATTTTTCACATAATTTTTTAAATTCCGAGTATTTTGGTTGATCTAAATGTTTCACATAAACATAAAAGTGAATTTATTTCAGTTTAACCATCCTGGGGCAAAAATATATTTATCAATCATAAATGTAGTTTTTCAACAGCCACCTGGGCTATAATCAATAAGATTGAATTTGGTAAAAGTTTGCCTTGTTTCTTTTTTGATTTCTTTTCTGGAATTCTTATTTTTGGTTTCCAATCTGTTTTGCGACTGCAAGAGCAGCCTCACTCAATTTAATTTAATTAAACCAATTTTTACTGATAAATGAGTAGATTATTTCAAATGAATGGTAAGTCATTTATCCTCAAAGAACGATTGACTGTACCTATAAGAGACAGCTTTAGTAATGTTGCACTGGTTTTTTTTCAGCTTTTTAACTCCAAATATTACATTGAGAAATAATAAAATTTATTGTGATGGAGAAACGATAAAAATTCCTGTTGCTCAGTATGACTAACAAAATTTAGAAACATTTATTCATTCCAAAAAGTTTAATATTCACATTAAAGCAAATGGAGTTTTAAACAGAGTTTCTATTGAGAGTGATGTAAAATTGTGTATGGAAATAAAAGCTAGTTTGGAAGTGTACTTGAATTTAGTGGACAAATTGTTGAGGGTATTGAAAAGACTAATGATGTTTCTAAAATTATTACATTTGAATTAATATATATAAATTTTAATTTTTCTGACAGAATTTTTGCTAAACATAATGAATGTTTGTTAAACATAATGAGCATTGCATCTATAAACTAATATTATTGCCTCATTCAAGCCTAATGCAGGATTTGGCGGATCGATAACTCCTGAGCGACCTTATCATGTAAATATTCCAATTTTTGTTCTAATTCTAGATTTAGAGATTGCTATAACCGATGAAAATGATAATTTGATTGACTTTAATGGTGCTTGTGCAACAGTTATTTTAGAAATTTCTTAATGCTTTTTATTCTTCACTAAATCATGAACAAAGTCGAACGTTACCATTTTTACTTATTCCCTGTGAGTGAGAAGAAGAAAACTTAATTATTTGAATGTCCCAAAAAGAAAACAGACATTAATTTTTATATCGGAGATCATTGGGTTCATCATAATCTGCCCAATTGCACGTGAACTTCAGTATTATTGGAACTTATGGTACAGATTATCCAACTTATGCTGAAAAATCCAAGAAAAAATGGATTGATAATTATGTATGAAATTGTTTGATTTTATCACCAAAAAGAAAGGGAACTATACTTTGTCTAGAATATAATTTCAATTCATTTCTTCATCAGCTCTTATTCTATTGACTTCAGCTCCAGCCAATGAGCTAACAATGGAAGAACATATTCTTAATAATGGAAAGATAAAAGGTAAGAAAAATGAAGTGCCATATCCATAAGTATTATTTGGCAGATTTTTTAAAGATTATAAAGAACCAATGTGGCATGGAGATATAACAGTAATTTTTACATGGTCATCAAGTGCTGGAGATTCTGTTCTTAGTTGGGCAGATTGTACCCAAGCTGGAGTTGAAGATGAAACAACACTTCCAAAAGAGCATAAAATTGTTGTAGAATCGATGGAAATTCGCGTTCCTATGGTTAAATTTTAACCAGAATATTAGCTTGAATTAGAACAAGAAAGACTGAAAGTTCCGAAAATTACCATAACCTGCTTTGAACGACAAACAGTAGAGATTGTTGGATTGGATGAAAAGAGAAATTCTGAGTTACATATTACAAATTTCTGTAGCTCTTCAGAATTTGATATGCCTTATTTCATCTTCACTGTTTTCCAGACTTAACGGAAAATTAATCAGTAAGTTGACTCATCCTTATTCGATCATGTTAAATTACAGAACATCTATATTAAAAACAGGAGAAAACACGTTTTTCCTCAATAAATGTGGAATCTAAATCCACCAAATGATTACATAGAAGCATTCTTAGATTTTAAGAGATCAACACAATTGAATCTTGATAATAATGTGGGTTCACCCAATTATATTGAAAATTATCGTATCTATGTCATAAATATGTCTATGGAATGAATGTTTTAGCTACACCATAAACAACAATGAAATTTGTTGCTACTATTAATGACAAAATTCCGGAAGACACAATTGCGTATTTAGTAATGTACTGTAAGAAACATTTTCCACTCAATTCACAAGAGAGAATTTTGGTTGAAAATTTTTTATTTAATTATTTTTTATTCTATATAAATGGATACACTACTGGAGAAGCTAAATAATGCAAGCAATTCTAATTTGTTTAAACAGATTAGTGAGCTATAAGTAAATCAACTGAATTACATTACTGGTTGTGGCTGTTACTTTTCTTGGCCTTCCTGGATTGTTACATCTTCTCGCTTTCCTTAGCTTGACATTCATCTGACCACTTTCATCTGATGAAATTTCCCAGCTGTAGATATTGTGTCTGGAGACGTTTCGCTCTTCAACATCTGTTGGCGAGATTTTGGCGTTTTTGAAATCAATTTGAATGGTTTTATCCAGACTTATACTCAGACCTATACTCAGTTTCCGTAAGTACGTCAAAATTTTCTTTGTTAGTCGGTTGTCTCATTATGTGTTCATAGAGTTTGAGTCATCGTTTGCAGAAATCGGTTTCGACATTGCAATATTTTTCTGTGACTTTGTGTGATTGTAGGTAGCATCCTTTATCTGTGACTTCTGGTCCAAATATTTTTCGGATTGTTTTTCTCTCAGCCTTCCTGATATTTTCGAAGCCTCCTTTGTAATTAAGGTTTAGAGCCTAGGTGTCATAGGGTGTTTCAGGCTTTATAGCAGGCGTGTAGTGTATTATTGTTATTTCTTTCCTTTCGCAGACGTTATGTCTGGTTAAAAATGGAAAGTCAAGAGGACCTTGATCAAGTGTGACTTCCTTTTAACTTTATGGTATATGTTTCATTGCATTTAGGAACTTTCGGGTAATTGAACATGTATCAATAATTACAGATTTCTGTAGTTGTATATATACACATGGATGTAGCTGTATTGTGTTGATGAACTGGTGGATATTGTGTGGTATGACTCCTGTAGGTGATAGTATAATTGGTATAATGTAAACTTTTTCCTGATGCCACATGTCCTTGACTTCCTCAGCCAGTTGGATGTATTTTTCACTTTTTTCGCCTGTTATCTTCTGTAATTTTGCTGTATTGTGTATGGATATTTCGATTAGTTGTTTTGTCTGTTATAATGGTTTTATTCCAGTATAATTTGTACTCATCATTCTCCAGTACATTTTGTGGTGAATACTTGTATGTTGGAATGTGTTGTTTTATTAGTTTATGTTGTATGGCAAGTTGTTGATGTATTATTTTTGCTAGTTGTTTTATCTGTTATAATGGTTCTGTTCCAGTATAATTTGTACTCATCATTCTCCAGTACATTTTGTTTTGCATACTTGTATGTGGGAACGTGTTGTTTTATTAGTTTATGTTGTATGGCAAGTTGTTGATGTATTATTTTTGCTACATTGTCATGTCTTCTGGTGCATTCTGTATTTGCCAGTATTGTATATCCGCTTGTGATGTGATCTACTGTTTCTATTTGTTATTTGCAAAATTCTGCATTTATCTGTTGTAGTATGGGGATCTTTAATAATATGCTTGCTGTAATATGTGGTGTTTATTGTTTGATCCTGTATTACAATCATGAATCCTTCCGTCTCACCGTATATATTGCCTTTTCTTAGCAATGTGTTGGATGCGTGTTGATAGATGTGTGGCTTGTCATGTAGTGTTTTATTTTTCCAATTTACTTTCTTTGTATCTGTTGATGTTATGTGATCTAAAGGGTTGTAGAAGTGGTTATGAAATTGCAATGGTGTAGCCAATGTATTTATATGAGTGATTGCTTTGTGTATTTTGCTAGTTTCTGCTCGTTCTATAAATAATTTTCTTAAATTGTCTACCTGTCCATAATGTAGGTTTTTTATGTCGATAAATCCCCTTCCTTCTTCCTTTCTGCTTAATATGAATTTTTCTGTTGCTGAATGTATGTGATGTATTCTATATTTGTGGCACTGTGATCGTGTAAGTTTATTAAGTGCTTCTAGGTCTGTGTTACTGCATTTCACTACTCTAAATGAGTAGGTCAATATTGGTATAGCATAAATATTTATAGCTTTTGTCTTGTTTCTTGTTGTCAATTCTGTTTTCAGTATTTTTGTTAGTCTTTGTCTATACTTTTCTTTTAGTTCTTCTTTAATATTTGTATTATCTATTCCTATTTTTTGTCTGTATCCTAGATATTTATAGGCATATGTTTTTTCCATCGCTTCTATGCAGTTGCTGTGGTTATCCAATATATGATCTTCTTGTTTAGTGTGTTTTCCCTTGACTATGCTTTTTTCCTTACATTTGTCTGTCCCAAAAGCCATATTTATATCATTGCTGAATACTTCCGTTATCTTTAGTAATTGGTTGAGTTGTTGATTTGTTGCTGCCAGTAGTTTTAGATCATCCATGCACAGAAAATGTGTGATTTTGTGTTGGTATGTTCGAGTAATATTATATCCATAATTTGTATTTTTTAGCATGTTGGATAGTGGGTTTAGAGCAAGGCAGAACCAGAAAGGACATAATGAGTCTCCTTGGTATTTTCCACGCTTAATCTGTATGGGCTGTGATGTCATATTATTTGAATTTGTTTGGATATTAAGTGTGGTTTTCCAATTTTTCATTGATGTGTTTAGGAACTGTATCAATTTGGTTCTACTTTGTATTTTTCCGATATTTGTAGTAACCATGAGTGGGGTACACTATCAAAAGCTTTTTGGTAATCAATGTATGCATAGTGTAGCGACATTTGTTTAGTTTTAGCTTGATATGTCACCTCTGCATCTATTATGAGTTGCTCTTTACATCTTCGTGCTCCTTTGCAGCAGACTTTTTGTTCTTCGTTTATAATTTTGTTCTGTGTTGTATGTGCCATTAATTTCTTTGTAATGACTGAAGTTAATATTTTGTATATTGTTGGTAGGCATGTTGTTGTTGTTGTGGTCTTCAGTCCTGAGACTGGTTTGATGCAGCTCTCCATGCTACTCTATCCTGTGCAAGCTTCTTCATCTCCCAGTACCTACTGCAACCTACATCCTTCTGAATCTGCTTAGTGTATTGATCTCTTGGTCTCCCTCTACGATTTTTACGCTCCACACTGCCCTCCAATGCTAAAGTTGTGATCCCTTGATGCCTCAAAACATGTCCTACCAACCGATCCCTTCTTCTAGTCAAGTTGTGCCACAAACTTCTCTTCTCCCCAATCCTATTCAATACCTCCTCATTAGTTACGTGATCTACCCACCTTATCTTCAGCATTCTTCTGTAGCACCACATTTCGAAAGCTTCTATTCTCTTCTTGTCCAAACTAGTTATCGTCCATGTCTCACTTCCATACATGGCTACACTCCATACAAATACTTTCAGAAACGACTTCCTGACACCTAAATCTATACTCGATGTTAACAAATTTCTCTTCTTGAGAAACGCTTTCCTTGCCATTGCCAGTCTACATTTTATATCCTCTCTACTTCGACCATCATCGGTTATTTTACTCCCTAAATAGCAAAACTCCTTTACTACTTTAAGTGTCTCATTTCCTAATCTAATTCCCTCAGCATCACTCGACTTAATTTGACTACATTCCATTATCCTCGTTTTGCTTTTGTTGATGTTCATCTTATATCCTCCTTTCAAGACATGTAATGGGGTGATATTTTGCTGGGTTTGCTGTGTCTGTTTGATCTTTAGGTTTCAGATAAGTTATTCCTTGTGTAAATGTATCAGGGACTGTGTATGGGTCTGCAATGTAACTCTTAAATAATTTAGTTAGATGTGAATGTGTTGAGGTGAACTTCTTTAGCCACAAATTTGCTATTTTATCTTTTCCAGGGGCTTTCCAATAGTGCGAGAATTATTTGCTCGGCTGACTTCATGTTGCAAAATTATCACTTCTGGCATTTGTTGTCTCATCTTGTATGTGTGTTTCTGCTTGTATGCACCTTGCATGTCTGTTATGTTGCACTGGGTTTGACCATATGTTGGTCCAGAAGTGTTCCATGTCTGTTATGATTGGTGGATTGTCTATTTTAATGTGTGTGTTACCTATTGTCTGGTAAAATTTCTTTTGGTTTGTGTTGCATGTTTGGTTTTGTTTCCTTCTATTTTCACTTTTTTCGTATCCTCTAAGTCGTTTGGCAAATGCTTGTAATTTCAACTTCTTTTCATCTAATTGCTCTATCGCTTCTTGTTGTGAGATTTTACCAAACCTTTTTGGTTTTCTGTCTGATATTTCATTTCTTATAAATTGTATTAGCTGTCCAATGTCTTTTCTCAGCCTTTCTATTCTGATCTGTAGCCTGTTTTGCCATGCTGGTTTTGTGGGTTTCTTCTGTGTGTTGGTTGGTTCTGACCTCTGCCTAGTGTGTATATTTAGTGTAGTGAGTGCTCCTATATAAACCAGTAGTTGTAACTCTTCCATAGTTGTATTTTAATTTATTTTGTTGTGTATGATTGTGTTGATAGTTGTTATTGTTGTTTCGACTTGTGGGTTATTTGGTGGTCTATGCAAGAATGGTCTAATGTCTGTATTTGTGTCTTTGTATTCTATATATGTCAGCTGAAATTTTTCTTCTGTATCTAACATGTGTGTCACTTCGTGTTCTATTTGTGGTTGTTCTGGTGGCTGTCTTAAGATTTAGTTTTCCTCTAACTGTTTAATTGATGCGTGTTGTTCTATGTTTGTTTGCTCTGGGATGTTTGAGTCCATTATTGTATTTTCTTCTTCTTCTGATTGCACATTATTTTGTTCCAGTATTTATTCTACTTTTTTATGTTTTCTAATTCTGACAGGGGTATCCTGTTATTTTTGATTATTACATGGATCTGATCAGCTAGTCGTTGTTCTGTTAAGAATTCTAATTTTGGGTATCTGGTAATAAATGATGTGTATACTTGTGATCTGTATCCAGTTGTGTCGGTTCCTAAGTTTGTTGTTTGGTAATAACAGAACACGAGGTGTCGGTAACTTCATCTGACCATCTCATCCTCTGTCTTTGTTTTCCCTCAAGAGTGGTTGCAGGAAGCGTATCCTGCAAAACATCTCTGTTCGGATTGAAATCAGTTTCCGTATGGCTAGCAGTGTCTTTACCATTGTGGACAGGCGTAGGATTCAAGCGTCGTCCCTGACCATGACAGCGCTTGTCCGAGGCTTCATTAGTTCTGTGCTGAAACAACTAATCACACTAAAAGGTAGGTTAGCCCTATTAGTGGTTTGTTCTTTTCGTCCCCTTTTATGACTGGCACAACATACCAGAGGCCTATTCTTTTCCCGGGCCTCCACGGGTTTTATTGTTATTACTATTATTATTATATTTTACTTTTACGTGGTTGTATAACAATATCCTCGCTAATAACAACATTTAAGAAATCTTGAAAAAATTTTCTTTAATATCGTCCCCAATTTTATTCATGGACGGTGTAGTACTAAAGCTCTACGCATTCTTCTACAGACATTGTTCTGAAAATTAGTGCGTAATAAGTTGGATAGCCCGCGACACTAACAAAATCATTGTGCTTTGAGTTGGGGAAATCCATCAGCAAGATTTTGACCACCGGTCTAGATTATAAAGACATAAAAGGACGAAATGTTTTACCGTAATAGGAGTGAATTCGGCGTAGACGTAACTTTTCATATTACCAGCCGACGCCACAGCTGCCTGTTTCGGTTCGTGCGAACTCTGCAACATAACCAGTTGATCATTGACTTTACTGACTCTTTTAAATAGATGAAACTGCAACCAATCACTTTTTGAACAGTTATTTATTACTCCATGAACTGGTTTTCTAACCTTTTCAGGTTCATCTACTGTTCCTAGCATAATGCTGGTTGCGGGCTCTGTGCCAAGAAGATGGAACGCGCTTTAATGTATCGCAATGACTAATGTTTATGTGTCGATATGGATGCAAAATTTAGTTTCTACATCCTGCGACAATCTGCGCAGCTTTTCTCTTTAGTGTCTATCTGTCTGCTTCCATTTTGACGACCAGCTGGTACATCACTTCAGAAACTTTTGCACAGAAGAGCCGCTCATACTCTGGCAGTAATTAAAAACTAAATTTTGCATTCATATCGAGAGATAAACAATAGTCATGGCAGTACATTAAAGGGTGTTCCATATTCTTGTCACAGACCCAGTAACCAGCATTATGCTAGAAATTTCCAGTAAATCATCTGAAGACAAACGTGAAAAGGTTCCAAAACTGGTTTGTGGAATAATAAATAACTTCAAAAAAGCGACTGGTTGCAGTTTTATGTATTTATATAGTATTAACAGTCGCGGGTTATAAAATATCCGTAATGGTTAAGCTTAACCAGTTACTGAATCACCAGCGATGTGTTTGTCGCCCGATGGCCACCTACAAAGAGCAGTCGGTTTTGATCAGAACGTCGCTCGTGTGAAACGTGCTTAGCGGTGGGAATTTCGGCGCCGGCAGTGACGTCATCATGAGAAGGACGCCCTGCCATACGTCATCGGCTGCGGCCCGCGGTTTCGGGTCGCGCCGCTGCAGCCGCCGGTTCGCGCGGTCGCGGCCGCCGCCGTGGATTTACGACGGCGATTGTCCGCAGCGGCGAGTGACGGATCGTCGCGAGCACAATAGCGAATTTGCGCGCGGCCCCGCCGGCGCTCAATTTATGGGCGAGGCCGCTCATGGCGCCTTTCCGCCTCAGAAGCGGCGCTCTTCCGCGTTCCATAGTCGCCCATATGGCCGGCGGCTTTTGTCAGCCGTCTGGACATCTGGCTGCCGACTTTATCCCACTGTTCTGCACTCTATATCGCCCGACGCCTCCTCGACGTCTGTACAGGGCAGGTGTAACGCATGAAAGCTCACTGTCACAGTTGAATGGCACAGACAGCAGAGATAGTTCCAGTATCCATACAAGTACGTTCGGCACCTTTGCCTACATTTGCAGCGACTGTACACATTTGGACAAATACACCGAGGTGATAAACGCCAATGGATAGCTCGTTATATCGTACCTCCTTTCGCCCAGCGTAATGTAGCAAATCGACGTGGCGTCCACTCAACAAGTCGTTGGGAAGTCCCCCGCGGAAATAATGATCCGTGCTTCCTCTTTAGCGGTTCAGTATTGCGAATGTGTTGCCAGTGGAGAATTTTGTGGGCGCGAACTGACCACTCGATTATGTCCCATAAATGTTCGACAGGATTTATGTGGGGCGATCTGGATGAGCAGATCATTCGCTGGAACTGTAAGGAATTGCTGGCCGGCGGGAGTGGCCGAGCGGTTCTAGACGCTGCAGTCTGGAACTGCGCGACCGATATGGTCGCAGGTTCAAATCCTGCCTCGGGCATAGATGTGTGTGATGTCCTTAGGTTAGTTGGGTTTAAGTAGTTCTAAGTTCTTGGGGACTGATGACCTCAGAAGTTAAGTCCCATAGTGCTCAGTGCCATTTTTGTAAGGAATATTCTTCAATCCACTTGCGAGCAAATATTGCCTGGTGACATTGTTGTTTGGGAACGTGAAGTCCATGACTACAAATCAAGTAGCCTAAATCAAGAATTTCAGGCAAATGATCGGTCGGGCCAGAGGATCCAGTGCATTCCATGTCGACACAAACCACGCCATTATGGAGCCATCATCACGAGGCTACACAGTGCATTGTTGACAACTTGAGTCTATGGCCTCGAGGGGTGTACGCCACGGTCAAACTCAACCGTCAATTCTTACCAACTGAAATTGGGAACCATCTGACCAGGCCACGGTTTGCCTGTTCTCTAGGATCCAATTGATACGGTCACTAGCCCAGGAGAGACACTGCAGGTGATGTTGTGTTAGCAAAGTCACTCCCGCTGGTCGTCTGCTGACATAGCCCATTAACGCCAAACTTCTTGTACGCATCACACTGATTTCTACGGTTATTCCACGCAGTGTTGCTCGGCTATTAGCTCTTACAACTCAATGCAAACGCCTCTGCTCTTGATCGTTAAGTAAAGGTCGTTGGCCAGTACGTTGTCCATGATGAGAGGTAATGCCAGGAATTTGGTATTCTTGACCTTGAGAATCTTATAATATTGAAGTTCCTCAAGATTTCCGAAACGGCATGTTCCGTGCGGCTAGGCTCCAAATACCATTTCGCGTTCACGGTGTGTTAGTTCCCGTCGTGCGGCCATGACCACATCAGAGGCCTTTCCACATGAATCACCCGAGTGCAAATGACAGCTCCGCCAACGCGCCGCCCTTTTATACCTGATGCACGTGACATTACCGCCGTCTGTGTACGTTGATGAGGCAAAACATTATGAACACCTTGTTAATAGCTTTTTTGTCCGTCTTTGGAACGAAATAAATCACTAATTCTGCGTATCAGGGATCGGACAGTGTGTTGGTAGGTTTGTGGAGATATGAGGCATTAGGTGTCTACGCACAAGTCATGTAATTGACGTAAATAACAGGCCACAGATTACCGTATCCGGTAATGATGCCCGACGCTGAACCTGATGCATTCCATAGGATTTACGTCACGCGAATTTGGTTTCCAAGACAACAATGAGAGTTCACTATAATGGTCCTCATACCATTGTCTCACGTTTCTGGCTTCGAGATACGAACTGTTATACTGCTGAAAGATGGCATCACCGTCGAGGGAGACATCAAGCATAAACGGATGCAGGTGGTGCGCAGCTGTCGATTACTACCAAAGGTTCTATACTAGCGCAGGATAATGTTTTCCATGGAATAATACTGCTCCCACGTTAGAGCCGCCGTTCAACTCAATGACAGCAATGGTGGAGACGACCATCAAACTAGTACAGCAAATATGTGATTCACCCGAACAGCCGACACGTTTCTGTTGACAGTCGAATCCCAATGGATCTCTGCCCACTGCAATCGTGATTGACGATGTCGTTTGGTCAAAATGTGAACTCGTAGGGATGGTCTGCTGCAGAGCTCCATGTACAACGTACGATGAACGGTGTGCTCTGATACATTTTTTTGTGCGCCAGTATTGTGCTCTTTTGGCAGAGGTGCCACAGATCAACATCTACACTACTTTACAGAGCAGACGGGTGTCCGCACCTGACGCTCTCTGACGTTCTGTGAAGGGTCTTGCAACGTCCAGCCATTATCGCCTAGAGGTATTTTCACTGTCCTTCTACCTCTTTCCGTAGATGCACATTGCAGCAGCACGAGAACGTTCGACCACTTTCACCGTTTTCGAGATACTGGTTCACAGACTCTGCATAATAACAATCTGCCCCTTATGAAGGTCGCTTGTTGTTGTTGTGGTCTTTAGTTCTGAGACTGGTTTGATGCAGCTCTCCATGCTACTCTATCCTGTGCAAGCTTCTTCATCTCCTAGTACCTACTGCAGCCTACATCCTTCTGAATCTGCTTAGTGTATTCATCTCTTGGTCTCCCTCTACGATTTTTACCCTCCACGCTGCCCCCCAATACTAAATTGGTGATCCCTCGATGTCTCAGAACATGTCCTACCAACCGATCCCTTCTTCTAGTCAAGTTGTGCCACAAGCTCCTCTTCTCCCCAATTCTATTCAATACCTCCTCATTAATTATGTGATCTACCCATCTAATCTTCAGTATTCTTCTGTAGCACCACATTTCGAAAGCTTCTATTCTCTTCTTGTCTCAACTATTTATCGTACACATTTCACTTCCATACATCGCTACACTCCAAACAAATACTTTCAGAAAGGACTTCCTGGCACTCTAATCTACACTCGATGTTAACAAATTTCTCTTCTTCAGAAACGCTTTCCTTCCCATTGCCAGTCTACATTTTATATCCTCTCTACTTCGACCAACATCAGTTATATTGCTCCCCAAATAGCAAAACTCCTTTACTACTGTAAGTGTCTCATTTTCCAATTTCATTCCCTCAGCATCACCCGACTTAATTCGACTACATTCCACTATCCTCGTTTTGCTTTTGTTAATGTTCATCTCATACCCTCCTTTCAAGACACCGTCCATTCCGTTCAACTGCTCTTCCAAGTTCTTTGCTGTCTCTGACAGTATCACAATGTCATCAGCGAACCTCAAAGTTATTTAATGTTACCATTCACAAACTGTTGCCCCACAAATGGTTCTTTGGGATAGGGTGCGTTGTCATTCTGATACAGTCCTGTGCTCCGAACTTTTCCTCTGCCATACGCTGCAAAACGATGTCCTTCAGGGCTTAGAATTTTCTTAAGTGCATTGAGGGGCGGACACGCTAACCACCAATAACCCTCGCATACCGGTACCATTTGCAGGTCCTCCGTAACTCATTAACGGCACTGCACCAGACGGCAGGTAACATTCTACAAGCACTCGCCAACACCTAAGACTTACATTGAATTGCCACAGGGTACAGAGTGACTCATAACTAGAAATCATTCGTTTCCACCAATCCATAGCACAGTAGTGTCGCTCTGTACACCAGCATTTACTACAGAAATGTGTGGCTTATGAGTATCTGCTTGACCATTGAACCCCATTACTTTTAACTCCCTATGCACTCTCACTGTGCTAGCTGGACTGCTGGTACCGCCTTGCAGCACACGACTGATTCCTCACCTTCCGCAAAGCTTCACAGTCCCTGTCTCTCAATACGTCATGTTATGACGGTGCAAAGCTGGTACAACGGAATTCTTTGGTTTGCTTGGGAGGTGACTGAATGTAACTATAACACATAAAATATTAGTTCACTTTATTTTTCTTCTTCTGCGGCTCTACAACTTATGATGAGTCTTCACCTCTTCAGCTTCCATTTATCCCACTCCCTTGCTAGCATTTTGCAGTTCCTGTAGCCCATCTTCCAAAAATCATCTAGGACTCCGTACTCCCATCTACACTCCTGGAAATGGAAAAAAGAACACATTGACACCGGTGTGTCAGACCCACCATACTTGCTCCGGACACTGCGAGAGGGCTGTACAAGCAATGATCACACGCACGGCACAGCGGACACACCAGGAACCGCGGTGTTGGCCGTCGAATGGCGCTAGCTGCGCAGCATTTGTGCACCGCCGCCGTCAGTGTCAGCCAGTTTGCCGTGGCATACGGAGCTCCATCGCAGTCTTTAACGCTGCTAGCATGCCGCGACAGCGTGGACGTGAACCGTATGTGCAGTTGACGGACTTTGAGCGAGGGCGTATAGTGGGCATGCGGGAGGCCGGGTGGACGTACTGCGGAATTGCTCAACACGTGGGGCGTGAGGTCTCCACAGTACATCGATGTTGTCGCAAGTGGTCGGCGGAAGGTGCACGTGCCCGTCGACCTGGGACCGGACCGCAGCGACGCACGGATGCACGCCAAGACCGTAGGATCCTACGCAGTGCCGTAGGGGATCGCACCGCCACTTCCCAGCAAATTAGGGACACTGTTGCTCCTGGGGTATCGGCGAGGACCATTCGCAACCGTCTCCATGAAGCTGGGCTACGGTCCCGCACACCGTTAGGCCGTCTTCCGCTCACGCCCCAACATCGTGCAGCCCGCCTCCAGTGGTGTCGCGACAGGCGTGAATGGAGGGACGAATGGAGACGTGTCGTCTTCAGCGATGAGAGTCGCTTCTGCCTTGGTGCCAATGATGGTCGTATGCGTGTTTGGCGCCGTGCAGGTGGGCGCCACAATCAGGACTGCATACGACCGAGGCACACAGGGCCAACACCCGGCATCATGGTGTGGGGAGCGATCTCCTACACTGGCCGTACACCACTGGTGATCGTCGAGGGGACACTGAATAGTGCACGGTACATCCAAACCGTCATCGAACCCATCGTTCTACCATTCCTAGACCGGCAAGGGAACTTGCTGTTCCAACAGGACAATGCACGTCCGCATGTATCCCGTGCCACCCAACGTGCTCTAGAAGGTGTAAGTCAACTACCCTGGCCAGCAAGATCTCCGGATCTGTCCCCCATTGAGCATGTTTGGGACTGGATGAAGCGTCGTCTCACGCGGTCTGCACGTCCAGCAAGAACGCTGGTCCAACTGAGGCGCCAGGTGGAAATGACATGGCAAGCCGTTCCACAGGACTACATCCAGCATCTCTACGATCGTCTCCATGGGAGAATAGCAGCCTACATTGCTGCGAAAGGTGGATATACACTATACTAATGCCGACATTGTGCATGCTCTGTTGCCTGTGTCTATGTGCCTGTGGTTCTGTCAGTGTGATCATGTGATGTATCTGACCCCAGGAATGTGTCAATAAAGTTTCCCCTTCCTGGGACAATGAATTCACGGTGTTCTTATTTCAATTTCCAGGAGTGTAGTTTTCGGTTGCCCACGTTCTCTCTGTCCATCTCGCTTTCCTTGTTGAATCTTTTTTGGCTCTCCAGTATCATTCATCCGTGCCACGTGTCAAGCCCTCTCAACCTCGATGCGTTCACTATTCATCTAACAGGCTGGTCTTCGTAGATGGTATACAACGCATGGCTGTACCTTCTTCTCTATCTTTCCCTACGGCAAATTGGGCCGATGATTTTCCTGTGAACCCTTCTCTCAAATGCATCCAGCGACTCAGCATCATTTGCTGTCGGAGCCCAGGTTTCAAAGGCGTCTGTAAACACTGGTCTGTTCAGTGTTTTGTAGAAGGCTAGTTTTGTGGTCATAGTCATAAGTCTTGAAGACTAAAGCTTTGTTACGGTGAAATAATGTTTATAAGCTGCAATTACTCTTTGCTTTACTTCATATGAGGTATCATTTATGCTTGTTACAACCGAACCCAGTTACTTGAAATGATCGACTCTTTCAAACGTATTGCGTTATTGCGGCTATCTTTCCCAGCAGCTAGATATTTTCTTTTTTCCTCGTTGATATTTAGTCCCGTATTCTTGCCACCCTGTTCAAGTGCAGTGAATGTCTCATCAGAGTTCTTGCTACTATGTCGATGTCGTTCGTAGAGGCCAGTAGCCGCACAGATTTATGAAAAATTGATCCCCTATTCGAGATATTTGCTTCTCTCGTCACCTTCTCCGGGGAGTCGTTGAATAGGAAGCATGCTCGCGCATTTTTCATTTCCGAAGTGTTGCACAACAATCCACCACTTTTTATACAATCTTGAGTTTCTCTCATTGTCATCCTTACTACCATTATCAGTTTTTTTGGAATACCCAATTCAACTAGAGTTTGATATAGTTTCCCTCTGTCTGTACTATCGTACGCTGCTTTAAAATCAATAAAAATATGATACGTTCCGACCCCATATTCCTTTGCTTTTTCCAGAATTTGTCTTAGGGTAAATATCTGGTCGATAGTTGTCTTACCGGCCATAAATGCACATTAGTACAGCCCCGTTTTTCTCACTATTATTTGAAGTAGTCGGTCATACGGTATGTTAGAAAGGATTTACACTGAAGAGCTAAAGAAACTGGCACACCTGCTTAATATCGTGTAGGGCCCTCGCAGGCACGCAGAAGTGCCGCATCAGGACGTGGCATGGACTCGACTAATGTCTGAAATACTGCTGTAGGGAACTGACACCATGAATCCTGCACGGCTGTCCAAAAATCCGTAAAACTACGAGGGCGTGCAGATCACTTCTGAACAGCTCGTTCCAAGGCATCCCACATATGCTCAATAATGTTCATGTCTGGGAAGTGTGGTGGTCAGCGGAAGTGTCTAAACTCCGAAGAGTGTTCCTGGAACCACTCTATAAAATTATGCTTTGCTGCAATTTCCCAGGTCCGTCGGAATGCGCAATGGACATGAATAGTTTCACGTGATCAAACAGGATGCTTACATACGTGCCACCTGTCCTGGAAGTATCAGCGGTCCTATATCACTCCAATTGTACACGTCCGATACCATTACAGAGCCTCCACCAGTTTGAACAGACCCCTGCTGACATACAGCGTGCATGGATTCATGAAGTTCTCTCCATACCCGTACGCGTCTATCCGCTGGACACAATTTGAAACGAGACTCGTCCACCCAAGCAACATGTTTCCAATCACCAAGTTTCAAATTTCGGCGTTGACCGGCCCAGACGAGGTGTAAAACTTTGCGTCGTGCAGTCGTCAAGGGTACAAGAGTAGGCCTTCGGCTCCGAAAGTCCATATGGATGATGTTTCGTTGAATGGTTCGCAAGCTGACACTTGTTGCAATTTGCGGAAAGGTTGCACTTCAGTCACCTTGAACGATTCTCTTCAGTCGTCATTGGTCCCGTTCTTGCACTATGTTTTTCCCGTCGCAGCAACGTCGGAGATTTGATGTTTACCCGGATTGCAGATATTCATGGTACAGTCGTGAAATGGTCGTACATGAAAATCCCCACATCATCGCATATTCGGAGAAGCTGTGTCCCATCGCTCGTCCGCCGACTATAACACCATGTTCAAAATCACTTAAGTCCTGATAACCTGGCGTTGTAGCAACAGTAACCGATGTAACAGCTGCACCAGACACTTGTCTTACATAGGCGTTGCCGACCGCAGCGACGTATTCTGTCAGTTTTCATGTCTCTGTATCTCAATACAGATGCCTATACCAGTTTGTTTGGTGCTTCATTGTGTATCACAGATTAAGCAGTGTGATCCCTCTGTAGTTACCGCATTCCGTGTGGTCTCCTTCCTTATATATAAAGGACATAATTCCGTCTTTCCATGTTTGAGGCATTTCCTCTTCTTCCCCTACTATATTAAACTTGAAAAGTTCTGCTGGAATGCCGTCTTTTGCTGTAATTTCCTCATTGCAGTTCTCACCATTTCCCAGTAAGGTGGGTCCACAGTATTATCTGGTTCCTCTAGTTCCTGTATTTCCGTTAGGTTCCTTGGTACAACTGGCCTTGAATTAAGGAGTTTATCAAAGTAGCAGCGCCACCTCTCACATATCTGCTTCTCTTCGTTTCTAATTTCATCATTCTCGTTTTTCATTCAAATTAGTCCTTGGAAGTTCACCTTATTAGAATCCAGAGATGAAGATATAAAGACTTACTTAATTGGTACAACTCATTTCCGGAGGAATGTTCCGAGTGTTTATAGCTGTCTTTGAATACTGAAGTATCACTTGATACCGACAAATTTACGAGACTCTTCAGTTGAAGGATAATTGACATAATGGCCACATCAGAGTCCGGAGGAAGACGTTTAATACACTGGCGGCTGCACTAAGACGATGCTGCCACCTTGATCAGTGAATGCGGACTGGGCGAGAGTTCCTCTGCTCAGCCCTAACTGTACCATGGAATACCGATTGCTGTGGTGTAGTGAAGCCCTACGAGGCTACGCCTGCGTTTCGCGTTCATAGGTGGGTCTTGCAGCGATTGTACTCTACCGTCTTTTCCTTGCGGGCTGCGAACCATGCCTTGACACCTCGCTCATCGGGCGACGCCACACGTGAGGTCAATCTGGTTGTGGATTAGTTGCGGTTGTTCCTTCGTTTACACTTTCACTTCAGAACAGGCGCGGCTCATGGTTTCCATGCTCGGGAAGGCTGTGAAATCTATCGAGCGGAACTAACCTAGACCTATGACTACACTACAGATCAAACATTAATCAAACGTTCATCTACTGTATCTCCTTTTCGTTTTACGATCAATAACTAAATAACATCAAAAGCTGAATGCAAGATAAAAGCTATAAGTATCTTATTTTTGCAAGTAGTGATGAAAGACGCTTGTTGGGGAAATCTTTAGCGTGGTGCACGGTAGCTTAGCTTCATGCTTGACGTTTTTTGATATTTTCATTTCTTAATTTCAGGACTCTACCTTTTATGCCCTGAAATCGCGGTCAATATGAGTTGGCGTAACGAAACAGCGATGTTTCCATTACGACACGGACCTTGTGCTGTCATTGGCTGACATGAGCAACCCGATAAACCGCCATGGAAATTACACATCATATTCGTCGTATTTACACTTGTGTAATATAAAATTATGAATTTTTAAGTGATATAGCGCACACAACCACTCAGCTACATTGTACATTACTCTGTTTAAACTGTGTTTATAACTTTGCAAAGACTAACACTGTTTTTGTGCTTGTTTCATGTTTGCATCAAGTCTGGAAGCACCAAGTTCCTTCACTTTCACCCAACCTCACGTTACAAAATCTTACTTGAACTCATACTGTGTTCCTTACAAACAAGCGGTTGTTGTTATTGTTGTTATAGTCTTCAGTCCAGAGATTGGTTTGATGCAGCCCTCCATGCTACACTATCTTGTGCAGGTTTCTTCATCTCTAACTGCTGCAACCTACATCCTTCTGAATCTGCTTAGTGTATTCAGCCCCTGGTCTCCCTCTCAGATTTTTAGCCTCCACGCTCCCCACCAGTACTAAATTGGTGATCGCTTGATGCCTCAGAACGTGTCCCACAAACTGATCCCTTCTTCTAGTCAAGTGCTGCCACAAATTCCACTTCTCCCCAATTCTATTCAGTACCTCCACATTAGTTACGGGATCTATCCATCTACTCTTCAGCATTCTTCTGTAGCACCACATTTAGAAAGATTCTATTCTCTTCTTGTCCAAACTAATTACTGTCCATGTTTCACTTCCATACATGGCTACACTCCAGACAAATGCTTTCAGAAAGGACTTCCTGGCACTCTAATCTATACTCGATGTTAACAAATTTCTCTTCTTCAGAAACGCAATCCTTCCCATTGCCACTCTACATTTTCTATCCTCTCTACTTCGACCATCATCAGTCATTTGGCTCCCCAAATAGCAAAACTCATCTACTACTTCAAGCGTCGCATTTTCTAATCCAGTACACCTGATTTAATTCGACTACATTCCATTATCCTCGTTTTGTTTTTGTTGATGTTCATCTCATATCCTCCTTTCAAGACACTATCCATTCCGTTCAACTGCTCTTCCAAGTCCTTTGCTGTCTCTGACAGAATTACAATGTCATCGGCGAACCTCAAAGTGTTTATTTCTTCTCCATGGATTTTAATTCCTAATCCGAATTTTTCTTTTGTTTCCTTCACTGCTTGCTCGATATACAGATTGAATAACATCGGTTTATATACAAACTGTAAATAGTCTTGCGCTCCCTGTATTTCGCCCCTGCTACCTTCAGAATTTGGGAGAAAGTATTCCAGTCAACATTGTCAAAAGCTTTCTCTAAGTCTACAAACGCTAGAAAAGTAGGTTTTCACTCCTTAAACTATCTTCTAAGATAAGTCGTATGGTCAGTATTAACTCACGTGTTCCAACATTTCCACAGAATCCAAACTGTTCTTTCCCGAGATCGGCTTCTACCATTTTTTCCATTCGTCTGTACAGAATTCGTGGCAGTATTTTGCAGCCGTGACTTATTAAACTGATAGTGAAAAAATTTTCACACTTGTCAAAACCTGCTTTCTTTGGGATTGGAATTATTGTATTCTTCTTGAAGTCTGAGGGTATTTCGCATGTCCCATACTTCTTCCTCACCAGATGGTAGAGTTTTGTCATACCTAGCTCTTCCTACGCTATCAGTAGTTCTAATGGAATGTTGTCTAGTCCCGAGGCCTTGTTTCGACTTGGGTCTTTCAGTGCTCTGTCAAACTCTTCACGCAGTATCATATCTTCCATTTCATCTTCATCTACATCCTCCTCCATTTCCATAATATTGTCCTTAAGAACATCGCCCCTGTATAGATCCTCTATATACTCCTTCCACCTTTCTGCTTTCCCTTCCTTGCTTAGAACTGAGTTTCCATCTGAGCTCTTGATATTCATGTAAGTCGTTGTCTTTTCTCCAAAGGTCTCTTTAATTTTCCTGCAGCAGTATCTATCTTACCCCTAGTGATATATGCTTCCACGTCCTTATATTTGTCCTCTAGCCATCCCTGCTTAGCCATTTTGCACTTCCGGTTGATCTCATTTTTGAGACGTTTGTATTCGTTTTCGTTTACTTCATGTAATGCATTTCAATGTTTTCTTATTTCATCAGTTAAATACAATATCTCTTGTGTTACCCAAGGATTTCCACTAGCCCTCATCTTTTTACCTAGTTGATCCTCTTCTGCCTTCACTATTTCATCTCTCAAAGCTACCCATCCTTATTCTACTGTATTTCTTTCTTCCGTTTTTGTCAATCGTTTCCTAATGCTCTGTCTGAAATTCTCTACAATCTATGTTTCTTTCAGTTTATCCACGACCCATCTCCTTAAAATGTCTCCTTTTTGAAGTTTCTTAAGTTTTAATTTACAGTTCACAACTAATAAATCGTGGTCAAAGTCCAGATCTGCCCGTAGATATGTCTTACAATTTAAAACCTGGTTCCTAAATCTGTGTCTAACCATTATATAATCTATCTGAAATCTTCCAGTGTCTCGACGCCTCTTCCATGTGTACAACCTTCTTTCATGATTCTTGAACCAAGTGTTAGCTATGATTAAGTTATGCTGTGTGCTAAATTCTACCAGACGGCTTCCTCTTTCATTCCTTACCCCCATTCCACATTAACCTACTACTTTTCCTTCTCTTCCTTTCGCTACTATCGAATTCCAGTCCCCCATAACTATTAAATTTTGTCTCCCTTCACTACCTGATTAATTTATTTTACCGCATCATACATTTCTTCAATCTCTTCATCATCTGCGGAGATAGTTGTCAGATAGTTGCGCGGGATTTGCCGAGTGGTCTAAGGCGCTGCAGTCATGTACTGTGCGGCTGGTCCGGGCGGAGGTTCGAGACCTCCCTCGGGCATGGGTGTGTGTGTTTGCCGTGAGGATGATTTAGGTTAAGTAGCGTGTAAGATTAGGGACTGAAGACCTTAGCAGTTAAGTCCCATAAGATTTCACACACATTTGAACATTTGAATAGTTGTCATATAAACTTGTACCACTGTGGTAGGGGTGGGTTTCATATCTATCTAGGCTACAATAATACGTTCACTATGCTGTCCGTAGTAGCTTACCCGAATTCCTGTTTTCCTATTCATTATTAAACCTTTTCCTGCATTACCCCTATTTGATTTTGTATTTATAACCCTGTATTCACCTCACAGTCTTGTTCCTCCTGCCACCAAACTTCACTAATTCCCACTATATCTAACTTTAACCTATCCATTTCTCTTTTTATTTTTTTCTAACCTACCTGCCCGATTAAGGGATCTGACATTCCACGCTCCGATCCGTAGAACGCCAGTTTTCTTTCTCCTGATAACGACGTCCTCCTGAGTAGTCCCCGTCCGGAGATGCAAATGGGGGAATATTTTACCTCCGGAATATTTTACCCAAGAGATATGCTTCTGTTATTCGCAAGAAACTAAAACTCTCTAAATTCATGTATAATGCGCTCACAAAACGAAACTTACAAATAACACACATTACCCGCGGTCAGCAAGCAAGGAAACGGGACGTATTTCGTCCAAGGGGTGTATTTCACGTGCTTTTTGCGTTAATCACTTGTGGAACTTTCACTTGGTGACGATACTTTTGTTGCTAATGGCAAAAACTAAATAACTGGCTAAACACTATCTAAACAATAATAGTAAACGTCGACTAAGCACGCATCGAAGTACAACAGAGGTATGCAGAGAGAGAGAGATTCTGTAGCGAATTTTCAGCTACCTTGCTCTTTCCCCCGGCTTTGCTTCTGCTGCTTCTGCGCTGACCACAGAGCGCCTCAAGCCCCCCTTTGTCTTGGAGAATGCGCCTTGTGGTCCATTCCGCGTTGCATGTGGTTGTTGGGTACTTTCTGATTAGATAATAAAGAAATGACAGCTAAGTGACAGTTCCTCGTTTGGTGAAACTGGACAGGTTATTCTTCACTGCACAGCACAGATCATGATGCTGAAGCCTACGGATTGTTTTCAGAGAAATATCAGTGTAAGGAATACTCTGTGCCAGAGAAACGTGTGAAGTTTTAAATCGTCATGTTCACTTACAGAAGGAACTGTAGGAATACATCACTGCAAGACGCGCTTCTTGGTTACTCTGGGACAATGATATGCGGTGCGCGATGCTTGATGTGCCACTACAGGGACATGCAGAGTGACTGCGCTCATCTTATAGAGGCAGGCCCACGAGAGCTGAAGGGATATCTGGTCGTCTCAGGCACCAACTCACGACGGCCCTGGAGAGCTGGCTACGAAGCGGAGCACTGCGAGGATGGCTGCTGTGGCTTGAGAACAGAACGCAGCATGCCATTCTCAATGGAGAGAAGTCTTCCCATCGAAGAGTGATTTCAGGTGTGCCGCAGATGAGTGTCCTAGGACCGTTGCTATTCACGATATACATAAATGACCTTGTGGATATCATCGGAAGTTCACTGAGCCTTTTTGCGGATGATGCTGTGGTATATCGAGAGGTTGTAACAATGGAAAATTGTACTGAAATGCAGGAGTATCTGCAACGAATGAACGCATGGTGCAGGGAATGGCAATTGAATCTCTATGTAGACAAGTGTAATGTGCTGCGAATACATAGAAAGAAAAATACGTTATCATTTAGCTACAATATAGCAGGTCAGCAACTGGAAGCAGTTAATTCCATAAATAATCTGTGAGTAGGCATTAGGAGTGATCTAAAATGGAATGACCATATAAAATTAATTGTCGGTAAAGCAGATGCCTGGTGGCCGAGCGGTTCTGGCGCTACAGTCTGGAACCGCGCGACCGCTACGGTCGCGGGTTCGAATCCTGCCTCCGGCATGGATGTGTGTGTTGTCCTTAGGTTAGTTAGGTTTAAGTAGTTCTAAGTTCTAGGGGACTTATGACCTCAGCAGTTGAGTCCCATAGTGCTCAGAGCCATTTGAACCATTTTTGAAAGCAGATGCCACACTGAGATTCATTAGAAGAATCCTAAGGAAATGCAATCCGTAAACAAAGGGAGTAGGTTACAGTACACTTGTTCCACCACTGCTTGAATATTACTCACCAGTGTGGGATTAGTGCCAGATACGGTTAATAGAAGAGATGGAGAAGATCCAACCGAGATCAGCGCGCTTCGTTACGGGATCATTTAGTAATCGCGGAGGCGTTACGGAGATGATAGATAAACTCCAGTGGAAGACTCAGCAGGAGAGACGCTCAGTAGCTCGGTATGGGCATTTGTTGAAGTTTCGAGAACATACCTTCACCCAGGAGTCAAGCAGTAGATTGCTCCCACCTACGTATATCTCGCGAAGAGACCACGAGGATAAAATCAAAGAGATTAGAGCCCACACAGAGGCATACCGACAATCTTTCTTTCCACAAACAATGCGAGACTGGAATAGAACGGAGAACCGATAGAAGTACTCAAAGTACCCTCTTCCACACACCGTCAGGTGGCTTGCGGAGTATGGATGTAGATGTAGAATCGTGGCTCTGTAGAAGACGTACATATCCTCTCCTGATCACGTCACAGTTCACTGCAACAGCAAAACACACACTGGCTCCAATGGTTGGAGAGTGAGTCTGTGTCACATCGCTACAGGTTTCAAGTCAGTGAGAGGTGTACACAGTATCGGTAAACATTTTAACGTCCCTCACTTGCGGGATGCACGGTCGCATCAACGGAGAAATGCGGTACGTTAATAGTACAGGATAAATGCTGCTATCGACGGAGGTGTGTGACGCTTCATTATCTTGCAATTATTGACTTCTAAAAGGAAATGTAGGTACACATCACAGCAAAGCGTACATGTAACATCATTAACATGTACAAGCAAGAGTGGTCAATTTAATAATGTTAATATAGGATCGGTTTTCATTGCGCTTCTAATCTACTTCTAACGTAATAACATACTAATTTTTTTATCATAGAAACGTTGTTGCGGTTTTCTAAGATATGGACATAAAATAACTGATTAGTATTTTTATTTTGTTGATATTAGGTAAAAGTTTGTAACAATAGACGTTTCATTCCAGATGATTTTTAGACCAATGTTTTGCCCAGTGAACATGGTGTTACAAGAACGTAACAACAGTTATAAACAGTTCCTTCCCACTCCAAACAAAACAACACGTAGTGGTGCAGAAACATATATTTACTTTGGTAATCAGTGAAAATGTTTTTAGACGTACCGATACTTATACCAGAAAAGATTAGTCATACTCTTAACGAATACGCTGTGGTGTCTTTTGTTTGAACACAAACAACTTTACTTAATCTGTCTTTGTGAATTACTGCTACGAATCCTTCAAGTCTGGTAAGCTCTGGGAGCGGAAGTGCCTAGGGCCAAGTAGCCATTATTTTCATACAGATTAAAATTCTTTATTCAGGTCGGGACTGCAATGATTTAATGAAACATCCAAATAACATAGAAAAGTGCAAAAATATACAATAAAACAAAGGTACCGAAAGTACCAGCTAAATCTATTAAAATAAATACATATAAACTTTCACTTGACAACTAGGTCAATTTCTTTTCTGATTTTAAGGACACATCATTGACAAAATATAAACAGGCGGAACCACTGGCAGTACAAAGAAGTTTATAATGTGAAAGTAACACGAATAGAAAAAAACAATTAAGCTTAAAGCAGGTTAATTAAAAGAAATAAATATTGATCTATAGTTCAAAGAGAGCAACTATTTCCTAGTCATGATCCAAGCACTTTCTGAAAGCCATATAGAAGTGTACGTTAGCCGGCCGGTGTGGCGGAGCGGTTCTAGGCCCTTCAGTCTGGAACCGCGAGACCGCTACGGTCGCAGGTTCGTATCCTGCCTCGGCCATGGATGTGTGTGACGTCCTCAGGTTAGTTAGGTTTAAGTAGTTCTAAGTTCTAGGGGACTGATGACCTCAGATGTTGAGTCCCATAGTGCTCAGAGCTATTCGACCCAAGTTGAAGTTAGAATAATTGAAGCAAGATCCTCTCATCTCAGGATTGTAATAACAACGACGATCTTAACGTCTTGTGTGGGCATCCGGCAGTCTTACTGACAAAAATTGACAGTATAAGGTAGAATAAATTTAAAGGGGTCTTTAAATGGAGAAATAAATAATTTAACTAGCAAAACTTTAAGTGCCAAACAAGCCGACAGATAATTCCAGAACCGGATTTGAGCTGACCCAGAAGGACGGCAAGAAGTATCTTCTACGGTCCTCACCCAAATATGATGAAACGAAGGAGCCAAAAAACCCAGCACCTCCTGGCGCCCTTCCCAGAACACACAAACGTTGTGGGCGAATGTTCATAAAGATGCTCGCCACATTCACTTGATTATGCCGGTCAGTGATAAAGAAGGTGGGCCATGCACGCTCCCACAACCAATGCACCAGTACATACAAAAACTGCTTGCTACCGATCGCGCCACTTAACCCTCTGGGTAGCATACCCGAAAGTCCTCCAGCCAGCACACGCGCTTCCTCTTGTACGAGGAGCGTTCAATAACCAATGAAAGATATTTCTTTTTCATCTGAAAACAGGTTCGTTTTATTCATGGTTCTAATACGCCATATCCGCCCCCGGTAGCTGAGTGGTCAGCGCGACAGAATGTCAATCCTTAGGCCCCGGGTTCGATTCCCAGCTGAGTCGGAGGTTTTCTTCGCTCAGGTACTGGGTGTTGTGTTGTCCTAATCATCATCATTTCATCCCCATCGACGCGCAAGTCGCCAAAGTTGCGTCAAATCGGAAGAGTTGACCCCGGCGAACTGTCTACCCCACGGGAGGCCCTAGTCACATGACATTTACATTTATAGACCATGTTATGCCTCTCTCTTTTGACTACAAAACCTATGTTTCAACACAATCTTCGTTCAAGGTGACGGCCAAAGCCATCTTGCTGGGAGGGCCACCAGGAGCCAACGTCTTACTGCATCAACAACGTCCCCATCATCCAGGTTCTACTTCCCGCGGAGTGCATCATTCATTGGGCCGAACAGCTGGAAGTCGGAACGTAAGAGATTCTCGCTGTAGAGTGGATTAGGAAGAACAGTCCAATGAGTGAGCTCATCTCGGGTGCACAGACATGTGTGACGTTGTGTCTTGGAGAAGTTCGTTTGAATTTTTGTGGCGATGAACATGCTATAATCGTTTCTTCAATTTCCTGGGGGTTGCATAATGCACTTCAGAGTAGATCTACATCTACATCTACATCCATACTCCGCAAGCCACCTGACGGTGTGTGGCGGAGGGTACCCTGAGTACCTCTATCGGTTCTCCCTTCTATTCCAGTCTCGTATTGTTCGTGGAAAGAAGGATTGTCGGTATGCTTCTGTGTGGGCTCTAATCTCTCTGATTGTATCCTCATGGTCTCTTCGAGAGATATACGTAAGAGGGAGCAATATACTGCTTGACTCTTCCGTGAAGGTATGTTCTCGAAACTTTAACAAAAGCCCGTACCGAGCTACTGAGCGTCTCTCTTGCAGTGTCTTCCACTGGAGTTTATCTATCATCTCCGTAACGCTTTCGCGATTACTAAATGATCCCGTAACGAAGCGCGCTGTTCTCCGTTGGATCTTCTCTATCTCTTCTATGAACCCTATCTGGTACGGATCCGACACTGCCCAGCAGTATTCAAGCAGTGCACTATATGGAAGAACTCGAACAAAATAACCCCTCCAGAGTCCCAGAAGACCACCGCCGGCTAAAGGTGCGGCTATGAACATTTTCTTCCAGGTAGACGTGGTGTGGCGCCACTCCATGGAATATTGTTTTGTTTCCGATTCGCAATTATGACACCACGTCTCATGGCCTGTGACGTCCGCCCCGATAGCTGAGTGGTCAGCATGACGGATTGCTGTCCGACGGGCCCAGGTTCGATTCCCAGCTGGTTCGAGGACTTTCTCCGCTCAGGGAGTGGGTGTTGCGTTGCCTTCATCATCATTTCTTCCCCATCCGGAGCGCAGGTCACCCAATGTGGCTTCGAATGTAATAATACCTGCACCACGGCGGCCAAACCTGCCCCATAAGGGGTCTCCCGGTCAATGACGCGAAACGCTCATCGTAATGCGCATGCAGCTGCGCACAGATGGTTTGTGGATTCTTTTTATGGTCTTCTTTTAGGCGGCAAGGGACCAAACTGCTGGATGAGAGTGTCAGGACCAGCCAACACATACGTCCAGTTCTGCAGCGAGGTGTTTGATTGTGATCTGTCGATCAGATCGAATGGGAGTGTCCTTAAGTTGCAACACTGCAGGAGTCATAGCTGTGTGCCATCGGTCGGAACGCAGGATATTGGAAAGGTGTGCGCCACCTTGTTGTAATGATGACATACGATTCTCCCTGCGACTCACCGTGCTTTTCTTTAGTGCCAGGTCTCCGTGACATTATTTAAGCGCCTATGAATATCTGCGATGCTGTGGTTTTCCGCCAGAGCAGACCCGATGGCAGCCCTCTGCCTGGAAGCCACCTCCGTTACACATGCTAATTTGAAGGCTATGTACAGCACCATCAACTGTCGGTTCTTTATGAAACTATAGGGACTGAAGCGGGAATATTCCTCGACGCCGCCACAAAAAAAATTCGGCATTTCTTGAACTGAAATTCACCGAGAAAAAGTGTCTTGTTCTACTTGTTGAACGCCACGTTTAATTCGGCACTTTTACTGTACGCCTCGCTCGGCCAGCGATCGGCAGTGTTGACTCTTCCAAACAGCTCCAGGTCGAGGCCGAAAGCAGACTGTATACAACCGGCACGGCAAGCGGCTTCAGGTCTCACTGGTGGAGAGGTCGCATCCTCTCGGGAGACGCTCGGGACACCCTTGATTGGACAACCAGCACACGCCGGCCGCTGTGGCTGAGCGGATCTAGGCGCTTAAGTCCGGAACCTCTGTGCTGCTACGGTCGCAGGTTCGAATCCTCCCTCGGGCATGGATGTGTGTGATGTCCTTAGGTTAGTTAGCTTTAAGTAGGGCTATGTCTAGGGGACTGATGACCTCAGATATTAAGTCCCATAGTGATCAGAGCCATTTGAACCATTTGAACCAATCAGCACATAACGTCTAGAGAAAAACAACCGACACGAGAGGACATGGATGACCTCTTTATTACTTAGCCTTGAAGAATAAACTCCTCTGCAAAACTTAACGAGGAGGTATCTATGTAACATAGCATATTAATTACTTGGTTGTGTTGCATGGAACTGCGAACAGCGGGTACAGTTGCAAGGCTTGGAATGTCAGCCCCCGTTGTGACATGGCGACAGTATGGAGGTAGACGGCCAACATGTTTTGTTCCGTTCACACCCCATATCGTCGGCAACATTCGCATTGGCACCATGATCAGTGAAGAATGGGGTCACGCGCTCTTCTTGGCTGAGACCAGATTCATTCTGAGTAGTGATTCTGGACGTACCCTCTACGGCGAGATGTAGGAACATGTAATTCACCCAGTAACATTACAAATACGATCGTTTCGGTAGCAAAGCTGTTACTGCTGTTGATAGGAATACCTCCAAATTTTTGAACACGTTACAGTGACAGATCAACTATATTGTGATGATGTAGTCCTTCTCCTGTGCATTTCTCCAGGGGTGCATTCGGCCCTGACTCCTTTTTTATGGCTGACAATGCGCGGCTCAATCGGACGGGGCTGATGGATTAGCTCTTGGAACGAGAGATTATTCGGCGAACGAACTGGCCAGCACGGTACCCGACTTAAATCTCATCGACAGTCTGTGGGATGCACTGGGAAGATATATGCAGAATCTCCATGTTTACCAATGACCGTCCATCTGTTTCAACCGCCCCGCTGTAGGAATGGAACGCCCTATCACAAGAACTCCGAACCAGCCTTATGGTCACCATGGGAGCACGTTGCAGAGCGTGCATCGCTGTCACACACACTCTATTATTGACCGTGCCCGCCTTTTTTACTGTCCAGTCATTAAACACGATGACTGCTGTGTAATGTCCGTGGGTTCATCTCAGTGCGTATTTCTTTCAGTTACATTCCGTACTATACTGCCGCAGTTCTTTCTAGGCATAGTCCAAGTTTCATCGAGCTATGTTAGTTGGTAAAGGCGTATCACGCGAATGCTACTTTCGTCCTTCGTTTTTCACCTAAGTTTATATTGAGGTGACAAAAGTCATGTGATACCTTCTGATATCATGTCGGCGTAGTGTGGCAACACTTACCAGTCAGAATCCGGCGAGGTACAGCCTAGTTGCGCTCATGTTAACGTTTACTTGCTTCTCGGTACGAGCTGTTTTTCCTTATCGAGTCCTTCCGCCTGCCGAGCAATGGAATTGATTACTCGTCTGGTTCTTCACCACTTGCTGTGTCTCCACTTTAGCATCATCATCGATATCAGCGAGGTTGTCTGGAGTAGCCATCAGTTAGGGAATGGCTAGTTCCAGGCTCGCATTCCCAGCGTCACATTGAGACTGCCAGGACCAATACACATACTGCGACGGAAAAGCGGGACGTCCATCCGCTAAAGATTGCGATCGACACACCATTTAAGAGGGACCCGCGAGTGGTCCCCCGACGGAAACAGAAACACACATTACGGTTGACTGCAACGCAAGTTGCTGCGTTTTCCAGCTCATGGGAACCTCTTCAAGAAGATGCTACCAGCCAGTCAACACCGCATTTTCGACCTGAAGAAATGGTACGTTGGAGTACAGCTGCCGACCGTCCTTTGTCTGTTGCGCAACCTACGGCGTAACAAGACACCAGTTCTCCCCTAGCGGCAGTCACTCTACCGACGATTACGATGCACGTGTACTGATTGAGACCATGGAAAACGAAGACGTAGATCTCATGACTGACGCGCTGATGCAGGAACCCGCCGACGGTGAAGGTTCTGTCATGGTGCAATCTAAACCTCAACAAATATCTGGTTCGTCACCACGTGACTCCAACCCTCGAAAACGGATTGTGGAGACTGTAGAAACGTCAAGTCGTTTTCAATTCCTTGGCCACTGTAGACTGAAGACGACAGTTGACAGGAAACCCACTTGGCGTTCCAGAAACGTGAAGAAAGTATCAGCTGTTACCATTTATTCTATTAAAAATACCTCGAATTAAACGCGGCGTCGAAAGCACAGCTGGAGAGCCCCCTAAATGCTGCCTATCAAGACAACAGTGTAAATAATTATTTTATTGCCTTTACCGACCAAGGGAAGGCATAGCCTTTTTCAGCGGCATCAACTTGATTTCTAGGCTCACCAGTTGCCTGAATAAAAGAGGTGCTAGGTTGTCTTGAAGGGGAAAGTTCCGGATGATGTCTTGATCAGAGAAGGTTTTCTTGCACCAGCACTCTACCAACATAAAGCTGGATCACCCGTCTAAGAACTTGCAAACTCTTCCTATTTGCGTCATTATCTCACCGCCAGAGGAGACCAATGACCGAATTTACGGTCTGCAATATGTACTAGATACTAGGGTGAGGGTCGAAGTTTATAAACTGATGAAGGACAGTGCTCAGCGTAAACGTTAGGAACACTTTTTGAGCATACGGCGAATTATTGCCATCTTCCACCATGATTGTGTAGTGTGCTGGTATCATCATTCTGGGCGTTCAGGCTAGAGTACCACTCATCTGGATGTGTGTATGTTCCACGTCACCTCTTAAACCATTGGATCAATTTGAATCAAAATTGGTCCTCATATAGCGTAATGTCTGGAACGACTAGGGAATAATGCATGATGACGCACTGCTGCCTTATAAAATATTTACAATCGATTTGAATCATACACCATCACCAGTGCGGAAAAACTTTTTGCACTGTAACATCACGTAATATACATGTCTGCAGGTATGAAGGATGAATGGTCAAGTCAGTATGTAAGAAAGATCTAACACAGGTGTTCAGTAACAATGCATAGGGTCAGTCAACAAAAGGAAATTACTCAGTATGTTATGTTTTTCTGTAGTTTGACTTGACCATGTCGTTCTTGGTATCTTTGACACGTATGTCATGTAATGGTGCCACTGGAAATCTTTTTCCACGTGAAGATGTTCTATGACCGAAACAGGTTATAAATCAATAATTCTATAAGACAGCATTATGTGATGATGCAATTTTGGAAATATCTATGCTGTTAGTGGTCGCCCGAAAAAATGTTTCACTTGTCAGTAAAGGACCACTGTGGGCGCAAGAACAGCCTGCCTCTCAAAGAGTTCGGGTGTGGTGGTGAGAAAGATGCGATGCTCGGGATGCGGAAGCTGCCAGACAATATTCATCCAGTATCTGAGAATGACGGCACTTAGTGATTTGCAACGAACTTCACACTGTTTTAAACCTTTACCAGACTTCTTCTCGCTGACACCGCCAGAAATTTATATAGCAACAAAGTTTATCGCTTACTGCATTTTTTATGTTCATATAGTAAAACTGCATCATCAGGCGCGCCTTTTTGATTTACTACTTCTTTACTACTAATGCTATTTGCAACAAATTTTCGCAAACAGTATCCACCTGTACCACAGAATGTACTTGCAAAAGTATATCATTGTACTACATACAGTTCAGGAGATATGACGTCATAAACGCTGAGACGCGTGTAGAGACGGCCACATCATGCGTGATGTTTTAATCTATGTCTTCTTTACTGTTAACTTTATTAGAAACACGTTACGCTGAAGGTATCGACACATAGCCTTGGATGTATGAGCAAAATTGTGTCATTGTACAACATATTTTTCAAAAAAATAAAACGTCACAAGCACTGTGATGGTTGAAAACGAAACTGCACGGCTAAATTCGCTGGATATACAGTTTAAGTAAGTCTATAAATATGTGTGAAATATGTGAAGTAAACGTAAGAGCTGGGTGAGATATGCTTATGTCGTGGACCGGCTTAAACGAAACTTGGTACATATATTGCTGACCAAATGGAAAGGAAAATTATGAGTGTAAAAGCCAGCTTCCTCCTACTGAGATGGTGCAGATAACGTGGAAACGGAAGGAGAGAGAAGAAGATGGACAGGGAGGTGAAATAAGAGGACGGACACATATAGAGGGGTAGAGGAGATAAATAATTGGAGAGGAAGAGGGAAGTGGAGAGAAGTGGAAGAGGAGAAGAAGGACACAGAGAGGGGTGAGGAGGATATAGAGGGGGCAGACGATGGACTTCGAGGTGGGAGTAAGAGTTTGATACGAAAAAGGAACAGATGGACAGATGATGAAGGCGCAGATGGACAAAGAGAGGCGGAAAAGTAGATAGCCATAAGTTGGGGATGGTGGAGGTACACAAACGGAGGAGAGTGAAGGAGATGGACAGTATTAGGGAGGAAGAGATGGACAGAGGTGGGGTAAAGAAGAAACGGGCGGCGAGAGAGAAGAGATAAGCAGAGAGAGAGAGGGACGAAGGAAATGGACGAACAGAAAAATGGAATAAATACAATCCAAGAGATAGAAAAGAGAAGTGATTCATACACGCACACACAACCCAGGGTTGGCTTAAGGCTCAAGTGATACAAGCCGTCACTTGGGGCGTCGATCTGAGAGCGGCACCAATGTTACAAATGGTTCAAATGGCTCTGAGCACTATGGGAGTTAACATCTGAGGTCATCAGTCCACTAGAACTTAGAACTACTTAAACCTAACTAACCTAAGACATCCCACACATCCATGTCCAAGGCAGGATTCGAACCTGCGCCCGTATCGGTCGCGTGTTTCCAGACTGAAGTGCCTAGAACCGCTCGGCCACAACAGCCGGCGCGACGGGTACACAAGTGCAAGATTTATATGTAATCTGTCTCACAAATACTAGCGAAAATTCTAACGGCTGAAAATATATATAAGTGGTGATTATATATATATATATATATATATATATATATATATATATATATATATATATATATATATGTGTGTGTGTGTGTGTGTGTGTGTGTGTGTGTGTGTGTGTGTGTGTGTGTTTTGTGTGTGGTAGACGGTCGGAGTGGGGATGGCAAATGAAAATCCGCTTGTGCAGAATAATATTCACGGATTGGCCGTGATGCTATCGGCGGGCATTTGTATTAGTGTTCCTGTTTCCTATGGGAGATTGAAGACCACAAGCATCCATTGGTGTTGTTACCCGTCCTTGTATGGTACGTAGTGGACATGAACGGCGTCAGATGTTGAGAGAGATTTGCGAAGGATACTGACATGCCGTGTATTCATTTGTGACAGGGTTATCTGCACCTGTCCCAGCGTGAATGGGGCCTTATTTTGGGTCTCCAAAACTAGCGTTCGGACTAACAGCGCAGTATCGAGATCTGTGGAAAATACGGACGTGACAGGGGTCAGAGGTTGGACTGTATGAGAACGTCAGAGCAGCCAACTCCTCGTCGAGGTTCCGTTCGACCAAGTGTGACCACCACAACAGAGGATCGCCGTAATATACGCGAAGCACTCCTTAACCCAGGGCCGGCCAGAAATCCTGCACGCGTGCGGTGCTCCTGCACATGTGCAACTTACGGGTCACAACCTGCACGCCGGCCGGTGTGGCCAAGCGGTTCTAGGCGCTTCAGTCTGGAACCGCGCGACCGCTATGGTTGCAGGTTCGAATCCTGCCTCGGGCTTGGATGTGTGTGATGGCCTTAGGTTAGTTAGGTTTAAGTAGTTCTAAGTTCTAGGTGACTGATGACCCTAGATGTTAAGTCCCATAGTGCTCAGAGCCATTTGAACAAGCTGCACGCCGCAGCCGTCAGCGTTCATGTAGTGCATGTTTCTACCGCTTTATCCACTTGCTGGGATACTCTGTACCGGCGCATTCTAGTGCTCTTTGCACGGCTTGCAAGCCAACCATGGGAAGGTATTTCGCGTATTAAACCTTTAAAATACTGTCACAGTCTACCCATTGAGACGTCTACTTTTATGTTAACAGTTTAACCCAGTAAGACAAGTAATACAGTTAACAACCGTGGGTTTTTATTAAGGCAGTTTGACTGACGGCACGTAAATACGAGTAATGTTTTTGATCTAGTATTTAAGAAAGAGAGCACTTAACGACTTCCAACAAACCTTATTCACGATTTCAAATAACATTTAATTAATGCAAGGTTTCCTATAACTAATTCTCGGTGCCCTCAGTTACACCCACATAATTTCTGTCTCACTGATCTCTGAACAGAATGATAACCGCAGACCTCTCTATGATCACCTGTTATTTCAATACCATTAATGCTACATCTTTCATCAGTTCCGTCTGAAATCTGCATAATAACTGACAATTAGATGAATGTTACGTTTTCTCGACTTCAGCTGAGCGTAGCCCTTCACACATTAAAAAAACGGTAAATGTAAGTACACATTGGAACAATCGGTTTAATGACCAACTTTCCTGATAATAATGTAACATGGAGCAGAATGAGGCACTAATGCACAGTTAGTAAACAATAATTTTTAATTATGGAAGGAATAAATCCAAACACGTTTGTCACTGGTCATGAGAAATGATAATCGAGTTGATGTGTCTCATCCATTTTCTAAAGGACATTTAATTTTGCTTGCCGTTCTTCACTCTTGAGTAGACTACACTCGTCTTTGTGATATGCATTGTAGTGTTTTTCAATTGAAAACTTACGCCGGCTACCTATTATTCGGCGGCATAGCAAACACTGTGAGTTTTCACCAACGGCTACAAAAAGGATTGCAGTTCCCAGTCACTTTTAAACGACTGAGAACATAGATCTCCCGTCCTTTGCTTTTTCACAGTACCTACCATTTCTCAGTACTTCTCTGTTAAGGTTACGGTTACCAGGGGTAAACGAGACTGTGTATGTTGCGCTCTTGCTTGTACCACATAAACAGGGAAGTGGAGCCACCGCCGTTATTTAGGACACATGTCCAATAACAGATGTCGCTGTCGCTCGCCGTCGCGCACGTGCGCACGTGCGCACATGTGCAGCACTTCCGCACGCCTGCACATTGTGCAGCGTTTGGCCGGCCCTGCCGTAACCCCTTGGTACCTGCGCTTTCTAGCCAAGAACAAGCAATGGACTTTCTGCAACACTCTGTGTAATCCGCCAGCGGCCGCTCTAACAGCGATCTGACTGATGAATAACTTTTTCATGCGTAGGTTACTGGCCTGGTGTACTAAACTTTTCAACATAGCCTCCTGGTACTTTTATGGATGACACGAATGGATTTTAACTACAACATATGATAAAGCAGACTTCATGAAGACATTCAAGGTGTGCAAATCTTCGCGCTCTTTGAGTGTTAAACCCGTAACCGAATGAAATGGAGACCAGCTGAAGCAACGTTATCTACTTATCGAAAAGTAATAAGTCACTTTTCTATCAATGTTAGAGAGTAGCTATCAAACTATTCTGACCAATTCATCCCTTATAAACGGAAATATTTTTGTGGCATACAAGTTGTCAGTTGTATGCTTATTTCGTGAGTAGTCAAATATATGAATGTAGTTGTTCTCCTATATAACTGCTTATAACAGCACGTACGTTACATTTCGACACATGTGTGAAAACAAATGTTTTCTTTGTGTTTCATGCAAGAAATCAGATGTATGTGAGGGCGAACTTCTAAATTCGTAACTAGCTTGCCGATTGATTGAGGGAATGAATGCCCTTATTGTTGGTACGTTTTATTTTATAATTTTGTTATTATTCTGAACAACACGACTCTAGCAACTCACTGAGGTATCACGTATTGTCATTATAACGCTGCGCTTCAATCAGAAGCGATCTCAGGCCGGGATTTCAACAACTGAATACCGCGCTTCGTCAGCGGGTCGTTTCATAGCAACATTGCGATACTGCTTCGTAACGAGCGATCTCGTGCTGAAGTGATTCGTGCTATTTGTCTGGTGTTTCGTGGAATTAAGAACGTAGCAAGAGAAGATACAAGCTTTCTGAGTGTGTTGGAACTTTCGAAGTTTCACATACAGTCACAGGAAAGCAGTGTCAAGAGAGGCGCAGCTGAGGAACAGCGGTAAGTAACCAGTCGCCATCTTGTCTCCGTCATCGAATGTTTTCCCAAAGTTGATGAGCTGTAGTAATTCTCTGTGAAGTATTACTGTTTGACGCTATTACATAAGTTAAGAAATACTTGTTAGAAGTAAATATCTATATTTATTCTCTTATTCGTACCAGCTACATTTAGCTGTAGACACTGCTGACTTCCTGTTATACAAGTTGATGTACGTGCACGCTACCGGCATCCATACCATCTGGTTGCTACATGTAATATTTGCGAAGAGATTTGATATTTTAATGTAGCAAGCTGTGTACCCCTCAGTGTGTTTTGTACAGTTAGATAGGTGTTTGTTCTCATAAACAAAGGGCTGTAGGGTACTATGACAAGTATTGTCTGTTTATTAGGCAGACAATCAAACATTTTCTTGAAAGGAGAGAGAAAAGTATTTTAAAAATGAATCTAAGGTTCCAGGGGATTTTTTTTTTTTTTTTTTTTTTTTTTTTGCGTCCTGCCTTTGTAATTAGTTCGGGCGAATTATAATGGAGAATCATTAGTCAAATGTAGGTAGCCAATAAATTTTCATTCGTAATTTCCTTTGATTCATAAATGAAATTAGCTTCACTTGCAGCAGTTTAAGCTCTGCTCTTTGGTTACTGCGTCACCACACGCTGGAAAATCGCGACTTATTAGGAAACTACAGTCAAATATTTACGACAATCAATACTATAATTTTGATTAATGCTCGATTCATTGGTAGTAATTTCTGTTGTTTGGTCGCAGCCTAACCAGAACGTCGTAAGCCTTGACATACGTGCAGAAAAAGAGCCATATATTTACGATAACGATAACCGCAACATTGAGCGTGTCTCATTAGCTCTCGTATGCCATCATCTAATTGCCTACAACCAACTATGATGAATTATCAGCAGAAATACACAACGATAATCCGTCGATAACGTAAAGTTCACTTTAGCCGAAGCGTGTGTAGTAAGTTTTATTTGGTTCTGGAACTTTGGTATTTACTGTTTATGCAGCTGTTTGTGCTACGAGACTGTGAGAATAAGAAATTTTATTATGTTCTTAAAGGTAAGACAGCGATGTACACTCTTTCTGTCCATTTGAAGAAAGGATCCTGCGCCCAGTAACGTTGTGTTGGCAATCTAATTGTCTTTGGCGTTGCAGATATTATGAGCGTTGCCGGGAAAAGGCTCACATCTCGTTCAGGTTATGACATCAGTGTACATTGTTAAAATGTCTCGCAGTCTAAGATTTGGTTGCTTGATTCTTTGAAATATATCACCTTTTTGTATGCGCAAATGTTTTATTGCTCTATATGCTTGTGCTTATACCATACTGACGATGAGGACTTCTTGAGGACGTTTTCGGGGTTCTTGGTGCATCATATGAAATTTATCTCTTAATAGCGAAAACAAGAAAACATCGTACTATTTTGAGAAGTTATTCAATTCTTCCATTCGTAAACCAATCAGAAATATTTTTGGTGGAGATATTCAGTGAAAAATGAACAAAATACCTCCTTCAGAAACAACTGAGTGCAAGGTATTATCAAAGAAATGGTCCTCAATGTTAAAGAATAGCTAGTTACTGAAATGTCTCAATTTTTTATCTTGCTGTGTGACGATTCTACAGATCTAGCTTAACAATGTCCATTAACAGCATAATGCCGATTTGTGGATAAGAACAAAGTAAAGGAGGAAGAATGTTTTCCTAAATATCTGGAAGCAACATCTAAAGGTTCTGAAGTATTTTCTGTCGTCAGTAAATTTTGGTAGAAAATGGTTTGTCTTGAGGCAGAATTGTGGGACATTGTAATGTTGGAGCTCCACTCCATTACGTTTATGTTCTCACTTCCTAAGTATTTCCAGGGGAAGAAAATCCTATCTTACTGACTCCCACTGTATGATCCACAGACAGGACGTAGCTTCTATTTAACTGAAAATGGACACTCCATTGAAAATGGTATCATTACGTAATTTGTTCCGGGTCCTACTTAATGATCTCAGTGCTGAATACCAATGTTTAATCTTTCATACAGAAGTCCGGTGGTTCTCGAAGGGCAACATTCTCAGCAGTCTGTCTGAACTGAAAACATAGGTAGAACTGTTTCTTTTGAATCAAGAGAAAGGTGAGCTTTAACATTCATTCACTGATGAAATCTTCATGTTTTCCCGAGTCTCCTCTGAATCCCTAAATTACCTGATTTCGTAACTACAGCACCATAATTGACCACCATGATGCCATAAGTGACTTCCTAGAAAGCCTGCATGTCCCATTAGTAATTTCTCGTCATTCCTTTCGTTTAATGAACTTCTGGATAGGAAACAGCGCAATGTCAAGAGTGGAGAGTTGTCATCAGTGAAGTCCTGGAACTGCATCAAGAAGAGTTCAAACTATATTTTCCTCATTTGACTTTAGAAGACTTAAAAAAAAATAACCAAACTAAACTCGCGTAGAGTTGTCATCAATGATGTCATGGAACGTCTTCAAGAAGAGTTCAAACTATATTTTCCTCATTTGTCCTTAGAGGGCTAAAAAAACTAAACGAAACTCCGCACGGTTGGTAATGAAGGCCCAACGGTAACGACCGGCCGCCGCGTCATCCTCAGACCACAGACGTCACTGGACGCGGATAAGGAGCGGCACGTGGTCAGCACACCGCTCTCCCGACCGTATGTCAGTTTACGAGACCAGAGCCGCTACTTCTCAATCAACTAGCTCCTCAGTTTTCCTCATAAGGGCTGAGTGCACCCCACTTGCCGACAGCGCCCGGCATACCAGATGTCAGTGTCACCCATCCAAGTGGTAGCTCTGTCCGACAGCGCTTAACTTCGGTGATCCGACGGGAACCGGTGTTACCACTGTGTCAAAGCCGTTGGCTCTTCAGAAGATGGCCCGTGCAAATTAAGAGGATCACCTTTAACGATTGATGCGAATGCACTTTTGGATGAAATACAAGAGGATGCAACTTGTAACGTCTAGTAAGAAACAAAAACAACATATTATGTAGTAATTAGAAAATTAGGTGTATCATATTGTGTCATTGTATAAAATTATGTATTTTTTTTATTATTTATTTTTGAGAACGTCTGCGTCGGCGAGTAATAAAACCGACACAGAAGATAAATGTTAAACAGAGATTAAAAAAGGAACTAGTATATAATACGTGATGAATATGAATGTCTTTGTCTTCTTAATTTGGAAGTTGTGCGAGTAAGATCTCCTGTGTTGTCGTAGAGAACGCTAATGTAGCATTCTTTTGTCGAGACTAAGCAATGTACGCCATTACGTGTGAATTCACAAAGGTCTGTAATCACTGAGATATTTAAATGTTTTAATAGAGTTGTTTAAATGAAAACTTGTATTATTAATTGTTAAAGCTTGCTTGCCTATTATCCCATCCTGTTGAGACATTTTTCAGTTATATAAATATTATCTGTGGTGCTCAGCTGCGTGGAGAACGAAGAGCCGCTGCCGCGGCGTATTTAAACGACTTACAATATAGTCGAGCATACCGCAAGGAAGCGGTAAAATAATAGTAAAATAATATTATTTCTTTTAGCTCCCAGACTGGCAGTGCAGATCAGCAGATTTTATGATGTGTTGCAGGTTGACGCGGGCTGCTGATAGGATATAGTACCAAGTACAAATAAGTTAATGTACCTTCAGAATCTGATAGGAATCTTGCTGTGCTCCGTTCTGGTCTGGCAAACTTTATAGTGACAACGTATTTTTTTTAATGAGAGTCTCATGTTCTTGGGCTAGGCGTGGTATGAAATAGTATTTTACCGAGAAATAAAATCCACTGCAAACTTGTGTTTTTGAACGATCATACGAACTGTAACATCAGTTATTATGCAGATTTCAGACGGAACTGATGAAAGATGTAGCAATAATGGTATTGAAATAACAGGTGATCATAGAGAGGTCTGCGGTTATCATTCTGTTCAGAGATCAGAGAGACAGAAATTATGTGGGTGTAACTGAGGGCACCGAGAATTAGTTATAGGAAACCTTGCATTAGTTAAATGTTATTTGAAATCGTGAATAAGGTTTGTTGGAAGTCGCTTAAATACTAGATCAAAAACATTACTCGTATTTACCTGCCGTCAGTCAAACTGCCTTAATAACAACCCACGGTTGTTAACTGTATTACTTGTCTTACTGGGTTAAACTATTAACATAAAAGTAGACGTCTCAATTTTCAATAACTATGAAGTAGGGAATATATATTGATTCTTAGCATGAGTTACAGTTACAAAAAAAACGTTCCTTTAATTATAGGCCAGATACAGAACAATAAGACTTCAATATATATATATATATATATATATATATATATATATATATATATATATATATATATATATATATATATTATTTTGCTGAAAGGTAATGATGATAAAGAAATTCAAAGCACAGCAACGCAAAAAGTATTTCACGTAACTCTTTTCATATATGCGTTGGTACGCTAATAATAATAATAATAAAAATAAATAAACAAAAGAGCAACAATTTACAATTCACGAGTTACGTGAAAAACTGAATGTCATTCAGTGCTAAAGGCCACATTCAACAAATGCGGTTGGAACTACTCTTGGCCAGTTTCCTCCACGCTGGTCCAGAAGTGGCAAAGTAAGCCTTGAAATTCTCGTAAAGTTTCATCTACGGACGTGTCCGAGACCAGATTCTCGACACTAGCCATCATGAGAACAAAACACCGCAGTCGACTGAACGTGGAGAGTGACCTCAGGTGTGTTAGTAACGAGACATTAAGGAGCTGCTTAGAGGAAACCGATTTAAAACGTGTCATTGATCTTCTGACTTTGTCTTATGACTTTCACCATAGAAAAAACATTACTTGCGAAAACTTTCTTCAAATGAAAACAGTCCCACTAGTTGTTTGACATAAGGACATTTGAACACTGTAGTTTTGTATTACTCTGCTGTTGATAACCCTCTGTTACTAAAGTATGAAGGGTAGACTACTGTCAAATTCATCTTTTAGCAAGAATAAAATAAATAAACAAATAAAATAAATACGCACAGAGGGCATGAGGTGTTCTGAGATTGCTGTGGGGGGCAACAGATAGAAAACGTGGGAAACACTGCTCTAGACAGAACTGCTGCGAGGTACTTTTCTGCGACGGTACTGGGGTTAACATGTCACCCCACTCATTCCTAACCTGGTCTCGAAGTTTTCGACACCAATATAGACGCGATCCTCTCTACACTGCACCGAGCAGTACATTGCCAACTGGCACCCACAGCCACATCTCCAGATAATGAGACAGCCCAAAACTGAGGAGACAGTTTTCTTCCAGACTCCATGGGATTTCGCAATGGAGTAAAGTCACGATGTGTCCTATTATAGATTCCACCTGGTACCGGCCGTGTTGTGACTGCAAACCGTCATCAAAACTTGTAAATGGAACTTTGTAGCACAGTGATCTGTGTCTGAGCTACAGTAAGGTGTCCAGGCTTTATAGAATGCAACACCGGTCAAATGTCGTGTTTGCGTCATTTCATTGTAAACCTTACCGTGACTATCTTCTTCTCTCAAGGATACTACAAATCTTGTAGATAATGTGGTTGTGTTGAAGGTCTTCTGGTCGTCTCTGACACAATTTCCAAACACAATGCGGAGTATTCTGTCTCCAAAAACCGAAGATACGATATAGTAATGCTTCTCGAAAGTCTTAACGGTGAATTATGTGTTACTCTAAAGATGAAACGAACACACGTATTTTTAAAAGAAAGTGATGCTTAAAATTAGATTCGAAACGTCGGTGTGAGATCTGTCTTATTACCGATGTGTGCTGTGGTTACTCTCAATGCTGCTTCGTATGAAACTTTTTGCCCATGCCACAGAGCTCACAATAATCAATAGATACACTTTGCTAAAATTTACTCCCACCACCTGTGAATCAACATCCGGGGGAAAATACAACTATTTAGTGGTTTATCTGAAATTATACATTCTACCACCATTGCGGAAATGTAGTTCAACATTTGCGTGCTGCAGATGATTGCCTTTTACTCAGGGAATTACTAACAATAATTCCACAATGAAACCGGAAATATTTAGGTAAAGATTGGTATTAAAGAATAAAAATCTTTAAAAATGTGAAATTCCGAGCAGAATAAAATAATTTAGCACTGTTTGTGCACTGCTTGGTTAAACTGTAACTAGTGTGACATAGAACTGAATATCGTAATTGGCTGTGGGATCTATCAACCTTATTATTAATATCATTTACTTGTAATGTTTAGGTATTTTCATCTCCATTAAGTTCCAGAAGCCCACAAAATATATTGTTGTATGACACATAATTTTTTTTGGGGGGGGGAGGGGGGAGGGGGGGTGTAGAGAAAGCCAAAGCCCTTTACAATCCTTGTCCATTCTCATAAATCATTCTTTCTCTTCGTCAATGCTACGTTAGTAATCTCCATTCTTTCCGTTCGTAATATTTTTGTTGCAAGTACGAGATATAAGAAGGTAAAAAAGCTCAAATAATAGTATTACCTCTTTAATTCGAACACAAAGTTTTACTGAATTTACTCCTCCGCCAACTGTCGACCACCAAGAAATATAAATCAAAGGATTATGACCATCCGGAACGTGTATCAAGGCCACTAGATTTCTTTGTACTACCGCTGCAACCTGTGGTCCCTGTCCTAATGACGAGGATTGATAGTTAACGCAACTTGCTGCACAGACAATCGTAATTTTCGATCTATGGTGATGATGAAACTACTGTATGTTTATTTACTAAAATATTACAATCACTGCGACTTAAATGAAAACAAAAACAGAGTTTTGTTGTAACTAGGGCTACATATCGAAGCATTGGACAGGAAAAATGTAAACTGAGTACTGACAACTGACAGATATGAAGACAAAACCGAAGCTACAATTTAGCCACAATGTTCTCAGCTTGAAGTGAGAAAATAATTTAGGATTCAGGTGGTTCAACGACAATTTGAGTTCAGCTCTGGCTTTATACAGCGTGGTCCTTTGATCGTGACCGGGCCAAATATCTTACGAAAAAAGCGTCAAACGAAAAAAACTACAAAGAAATAAATTGTGTAGCTTGAAGGGGGAAACCATAGGGCGCCATGGTTGGCCCTCTAGATGGCGCTGCCGTAGGTCAAACGGATATCAACTGCGTTTTTTTAAATAGGGACCCCCATTTTTATTACATATTCTTTTAGTACGTAAAGAAATATTGATGTTTTAGTTGGACCACTTTTTTCTCTTTGTGATGGATGGCGCTGTAATAGTCACAAACATACGGCTCACAATTTTAGACGAACAGTTGGTAACAGGTAGGTTTTTTAAATTAAAATACAGAACGTAGGCACGTTTGAACATTTTATTTCGGTTGTTCCAATGTGATACATGGACCTTTGTGAACTTATCATTTCTGAGAACGCATGCTGTTACAGCGTGATTACGTGTAAATACCACATTAATGCAATAAATGTTCAAAATGATGTTCGTCAACATCATTGCATTTGGCAATACGTGTAACGACATTCCTCTCAACAGCGAGTAGTTCGCCTTCCGTAATGTTCGAACATGCATTGACAAAGCGCTGACGCATGTTGTCAGGCGTTGTCGGAGGATCACGATAGCAAATATCCTTCAACTTGCCCCACAGAAGGAAATCCGGGGACGTCAGATCCGGTGAACGTGCGGGCCATGGTATGGTGCTTCGACGAACAATCCACCTGTCATGACATATGCTATTCAATACCGCTCGAACCGTACGCGAGCTGTGTGCCTGACATCTATCATGTTGGAAGTACATCGCCATTCTGACATGCAGTCAAACATCTTGCAGTAACATCGGTAGAACATCACGTAGGAAATCAGCATATATTGCACTATTTCCATTGCCATCGATAAAATGGGGGCTAATTATCCTTCCTCCCGTAATGCCGCACCATATATTAACCCGCCAAGGTCGCTGATGTTCCACTTGTCGCAGCCATCGTGGATTTTACGTTGCCCAGTAGTGCATATAATGCCGGTTTACGTTACCGCTGTTGGTGACACTTCGTCGCTAAATAGAACGCGTTCAAAAAATCTGTCATCGTGCCGTAATTTCTCTTGTGCCCAGTGGGAGAACTGTACACGACGATTCGTCGCCATGCAATTCCTGGTGCATAGAAATATGGTACGGGTGCAATCGATGTTGATGTAGCATTCTCAACACAGACGTTTTAGAGATTCCCGATTCTCGCGCAATTTGTCTGCTACTGATGTGCGGATTAGCCGCGACAGCAGCTAAAACACCTACTTGGGCATCATCATTTGTTGTTGGTCATCGTTGACGTTTCACATTTGGCTGAGCACTTCATGTTCCCTTAAATAACGTAATTATCCGGCGAACGGTCCGGACTCTTGGATGATGTCGTCCAGGATACCGAGCAGCATACATAGCACACGCCCGTTTGGCATTTTGATCACAATAGCCATATATCAACACGATATCGACCTTTCCCGCAATTGGTGAACGGTTCATTTTAACACGGGTAATGTATCACGAAGCAAATACCGTCGGCACTGGCGGAATGTTACGTGATACCACGTACTTACACGTTTGTGATTATTACAGCGCCATCTACCACAAAGCGAAAAGAGTGGTCCAACTAAAACATTCATATTTCTTTACGTGCTACACGAGTATGTAATGAAAAATGGGGGTCCTATTTAAAAAAGTGCAGTTGATATTTGTTTGACCTATGGCAGCGCCATCTAGCGGTCCAACTATGGCGCCATCTGGTTTCCCCCTTCAAGCTAGACGAGTTTCTTTCTTTGTAGTTTTTTCGTTTGATGCTTTTTCGCGAGATATTTCGCCCGGTCCCTATCAATGGACCACCCTGTATACTCAAACCAACTTTTTTTTTCATTCATGGCAAAATATCCGCCATGGCAGACTTCTTAATTGAACAAGAAGACTGGGTGTAAATGTTACAGTTTATGTGTATTTGTCACATGTCTTTGATTTTTCTTTGGACTCATTCATAGGCAAGTTGGTGGTATGACTTTGACATATCTAAGTGGCTTTTTGTTAAAGTGTAGGCAACGTATCTAGAGGAAACACAATAATAATAAAAATTCTAAATAATCTCAGGCTGCAGTAATGTTTTATGAGTTAGATTCTATGATAGAATTGGAGACTTCACTTCTCATCTCCATATGTACTGTATCTTATTACAAGACCGTTTTTCCAAAAAATGGCCTGTAACTCATATGAAGTTGGACTTAAAATCAAACAATGGAAAGTCCACTCCCATCCTGATAGTAGGACACCTACTCAGCACCATTCTCATCCCTCCTAAAGTGGTGTTCTGTCACCTAGGCAACCTGCAAAATCTCCTATCCCATTCCTGTTCAACACCGAAACCCAATCCATTGCCACAAGTTTCATATCCATGTGGAAGACCCAGGTGCAAGACCTGCCCAATCAACCCACAGAGCACTTCCTATTGCAGTCCTGTCACTGGGTTATGCTGCCCCATCAGAGGTCAGGCCACCTGTCGAAGCAGTCATGCTGTGTACAATCTCTGCTGCGATCATTGATCGACATTTTATTCTGGCATGACTACCAACCAGCCTCTATAAACTGTCGCGAAGAGCGAAGTGGACTACCCTGTTGCACAACACGAAGATGAATATAACATGCTTGGTTTCCCTGTAGTTCTGGGTCCTATTCTCGACCACCAGAGTTTCAGAATGTTGAATGTGGGAATTGTCCTCGCAAGAAAATCTCCGTTCTCAAAATAACCCCAGCCCGATTCTACGGGAACATACTGTCTCTGCACTTTCCACCCAACAGCTTCTATCCCCCTATGCCCTATTACCTCCTTCCAAATCACGTACCCTCACCTTCATTGTGTACTGTTCTCTACCAGTCCACCCACTGATATTTTCCCCTTCTCTGCTCCTCTCCTTTCCACTCACATTTCCACCTGCGCTCCCTCCCCCGCAGCCTCCCAATGCTATACCGGGTAGCTGTGTCTGCCACCTCTCGTCCCAGCGTCCTCTGTCAGACAGCACTGCTTCCACTTCATACCTGCACCTTGCTAGTACGCCCCTTTACCCACTCCATCAGTGACTGTTTCTCCCCTGATGCGTTTTAGCCGGCCGGAGTGGTCGTGCGGTTCTCGGCGCTACAGTCTGGAACCGAGCGACCACTCCGGTCGCAGGTTCGAATCCTGCCTCGGGCATGGATATGTGTGATGTCCTTAGGTTTACTTAGTTCTAAGTTCTAGGCGACTGATGACCTCAGAAGTCGCATAGTGCTCAGAGCCATTTGAACCATTTTTGATGCGTTTTAGTTTCAGTCTGGTCTAAGCAGCTAGAGACAGCGGTCACATGAGTGAGAGGTGTGCTTGCTTGTTTGAATATGTTTATTTCGCTTTTCTGTTGAAGGCTTTGACCAAAGACTTAGTGTGTAACTATCTTTCATATGCACCAGCATCTCATCAGCCAAGGTCGCTGAAGCCAGGTGTTCATCTGAGCAGACGGGTGGAGGACCTGGAAAATTTTCCAGCTGAGTTCAACTAAGTTACAGAGCCAAGTTCTTGTTATGAAATGAAAGACTGATTTTGCAGCCACTTCGGCTTCTACCTCCAGATTAAGATGGTGAGATTTGGCCGCAACAGCGACACGAGCAGTAGGTTCAGTCAAATAATTTTTACCGAGTTTCATTAATTTCAAGTTGAAGACTTGATTGGAGATTTTACAGTCAGTATACTTTCAACTCCAGCTGCAGATGCTAACGCATATCCTTCTCTGGCGCTATCTACCTTTTAATGCTAACATTTTGACAATCACGGTATGACGTCCCTAACATAACTGTTCTAAACTGATTTGCCTTTATTAGAAGCAGACCCCAGATGAGTTATCCAGCTTTTCCTAGTATTAGTTTAGCACTATCAGACATTGCCACAAGTGTTACCAGATTAATGTAATAAACAGAACTACTTCTGTATATTTTTTAATTTCGTAGATAATGACTTCTTTATTCATTATTTTGGAGGGTAATAATTAATTATGTCACATCATCAGGGGCACTTTGCATAGCTCTATTATTGGCATTGAGTCACTACTTATTTTTACGGTGACTAGTTATAACTGCGATATATTATCAGTTTAGCAGAAGACCTGTATCCTAACTTTACTAGAGGCAGACTAAATAGCATACAACAATACTTCACAAGAAATAACGTTGTGTTTTACATGCATACCTATATGTGGTCCTGGTAAATGTTTCTCTTTGTGCAAAAGTACACCTAGAGGTGAGTCATGAGGAATAAGACTTATAAAATTTTTGCTGCAGCCTGAGGCTATTTTACTATTATTATTGCTATATGTGGCTGCATTCCTACCATCGACTATGATGGATAACGAAGCTAGGAAATACATTCGTTGATCATCAGTCAGTAGTACAGCCGTTATGTTGTATCTGCCGTATGAGATGGCGTAGAGAGTTGCAGGTTTGTGATAACAAAGAAAAGACAACGGACTGGAGTAGCAAGGAGGGGTGTCTAGCATGAAAAAGGTGGTTGGAAGCACATAGTTGAAAGCACCTCACTTCATGTCATGTAGTACTAATCTAAAAAATTCAGTCTTCCATTTATTTTGTCCAAAGCCAGACTAAACTTGAGCTATATTTTTCCATTATAATGTATCTTCAAAAAAATATTTGTGATATTGCTATGAGACACAATTACTTTGCTCTGATTTTGTAACTTATTATTTTGGAGCCAACATTAATATGTGGGAAAAGTCATAGAACAGTAGGAATTTATCGTTTGAAGAGCTTTCTTCTGTACATGGGTAAGAGGAGGACGTCGTCGACTGATCCAGTCACAACACATTAATTTCATACATTCTGAGTTCTTGTTAGTCTTCATTTGATAAGCTGCTACTGTATTAGATTATTCTATAAGTTGAGGATTCCATTGTTATTTTCTTCCCGCAGATGTTCCGGCAGGCTCTCGCCATGTTTTGCCTCCCCTGTGGAGGTGAAGCCGAACGTGATAACGTCAGTGAGGTGGATCCTGAGGACGAGTACTTCATACCTCAGGTAAGCATCGCCGAAACGTATTGAAAGATTAAGAGAGAGACTCAGGGTCCACATAATATAACCATTAGCCGGTATAAGACACTGAATGTTACTGTAGAATGTTTTTATCTCATCAAAGATTCGTATTTGGAGACCGGTGGTTGACGTGCTTGTTTGGACATAGGAGTTTCATATCTCACGGGCTTACTAACAGGCGTGAGGTTACTGCAGTAACTGTTCGTTGCAAAATCCCCATCTTTCCGTAGTACGAAACTTTTTATCGTGTTCCATCTCAAATGATATTGTTAATGACAGAACCTGTATTCCTAATATCCTTTATTTATGCTTTGTATCATACCTTCCGTTCACATTCAGTTTCAAAGCCTTCCGACATAGTGCGGCACACTTGAGTTAGAAATGTTTTCGCTAGCGCGCACTAGAGCTCGTCACGACCTTCACTCAGCGGCACACCACGTCCAGGTGGAATGCATGTGTTTGGCGGCGTCCAGGTCGAGCCACCGCCACCTCTGGAAACCACATTAGAGTACGAGACTCGTCAACACGTCTGTTTGTTTGTCCTCCACAGGCAATAGGCGGCATCCTGCATGCAATTGCAAGAGACAACAGCCCGGTTATCAGTTTTATTTCTGGCTTCTGGAAACCAGAACGACCTCTCATATCGCCATGATCATGATCTTAGGTTTCCCATGTACAATGAAACGTATTTTAGTGCACGACAAGCATGCCTCAAGGAAGATTGGTTCTTGTATAGAAAATATCATAGGGTTAACGAATAGGGCAGTTATCACTTGTGCTGGTAGCGTTCCGCATTCTGCAACGCCCGTGGATGGGTCTCGTCGACTATTAGCTGTACAATGTTGTTTTAACATGAGACTTAATTTATTCAAAATTGTTTTAATCACTATATTCATTTCACCTCCTAACAAGATGCGAGTGCATACTCACACCCAAGTGGGCAGTGGTTGTGGATACGCCATCCTTGTAAGAAGTTTAAAACAAATGTCACATGTCATACACAGTTTTTCGTCAATACGTAGTTTCACTGCAAATTGTGATGTGTTCATTAACGATATGTCTGTACAAGGCATCCTCTGTTTACACCTGCCGGCCGCGGTGGTCTCGCGGTTCTAGGCGCGCAGTCCGGAACCGTGCGACTGCTACGGTCGCAGGTTCGAATCCTGCCTCGGGCATGTATGTGTGTGATGTCCTTAGGTTAGTTAGGTTTAAGTAGTTCTAAGTTCTAGGGGACTAATGACCACAGCAGTTGAGTCCCATAGTGCTCAGAGCCATTTGAACCATTTTTTTGTTTACACCTGATTAAGTTGTATCTACTATTACTGTGCGCTTTAGAAAGATCATGCAAGCAGGTGTCTAGTATCGGTACTTCTAAATAGTGTAATAACTTAAAATAACATTCTGCCGGAATCGAAGTAGACTTTCAATTATAATTTTCCTTTCAACATCAATACAATGCTAGAGGATGTTAGACATTCGATAGATACTGAAAAACGATGCTTTCCAGTAAATGTAAATGTGACGCTGAAAACTTTCCGTCCACAGAACTTCCACATCGTGAAAGCGCAGCTTCGCGCTAAGCGCCACGAGGAGTTGATGGCGCAGTGGGAAGCCTACTTTGAGAAGATCAAGCCGGTGGCCGCTGCTGGCGTCAGAGGGGGGCAGCGAGCCGCTCACCAGGACTCGCAGCTGCAGGCAGCTCCTGTTGAGGACTCACAGATGGAGGGCCGCGTCAGTGGAGAGGTGAGGCAGCGTCGCGGTTACAGATAAGGGTATAAGGGCAAAATACTATTTAGCATTACTTAGACATCTATGAAATTCTGTGCGATGTCATCACATAACGTGTAGTAAATGATTAAACTTTCCGATAATTCTTAACTGATTTCCATCATCGACATCAGAATGAGGCTATATCTTCCCTTGAAAACAGAACTTAGACGGTATTACTACTATCTCGCTTGTATAACACGTCATTCCAAATTGAAATTTATTCATTGGGTTCTTAGTGTTGTAGTATTAATGTAAACTTTAAGCATTTCGGACTGAAGGGTTTTTTATATTACTGTGCAGGCCGGTGACGCTACGCTTACGCAGACAGTCGCCATGGTGCACTCCTCACCCGTGGCGTCCAGTGAGGAAGAGACGCTGCCCACACCCCGTCGCATTCGAGGCTGCAGGCGATGCTGGGCAGAGAGGCTGGGAGACAAAGCTGTAGTGCGGCCCCACTGCCGCCAGGGGTACAGACTGGCCAGGAAATAAAGTGGTTCCTTTCCAGAACTTCAAGTGTTCTTCTCTCGTTTATTTGCAATAAAATTACAGAAATAGTAATCGACGAAACGTTCGCAGACTTACTAATACATTCTGATATGTTTTGAGCATGTTGATTCCATTACCGTCTTCGCTCTATGACCTCAGCCACAGTCAGTGACACAAGTCACAGAACACGCGTATAATCAGGAGGATCTTAACGAGCTCGGTGCACCAGCAGTATTTGGTTATCACCGCGATCTCTGTTTGGGCCCCGAAGAGCAGCTGCTGTCTCTTCAACAAACAGTATTTCCATTCTTCTAGGGGCTGTAGGGGAACCTACACAGAAAGAACACACTCGGTGTCTGTTTCTGGCTACGTTTCTACGACGGATGTGTTGCACGGTTAACCTGAGTTACTAATATAAGCGTTCACTATTTTCAAAAACATCTCATTTGGAAAACAGTAACGCTTCCTGAAAATATACGAAAGCAGAGGTCGGAAAAGTGTTGTCCATCCCGATTTTTGTGAAGTCGTATATGGTGCTTCGTTTGAAAAGTGCGCAATTGAGAAGTATCTCACGGGTGTGTCGCTGGATTGATAATTCATAGCAGACGGAAGCAACGTATGTAGTTATTGATGTGAAACGACGTTACAAAATATTTGATGGACATAAATATACGATGAATTCCCTATCCTAAAAAGGAAAAGGAGTTACTGATACCCGAGGCCCGTGACAGGGAACGGGATTAATTTAAGGAAAACACGCGGACGGGTGGTCCAACATGAGTCGTCATTTATCATTCCCAAACAAAAATTTTTATTTAATGACAATTTATCATAAGACAACACACAGTTACCAAGAATCTTGCACAATACATACAGGTAGTTTAAGTTTTAAATGAAAATCACAATGCGTAAGGACATTGCATTATACATAAAATTACAGATGGTACTCGAAGAACATGCCAACTGTGCAGTACTATGGTGGACCGACTACAGACAGTTAACTGATTAAATAAACCTGAGGCGGCACTCTGTCTGCGCTGCTAGCATCGCAGCTGTGGGCTGATCCCACAAAATGACTTAAATATAAGTTCAACAAATAAAAGACATTAACATGCATACATCTTCACTGGTTATTCTGCTCTCATATAGACAAGATACGGCCAACATGGCCAAACGCTACCCAAGTGTATGAACTGAAGCCAGCGATGATACTTCACTGATTGGTCACAAGCCTATTACACATAAATCAAATAAAGCACTTAAGTATACTACCGGGCTCCGAAAAAAGTATTAAAATGATGAAAACCATGAAATCCATTTTCTCAAGAAATCAAGAAACTCAGTTCCCAGTGTGTCAAAAGGGTTGCATCATACGCCCAAGAAAACCTTACAATGACGGAAACACTGAGTGAATTACTTCCCAATCTAGCGATACCCCCTCAGTGGCACGATACCAGAGGAATGGCAGGTAACTACTCGACTTGAGGCTGGAACGGGAGATCCACAGGAGCGCTTGCGACCCGGGGAACCTAGGCGTCGTGCGACGACGGCAAAGCCGCCGAAGCAGAAGCGAAACGCGTCACTGCCCCGGACGAGCAGAACAGCAACGCGTCAACCGCTGCCACTACAAACTGTCAACCTATTTACAAACAAACAGCCAACAATTTTGATAGAAATTAACATAAACAGTAATACTTAAACGGACAATTGCTATTTTTAAGAAAAACAACTATCAAAACCTCAGTAAAGGAGCGCCCCGATCACAAACATTGCAAGTTAATCTTCCTAGCAATAACAAGAAACAATGTAAAAGTCATTTAAAATAGTAATTACATAATAGCTCAAGCAAGATTAAATAAGTCAAGGTATACCTCTACCGGAGTCTCTTAGGGACTAATAGACACTGTAATTTGGATACGCACCAAACGACAGATGGTCAATTAAAATGTACTCCTATAACGCGTAGGCTCCGCGACGCAGTGTTAGAGTTTGCGAGTACAAACATACACACACAGATAACCAACACATGCGTCCTTTTGGCAGAGCGCACAGAACTATAGTTACAGGCAAATCCTATAACTCCCCGCAAGAAGGCCCACAAGGTCAACAACAAACAGAAATTACCATCAGTAGTATCAACTACTCAATACTAACAATGTTTTCAAGTATCAGATTGTTGTTGTTGTTGTGGTCTTCAGTCCTGAGACTGGTTTGATGCAGCTCTCCATGCTACTCTATCCTGTGCAAGCTTCTTCATCTCCCAGTACCTACTGCAACCTACATCCTTCTGGATCTGCTTAGTGTATTCATCTCTTGGTCTCCCTCTACGATTTTTAGCCTCCACGCTGCCCTCCAATACCAAATTGGTGATTCCTTGATGCCACAGAATATGCCCTACCAACCGGTCCCTTCTTCTAGTCAAGTAGTGCCACATGCTCCTCTCCTCCCCAATTCTATTCAATACCTCCTCATTAATTCTATTTCTTTCTTGTCTAAACTATTTATCGTCCATGTTTCACTTCCATACATGGCTACACTCCATACAAATACTTTCAGAAACAACTTCCTGACACTTAAATCTACACTCGACGTTAACAAATTTCTCTTCTTCAAAAACGCTTACCTTGCCATTGCCAGTCTACATTTTATATCCTCTCTACTTCGCCCATCATCAGTTATTTTGCTCCCTAAATAGCGAAACTCCTTTACTACTTTAAGTGTCTCATTTCCTAATCTAATCCCCTCAGCATCACCCGATTTAATTTGACTACATTCCATTATCCTCGTTTTGCTTTTGTTGATCTACATCTTATATCCTCCTTTCAAGACACTGTCCATTCTGTTCAACTGCTCTTCCAAGTCCTTTGCTGTCTCTGACAGAATTACAATGTCATCGGCGAACCTCAAAGTTTTTACTTCTTCTCCATGAATTTTAATACCTACCGAATTTTTCTCTTGTTTCCTTTACTGCTTGCTCAATATACAGATTGAATAACATCGGGGAGAGGCTACAACCGTGTCTCACTCCTTTCCCAACCACTGCTTCCCTTTCATGCCCCTCGACTCTTATAACTGCCATCTGGTTTCTGAACAAATTGTAAATAGCCTTTCGCTCCCTGTATTTTACCCCTGCCACCTTCAGAATTTGAAAGAGAGTATTCCAGTTAACGTTGTCAAAAGCTTTCTCTAAGTCTACAAACGCTAGAAACGTAGGTTTGCCTTTTCTTAATCTTTCTTCTAAGATAAGTCGTAAGGTTAGTATTGCCTCACGTGTTCCAACATTTCTACGGAATCCAAACTGATCTTCCCCGAGGTCCGCTTCTACCAGTTTTTTCATTCGTCTGTAAAGAATTCGCGTTAGCATTTTGCAGCTGTGACTTATTAAACTGATAGTTCGGTAATTTTCACATCTGTCAACACCTGCTTTCTTTGGTATTGGAATTATTATATTCTTCTTGAAGTCTGTGGGTATTTCGCCTGTCTCATACATCTTGCTCACCAGATGGTCGAGTTTTGTCATGACTGGCTCTCCCAAGGCCATCAGTAGTTCTAATGGAATGTAGTCTACTCCCGGGGCCTTGTCTCGACTCAGGTCTTTCAGTGCTCTGTCAAACTCTTCACGCAGTATCGTATCTCCCATTTCATCTTCATCTACATCCTCTTCCATTTCCATAATATTGTCCTCAAGTACATCGCCCTTGTATAGACCCTCTATATACTCCTTCCACCTTTCTGCTTTCCGTTCTTTGCTTAGAACTGGGTTTCCATCTGAGCTCTTGATGTTCATACAAGTGGTCCTCTTATCTCCAAAGGTCTCTTTAATTTTCCTGTAGGCAGTATCTATCTTACCCCTAGTGAGACAAGCCTCTACATCCTTACATTTGTCCTCTAGCCATCCCTGCTTAGCCATTTTGCACTTCCTGTCGATCTCATTTTTGAGACGTTTGTATTCCTTTTTACCTGCTTCATTTACAGCATTTTTATATTTTCTCCTTTCATCAATTAAATTCAATATTTCTTCTGTTACCCAAGGATTTCTATTAGCCCTCATCTTTTTACCTACTTGATCCTCTGCTGCCTTCACTACTTCATCCCTCAGAGCTACCCATTCTTCTTCTACTGTATTTCTTTCCCCCATTCCTGTCAATTGTTCCCTTATGCTCTCCCTGAAACTCTCTACAACATCTGGTTCTTTCAGATTATCCAGGTCCCATCTCCTTAAATTCCCACCTTTTTGCAGTCTCTTCAGTTTCAATCTACAGGTCATAACCAATAGATTGTGGTCAGAATCCACATCTGCCCCTGGAAAAGTCTTACAATTTAAAACCTGGTTCCTAAATCTCTGTCTTACCATTATATAATCTATCTGATACCTTTTAGTATCTCCAGGATTCTTCCAGGTATACAACCTTCTTTTATGATTCTTGAACCAAGTGTTACCTATGATTAAGTTATGTGTTAGCTATGATTAAGTTATGCTCTGTGCAAAATTCTACCAGGTGGCTTCCTCTTTCATTTCTTCCCCCTCAATCCATATTATTCACCTACTACATTTCCTTCTCTCCCTTTTCCTACTATAAAATTCCAGTCACCCATGACTATTAAATTTTCATCTCCCTTCAGTACCTGAATAATTTCTTTTATCTCGTCATACATTTCATCAATTTCTTCATCATCTGCAGAGCTAGTTGGCATATAAACATGTACTACTGTAGTAGGCATGGGCTTTGTGTCTATCTTGGCCACAATAATGCGTTCACTATGCTGTTTGTAATAGCTAACCCGCACTCCTATTTTTTTATTCATTATTAAACCTACTCCTGCATTATCCCTATTTGATTTTGTATTTATAACCCTGTAATCACCTGACTAAAAGTCTTGTTCCTCATGCCATCGAACTTCACTAATTCCCACTATATCTAACTTTAACCTATCCATTTCCCTTTTTAAATTTTCTAACCTACCTGCCCGATTAAGGGATCTGACATTCCACGCTCCGATCCGTAGAATGCCAGTTTTCTTTCTCCTGATAACGACGTCCTCTTGAGTAGTCCCAGCCCGGAGATCCGAATGGGGGACTATTTTACCTCCGGAATATTTTACCCAAAAGGACGCCATCATCATTTCATCATACAGTAAAGCTGCATGTCCTCGGGAAAAATTACGGCTGGAGTTTCCCCTTGCTTTCAGCCGTTCGCAGTACCAGAACAGCAAGGCCGTTTTGGTTAATGTTACAAGGCCAGATCAGTCAATCATCCAGACTGTTGCCCCTGCAAATACTGAAAAGGCTGCTGCCCCTCTTCTGGAACCACATGTTTGTCTGTCCTCTCAACAGATACCCCTCCGTTGTGGTTGCACCTACGGTACGGCCATCTGTATCGCTGAGGCGCGCAAGCCTCTCCACCAACGGCAAGGTCCATGGTTCATGGGGGGCAGTATCAGATTAAAATTGCAAAATACTAGCTTGGCGCTTATAAAAACCTCCAGACACACACAGCCCCAAAGATAGCACTGACAGAGACATAAGGGAACTGGATTCCTCCCCTGCTCACACCAGGGCAGAATAAAAGATCTTTAGGTACGGCACTCACTGAACGGTCTTCACATGTTGTTGTTGTGGTTTTCAGTCCAGAGACTGGTTTGATGCAGCTCTCCATGCTTCTCTATCCTGTGCAAGCTTCTTCCAGTACCTACTGCAGCCTACATACTTCTGAATCTGTTTAGTGTATTCATCTCCTGGTATCCCTCTACGATTTTTAGCCTCCACGCTGCCCTCCAATACCAAATTGGTGATTCCTTGATGCCACAGAATATGCCCTACCAACCGGTCCCTTCTTCTAGTCAAGTAGTGCCACATGCTCCTCTCCTCCCCAATTCTATTCAATACCTCCTCATTAATTCTATTTCTTTCTTGTCTAAACTATTTATCGTCCATGTTTCACTTCCATACATGGCTACACTCCATACAAATACTTTCAGAAACAACTTCCTGACACTTAAATCTACACTCGACGTTAACAAATTTCTCTTCTTCAAAAACGCTTACCTTGCCATTGCCAGTCTACATTTTATATCCTCTCTACTTCGCCCATCATCAGTTATTTTGCTCCCTAAATAGCGAAACTCCTTTACTACTTTAAGTGTCTCATTTCCTAATCTAATCCCCTCAGCATCACCCGATTTAATTTGACTACATTCCATTATCCTCGTTTTGCTTTTGTTGATCTACATCTTATATCCTCCTTTCAAGACACTGTCCATTCTGTTCAACTGCTCTTCCAAGTCCTTTGCTGTCTCTGACAGAATTACAATGTCATCGGCGAACCTCAAAGTTTTTACTTCTTCTCCATGAATTTTAATACCTACCGAATTTTTCTTTTGTTTCCTTTACTGCTTGCTCAATATACAGATTGAATAACATCGGGGAGAGGCTACAACCGTGTCTCACTCCTTTCCCAACCACTGCTTCCCTTTCATGCCCCTCGACTCTTATAACTGCCATCTGGTTTCTGAACAAATTGTAAATAGCCTTTCGCTCCCTGTATTTTACCCCTGCCACCTTCAGAATTTGAAAGAGAGTATTCCAGTTAACGTTGTCAAAAGCTTTCTCTAAGTCTACAAACGCTAGAAACGTAGGTTTGCCTTTTCTTAATCTTTCTTCTAAGATAAGTCGTAAGGTTAGTATTGCCTCACGTGTTCCAACATTTCTACGGAATCCAAACTGATCTTCCCCGAGGTCCGCTTCTACCAGTTTTTTCATTCGTCTGTAAAGAATTCGCGTTAGCATTTTGCAGCTGTGACTTATTAAACTGATAGTTCGGTAATTTTCACATCTGTCAACACCTGCTTTCTTTGGTATTGGAATTATTATATTCTTCTTGAAGTCTGTGGGTATTTCGCCTGTCTCATACATCTTGCTCACCAGATGGTCGAGTTTTGTCATGACTGGCTCTCCCAAGGCCATCAGTAGTTCTAATGGAATGTAGTCTACTCCCGGGGCCTTGTCTCGACTCAGGTCTTTCAGTGCTCTGTCAAACTCTTCACGCAGTATCGTATCTCCCATTTCATCTTCATCTACATCCTCTTCCATTTCCATAATATTGTCCTCAAGTACATCGCCCTTGTATAGACCCTCTATATACTCCTTCCACCTTTCTGCTTTCCGTTCTTTGCTTAGAACTGGGTTTCCATCTGAGCTCTTGATGTTCATACAAGTGGTCCTCTTATCTCCAAAGGTCTCTTTAATTTTCCTGTAGGCAGTATCTATCTTACCCCTAGTGAGACAAGCCTCTACATCCTTACATTTGTCCTCTAGCCATCCCTGCTTAGCCATTTTGCACTTCCTGTCGATCTCATTTTTGAGACGTTTGTATTCCTTTTTACCTGCTTCATTTACAGCATTTTTATATTTTCTCCTTTCATCAATTAAATTCAATATTTCTTCTGTTACCCAAGGATTTCTATTAGCCCTCATCTTTTTACCTACTTGATCCTCTGCTGCCTTCACTACTTCATCCCTCAGAGCTACCCATTCTTCTTCTACTGTATTTCTTTCCCCCATTCCTGTCAATTGTTCCCTTATGCTCTCCCTGAAACTCTCTACAACATCTGGTTCTTTCAGATTATCCAGGTCCCATCTCCTTAAATTCCCACCTTTTTGCAGTCTCTTCAGTTTCAATCTACAGGTCATAACCAATAGATTGTGGTCAGAATCCACATCTGCCCCTGGAAAAGTCTTACAATTTAAAACCTGGTTCCTAAATCTCTGTCTTACCATTATATAATCTATCTGATACCTTTTAGTATCTCCAGGATTCTTCCAGGTATACAACCTTCTTTTATGATTCTTGAACCAAGTGTTAGCTATGATTAAGTTATGTGTTAGCTATGATTAAGTTATGCTCTGTGCAAAATTCTACCAGGTGGCTTCCTCTTTCATTTCTTCCCCCTCAATCCATATTATTCACCTACTACATTTCCTTCTCTCCCTTTTCCTACTATAAAATTCCAGTCACCCATGACTATTAAATTTTCATCTCCCTTCAGTACCTGAATAATTTCTTTTATCTCGTCATACATTTCATCAATTTCTTCATCATCTGCAGAGCTAGTTGGCATATAAACATGTACTACTGTAGTAGGCATGGGCTTTGTGTCTATCTTGGCCACAATAATGCGTTCACTATGCTGTTTGTAATAGCTAACCCGCACTCCTATTTTTTTATTCATTATTAAACCTACTCCTGCATTATCCCTATTTGATTTTGTATTTATAACCCTGTAATCACCTGACCAAAAGTCTTGTTCCTCCTGCCATCGAACTTCACTAATTCCCACTTTATTAGAAGCAGACCCCAGATGAGTTATCCAGCTTTTCCTAGTATTAGTTTAGCACTATCAGACATTGCCACAAGTGTTACCAGATTAATGTAATAAACAGAACTACTTCTGTATATTTTTTAATTTCGTAGATAATGACTTCTTTATTCATTATTTTGGAGGGTAATAATTAATTATGTCACATCATCAGGGGCACTTTGCATAGCTCTATTATTGGCATTGAGTCACTACTTATTTTTACGGTGACTAGTTATAACTGCGATATATTATCAGTTTAGCAGAAGACCTGTATCCTAACTTTACTAGAGGCAGACTAAATAGCATACAACAATACTTCACAAGAAATAACGTTGTGTTTTACATGCATACCTATATGTGGTCCTGGTAAATGTTTCTCTTTGTGCAAAAGTACACCTAGAGGTGAGTCATGAGGAATAAGACTTATAAAATTTTTGCTGCAGCCTGAGGCTATTTTACTATTATTATTGCTATATGTGGCTGCATTCCTACCATCGACTATGATGGATAACGAAGCTAGGAAATACATTCGTTGATCATCAGTCAGTAGTACAGCCGTTATGTTGTATCTGCCGTATGAGATGGCGTAGAGAGTTGCAGGTTTGTGATAACAAAGAAAAGACAACGGACTGGAGTAGCAAGGAGGGGTGTCTAGCATGAAAAAGGTGGTTGGAAGCACATAGTTGAAAGCACCTCACTTCATGTCATGTAGTACTAATCTAAAAAATTCAGTCTTCCATTTATTTTGTCCAAAGCCAGACTAAACTTGAGCTATATTTTTCCATTATAATGTATCTTCAAAAAAATATTTGTGATATTGCTATGAGACACAATTACTTTGCTCTGATTTTGTAACTTATTATTTTGGAGCCAACATTAATATGTGGGAAAAGTCATAGAACAGTAGGAATTTATCGTTTGAAGAGCTTTCTTCTGTACATGGGTAAGAGGAGGACGTCGTCGACTGATCCAGTCACAACACATTAATTTCATACATTCTGAGTTCTTGTTAGTCTTCATTTGATAAGCTGCTACTGTATTAGATTATTCTATAAGTTGAGGATTCCATTGTTATTTTCTTCCCGCAGATGTTCCGGCAGGCTCTCGCCATGTTTTGCCTCCCCTGTGGAGGTGAAGCCGAACGTGATAACGTCAGTGAGGTGGATCCTGAGGACGAGTACTTCATACCTCAGGTAAGCATCGCCGAAACGTATCGAAAGATTAAGAGAGAGACTCAGGGTCCACATAATATAACCATTAGCCGGTATAAGACACTGAATGTTACTGTAGAATGTTTTTATCTCATCAAAGATTCGTATTTGGAGACCGGTGGTTGACGTGCTTGTTTGGACATAGGAGTTTCATATCTCACGGGCTTACTAACAGGCGTGAGGTTACTGCAGTAACTGTTCGTTGCAAAATCCCCATCTTTCCGTAGTACGAAACTTTTTATCGTGTTCCATCTCAAATGATATTGTTAATGACAGAACCTGTATTCCTAATATCCTTTATTTATGCTTTGTATCATACCTTCCGTTCACATTCAGTTTCAAAGCCTTCCGACATAGTGCGGCACACTTGAGTTAGAAATGTTTTCGCTAGCGCGCACTAGAGCTCGTCACGACCTTCACTCAGCGGCACACCACGTCCAGGTGGAATGCATGTGTTTGGCGGCGTCCAGGTCGAGCCACCGCCACCTCTGGAAACCACATTAGAGTACGAGACTCGTCAACACGTCTGTTTGTTTGTCCTCCACAGGCAATAGGCGGCATCCTGCATGCAATTGCAAGAGACAACAGCCCGGTTATCAGTTTTATTTCTGGCTTCTGGAAACCAGAACGACCTCTCATATCGCCATGATCATGATCTTAGGTTTCCCATGTACAATGAAACGTATTTTAGTGCACGACAAGCATGCCTCAAGGAAGATTGGTTCTTGTATAGAAAATATCATAGGGTTAACGAATAGGGCAGTTATCACTTGTGCTGGTAGCGTTCCGCATTCTGCAACGCCCGTGGATGGGTCTCGTCGACTATTAGCTGTACAATGTTGTTTTAACATGAGACTTAATTTATTCAAAATTGTTTTAATCACTATATTCATTTCATCTCCTAACAAGATGCGAGTGCATACTCACACCCAAGTGGGCAGTGGTTGTGGATACGCCATCCTTGTAAGAAGTTTAAAACAAATGTCACATGTCATACACAGTTTTTCGTCAATACGTAGTTTCACTGCAAATTGTGATGTGTTCATTAACGATATGTCTGTACAAGGCATCCTCTGTTTACACCTGCCGGCCGCGGTGGTCTCGCGGTTCTAGGCGCGCAGTCCGGAACCGTGCGACTGCTACGGTCGCAGGTTCGAATCCTGCCTCGGGCATGTATGTGTGTGATGTCCTTAGGTTAGTTAGGTTTAAGTAGTTCTAAGTTCTAGGGGACTAATGACCACAGCAGTTGAGTCCCATAGTGCTCAGAGCCATTTGAACCATTTTTTTGTTTACACCTGATTAAGTTGTATCTACTATTACTGTGCGCTTTAGAAAGATCATGCAAGCAGGTGTCTAGTATCGGTACTTCTAAATAGTGTAATAACTTAAAATAACATTCTGCCGGAATCGAAGTAGACTTTCAATTATAATTTTCCTTTCAACATCAATACAATGCTAGAGGATGTTAGACATTCGATAGATACTGAAAAACGATGCTTTCCAGTAAATGTAAATGTGACGCTGAAAACTTTCCGTCCACAGAACTTCCACATCGTGAAAGCGCAGCTTCGCGCTAAGCGCCACGAGGAGTTGATGGCGCAGTGGGAAGCCTACTTTGAGAAGATCAAGCCGGTGGCCGCTGCTGGCGTCAGAGGGGGGCAGCGAGCCGCTCACCAGGACTCGCAGCTGCAGGCAGCTCCTGTTGAGGACTCACAGATGGAGGGCCGCGTCAGTGGAGAGGTGAGGCAGCGTCGTGGTTACAGAGAAGGGTATAAGGGCAAAATACTATTTAGCATTACTTAGACATCTATGAAATTCTGTGCGATGTCATCACATAACGTGTAGTAAATGATTAAACTTTCCGATAATTCTTAACTGATTTCCATCATCGACATCAGAATGAGGCTATATCTTCCCTTGAAAACAGAACTTAGACGGTATTACTACTATCTCGCTTGTATAACACGTCATTCCAAATTGAAATTTATTCATTGGGTTCTTAGTGTTGTAGTATTAATGTAAACTTTAAGCATTTCGGACTGAAGGGTTTTTTATATTACTGTGCAGGCCGGTGACGCTACGCTTACGCAGACAGTCGCCATGGTGCACTCCTCACCCGTGGCGTCCAGTGAGGAAGAGACGCTGCCCACACCCCGTCGCATTCGAGGCTGCAGGCGATGCTGGGCAGAGAGGCTGGGAGACAAAGCTGTAGTGCGACCCCACTGCCGCCAGGGGTACAGACTGGCCAGGAAATAAAGTGGTTCCTTTCCAGAACTTCAAGTGTTCTTCTCTCGTTTATTTGCAATAAAATTACAGAAATAGTAATCGACGAAACGTTCGCAGACTTACTAATACATTCTGATATGTTTTGAGCATGTTGATTCCATTACCGTCTTCGCTCTATGACCTCAGCCACAGTCAGTGACACAAGTCACAGAACACGCGTATAATCAGGAGGATCTTAACGAGCTCGGTGCACCAGCAGTATTTGGTTATCACCGCGATCTCTGTTTGGGCCCCGAAGAGCAGCTGCTGTCTCTTCAACAAACAGTATTTCCATTCTTCTAGGGGCTGTAGGGGAACCTACACAGAAAGAACACACTCGGTGTCTGTTTCTGGCTACGTTTCTACGACGGATGTGTTGCACGGTTAACCTGAGTTACTAATATAAGCGTTCACTATTTTCAAAAACATCTCATTTGGAAAACAGTAACGCTTCCTGAAAATATACGAAAGCAGAGGTCGGAAAAGTGTTGTCCATCCCGATTTTTGTGAAGTCGTATATGGTGCTTCGTTTGAAAAGTGCGCAATTGAGAAGTATCTCACGGGTGTGTCGCTGGATTGATAATTCATAGCAGACGGAAGCAACGTATGTAGTTATTGATGTGAAACGACGTTACAAAATATTTGATGGACATAAATATACGATGAATTCCCTATCCTAAAAAGGAAAAGGAGTTACTGATACCCGAGGCCCGTGACAGGGAACGGGATTAATTTAAGGAAAACACGCGGACGGGTGGTCCAACATGAGTCGTCATTTATCATTCCCAAACAAAAATTTTTATTTAATGACAATTTATCATAAGACAACACACAGTTACCAAGAATCTTGCACAATACATACAGGTAGTTTAAGTTTTAAATGAAAATCACAATGCGTAAGGACATTGCATTATACATAAAATTACAGATGGTACTCGAAGAACATGCCAACTGTGCAGTACTATGGTGGACCGACTACAGACAGTTAACTGATTAAATAAACCTGAGGCGGCACTCTGTCTGCGCTGCTAGCATCGCAGCTGTGGGCTGATCCCACAAAATGACTTAAATATAAGTTCAACAAATAAAAGACATTAACATGCATACATCTTCACTGGTTATTCTGCTCTCATATAGACAAGATACGGCCAACATGGCCAAACGCTACCCAAGTGTATGAACTGAAGCCAGCGATGATACTTCACTGATTGGTCACAAGCCTATTACACATAAATCAAATAAAGCACTTAAGTATACTACCGGGCTCCGAAAAAAGTATTAAAATGATGAAAACCATGAAATCCATTTTCTCAAGAAATCAAGAAACTCAGTTCCCAGTGTGTCAAAAGGGTTGCATCATACGCCCAAGAAAACCTTACAATGACGGAAACACTGAGTGAATTACTTCCCAATCTAGCGATACCCCCTCAGTGGCACGATACCAGAGGAATGGCAGGTAACTACTCGACTTGAGGCTGGAACGGGAGATCCACAGGAGCGCTTGCGACCCGGGGAACCTAGGCCTCGTGCGACGACGGCAAAGCCGCCGAAGCAGAAGCGAAACGCGTCACTGCCCCGGACGAGCAGAACAGCAACGCGTCAACCGCTGCCACTACAAACTGTCAACCTATTTACAAACAAACAGCCAACAATTTTGATAGAAATTAACATAAACAGTAATACTTAAACGGACAATTGCTATTTTTAAGAAAAACAACTATCAAAACCTCAGTAAAGGAGCGCCCCGATCACAAACATTGCAAGTTAATCTTCCTAGCAATAACAAGAAACAATGTAAAAGTCATTTAAAATAGTAATTACATAATAGCTCAAGCAAGATTAAATAAGTCAAGGTATACCTCTACCGGAGTCTCTTAGGGACTAATAGACACTGTAATTTGGATACGCACCAAACGACAGATGGTCAATTAAAATGTACTCCTATAACGCGTAGGCTCCGCGACGCAGTGTTAGAGTTTGCGAGTACAAACATACACACACAGATAACCAACACATGCGTCCTTTTGGCAGAGCGCACAGAACTATAGTTACAGGCAAATCCTATAACTCCCCGCAAGAAGGCCCACAAGGTCAACAACAAACAGAAATTACCATCAGTAGTATCAACTACTCAATACTAACAATGTTTTCAAGTATCAGATTGTTGTTGTTGTTGTGGTCTTCAGTCCTGAGACTGGTTTGATGCAGCTCTCCATGCTACTCTATCCTGTGCAAGCTTCTTCATCTCCCAGTACCTACTGCAACCTACATCCTTCTGGATCTGCTTAGTGTATTCATCTCTTGGTCTCCCTCTACGATTTTTAGCCTCCACGCTGCCCTCCAATACCAAATTGGTGATTCCTTGATGCCACAGAATATGCCCTACCAACCGGTCCCTTCTTCTAGTCAAGTAGTGCCACATGCTCCTCTCCTCCCCAATTCTATTCAATACCTCCTCATTAATTCTATTTCTTTCTTGTCTAAACTATTTATCGTCCATGTTTCACTTCCATACATGGCTACACTCCATACAAATACTTTCAGAAACAACTTCCTGACACTTAAATCTACACTCGACGTTAACAAATTTCTCTTCTTCAAAAACGCTTACCTTGCCATTGCCAGTCTACATTTTATATCCTCTCTACTTCGCCCATCATCAGTTATTTTGCTCCCTAAATAGCGAAACTCCTTTACTACTTTAAGTGTCTCATTTCCTAATCTAATCCCCTCAGCATCACCCGATTTAATTTGACTACATTCCATTATCCTCGTTTTGCTTTTGTTGATCTACATCTTATATCCTCCTTTCAAGACACTGTCCATTCTGTTCAACTGCTCTTCCAAGTCCTTTGCTGTCTCTGACAGAATTACAATGTCATCGGCGAACCTCAAAGTTTTTACTTCTTCTCCATGAATTTTAATACCTACCGAATTTTTCTCTTGTTTCCTTTACTGCTTGCTCAATATACAGATTGAATAACATCGGGGAGAGGCTACAACCGTGTCTCACTCCTTTCCCAACCACTGCTTCCCTTTCATGCCCCTCGACTCTTATAACTGCCATCTGGTTTCTGAACAAATTGTAAATAGCCTTTCGCTCCCTGTATTTTACCCCTGCCACCTTCAGAATTTGAAAGAGAGTATTCCAGTTAACGTTGTCAAAAGCTTTCTCTAAGTCTACAAACGCTAGAAACGTAGGTTTGCCTTTTCTTAATCTTTCTTCTAAGATAAGTCGTAAGGTTAGTATTGCCTCACGTGTTCCAACATTTCTACGGAATCCAAACTGATCTTCCCCGAGGTCCGCTTCTACCAGTTTTTTCATTCGTCTGTAAAGAATTCGCGTTAGCATTTTGCAGCTGTGACTTATTAAACTGATAGTTCGGTAATTTTCACATCTGTCAACACCTGCTTTCTTTGGTATTGGAATTATTATATTCTTCTTGAAGTCTGTGGGTATTTCGCCTGTCTCATACATCTTGCTCACCAGATGGTCGAGTTTTGTCATGACTGGCTCTCCCAAGGCCATCAGTAGTTCTAATGGAATGTAGTCTACTCCCGGGGCCTTGTCTCGACTCAGGTCTTTCAGTGCTCTGTCAAACTCTTCACGCAGTATCGTATCTCCCATTTCATCTTCATCTACATCCTCTTCCATTTCCATAATATTGTCCTCAAGTACATCGCCCTTGTATAGACCCTCTATATACTCCTTCCACCTTTCTGCTTTCCGTTCTTTGCTTAGAACTGGGTTTCCATCTGAGCTCTTGATGTTCATACAAGTGGTCCTCTTATCTCCAAAGGTCTCTTTAATTTTCCTGTAGGCAGTATCTATCTTACCCCTAGTGAGACAAGCCTCTACATCCTTACATTTGTCCTCTAGCCATCCCTGCTTAGCCATTTTGCACTTCCTGTCGATCTCATTTTTGAGACGTTTGTATTCCTTTTTACCTGCTTCATTTACAGCATTTTTATATTTTCTCCTTTCATCAATTAAATTCAATATTTCTTCTGTTACCCAAGGATTTCTATTAGCCCTCATCTTTTTACCTACTTGATCCTCTGCTGCCTTCACTACTTCATCCCTCAGAGCTACCCATTCTTCTTCTACTGTATTTCTTTCCCCCATTCCTGTCAATTGTTCCCTTATGCTCTCCCTGAAACTCTCTACAACATCTGGTTCTTTCAGATTATCCAGGTCCCATCTCCTTAAATTCCCACCTTTTTGCAGTCTCTTCAGTTTCAATCTACAGGTCATAACCAATAGATTGTGGTCAGAATCCACATCTGCCCCTGGAAAAGTCTTACAATTTAAAACCTGGTTCCTAAATCTCTGTCTTACCATTATATAATCTATCTGATACCTTTTAGTATCTCCAGGATTCTTCCAGGTATGCAACCTTCTTTTATGATTCTTGAACCAAGTGTTAGCTATGATTAAGTTATGTGTTAGCTATGATTAAGTTATGCTCTGTGCAAAATTCTACCAGGTGGCTTCCTCTTTCATTTCTTCCCCCTCAATCCATATTATTCACCTACTACATTTCCTTCTCTCCCTTTTCCTACTATAAAATTCCAGTCACCCATGACTATTAAATTTTCATCTCCCTTCAGTACCTGAATAATTTCTTTTATCTCGTCATACATTTCATCAATTTCTTCATCATCTGCAGAGCTAGTTGGCATATAAACATGTACTACTGTAGTAGGCATGGGCTTTGTGTCTATCTTGGCCACAATAATGCGTTCACTATGCTGTTTGTAATAGCTAACCCGCACTCCTATTTTTTTATTCATTATTAAACCTACTCCTGCATTATCCCTATTTGATTTTGTATTTATAACCCTGTAATCACCTGACCAAAAGTCTTGTTCCTCCTGCCATCGAACTTCACTAATTCCCACTATATCTAACTTTAACCTATCCATTTCCCTTTTTAAATTTTCTAACCTACCTGCCCGATTAAGGGATCTGACATTCCACGCTCCGATCCGTAGAATGCCAGTTTTCTTTCTCCTGATAACGACGTCCTCTTGAGTAGTCCCAGCCCGGAGATCCGAATGGGGGACTATTTTACCTCCGGAATATTTTACCCAAGAGGACGCCATCATCATTTCATCATACAGTAAAGCTGCATGTCCTCGGGAAAAATTACGGCTGGAGTTTCCCCTTGCTTTCAGCCGTTCGCAGTACCAGAACAGCAAGGCCGTTTTGGTTAATGTTACAAGGCCAGATCAGTCAATCATCCAGACTGTTGCCCCTGCAAATACTGAAAAGGCTGCTGCCCCTCTTCTGGAACCACATGTTTGTCTGTCCTCTCAACAGATACCCCTCCGTTGTGGTTGCACCTACGGTACGGCCATCTGTATCGCTGAGGCGCGCAAGCCTCTCCACCAACGGCAAGGTCCATGGTTCATGGGGGGCAGTATCAGATTAAAATTGCAAAATACTAGCTTGGCGCTTATAAAAACCTCCAGACACACACAGCCCCAAAGATAGCACTGACAGAGACATAAGGGAACTGGATTCCTCCCCTGCTCACACCAGGGCAGAATAAAAGATCTTTAGGTACGGCACTCACTGAACGGTCTTCACATGTTGTTGTTGTGGTTTTCAGTCCAGAGACTGGTTTGATGCAGCTCTCCATGCTTCTCTATCCTGTGCAAGCTTCTTCCAGTACCTACTGCAGCCTACATACTTCTGAATCTGTTTAGTGTATTCATCTACTGGTATCCCTCTACGATTTTTAGCCTCCACGCTGCCCTCCAATACCAAATTGGTGATTCCTTGATGCCACAGAATATGCCCTACCAACCGGTCCCTTCTTCTAGTCAAGTAGTGCCACATGCTCCTCTCCTCCCCAATTCTATTCAATACCTCCTCATTAATTCTATTTCTTTCTTGTCTAAACTATTTATCGTCCATGTTTCACTTCCATACATGGCTACACTCCATACAAATACTTTCAGAAACAACTTCCTGACACTTAAATCTACACTCGACGTTAACAAATTTCTCTTCTTCAAAAACGCTTACCTTACCATTGCCAGTCTACATTTTATATCCTCTCTACTTCGCCCATCATCAGTTATTTTGCTCCCTAAATAGCGAAACTCCTTTACTACTTTAAGTGTCTCATTTCCTAATCTAATCCCCTCAGCATCACCCGATTTAATTTGACTACATTCCATTATCCTCGTTTTGCTTTTGTTGATCTACATCTTATATCCTTCTTTCAAGACACTGTCCATTCTGTTCAACTGCTCTTCCAAGTCCTTTGCTGTCTCTGACAGAATTACAATGTCATCGGCGAACCTCAAAGTTTTTACTTCTTCTCCATGAATTTTAATACCTACCGAATTTTTCTTTTGTTTCCTTTACTGCTTGCTCAATATACAGATTGAATAACATCGGGGAGAGGCTACAACCGTGTCTCACTCCTTTCCCAACCACTGCTTCCCTTTCATGCCCCTCGACTCTTATAACTGCCATCTGGTTTCTGAACAAATTGTAAATAGCCTTTCGCTCCCTGTATTTTACCCCTGCCACCTTCAGAATTTGAAAGAGAGTATTCCAGTTAACGTTGTCAAAAGCTTTCTCTAAGTCTACAAACGCTAGAAACGTAGGTTTGCCTTTTCTTAATCTTTCTTCTAAGATAAGTCGTAAGGTTAGTATTGCCTCACGTGTTCCAACATTTCTACGGAATCCAAACTGATCTTCCCCGAGGTCCGCTTCTACCAGTTTTTTCATTCGTCTGTAAAGAATTCGCGTTAGCATTTTGCAGCTGTGACTTATTAAACTGATAGTTCGGTAATTTTCACATCTGTCAACACCTGCTTTCTTTGGTATTGGAATTATTATATTCTTCTTGAAGTCTGTGGGTATTTCGCCTGTCTCATACATCTTGCTCACCAGATGGTAGAGTTTTGTCATGACTGGCTCTCCCAAGGCCATCAGTAGTTCTAATGGAATGTAGTCTACTCCCGGGGCCTTGTCTCGACTCAGGTCTTTCAGTGCTCTGTCAAACTCTTCACGCAGTATCGTATCTCCCATTTCATCTTCATCTACATCCTCTTCCATTTCCATAATATTGTCCTCAAGTACATCGCCCTTGTATAGACCCTCTATATACTCCTTCCACCTTTCTGCTTTCCGTTCTTTGCTTAGAACTGGGTTTCCATCTGAGCTCTTGATGTTCATACAAGTGGTCCTCTTATCTCCAAAGGTCTCTTTAATTTTCCTGTAGGCAGTATCTATCTTACCCCTAGTGAGACAAGCCTCTACATCCTTACATTTGTCCTCTAGCCATCCCTGCTTAGCCATTTTGCACTTCCTGTCGATCTCATTTTTGAGACGTTTGTATTCCTTTTTACCTGCTTCATTTACAGCATTTTTATATTTTCTCCTTTCATCAACTAAATTCAATATTTCTTCTGTTACCCAAGGATTTCTATTAGCCCTCATCTTTTTACCTACTTGATCCTCTGCTGCCTTCACTACTTCATCCCTCAGAGCTACCCATTCTTCTTCTACTGTATTTCTTTCCCCCATTCCTGTCAATTGTTCCCTTATGCTCTCCCTGAAACTCTCTACAACATCTGGTTCTTTCAGATTATCCAGGTCCCATCTCCTTAAATTCCCACCTTTTTGCAGTCTCTTCAGTTTCAATCTACAGGTCATAACCAATAGATTGTGGTCAGAATCCACATCTGCCCCTGGAAAAGTCTTACAATTTAAAACCTGGTTCCTAAATCTCTGTCTTACCATTATATAATCTATCTGATACCTTTTAGTATCTCCAGGATTCTTCCAGGTATGCAACCTTCTTTTATGATTCTTGAACCAAGTGTTAGCTATGATTAAGTTATGTGTTAGCTATGATTAAGTTATGCTCTGTGCAAAATTCTACCAGGTGGCTTCCTCTTTCATTTCTTCCCCCTCAATCCCTATTATTCACCTACTACATTTCCTTCTCTCCCTTTTCCTACTATAAAATTCCAGTCACCCATGACTATTAAATTTTCATCTCCCTTCAGTACCTGAATAATTTCTTTTATCTCGTCATACATTTCATCAATTTCTTCATCATCTGCAGAGCTAGTTGGCATATAAACATGTACTACTGTAGTAGGCATGGGCTTTGTGTCTATCTTGGCCACAATAATGCGTTCACTATGCTGTTTGTAATAGCTAACCCGCACTCCTATTTTTTTATTCATTATTAAACCTACTCCTGCATTATCCCTATTTGATTTTGTATTTATAACCCTGTAATCACCTGACCAAAAGTCTTGTTCCTCCTGCCATCGAACTTCACTAATTCCCACTATATCTAACTTTAACCTATCCATTTCCCTTTTTAAATTTTCTAACCTACCTGCCCGATTAAGGGATCTGACATTCCACGCTCCGATCCGTAGAATGCCAGTTTTCTTTCTCCTGATAACGACGTCCTCTTGAGTAGTCCCAGCCCGGAGATCCGAATGGGGGACTATTTTACCTCCGGAATATTTTACCCAAGAGGACGCCATCATCATTTCATCATACAGTAAAGCTGCATGTCCTCGGGAAAAATTACGGCTGTAGTTTCCCCTTGCTTTCAGCCGTTCGCAGTACCAGAACAGCAAGGCCGTTTTGGTTAATGTTACAAGGCCAGATCAGTCAATCATCCAGACTGTTGCCCCTGCAAATACTGAAAAGGCTGCTGCCCCTCTTCTGGAACCACATGTTTGTCTCTCCTCTCAACAGATACCCCTCCGTTGTGGTTGCACCTACGGTACGGCCATCTGTATCGCTGAGGCGCGCAAGCCTCTCCACCAATGGCAAGGTCCATGGTTCATGGGGGGCAGTATCAGATTAAAATTGCAAAATACTAGCTTGGCGCTTATAAAAACCTCCAGACACACACAGCCCCAAAGATAGCACTGACAGAGACATAAGGGAACTGGATTCCTCCCCTGCTCACACCAGGGCAGAATAAAAGATCTTTAGGTACGGCACTCACTGAACGGTCTTCACATGTTGTTGTTGTGGTTTTCAGTCCAGAGACTGGTTTGATGCAGCTCCCCATGCTTCTCTATCCTGTGCAAGCTTCTTCCAGTACCTACTGCAGCCTACATACTTCTGAATCTGTTTAGTGTATTCATCTCCTGGTATCCCTCTACGATTTTTAGCCTCCACGCTGCCCTCCAATACCAAATTGGTGATTCCTTGATGCCACAGAATATGCCCTACCAACCGGTCCCTTCTTCTAGTCAAGTAGTGCCACATGCTCCTCTCCTCCCCAATTCTATTCAATACCTCCTCATTAATTCTATTTCTTTCTTGTCTAAACTATTTATCGTCCATGTTTCACTTCCATACATGGCTACACTCCATACAAATACTTTCAGAAACAACTTCCTGACACTTAAATCTACACTCGACGTTAACAAATTTCTCTTCTTCAAAAACGCTTACCTTGCCATTGCCAGTCTACATTTTATATCCTCTCTACTTCGCCCATCATCAGTTATTTTGCTCCCTAAATAGCGAAACTCCTTTACTACTTTAAGTGTCTCATTTCCTAATCTAATCCCCTCAGCATCACCCGATTTAATTTGACTACATTCCATTATCCTCGTTTTGCTTTTGTTGATCTACATCTTATGTCCTCCTTTCAAGACACTGTCCATTCTGTTCAACTTCTCTTCCAAGTCCTTTGCTGTCTCTGACAGAATTACAATGTCATCGGTGAACCTCAAAGTTTTTACTTCTTCTCCATGAATTTTAATACCTACCGAATTTTTCTTTTGTTTCCTTTACTGCTTGCTCAATATACAGATTGAATAACATCGGGGAGAGGCTACAACCGTGTCTCACTCCTTTCCCAACCACTGCTTCCCTTTCATGCCCCTCGACTCTTATAACTGCCATCTGGTTTCTGAACAAATTGTAAATAGCCTTTCGCTCCCTGTATTTTACCCCTGCCACCTTCAGAATTTGAAAGAGAGTATTCCAGTTAACGTTGTCAAAAGCTTTCTCTAAGTCTACAAACGCTAGAAACGTAGGTTTGCCTTTTCTTAATCTTTCTTCTAAGATAAGTCGTAAGGTTAGTATTGCCTCACGTGTTCCAACATTTCTACGGAATCCAAACTGATCTTCCCCGAGGTCCGCTTCTACCAGTTTTTTGATTCGTCTGTAAAGAATTCGCGTTAGCATTTTGCAGCTGTGACTTATTAAACTGATAGTTCGGTAATTTTCACATCTGTCAACACCTGCTTTCTTTGGTATTGGAATTATTATATTCTTCTTGAAGTCTGTGGGTATTTCGCCTGTCTCATACATCTTGCTCACCAGATGGTAGAGTTTTGTCATGACTGGCTCTCCCAAGGCCATCAGTAGTTCTAATGGAATGTAGTCTACTCCCGGGGCCTTGTCTCGACTCAGGTCTTTCAGTGCTCTGTCAAACTCTTCACGCAGTATCGTATCTCCCATTTCATCTTCATCTACATCCTCTTCCATTTCCATAATATTGTCCTCAAGTACATCGCCCTTGTATAGACCCTCTATATACTCCTTCCACCTTTCTGCTTTCCGTTCTTTGCTTAGAACTGGGTTTCCATCTGAGCTCTTGATGTTCATACAAGTGGTCCTCTTATCTCCAAAGGTCTCTTTAATTTTCCTGTAGGCAGTATCTATCTTACCCCTAGTGAGACAAGCCTCTACATCCTTACATTTGTCCTCTAGCCATCCCTGCTTAGCCATTTTGCACTTCCTGTCGATCTCATTTTTGAGACGTTTGTATTCCTTTTTACCTGCTTCATTTACAGCATTTTTATATTTTCTCCTTTCATCAATTAAATTCAATATTTCTTCTGTTACCCAAGGATTTCTATTAGCCCTCATCTTTTTACCTACTTGATCCTCTGCTGCCTTCACTACTTCATCCCTCAGAGCTACCCATTCTTCTTCTACTGTATTTCTTTCCCCCATTCCTGTCAATTGTTCCCTTATGCTCTCCCTGAAACTCTCTACAACATCTGGTTCTTTCAGATTATCCAGGTCCCATCTCCTTAAATTCCCACCTTTTTGCAGTCTCTTCAGTTTCAATCTACAGGTCATAACCAATAGATTGTGGTCAGAATCCACATCTGCCCCTGGAAAAGTCTTACAATTTAAAACCTGGTTCCTAAATCTCTGTCTTACCATTATATAATCTATCTGATACCTTTTAGTATCTCCAGGATTCTTCCAGGAATACAACCTTCTTTTATGATTCTTGAACCAAGTGTTAGCTATGATTAAGTTATGTGTTAGCTATGATTAAGTTATGCTCTGTGCAAAATTCTACCAGGTGGCTTCCTCTTTCTTTTCTTCCCCCTCAATCCATATTATTCACCTACTACATTTCCTTCTCTCCCTTTTCCTACTATAAAATTCCAGTCACCCATGACTATTAAATTTTCATCTCCCTTCAGTACCTGAATAATTTCTTTTATCTCGTCATACATTTCATCAATTTCTTCATCATCTGCAGAGCTAGTTGGCATATAAACATGTACTACTGTAGTAGGCATGGGCTTTGTGTCTATCTTGGCCACAATAATGCGTTCACTATGCTGTTTGTAATAGCTAACCCGCACTCCTATTTTTTTATTCATTATTAAACCTACTCCTGCATTATCCCTATTTGATTTTGTATTTATAACCCTGTAATCACCTGACCAAAAGTCTTGTTCCTCCTGCCATCGAACTTCACTAATTCCCACTATATCTAACTTTAACCTATCCATTTCCCTTTTTAAATTTTCTAGCCTACCTGCCCGATTAAGGGATCTGACATTCCACGCTCCGATCCGTAGAATGCCAGTTTTCTTTCTCCTGATAACGACGTCCTCTTGAGTAGTCCCAGCCCGGAGATCCGAATGGGGGACTATTTTACCTCCGGAATATTTTACCCAAGAGGACGCCATCATCATTTCATCATACAGTAAAGCTGCATGTCCTCGGGAAAAATTACGGCTGGAGTTTCCCCTTGCTTTCAGCCGTTCGCAGTACCAGAACAGCAAGGCCGTTTTGGTTAATGTTACAAGGCCAGATCAGTCAATCATCCAGACTGTTGCCCCTGCAAATACTGAAAAGGCTGCTGCCCCTCTTCTGGAACCACATGTTTGTCTGTCCTCTCAACAGATACCCCTCCGTTGTGGTTGCACCTACGGTACGGCCATCTGTATCGCTGAGGCGCGCAAGCCTCTCCACCAACGGCAAGGTCCATGGTTCATGGGGGGCAGTATCAGATTAAAATTGCAAAATACTAGCTTGGCGCTTATAAAAACCTCCAGACACACACAGCCCCAAAGATAGCACTGACAGAGACATAAGGGAACTGGATTCCTCCCCTGCTCACACCAGGGCAGAATAAAAGATCTTTAGGTACGGCACTCACTGAACGGTCTTCACATGTTGTTGTTGTGGTTTTCAGTCCAGAGACTGGTTTGATGCAGCTCTCCATGCTTCTCTATCCTGTGCAAGCTTCTTCCAGTACCTACTGCAGCCTACATACTTCTGAATCTGTTTAGTGTATTCATCTCCTGGTATCCCTCTACGATTTTTAGCCTCCACGCTGCCCTCCAATACCAAATTGGTGATTCCTTGATGCCACAGAATATGCCCTACCAACCGGTCCCTTCTTCTAGTCAAGTAGTGCCACATGCTCCTCTCCTCCCCAATTCTATTCAATACCTCCTCATTAATTCTATTTCTTTCTTGTCTAAACTATTTATCGTCCATGTTTCACTTCCATACATGGCTACACTCCATACAAATACTTTCAGAAACAACTTCCTGACACTTAAATCTACACTCGACGTTAACAAATTTCTCTTCTTCAAAAACGCTTACCTTGCCATTGCCAGTCTACATTTTATATCCTCTCTACTTCGCCCATCATCAGTTATTTTGCTCCCTAAATAGCGAAACTCCTTTACTACTTTAAGTGTCTCATTTCCTAATCTAATCCCCTCAGCATCACCCGATTTAATTTGACTACATTCCATTATCCTCGTTTTGCTTTTGTTGATCTACATCTTATGTCCTCCTTTCAAGACACTGTCCATTCTGTTCAACTGCTCTTCCAAGTCCTTTGCTGTCTCTGACAGAATTACAATGTCATCGGCGAACCTCAAAGTTTTTACTTCTTCTCCATGAATTTTAATACCTACCGAATTTTTCTTTTGTTTCCTTTACTGCTTGCTCAATATACAGATTGAATAACATCGGGGAGAGGCTACAACCGTGTCTCACTCCTTTCCCAACCACTGCTTCCCTTTCATGCCCCTCGACTCTTATAACTGCCATCTGGTTTCTGAACAAATTGTAAATAGCCTTTCGCTCCCTGTATTTTACCCCTGCCACCTTCAGAATTTGAAAGAGAGTATTCCAGTTAACGTTGTCAAAAGCTTTCTCTAAGTCTACAAACGCTAGAAACGTAGGTTTGCCTTTTCTTAATCGTTCTTCTAAGATAAGTCGTAAGGTTAGTATTGCCTCACGTGTTCCAACATTTCTACGGAATCCAAACTGATCTTCCCCGAGGTCCGCTTCTACCAGTTTTTTCATTCGTCTGTAAAGAATTCGCCTTAGCATTTTGCAGCTGTGACTTATTAAACTGATAGTTCGGTAATTTTCACATCTGTCAACACCTGCTTTCTTTGGTATTGGAATTATTATATTCTTCTTGAAGTCTGTGGGTATTTCGCCTGTCTCATACATCTTGCTCACCAGATGGTAGAGTTTTGTCATGACTGGCTCTCCCAAGGCCATCAGTAGTTCTAATGGAATGTAGTCTACTCCCGGGGCCTTGTCTCGACTCAGGTCTTTCAGTGCTCTGTCAAACTCTTCACGCAGTATCGTATCTCCCATTTCATCTTCATCTACATCCTCTTCCATTTCCATAATATTGTCCTCAAGTACATCGCCCTTGTATAGACCCTCTATATACTCCTTCCACCTTTCTGCTTTCCGTTCTTTGCTTAGAACTGGGTTTCCATCTGAGCTCTTGATGTTCATACAAGTGGTCCTCTTATCTCCAAAGGTCTCTTTAATTTTCCTGTAGGCAGTATCTATCTTACCCCTAGTGAGACAAGCCTCTACATCCTTACATTTGTCCTCTAGCCATCCCTGCTTAGCCATTTTGCACTTCCTGTCGATCTCATTTTTGAGACGTTTGTATTCCTTTTTACCTGCTTCATTTACAGCATTTTTATATTTTCTCCTTTCATCAATTAAATTCAATATTTCTTCTGTTACCCAAGGATTTCTATTAGCCCTCATCTTTTTACCTACTTGATCCTCTGCTGCCTTCACTACTTCATCCCTCAGAGCTACCCATTCTTCTTCTACTGTATTTCTTTCCCCCATTCCTGTCAATTGTTCCCTTATGCTCTCCCTGAAACTCTCTACAACATCTGGTTCTTTCAGATTATCCAGGTCCCATCTCCTTAAATTCCCACCTTTTTGCAGTCTCTTCAGTTTCAATCTACAGGTCATAACCAATAGATTGTGGTCAGAATCCACATCTGCCCCTGGAAAAGTCTTACAATTTAAAACCTGGTTCCTAAATCTCTGTCTTACCATTATATAATCTATCTGATACCTTTTAGTATCTCCAGGATTCTTCCAGGAATACAACCTTCTTTTATGATTCTTGAACCAAGTGTTACCTATGATTAAGTTATGTGTTAGCTATGATTAAGTTATGCTCTGTGCAAAATTCTACCAGGTGGCTTCCTCTTTCATTTCTTCCCCCTCAATCCATATTATTCACCTACTACATTTCCTTCTCTCCCTTTTCCTACTATAAAATTCCAGTCACCCATGACTATTAAATTTTCATCTCCCTTCAGTACCTGAATAATTTCTTTTATCTCGTCATACATTTCATCAATTTCTTCATCATCTGCAGAGCTAGTTGGCATATAAACATGTACTACTGTAGTAGGCATGGGCTTTGTGTCTATCTTGGCCACAATAATGCGTTCACTATGCTGTTTGTAATAGCTAACCCGCACTCCTATTTTTTTATTCATTATTAAACCTACTCCTGCATTATCCCTATTTGATTTTGTATTTATAACCCTGTAATCACCTGACCAAAAGTCTTGTTCCTCCTGCCATCGAACTTCACTAATTCCCACTTTATTAGAAGCAGACCCCAGATGAGTTATCCAGCTTTTCCTAGTATTAGTTTAGCACTATCAGACATTGCCACAAGTGTTACCAGATTAATGTAATAAACAGAACTACTTCTGTATATTTTTTAATTTCGTAGATAATGACTTCTTTATTCATTATTTTGGAGGGTAATAATTAATTATGTCACATCATCAGGGACACTTTGCATAGCTCTATTAATGGCATTGAGTCACTACTTATTTTTACGGTGACTAGTTATAACTGCGATATATTATCAGTTTAGCAGAAGACCTGTATCCTAACTTTACTAGAGGCAGACTAAATAGCATACAACAATACTTCACAAGAAATAACGTTGTGTTTTACATGCATACCTATATGTGGTCCTGGTAAATGTTTCTCTTTGTGCAAAAGTACACCTAGAGGTGAGTCATGAGGAATAAGACTTATAAAATTTTTGCTGCAGCCTGAGGCTATTTTACTATTATTATTGCTATATGTGGCTGCATTCCTACCATCGACTATGATGGATAACGAAGCTAGGAAATACATTCGTTGATCATCAGTCAGTAGTACAGCCGTTATGTTGTATCTGCCGTATGAGATGGCGTAGAGAGTTGCAGGTTTGTGATAACAAAGAAAAGACAACGGACTGGAGTAGCAAGGAGGGGTGTCTAGCATGAAAAAGGTGGTTGGAAGCACATAGTTGAAAGCACCTCACTTCATGTCATGTAGTACTAATCTAAAAAATTCAGTCTTCCATTTATTTTGTCCAAAGCCAGACTAAACTTGAGCTATATTTTTCCATTATAATGTATCTTCAAAAAAATATTTGTGATATTGCTATGAGACACAATTACTTTGCTCTGATTTTGTAACTTATTATTTTGGAGCCAACATTAATATGTGGGAAAAGTCATAGAACAGTAGGAATTTATCGTTTGAAGAGCTTTCTTCTGTACATGGGTAAGAGGAGGACGTCGTCGACTGATCCAGTCACAACACATTAATTTCATACATTCTGAGTTCTTGTTAGTCTTCATTTGATAAGCTGCTACTGTATTAGATTATTCTATAAGTTGAGGATTCCATTGTTATTTTCTTCCCGCAGATGTTCCGGCAGGCTCTCGCCATGTTTTGCCTCCCCTGTGGAGGTGAAGCCGAACGTGATAACGTCAGTGAGGTGGATCCTGAGGACGAGTACTTCATACCTCAGGTAAGCATCGCCGAAACGTATCGAAAGATTAAGAGAGAGACTCAGGGTCCACATAATATAACCATTAGCCGGTATAAGACACTGAATGTTACTGTAGAATGTTTTTATCTCATCAAAGATTCGTATTTGGAGACCGGTGGTTGACGTGCTTGTTTGGACATAGGAGTTTCATATCTCACGGGCTTACTAACAGGCGTGAGGTTACTGCAGTAACTGTTCGTTGCAAAATCCCCATCTTTCCGTAGTACGAAACTTTTTATCGTGTTCCATCTCAAATGATATTGTTAATGACAGAACCTGTATTCCTAATATCCTTTATTTATGCTTTGTATCATACCTTCCGTTCACATTCAGTTTCAAAGCCTTCCGACATAGTGCGGCACACTTGAGTTAGAAATGTTTTCGCTAGCGCGCACTAGAGCTCGTCACGACCTTCACTCAGCGGCACACCACGTCCAGGTGGAATGCATGTGTTTGGCGGCGTCCAGGTCGAGCCACCGCCACCTCTGGAAACCACATTAGAGTACGAGACTCGTCAACACGTCTGTTTGTTTGTCCTCCACAGGCAATAGGCGGCATCCTGCATGCAATTGCAAGAGACAACAGCCCGGTTATCAGTTTTATTTCTGGCTTCTGGAAACCAGAACGACCTCTCATATCGCCATGATCATGATCTTAGGTTTCCCATGTACAATGAAACGTATTTTAGTGCACGACAAGCATGCCTCAAGGAAGATTGGTTCTTGTATAGAAAATATCATAGGGTTAACGAATAGGGCAGTTATCACTTGTGCTGGTAGCGTTCCGCATTCTGCAACGCCCGTGGATGGGTCTCGTCGACTATTAGCTGTACAATGTTGTTTTAACATGAGACTTAATTTATTCAAAATTGTTTTAATCACTATATTCATTTCATCTCCTAACAAGATGCGAGTGCATACTCACACCCAAGTGGGCAGTGGTTGTGGATACGCCATCCTTGTAAGAAGTTTAAAACAAATGTCACATGTCATACACAGTTTTTCGTCAATACGTAGTTTCACTGCAAATTGTGATGTGTTCATTAACGATATGTCTGTACAAGGCATCCTCTGTTTACACCTGCCGGCCGCGGTGGTCTCGCGGTTCTAGGCGCGCAGTCCGGAACCGTGCGACTGCTACGGTCGCAGGTTCGAATCCTGCCTCGGGCATGTATGTGTGTGATGTCCTTAGGTTAGTTAGGTTTAAGTAGTTCTAAGTTCTAGGGGACTAATGACCACAGCAGTTGAGTCCCATAGTGCTCAGAGCCATTTGAACCATTTTTTTGTTTACACCTGATTAAGTTGTATCTACTATTACTGTGCGCTTTAGAAAGATCATGCAAGCAGGTGTCTAGTATCGGTACTTCTAAATAGTGTAATAACTTAAAATAACATTCTGCCGGAATCGAAGTAGACTTTCAATTATAATTTTCCTTTCAACATCAATACAATGCTAGAGGATGTTAGACATTCGATAGATACTGAAAAACGATGCTTTCCAGTAAATGTAAATGTGACGCTGAAAACTTTCCGTCCACAGAACTTCCACATCGTGAAAGCGCAGCTTCGCGCTAAGCGCCACGAGGAGTTGATGGCGCAGTGGGAAGCCTACTTTGAGAAGATCAAGCCGGTGGCCGCTGCTGGCGTCAGAGGGGGGCAGCGAGCCGCTCACCAGGACTCGCAGCTGCAGGCAGCTCCTGTTGAGGACTCACAGATGGAGGGCCGCGTCAGTGGAGAGGTGAGGCAGCGTCGTGGTTACAGAGAAGGGTATAAGGGCAAAATACTATTTAGCATTACTTAGACATCTATGAAATTCTGTGCGATGTCATCACATAACGTGTAGTAAATGATTAAACTTTCCGATAATTCTTAACTGATTTCCATCATCGACATCAGAATGAGGCTATATCTTCCCTTGAAAACAGAACTTAGACGGTATTACTACTATCTCGCTTGTATAACACGTCATTCCAAATTGAAATTTATTCATTGGGTTCTTAGTGTTGTAGTATTAATGTAAACTTTAAGCATTTCGGACTGAAGGGTTTTTTATATTACTGTGCAGGCCGGTGACGCTACGCTTACGCAGACAGTCGCCGTGGCGCACTCCTCACCCGTGGCGTCCAGTGAGGAAGAGACGCTGCCCACACCCCGTCGCATTCGAGGCTGCAGGCGATGCTGGGCAGAGAGGCTGGGAGACAAAGCTGTAGTGCGGCCCCACTGCCGCCAGGGGTACAGACTGGCCAGGAAATAAAGTGGTTCCTTTCCAGAACTTCAAGTGTTCTCTCATTTATTTGCAATAAAATTACAGAAATAGTAATCGACGAAACGTTCGCAGACTTACTAATACATTCTGATATGTTTTGAGCATGTTGATTCCATTACCGTCTTCGCTCTATGACCTCAGCCACAGTCAGTGACACAAGTCACAGAACACGCGTAAAATCACGAGGATCTTAACGAGCTCGGTGCACCAGCAGTATTTGGTTATCACCGCGATCTCTGTTTGGGCCCCGAAGAGCAGCTGCTGTCTCTTCAACAAACAGTATTTCCATTCTTCTAGGGGCTGTAGAGGAACCTACACAGAAAGAACACACTCGGTGTCTGTTTCTGGCTACGTTTCTACGACGGATGTGTTGCACGGTTAACCTGAGTTACTAATATAAGCGTTCACTATTTTCAAAAACATCTCATTTGGAAAACAGTAACGCTTCCTGAAAATATACGAAAGCAGAGGTCGGAAAAGTGTTGTCCATCCCGATTTTTGTGAAGTCGTATATGGTGCTTCGTTTGAAAAGTGCGCAATTGAGAAGTATCTCACGGGTGTGTCGCTGGATTGATAATTCATAGCAGACGGAAGCAACGTATGTAGTTATTGATGTGAAACGACCTTACAAAATATTTGATGGACATAAATATACGATGAATTCCCTATCCTAAAAAGGAAAAGGAGTTACTGATACCCGAGGCCCGTGACAGGGAACGGGATTAATTTAAGGAAAACACGCGGCCGGGTGGTCCAACATGAGTCGTCATTTATCATTCCCAAACAAAAATTTTTATTTAATGACAATTTATCATAAGACAACACACAGTTACCAAGAATCTTGCACAATACATACAAGTAGTTTAAGTTTTAAATGAAAATCACAATACGTAAGGACATTGCATTATACATAAAATTACAGATGGTACTCGAAGATCATGCCAACTGTGCAGTACTATGGTGGCCCGACTACAGACAGTTAACTGATTAAATAAACCTGAGGCGGCACTCTGTCTGCCCTGCTAGCATCGCAGCTGTGGGCTGATCCCACAAAAGGACTTGAATATAAGTTCAACAAATAAAAGGGTTGCATCATACGCCCAAGAAAACCTTACAATGACGGAAACACTGAGTGAATTACTTCCCAATCTAGCGATACCCCCTCAGTGGCACGATACCAGAGGAATGGCAGGTAACTACTCGACTTGAGGCTGGAACGGGAGATCCACAGGAGCGCTTGCGACCCGGGGAACCTAGGCCTCGTGCGACGACGGGAAAGCCGCCGAAGCAGAAGCGAAACGCGTCACTGCCCCGGACGAGCAGAACAGCAACGCGTCAACCGCTGCCACTACAAACTGTCAACCTATTTACAAACAAACAGCAAACAATTTTGATAGAAATTAACATAAACAGTAATACTTAAACGGACAATTGCTATTTTTAAGAAAACCAACTATCAAAACCTCAGTAAAGGAGCGCCCCGAACACAAACATTGCAAGTTAATATTCCTAGCAATAACAAGAAACAATGTAAAAGTCATTTAAAATAGTAATTACATAATAGCTCAAGCAAGATTAAATAAGTCAAGGTATACCTCTACCGGAGTCTCTTAGAGACTAATAGACACTGTAATTTGTATACGCACCAAACGACAGATGGTCAATTAAAATGTACTCCTAAACGCGTAGGCTCCGCGACGCAGTGTTAGAGAGTTTGCGAGTACAAACATACACACTCAGATAACCAACACATGCGTCCTTTTGGCAGAGCGCACAGAACTATAGTTACAGGCAAATCCTATAACTCCCCGCAAGAAGGCCCACAAGGTCAACAACAAACAGAAATTACCATCAGTAGTATCAACTACTCAATACTAACAATGTTTTCAAGTATCAGATTGTTGTTGTTGTTGTGGTCTTCAGTCCTGAGACTGGTTTGATGCAGCTCTCCATGCTACTCTATCCTTTGCAAGCTTCTTCATCTCCCAGTACCTACTGCAACCTACATCCTTCTGGATCTGCTTAGTGTATTCAGCTCTTGGTCTCCCTCTACGATTTTTACCCTCCACGCTGCCCTCCAATGCTAAATTTGTGACCCCTTGATGCCTCAAAACATGTCCTACCAACCGATCCCTTCTTCTAGTCAAGTTGTGCCACAAACTTATCTTCTCCCCAATCCTATTCAATACCTCCTCATGAGTTACGTGATCTACCCACCTTATCCTCAGCATTCTTCTGTAGCACCACATTTCGAAAGCTTCTATTCTCTTCTTGTCCAAACTGGTTATCGTCCATGTTTCACTTCCATACATGGCTACACTCCATACAAATACTTTCAGAAACGACTTCCTGACACTTAAATCTATACTCGATGTTAACAAATTTCTCTTCTTCAGAAACGATTTCCTTGCCATTGCCAGTCTATATTTTATATCCTCTCTACTTCGACCATCATCAGTTATTTTGCTCCCTAAATAGCGAAACTCCTTTACTACTTTAAGTGTCTCATTTCCTAATCTATTCCCCTCAGCATCACCCGATTTAATTTGACTACATTCCATTATCCTCGTTTTGCTTTTGTTGATTTTCATCTTATATCCTCCTTTCAAGACACTGTCCATTCCGTTCAACTGCTCTTCCAAGTCCTTTGCTGTCTCTGACAGAATTACAATGTCATCGGCGAACCTCAAAGTTTTTACTTCTTCTCCATGAATTTTAATACCTACCGAATTTTTCTTTTGTTTCCTTTACTGCTTGCTCAATATACAGATTGAATAACATCGGGGAGAGGCTAGAACCCTATCTCACTCCTTTCCCAACCACTGCTTCCCTTTCATGCCCCTCGACTCTTATAACTGCCATCTGGTTTCTGAACAAATTGTAAATAGCCTTTCGCTCCCTGTATTTTACCCCTGCCACCTTCAGAATTTGAATGAGAGTATTCCAGTTAACGTTGTCAAAAGCTTTCTCTAAGTCTACAAACGCTAGAGACGTAGGTTTGCCTTTTCTTAATCTTTCTTCTAAGATAAGTCGTAAGGTTAGTATTGCCTCACGTGTTCCAACATTTCTACGGAATCCAAACTGATCTTCCCCGAGCTCCGCTTCTACCAGTTTTTTCATTCGTCTGTAAAGAATTCGCGTTAGCATTTTGCAGCTGTGACTTATTAAACTGATAGTTCGGTAATTTTCACATCTGTCAACACCTGCTTTGTTTGGTATTGGAATTATTGTATTCTTCTTGAAGTCTGTGGGTATTTCGCCTGTCTCATACATCTTGCTCACCAGATGGTAGAGTTTTGTCATGACTGGCTCTCCCAAGGCCATCAGTAGTTCTAATGGAATGTTGTCTACTCCCGGGGCCTTGTTCCGACTCAGGTCTTTCAGTGCTCTGTCAAACTCTTCACGCAGTATCGTATCTCCCATTTCATCTTCATCTACATCCTCTTCCATTTCCATAATATTGTCCTCAAGTACATCGCCCTTGTATAGACCCTCTATATACTCCTTCCGCCTTTCTGCTTTCCCTTCTTTGCTTAGAACTGGGTTTCCATCTGAGCTCTTGATGTTGACACAAGTGGTCCTCTTATCTCCAAAGGTCTCTTTAATTTTCCTGTAGGCAGTATCTATCTTACCCCTAGTGAGACAAGCCTCTACATCCTTACATTTTTCCTCTAGCCATCCCTGCTTAGCCATTTTGCACTTCCTGTCGATCTCATTTTTGAGACGTTTGTATTCCTTTTTACCTGCTTCATTTACAGCATTTTTATATTTTCTCCTTTCATCAATTAAATTCAATATTTCTTCTGTTACCCAAGGATTTCTATTATCCCTCATCTTTTTACCTACTTGATCCTCTGCTGCCTTCACTACTTCATCCCTCAGAGCTACCCATTCTTCTTCTACTGTATTTCTTTCCCCCATTCCTGTCAATTGTTCCCTTATGCTCTCCCTGAAACTCTCTACAACATCTGGTTCTTTCAGATTATCCAGGTACCATCTCCTTAAATTCCCACCTTTTTGCAGTCTCTTCAGTTTCAACCTACAGGTCATAACCAATAGATTGTGGCCAGAATCCACATCTGCCCCTGGAAATGTCTTACAATTTAAAACCTGGTTCCTAAATCTCTGTCTTACCATTATATAATCTATCTGATACCTTTTAGTATCTCCAGGATTCTTCCAGGTATACAACCTTCTTTTATGATTCTTGAACCAAGTGTTAGCTATGATTAAGTTATGTGTTAGCTATGATTAAGTTATGCTCTGTGAAAAATTCTACCAGGTGGCTTCCTGTTTCATTTCTTCCCCCTCAATCCATATTATTCACCTACTACATTTCCTTCTCTCCCTTTTCCTACTATAAAATTCCAGTCACCCATGGCTATTAAATTTTCATCTCCCTTCAGTACCTGAATAATTTCTTTTATCTCGTCATACATTTCATCAATTTCTTCATCATCTGCAGAGCTAGTTGGCATATAAACTTGTACTTCTGTAGTAGGCATGGGCTTTGTGTCTATCTTGGCCACAATAATGCGTTCACTATGCTGTTTGTAATAGCTAACCTGCACTCCTATTTTTTTATTCATTATTAAACCTACTCCTGCAATATCCCTATTTGATTTTGTATTTATAACCCTGTAATCACCTGACCAAAAGTCTTGTTCCTCCTGCCATCGAACTTCACTAATTCCCACTATATCTAACTTTAACCTATCCATTTCCCTTTTTAAATTTTCTAACCTACCTGCCCGATTAAGGGATCTGACATTCCACGCTCCGATCCGTAGAATGCCAGTTTTCTTTCTCCTGATAACGACGTCCTCTTGAGTAGTCCCAGCACGGAGATCCGAATGGGGGACTATTTTACCTCCGGAATATTTTACCCAAGAGGACGCCATCATCATTTCATCATACAGTAAAGCTGCATGTCCTCGGGAAAAATTACGGCTGTAGTTTCCCCTTGCTTTCAGCCGTTCGCAGTACCAGCACAGCAAGGCCGTTTTGGTTAATGTTACAAGGCCAGATCAGTCAATCATCCAGACTGTTGCCCCTGCAACTACTGAAAAGGCTGCTGCCCCTCTTCAGGAACCACATGTTTGTCTGTCCTCTCAACAGATACCCCTCCGTTGTGGTTGCACCTACGGTACGGCCATCTGTATCGCTGAGGCGCGCAAGCCTCTCCACCAACGGCAAGGTCCATGGTTCATGGGGGGCAGTATCAGATTAAAATTGCAAAATACTAGCTTGGCGCTTATAAAAACCTCCAGACACACACAGCCCCAAAGATAGCACTGACAGAGACATAAGGGAACTGGATTCCTCCCCTGCTCACACCAGGGCAGAATAAAAGATCTTTAGGTACGGCACTCACTGAACAGTCTTCACATGTTGTTGTTGTGGTTTTCAGTCCAGAGACTGGTTTGATGCAGCTCTCCATGCTTCTCTATCGTGTGCAAGCTTCTTCCAGTACCTACTGCAGCCTACATACTTCTGAATCTGTTTAGTGTATTCATCTCCTGGTATCCCCCTACGATATTTAGCCTCCACGCTGCCCTCCAATACCAAATTGGTGATTCCTTGATGCCTCAGAATATGCCCTACCAACCGGTCCCTTCTTCTAGTCAAGTAGTGCCACATGCTCCTCTCCTCCCCAATTCTATTCAATACCTCCTCATTAATTCTATTTCCTTCTTGTCTAAACTATTTATCGTCCATGTTTCACTTCCATACATGGCTACACTCCATACAAATACTTTCAGAAACAACTTCCTGACACTTAAATCTACACTCGACGTTAACAAATTTCTCTTCTTCAAAAACGCTTTCCTTCCCATTGCCAGTCTACATTTTATATCCTCTCTACTTCGCCCATCATCAGTTATTTTGCTCCCCAAATAGCAAAACTCCTTTACTACTTTAAGTGTCTCATTTCCTAATCTAATTCCCTCAGCATCACCTGACTTAATTCGACTACATTCCATTATCCTCGTTTTGCTTTTGTTGATCTTCATCTTATATCCTCCTTTAAAGACACTGTCCATTCCGTTCAACTGCTCTTCCAAGTCCTTTGTTGTCTCTGACAGAATTACAATGTCATCGGCGAACCTCAAAGTTTTTACTTCTTCTCCATGGATTTTAATACCTACTCCGAATTTTTCTTTTGTTTCCTTTACTGCTTGCTCAATATACATATTGAATAACATCAGGGACGGGCTGCAACTCTGTCTCACTCCCTTCCCATCCGCTGCTTCCCTTTCGAGCCCCTCGACTCTTATAACTGCCAACTGCTTTCTGTACAAATTGTAAATAGCCTTTCGCTCCCTGTATTTTATCCCTGCCATCTTTAGAATTTGAAAGAGAGTATTCCAGTCAACATTATCAAAAGCTTTCTCTAAGTCTACAAATGCTAGAAACGTAGGTTTGCCTTTCCTTAATCTATTTTCTAAGATAAGTCGTAGGGTCAGTATTGCCTCACGTGTTCCAGTATTTCCGCAGAATCCAAATTGATCTTCCCCGAGGTCGGCTTCTACCAGTTTTTCCATTCGTCTGTAAAGAATTCGCGTTAGTATTTTGCAGCAGTGACTTATTAAACTAGTAGTTCGGTAATTTTCACATCTATCAACCCCTACCTTCTTTAGGATTGGAATTATTATATTCTTCTTGAGGTCTGAGGGTATTTCGCCTGTCTCCTACATCTTGCTCACCACATGGTAGAGTTTTCTCAGGACTGGCTCTCCCAGTGCCATCAGTAGTTCTAATGGAATGTTGTCTACTCCCGGGGCCTCGTTTCCACTTAGGTCTTTCAGTGCTCTGTCAAACTCTTCACCTAGTATCGTATCTCCCACTTCATCTTCATCTACCTCCTCTTCCATTTCCATAATATTGTCCTCAAGTACATCGCCCTTGTATAAACCCTCTATATACTCCTTCCACCTTTCTGTTTTCCCTTAATTGCTTAGAACTCGGTTTCCATTTGAGCTCTTGATATTCATACAAGTGGGTCTCTTTTCTGCAAAGGTCTCTTTAATTTTCCTGTAGGCAGTATCTATCTTACCCCTAGTGATATAAGCCACTACATCCTTACATTTGTCCTCTAGCCATCCCTGCTTAGCCATTTTGCACTTCCTGTCAATGTCATTTTTGAGACGTTTGTATTCCTTTTTACCTGCTTCACTTACTGCGTTTTTATATTTTCTCCTTTCATCAATTAAATTCAATATTTCTTCTGTTACCTAAGGGTTTTTACTATCCCTTGTATTTTTTACCTACTTGATCCTCTGCCGCCTTCACTACTTCATCCCTCAGAGAACCCCATTCATCTCCTACTGTATTTCTTTCCCCAATTACCCGTCAATTGTTCCCTTATGCGCTCCCTGAAACTCTGTACAACCTCTGGTTTAGTCAGTTTATCCAGGTCCCATCTCCTTAAATTCCGAACTTGTTGCAGTTTCTTCAGTTTTAATCTACAGTTCATAACCAATAGATTGTGGTCAGAGTCCACATCTGCCCCTGGAAATGTCTTACAATTAAAAACCTGGTTCCTAAATCTCTGTCTTACCATTATATAGTCCATCTGATACCTTCTAGTATCTCCAGGCTTCTTCCATGTATACAACCTTCTTTTATGATTCTTGAACCAAGTGTTAGCTATGATTAAGTTATGCTCTTTGCAAAATTCTACCAGATGGCTTCCTCTTTCATTCCTCTCCCCCAATCCATATTCACTCACTACGTTTTCTTCTCTCCCTTTTCCTACTCTCGAATTCCAGTCACCCATGACTATTAAATTTTCGTCTCCCTTCACTACCTGAAAAATTTCTTTTATCTCATCATATATTGCATCAGTTTCTTCATCATCTGCAGAGCCAATTGGGATATAAACTTGCAGTACTGTAGTAGGCATGGGCTATGTGTCTATCTTGGCCACAATAATGCGTTCACTATGCTGTTTGTAATAGCTTACCGGCACTCCTATTTTTTATTCATTATTAAACCTACTCCTGCATTACCCCTATTTGATTTTGTATTTATAACCCTGTATTCACCTGACCAAAAGTCATGTTCCTCCTGTCACCGAACTTCACTAATTCCCACTATATCTAACATTCACCTATCCATTTCCCTTTTTAAATTTTCTAACCTACCTGCCCGATTAAGGGATCTGACATTCCACGCTCCGATCCGTAGGTCGCCAGTTTTCTTTCTCCTGATAACGACGTCCTCCAGAGTAGTCCCCTCCCGGAGATCCGAATGGGGGACTATTTTACCTCCGGAATATTTTACCCAAGAGGACGCCATCATCATTTAACCATACAGTAAAGCTGCATGCCCTCGGAAAAATTACGGCTGTAGTTTCCTCTTGCTTTCAGCCGTTCGCAGTACCAGCACAGCAAGGCCGTTTTGGTTCATCCAGACTGTTGCCCCTGCAACTACTGAAAAGGCTGCTGCCCGACTTCAGGAACCACACGTTTGTCTGGCCTCTCAACAGATACCCCTCCGTTGTGGTTGCAGCTACGGTACGGCCATCTGTATCGCTGAGGCACGCAAGCCTCCCCACCAACGGCAATTTCCATGGTTCATGGTGGTAGGTGTCAAATGTTAACAAACAGAAAATTGTCCACTTCACAACATGAAGAAACGTAGTATCGTATATCAGTTACACACAGCTGGACTCTGCCAACTCCTACAAATATCTGTGAGTATCTCTTTGTAGGTATATGAAATGGAATGATGACGTAGGCCTAGTGGTGGGTAAATCGGGTGGTAGACTTCGGTTTATCGGTGGAATACTATAGATATGTAATCAGTCTACAAAGGAGACTGCTCACAAATAGCTCTTGCATCCTATTCTAGAATAACGCTCAAGTGTGTGAGAACTGTTCCAAGTAGGGCTCGATGGCGATCTTGAACTTAAACGGAGAAAGGCAGTACAAACGGTCAGACATTAGTTTGATCAGTCGGAAACTGAAGTAACAGTCTCTTGAAGACAGATATAAACTATCCCGAGAAAGTCTACTAACAAAGTTGCAGGAATCTATTTTAAATGATGACTATTGGAATACAATACAACCAACAATGTGTGGGGCGGCGGGTGGAAATTAAAGAATTATTTTAATTATTTGTATTTCCGTTCTCAACACAGGCTCTCTAACTACTATTTGGCAACCAGAAAGTTAATTATCAAAAACGTGATGCCTGTAATTAGAGTTCACTGTGCCCATTCTGTTGGAGAATTAGTTATTAATTATTGATGGTCATTACTCTTAGGATTTAGGATGATGTCTGAGAGTCATAGAAAATGCAGTTTACTATAACAATTTTCACTATATTCTGAAAACGATAAAATGTAAAATTCCAGACAAATGATTACCCGTATCAGTTATTGTACTATCAGAGCTGTTCAGAGTCTATTGCAGATCCTATTATCCCTAGATAACGAAACTGTTCAATAACCATTATCGATGTAAATGTTCAAAGTGAATTCTCTCTTAAATTTGATGTAAATACTCTTGAAACGCCACACTAGTAATGGTAGAAAGTCTGTCCTGCGACGACACGTGAAAATACGACATACGCAGACTGAGACTAAATCACTGGAGTCGTTCCATTGTTAACTTTTTACCCCAATGCGAACCCATTGCTAGGTGCATATCGAGTTACGTAATACGGCATCCAAGGCTGTTCTTGGCAACTGCACAAACGCGACGCGGCATCCGGCACGGAGTGCGCGCTGATACGAATCTAGAAGAGAACTGGGGCCTTTGACTCTAGCTCGCGCGTATGTAGCCCTGTTGCGGACGGCCGAAGGCGCAACCGACAACATTTGCCTTCCTGGCCAGCCGCTGCGCTAAGAAAACACCACTTCAAGTTACTACATAATTAATTGCTTCCTTCGCTGAAGGCCAATGATTTAATTGTGCTATCAGCACACAGGTAAGTATCTACAATAAAATTGTAATGTGGCTAGATTAAATACTTTTGGCGACAGAATTATTTTAGTTGTACTGCACGCAATAGATGAGCTCTGAACTTGCCCTTTGGAGAGACGCCACAGCTATAATTTTATAGCTACCTTTTTGAAACTTCTCACAGCTTCGTTATTATAGCGTATCTCCGTTCTACCTAAATGTAAACATCCTAGCTTTATCTATTCGCTTACTTAATCAATCTTGCTTCCGAACTTTTAGGACACAAAAACAGAAAATCATGAATTTCAACCAAAAAAAAAAAGTGAGATCCAGCATGCTGTTTTCATTAAATTACAAGGAAAAAGGAATGTGAATATAATTTTTGAAATTTCTAGCTCCTTCCTGTTGCGTCGATGATTTTTACGTAAAACGTCCAAATTTCGAAAACTGTTTAAGTTACTAAACTGAAACTTAACAGATTTTCATTTTAGCATCATTCCTGATATGCTATCAACTATTCAGATTATTTACTTTATTTTTAAGGTATTGCACAACATTCGTGACGTCATAGCTAGTCACAGCACACAATGGAAAGCATATGAATTTTATATGGCGTGAGTAGGCTGCTTCCCTACAAATATATCTCTCGCACAGGGATCATGATTACAAGCTTAGATTAATTACAGCATGCAGAAAGGCACTGCAACAGTCTCTCTATCTGTGCTCAGGCGTGAATAGAAGGAGAAGAAACACTAGTAATCGGTACAATGAGACGTGCTCCCTGCCATGCCCTTCACAGTGGTATACAGAGAACTGATACAGAAGTACATGCAACTCATATGAAGGTGTAACACGAAGGTTGTTTCACGTCGGTCCCCACTATAATATAACTTGCACAGGGAAATTAGATAACGGCGTAATGAAACAGTCTGATTTTCAGTTAAATGTTTGCTGTATTTTTTCGATGAACATGACGAACTTCAAACTGTCTATTTACACAACACAGGGAAACTTTACAGCACTTTCCGTGATCACGTCTTCGGGACTCACATGTGAGATACATTTAAGTGTGCTGTTCTAAGCTGTACGTGACTCTGGTACTCTTATCGTTTCAGACACTGTGGGAGGAAAATTCAGCACCGGTAAGGGCTGTGTTCAGTGGCACCACCGTACTATTCAGGGTTTTTATGGTTAGTTATTCAGTTGTCCCCGTCAACATCGATCAAATGATCTGGAGGTGTGTCTCCGAGACTCTGTTTTGAGTGTGCAGTCAGTAACTGAGCTGAGGTTAGAGGTGGCCAGTGAGCGCAACATTTTTTCTAAGGTGCAGTAAAGTCCCGCCGACGGATTCACAGTTCTACTAAACAAGTTCAGCTGCAGAGTAGCACTGTGGGGCTACAGGAGACTCGATGGACGCGACAACGCTTTGCTGCACATGTTGGGCGGAATACATCGGTGGTGTGTCTTTGCTTTCAACAGTGGTCCTGACGAAAATGCGCGCGTCAAGATTACACATTCTTCGAACAGCAGTCCCTGACAGAACACAATCCAAGTGGAAAATTAGGGAGCGTTCTGCACCTGCAGTGTCACCAGCACCACTGCGAACCGTCTGCCTGCAACAGCACTCAGATCATGCGTGCCTCTGCATTGACAGGCACTAGAACCACGAAAGCACCAAGGACAGCTACTCTGGCGTCGTGAAACAGTTGACGGGAGTTTGGAATGTTGCTCTGTCTTCTTCATTTGTGAGAGCAAATTCTTTCTGTGTACGAGTGTTGGACGTAACACAGGTATGGCGCACACGTTGTGAGCAGCCTATTGCGAAGTGTATCCACCCATGACACGAATGTCCCACCCAAGGCGTCATGATGTGGAGAGCGTGCAGTTACAAGTCTCAGTCACATTTTGTGTTTCTATAGGGCAAAGCAACCTGTGCCCAATGCATGACACAGATTTTTAATCCAGCGTCCTCGAGGCGCGCAAAAAGCTTCGATTTGCACTAAGAGTGTAAGGTGCTTGGCACAAACTGACGCAGGATGTTATTCGACACCTTTACGACTGTTTGCAGATGAGAAAGATGTTGACATTCTTGTAGGTAATTTGGTACGGAGGAATTTTGCGGAAAGAGAATTCTGACATGCCAGACAAGATTGCACGTAGGAGCGACAGAGCCTTACAATGGACCAGTACCTTACAGGCTGTGAACTCACTCTCCAGTCAGGAGACGATGCGTCAGTGTGAGGAGAAGCCCACTACCCGACCGTTGTGCTCGTCCTTCCGAGTACTCTGTTTACGTGAAGGAAAGTTCACTCATATCTTCGGATGAGGTGGTCCACTTGCAAACGTCTCTTAATTCCGGCGGGAGGACAGATCCGTTCGTAGTAGCTGTGGCTTTCGTTCTGCGATACTTCAAATTCAGCACAGTGTATTTTAAAATTTGAGAGAATGACAGTGATTTATGTAACTGTGGACGTCTCCTCTATGTTATCTGAGTTAGGTACGGAGTTACAGTTTCTTGGAGAATCATTCGTCGTGTTTATTCTAGTGCTGAGGCTGCCATAAATCGCCGACGTACTGTTTTACTTCTTTTGAAAACAGTGTCGAATATACTGAGACGTGGAAGTACTCAACGAAACAAGAAAAATAAATCCAATAAACATGGGTCTGGAAATGCTTACTTAGAGATGAGGCAGGATTTACAAAAGATGGTGTTGTGAACCTCCACAAGCAGTATGTATGGGCACATGTATATCCCCAAGGAATTCAGGAAAGAGGGCATCAACACCGATACTCAATTAACGAATGTGTAGCACCACTTGGCGATACATTAATAGAACCATACATGCCACCGAAAAGGCTACCGGCTCGCGTTATCTGGACTGTCTCGGTAATGGATTTCCTACCTTGCTGGAATCTGTGCCATTGAGCCACGAGTACTAATATGGTTCATGCATCGCGCACTTTTGTCACAATGTGAGCGAACATCTGACGCGGACATTTCAGCACCTCTGGATTGGGCAGGGGGGCCCCGCACCTTGACCTGCTTATTTTCCAGACCTCAGTCCCCTAGAGCTTTGGTTACGAGGACACTTGAAGGAACTGATCTACGCCACGCCAATCAAAGTGTACGGACAGGCGACATGTTTCCAGGCATCAACAGTGAAATATCGATGTCGATGGGCCCAGGCGAGGCTTAAAGCTTTGTGTCGCGGTGATCGATACTCTTTAGTCGTCGTTGGTCCCCTTCTTACAGGATCTTTTTCCAGCCGCAGCGATGTCGGAGATTTGATGTTTTATCCGATTCCTGATATTCACGGTATACTTGTTTTCTTCTATAGTCGTTGCCGACCGCAGCGAAGTATTCTGATTGTCTACGTATCTCTGTAATACAATACGCCTAAACCAGTTTCCATGGCGCTTCAGTATAATTACGCAGGGGTACTGGATTTTGTTCTTGATTTTGGATTAATGTACACTCTGAAATCATATCAAGAGGGATTAAGCAGCATCTACAACAAGCAGACATCTGTACTGTTGCTACAATATTCTGTTTAGCTTTACCCTCCGCTTCGTACCACTACAGCCCAATCCATATTATAAACGTACAAATTGTAATAAGTTGCACCGTCTGCTCAATATGCTTTTCCAATGACTTTGTCAGTTTATAATGAGATAGCCGACTTCTGTACTGACATTATACAGTTGTTTTCATTTTCTTGTATTGAATTTGCACGTTCAATATTCCTAAGAATAATGTATATGCACCTACATTCTGCAGTTATGTTATGAAACGTTATTATGTCCAGTAACAGACCGCAAATTTTAAGGATATCAATATTGTGCTTTTAGGATAGGGAATACATCTTATCATAACTTCATTCAAATATGACTCTATTTTGTAACGTCGCCTACTATCAGTAAGTATAACCGTTGCTTCCGTCTCTTATGAATTATGAGTCCAGTGATATGCTTGTCAGGCCCTTCTCAGCTGCACACTTTCCAAATGAAGTACCACACACGACTTCCGAAAAATCAGAGTGAACAACATTTCTCCGACCTCTGCTTTCATATATTTTCAGGATTCGTTACTGTCTTCCAAATGCTGACGTTAGTAACTCAACAGTGCAACACGTCCATTGTCGAAACTTACGCAGAAAAAGAAACCGAGTGTGCTCTTTCTCCATAGGTTACTTTACAGCCCCTAGAATCGTAGTACACTGCTCGCTGAAAACGAAACAGTTATTCATCGTGTCTCAAAGAAAAATCACATTATAACCAAATAGAGCTGGTGCACTGACCTCATTAAGATCCTCATAGTTTTTCACATATTCTATGACTATTGTTACTGATTGTGCACAGAGCTCATTAAGATCCTCATGTTTGATTAACGTGTTCTATGACTAGTATTTCTGACTGAGCACAGAGCTCATTAAAATCCTCATGTTTCTTTCACGTGTTCTATGAGTAGTCTTACTGACTGAGCACGGAGTTCATTAAGATCCTCATGTTTGTTTCACGTGCTCTATGAGTAATGTTACTGGCTGAGCACAGCCCTCATTAAGATCCTCATAGTTTTTTTTACGTGTTCTATGACTGTTGTTACTGACTGTGCACAGAGCTCATTGAGATCCTCATGTTTGTTTAACGTGTTCTGTGACTAGTGTTACTGACTGGGCACGGAGCTCATTAAGATCCTCATGTTTGTTTCACGTGCTCTATGAGTAATGTTACTGGCTGAGCACAGTCCTCATTAAGATCCTCATAGTTTTTTCACGTGTTCTACGACTGTTGTTACTGACTGTGCACAGAGCTCATTGAGATCCTCATGTTTATTTAACGTGTTCTGTGACTAGTGTTACTGACTGAGCACGGAGCTCATTAAGATCCTCATGTTTGTTTCACGTGCTCTTGTAGTAGTGTTACTGGCTGAGCACAAAGCTCATTAAGATCCTCATAGTTTTTTCACGTGTTCTATGACTGTTGCTACTGACTGTGCTCAGAGCTCAATGAGATCCTCATGTTTGTTCAACGTGTTCTGTGACTAGTGTTACTGACTGTGCACAGAGCTCATTAAGATCCTCATGTTTGTTTCACTTCTTCTATGAGTAGTGTTACTGACTGAGCACAGAGCTCATTAAGATCGTCGTGTTTGTTTCACGTGTTCTATGAGTAGTGTTACTGGCTGAGCACAGAGTTCATTAAGATCGTCGTGTTTGTTTCACGTGTTCTATGAGTAGTGTTACTGACTGACTGAGGGTATAGGGGGAAACCGGTAATGGAATCAACAGGTTCAAAACATGTATTAGTAAGTCTGCGTACATATCGTCGATTACTATTTCTGTAGTTTTACGGCAAATAAATGAGAAAACAACACGTGAATTTCAAGAAAGGAACCACTTTATTTCCTGGACAGCCTGTACCCCTGGCGGCAGTGGGGCCGCTCTACAGCTTTGTCTCCCAGCCTCTCTGCCCAGCATCGCCTGCAGCCTCGAATGCGACGGGGTGTGGGCAGCGTCTCTTCCTCACTGGACGCCACGGGTGAGGAGTGCACCACGGCGACTGTCTGCGTAAGCGTAGCGTCACCAACCTGCACAGAAAAATGAAAATTTTTTCAGTATAAAATGATAATGTTTACATTAAAACTACAACACTATGAATGCAGTAATTAATAAATTTCATTTGGAAATGATGTCCAATTAAAGCTTAGATATGCAAACGATAAAACAAACGAGATAGTAGTAGTACCGTCTACGTTCTGTTTGCAAAGGAAGGTTTAACCTCATTCTGATGTCGACGATGGATATCAGTTAAGAATTATCGGAAAATTTAATCATTTACTACTCGTCGTATTATGACATCCCACAGAATTTGATAAATTTGAACGTAATGCTAAATTGTATCCTGCCCTTGTACCCTTCGCTGTAACCATGACGCTGCCTTACCTCTCCACTGACGCGGCCCTCCACCTGTGAGTCCTCAACAGGAGCTGCCTGCAGCTGCGAGTCCTGGTGAGCGGCTCGCTGCCCCCCTCTGACGCCAGCAGCGGCCACCGGCTTGATCTTCTCAAAGTAGGCTTCCCACTGCGCCACCAGCTCCTCGTGACGCTTAGCGCGAAGCTGCGCCTTCAAGATGTGAAAGTTCTGTGGACGGAAAGTTTTCAGCGTCACATTTTCGTTCACTAAAAAGCATTCTTTTTCAGTATCTATCGAATTTGTAACACTCTCTAGGAGCGCATATACGTTTAACGGAAAGTTATAATATAAAGTCTACATCGATTCGAACCCCACTGTTATTTTATATCATTACATTATTTATCACTACTCATACTAGACACCAAATTGCGTTCCCATTCTAAAATGTTCAATAGTAGTTGATACGACGTTCTAAACAAAAGTAGGAAGAGGATAACGCCTTCTACAGCTAGATCGTCAATAACCACATCTCAATATATAATCCCAATATGTACTGGCGAACACGCCATGGGACGTATATGACTTATGACTTCTGTTTTAAACTGCTTACAAGAATGATAGATCCACAATTACTGTGCAGTTGGTTATGAGAACTAATTCCCATCTGGTTAGGAGTTGTAATGAGTAAAGAAAATGAAATAGTCTCGAATAAATTAAATCTCCTGTTAACATAACATTGCACAGAGTAGCAGTCAAGATCTGGAACGCAACCACTACAAGTGATAACTGCCCTGTTCGTTAACACTGTGATATTACCTACAGAAGTAACATTCTTCCGTCAGGCATGCTTGTCGTCAACGAGCATACGTTTCATTGTTGATGGGAAAACTGATATCATGGTCATGACGATATGAAAGGTAGTTCTGCCTTCCAGAAGCCAGAAATAAAACTGCAAAATGGGGGATGTCTGTTGGAATCGCATACAGGATACCGCCTATTGTCCGTGGAGGAGAAACAAAGAGACGTGTTGACAAGTCACACACTCTTATGTGGTTCCCAGAGGGCCGCTGCCAGACATGTGGATTCCTCTTGGACGCGGTGTGGCGATCAGTGAAGGTCGTGACGAGTTCTGGCACGCGCTAGCGAAAATATTTCTAACACAAGTATACCGCACTATGTCGGAAGGGTTTGTAACAGAGTCTGAACGAAAGATACAAAGCATAAATAGAGAAAGGATGTTAGGAATACAAATTCAATCAATTACAGTATTGTGGGAGATGGAGCAGGATAAAAGAGTTAGTTGTTGAAAGCCTTTGATTTTGCTGCCAACAGTTCCTCCACCAACCTGTAATATTTTAGGAAAACTATGTCCAGACAAGCACTTGAACCATCGGTCTCCAAATACGAATTTTTGATGAAATAAAAACATTTTACAGTAACATTCACAGTTTGTAAGTCTAATGGCCATAGTTTCTGGATCCTGAGTGCCCCTAAAGCCTCTCTCTTAAGTTTTCCATACATTTCGGCGATGCTTACCTGAGGTATGAAGTACTCGTCCTCAGGATCCACCTCACTGACATCATCACGTTCTGCTTCACCTCCACAGGGGAGGCAAAACATGGCGAGAGCCCGCCGGAACATCTGCGGAAAGAAAGTAACATTGGAGTTCCTAATCTATACTGTAATCTAACAGAGTAGTAGCTTTTCCAAAGCGGACTGCCAAGAAACGAGGAAGTTTGAAAGTATAGAAGACAGGTCTTCATACAATCAATCTCTACCGTTTTCTGTCTTTCCTACATATAAATATTAGCTCCGGAATAATGCGTTACAAATTCCGAACAAAGCTATAGTATTTAATAGGAAATAGATAAATATTATTTCAGCACAAATTCTAATGGAAAATTATGATTCAGATTCTGTTTGGTTATGAACAACAGATTTGGAACACTAAAATTTTCGGATTATTATCACATGACATGAAGTGAAATGCGTTCAACTACGTGTTTTCACATTTTCTATGTCTTTCATGGTAGACATCCCGCTTGCTACTCCAGCCCATTGTGCCTTTTCTTTCTTCAAACAAACTTGAATTTCCCACACCAACTCATGATACAGAAACAACATATAGGCTGTACCAGTGACTAATGTTCATCGAATATATTTCCTAGCTTCATTATCCATCATAATGGATGGGAGAAATGCAGCCACGTATAGCAATAATAAAAATAAGGCAGTAAAAGTTTTATAAGTTTTATTCTGTGATCGTTTCGAGGCTTGAATGTCTCACCTTCAGGTGTACTTTTGCACACAGAACTACATTTTTCTGGATCGCATACACATATGCTTCTAAAACAAAACATTATTTCGTTTGAAGTACTTGTTATAAGCTAACTAGTACACCTGTTGTAAGATTAAGGAGGAAGTCTTGTGCTAATCATACAATATAGGGGGTCAACAGAAAGGTCCGATCTTACTCGTCGGCTTTGACCCGTGACGTAAGCGTGTTGTGGTGTGTGACGTCATTACGGCGCGGAAAACCTAATACATGGTTTGATGTACTCTTGTTTAAAGAACATGTATACGTAATATGAAGCAATTTGATGAACATATTGATCTGTAGCGTAGCCCACTTGAGGTTAGGTTGGGAGTTTTTTTTTTGGAATGCGGCCGCGGCAGCGGCCGCCTATGATTCGAAAATATTGATTTGACACTAATGAAGCCTGTGGGGGGATGGGGGGGCACTGCAGACTCCCCCCACCGCATAACGACATATTTAGTTTCTCCCCACCCAAAAAACCCCAATTTCCCACGCTTGTCCCGTTACAGTCATTAGGCTTTTTCTGAAACTTGTGTATTTCAGTGTTTACAATACGTATTCGATGTTTTTATATCCGCCATATTGGAATTGTTGTTTATGGTCGTTTCCGCGGTATTTGTGACGTCATGGGTCAAAGCCGACGGGTAAGATCGGACGCTTGAGTTATAATTATTCGTAGTAAATGTCAATACTGATTCAATAATATGTTCTGCCTTTACACATTTATTTCGTTACACGTTGTTATTACTCAGTTTCCAGGTTAAGGGATCCTAGCTAAGAGTACACAAGCCCTCACTAGTATAAAAATACAAGCTGGGATGCCTGGCTTCGCTCAAGGAGTTGGTATGATACTGTGTGTTTGTTGGAATAAAAGGACAAACTTTAAAATATAAGAGGTAAAAATATTTTTTGAAAACATAACTATTTACAATATTTGTGTATAAACAACGGGTTTCATTTTGTTATTCGGGGTATATATGTACAATTTTTTCGAATTTCCTATTCGAGAGCAAGCTACATATGATTGGCCATGAGAGAAGCAGAAGTGTTTGAGGCTGATGCCTCAATGGTTTCAAGTTTCTCCTTGAGCTTCGTTACTTGTAAAACAGTAGGCTAATTTGATTGGAAGTTGCAGCCGTTTAAACTGGAATGGTAATTCGGTAGACATCAGTGGTATTCTGGGAATAAACAGTGTGTGTCCTTTGTACGTTCCAGCCACGATTTCGACTTCTTTGATATTATTCGATAGCTGTTTGGCGATCATCCTTTTTCCAATGAATAGCTTCGATGAGTTGAGATTTCTGAGTAGTATGACTGGAGATGCAGTTTTTTGTCGAAGGCACTGTAATAACATCCCCGCTGTTTTTAAAGAGATTAGAAATTCTATGTGGAATACTATCTTTCGATAGTTCAGCTCACATTTCCTTTAGTCGCAATCTTTGTATGTGTGATCACAGATGTGATTTTTTTTTTCAAGCAATCGTTGATCTCGTCTGCTGGTGTGGACTTGAGGATAGCTGGAAGTGTTTGTCAAAAATCTCATGAGGGTATGAGAAGAGCTCCTCCCATCACTTCAGAGTTTCCTCGCAAGTCTTGTGATGTTCTGTCCGTGGCTTAGAGTGATTTCTTATGTACCATTGTGCATTCGTCCAAGAGGATAATTTTAGCTTGTTTTAGAAGTTCACACAGACCAGATGCTCTTGAGGTTTTACATCAGGGAACTATTGTTCGGCTATATTCAACGGTAGTTGTAGGCCGGAATGGGCAGTTCGTCCTCCTTCTTAAGTGACCTGCAGTGCCGGATGATGTGTTTCCGCCAATTATCGATCTATAAGGAACGTTTCTCCCGGCGCCGCACACTATGTGATTAAAAGTAGCCGCACACCCCCAGAAACATACGTTTTTCATATTAGGTGCATTGTGGTGCGACCTCAGTAGTAACTAGACATCGTGAGAGAGCAGAATGTGGCGCTCTGCGAAACTCACGGGCTTCGAACGTGGTCAGGTGATTCGGTGTCACTTGTGTCATACGTCTGCACGCGAGATTTACACACTCATATACATCCCTAGTTCCATTGTTTCCGATGTGATAGTGAAGTGGATACGTGAAGGGACACGTGCAGCACAAAAGCGTACAGGCCGACCTCGTCTGTTGACTGACAGCGACCGCCCACAGCTGAGGAGGGACGTAATGGGCAATAGGCAGATATCTATCCAGACCATCACACAGAAATTCCAAACTGCGCTGGGATCCACTGTAAGTACTATGACAGTTATGTGGCAGGTGAGAAAACTTTGATTTCATGGTCCAGCGGCTACTCATAAGCCACACATCACGCCGGTAAATGCCGAACGACGAATCGCTTGGTGTAAAAAACGTAAACATTGGACGGTTGAACAGTGGGAAAACGTTGTGTGGAGTGACGAATCACGGTACACAATGTGGCGATCCGATGGCAGGGCGTGGGTACGGCGAATGCCCAGTGAACGTCATGTGCCAGCGTGCGTATTGACAACAGTAAAATTCGGAGGTGGTGGTGTTATGGTGTGGTCGTGTTTTTCATGGAGGGGACTTGTACCCCTTGTGTTTTGTGTCGTACTATCATAGCACAGGCCTGCATTGATGTTTTAAAGAACTTTTTGCTTCCCACTTTTGAAGACCAATTCAGGGATAGCGATTGCATCTTTCAGTACTATCGAGCACCTGTTCATAATGCACGGCTTGTGGCGGAGTGGTTACACAACAATAACATCCCTGTGATGGACCGGCCTGTACAGAGTCCTGACATAAATGCTGTAGAATACCTTTGGGATGGTTTGGAACGCCGACTTCGTGCCAGGCCTCACAGACCGATAACGATACTCCTCGGCAGTACAGCACTCCGTGAAGAATGGGCTGCCATTCCCCAAGAAACTTTCCAGCACCTGATTGGACGTATGCGCGCGAGAGTGGAAGTTGTTATCAAGGCTAACAGTGGGCCAACACCATACTGAATCCCAGGATTACCGATAGAGGGCGCCACGGACTTGCAAGTCATTTTCAGCCAGGTGTCCGGATACCTTCGATCATGTAGTGTACTCGTAGTTATGCCACTGTTGTTGTCGATCGGCTCCATAACATTGTAAATTTCATTTTGATTGTCGTTTATGAGTGGTTTGTCGTGAGCAATGTACCGAAGTAGGTCGTTGATGTAGTAGCATCTTCCCTTTTAATTTCGAATTTTAGCACACTGATAGCATCTTTTCATGGTGCTTGCATCCTATGTTGTATTGTGATCTGGTTGTTTATCACTAAACATTTATCTTCTTTGCGAATGAGTGTTTCATTGAAGATGTCACCGTTGAATTCGACTACCAGTTCAGAATGAGCTTTTCGGATCCGCTACAGTACATCACTCATACTCTCTTTGAAGCAATCCCACAGCTGTTTTGGATTCTATGGGATACATGTTGTTAGAATAATGGCACATAAGTCTCTCATTAGTTCAGTTTAGGCCGTGAATGAGGCTTCTTGTAGTTTTAATTCCCAGTGTTTGTCGTTTTCCAGCAGTCGTAAGCGTTTGCATGCTTCCCTGTACGTCTGGCATAGGTAGCCGTCAACAATATCGAGATCTATGAAAAATGTTGGCGCCCGTATTTCGTTTAGCAACATCTGGAGACAGAACCATTCGGCGTTGTTCAAATGTACGGCGTGTAGTCGGCTAGTGCGCTAGTTTTCATAATTCTTGTATCATCTTCTACTGGAATTACTTGTTTTTGTCGCTGAAAAACTTTTCTTTCTCTGTTCCACATATAATAGGTAGGGACGACACCTATAGCTATGTTTTCGCGAATGGCTCCTTTTGGCACAGATAGTAAAATGCTGTTAATGTTGTTTCCTCAGGTGACTGGCATGCAATTTTTTAGCGATGACTTTTGTGAAGTAATCTGTCCATTCACCAAATGTACTGCTAGATGTTATGCAGTTAGTTCGTGTTTGTGTGTGGGAAAACCGAAAAGCCGCCACGCTGCTTCGTTGCTGTTGATGTATCTTCCCATTTGCTACGTGATAGTGTCGTCGTATGTGTTTTGTTGTTTGCTGTCTTTGGCTATTTAAAATACTGCCATTTCACTGCCTTTGTTCACATACTTACAGATATATTTGTTGGATTTCACTGAATTGCAGTATTCTACGTTATGTGGGCTTGAAACATTTTGGAAACTAGTGTGATGTATGGTACTACTCATTGATTATCTGTTTCCATTTCGTCGCTGCCTCGTATTCGTATTGTTGCTGCGAAGCCACAATTTTTGTGTGATTGTCTGCTGTATTTTTAACAGCCATCAACTCCGGTTTGTGTGTCATCATACATCACTCGTACATGGTGAATTCGTGCTCGATTGTCCGCATGGTCCATGAATCATGTTTTTCACAACTATGTCGTATATTTGCGGATTATTTGTGGATTTAGAAAATCATCTTGGATGATACTGTGAATATCCGGTGTGGAGGGGGGGGGGGGGTATGAATTCTGTCGTGTAGGCTTATGAGATTGGGGAGTGAGGCCGTCTTCCTTTCTGCCATTCGTTTGCGCACATCCAGCATCTGAAGGTCCCAAAGATGTCCTATTTTGTGATATCTTCAATAAATCTCATGTGTTTTTGTTGAAAAACTCGGATTATTTAGTCATGTCGATGCATGGGGGCTTATCCGGATCTTACACTACTGGCCATTAAAATTGCTACACCAAGAAGAAATGCAGATGATTAACGGGTATTCATTGGACATATATATTATACTAGAACTGACATGTGATTACATTTTCAAGCAATTTGGTTGCATAGGTCCTGCGAAATCAGTAACCAGATCAACCACCTCTGGCCGTAATAACGGCCTTGATACGCCTGAGCACTGAGTCAAACAGAGCTTAGATGGCGTGTACAGGAACAGCTGCCCATGGAGCTTCAACACCATACCACAGTTCATCAAGAGTAGTGATTGGTGTATTGTGACGAGCCAGGTGCTCGGCCACTATTGACCAGACGTTTTCAATTGGTGAGAGATCTGGAGAATGTGCTGGCCAGGGCAGCAGTCGAACATTTTCTGTATCTAGAAAGGCCCGAACAGGACCTGCAACATGCGATCGTGCATTATCCTGCTGAAATGTAGGGTTTCGCAGTGATCGAATGAAGCGTAGAGCCACAGGTCGTAACACATCTGAAATAAACGTCCACTGTTCAAAGTGCCGTTAATGCGAACAAGAGGTGACCGAGACGTGGAACCAATGGCACCCCATACCATCACGCCGGCTGATACGCAAGTATGGCGATGACTAATACAGGCTTCCAATGTGCGTTCACCGCGATGTCGCCAAACACGGATGCGACCATCATGATGCTGTAAACAGAACCAGGATTCATCCCAAAAAATGACGTTTTGCCATTCGTGCACCCAGGTTCGTCGTTGAGTACACCATCACAGGCGCTCCTGTCTCTAATGCAACGCCTAGGCTAACCGCAGCCGTGGTCTCCGAGCTGATAGTCCATGCTGCTGCAAACGTCGTCAAACTGTTCGTGCAGATGGTTGCTGTCTTGCAAACGTCCCCATCTGTTGACTCAGGGATCGAGACGTGGCTGCAAGATACCGTTACAGCCATGCCGATAAGATGCCTGTCATCTCGACTGCTAGTGATACGAGGCCGTTGGGATCCAGCACGGCGTTCCGTATTACCCTCCTGAACCCACCGATTCCATACTCTGCTGACAGTCATTGGATCTCGACCAACGCGAGCAGCAATGTCGTAATACGATAAACCGCAATCGCGATAGGCAACAATCCGACCTTTATCAAAGTCGGAAACGTGATGGTACGCATTTGTCCTCCTTACATGAGGCATCACAAGAACGTTTCACCAGGCAACGCCGGTCAACTGCTGTTTGTGTATGAGAAATCGGTTGCAAACTTTCTTCATGTCAGCACGTTGTAGGTGTTACCACCGGTGCCAACCTTGTGTGAATGCTCTGTAAAGCTAATCATTTGCATTTCAGAGCATCTCCTTCCTGTCGGTTAAATTTCGCGTCTGTAGCACGTTATCTTCGTGGAGTAGCAATTTTAATGGCCAGTAGTGTAGTTGTTCTTTGATTTCTGGGCACGACGAGATGCATGTGAATGTTATGAAGAGGTCTGGTCGCCCGTATTTTCTTATGTAGGCCATGGCATCTTGAGTGTGCTCGGGCATGTGTCTCGGACTTCCTATGTATGATGAGGGCAAGATTATCGTCAATGTTTCCGTCATTTATGATTGCGTCTCGGAGGCGCGTGTAACCTTCCGTGCGTAATTTCTTCTGATTCAGTCTCAAGTAAAGCATCCGTCGCGCATCTTCTTTTGCATACATATCTACCAGGAATTGTTGGAATAAACGGCGAATGTTGAGGATGTGATCGTACATTTCATTGTCTCTGATGATTAAGCGGTAAGCAGAGAACTGCTTGGAAGTGACTTTTTTGTTTGTTTCTACGATCCGTCCTCTCCGTGCAGAAATATGAGTGGATATTTAAGGACATCATATATAGGACGTGCCTCTGCAATGGGTAATATAGTCCCTGCCGTCTTCGTTGCACAACTATGTCACGGCTTGAATTTTCAATGTCGACAATCACGATGTCAACTTCCTCTATCTGAGGTGCATTAAATCGACGTTCGCGATCTCCGTATGGTCTTTTGTTGGTTCGAATTATAATTTTATAGTCATGAGAAATCATTCGGTTTAGTGCTGTTTTGAATATGTCAATCACTTGTTTGTGTTTGTTTACGATCTTCTGTACATCTCGGACTACTTCTCCTCTCAATCCACTGATATTTGTGCGTCGTTGATCAAAATCTGTTTCTCCATTTCAGATTAAATATACTTACAGCGATATATAGTCTTCGCAGTGTAGTAGTAGTAGTAATGATCCAATGTCGTAATAGACTTGTCCTTGGATAGAAAAAACATAGTCAATTCCATCTCTATTACTGATGCTCGAAATGACACCGAAAGAAGCCGTTTGCAATTTGACGTTGTAAGCTTTTATATTTTCCAGAGAATTTTTTGATTCTGGAGTTCCCCCAGTCATGTAACGTAAAAACTCCTACGTCGGTGCTTCATGTGATGGTAATCAAATTTTTCCAGTCACTTTACAGAATCAAGGTGTTCCTCTACTGAATTGTTTCGCATTGCAAAATTGGCAGATATTATGCATTGAACAGATTACGACGTCTTTATGTTGGCGGTATTCTTTCGTCGGGTCGTAGTGGAACGCTTCATTTGTTAGATTGTATTGATTAATTGTTCCCGTTCGCCCTTCTCGTAGTGTGATGTTTTCATGGCTGGCTTGAGTTCGCAGCCTTGTATTATAAGATTGTGTCACAGTTCTCGATTGTTCAGTCCGTTCATTTCGTTGTTATTCTGTTTCTATGCTTCTCACGGTGCTCATTCTCTTTCCTTGGAATTCGAACGTGCTTCGAGCTCTTCATCTGTTTCGGTTTTTCGCTGTTGTTTTTGTTTTCAACATTTTGCTTCAGAGCTGTCAAGATCTACTCCTCTTTTACGTTTGGGCATTGTCTAAAATATAAATCAAGTCAGATTTCTATTATCCAATACACTAAGTACACTTTACACACTTGTCGTACTTTATTTTAGATTTATATTCACCACTGTATGTTTTTGACTTCTCACACTTGACTGGTTGTTTTTATTCACTCACAGAACTACTCTTTCGGTTCCTCCCTTCGTCACACATAAGAAACCGACGATCGACGCCACGACGGTCTTGCTTTATATATCCCTACCAATAGGTAGCCCGCCAATGGCGGATTCCAGAACACAGCAACAAGGCTTCGAATAGTCCACAATGTTCCAGAACATTCCACAACATTCGAGAACTTTTTGGAATGTCACACAATGATCTGGGAAGTTCCGGGAAGTTCTCTCCAGAATGTTCCAGACTATCCTCGAACATTCCAGAACATTCTGGATCATTGTGGAACATTCCGGAACATTCTAACATTCTGGAATGTTATGGAATGCTGTCGAATACTAACTTCTAGAGGGTGAAACTTCCCAGCTCATATGTCTTCAAAAGCACACCCTTCAGGTAAAAACTGGAAACTTCTTCACTGATGGAGCCTAGAGAGCTACCACACCGTATAACGCCCTTTGTCGTTAATAAGTTTTGGCGACATGCATATGTACATCTACTTTTATAATATGTATTTATTAATGGTATTACACCATACATACACTGACCATGAACCTATACGCGTACTCAGTGGAAGAGTACACTGAGGATTGAAGATAACTATTTATGCCCCACAAGAAATACATTCTAAATGTGAATATGTGATAATATCCATGTGTGACGTACTTTACTAGTTACTAAATTCACACTCACCATCGCTGTTCATCCATACTGCCATTATTTACAGTCATAGTAAAAAATGAAGACAATATGGTTTTTCACATTCCTTGTAACACGTTATATAACATGGGTTTCCACCGTTTCGTGCAAAATTAAATTAACTTCGCAAAGAGAATCTCGCTAAATACACACATTCACGGAACTGCGAACAGTCCAATAAGACAAGAGAGGTAACTTAACACAGTGACTCTCTATTCTGTACCTCCTGGGCTCCTTAATCGTAGTTTCAGAGGCATGCAATTATAAGGACGTCAAAGACACATCAATAGATATTGAATTCACAAAGTACAAGTAACGTAGATTGTGACATAATCCAAACTATTGTGAGTGGATTTGCTCTTAGATATCCATAACGATGCATCGACAGGGTAATGTAATGGCGCCTTTTCTGAATAACGGTCATCTAAATGCAAATCCAACTACGGCAGTTCAGATTATGTAATGGCATTGGTCACCTGTACTGTGTAGTATTAGTGGTTCAGTTTGACTCTAATAATTATTTATTTCTTTCAACGTTCTTACAGTTAAACAGCTTTGAAACTATTACTAAGCCGCACAAGATGCACAGAATCATGTCTTAATGAGTCATGTTGCCTTTGCTGTGTTCCTATACTGGTCATAGTTACGTGAACGCATGTATTTAGTGATATCTCCTTCTAAAGGTTACTCTCTTTAGAACGAAAACTCGTATCTAAAATTATATAATGATGTGGTACATGGAAGGTGAACAATGTTACTGAATTATTATTTTAATGTATCGCTAAAGGCGTTGTGCAACACAACTTGCTGGTTGTGAATTTAGTAACCATTTCATTTCCTCATGACATTCTCACAGGTGAATATTAATAATAATCCACATTTGTGATGTGTAGCCTATGGGACATAAATAGTAACTATGATACCTTAGTGTACTTCTCCAAGTAATACTTATTGATAGTCAATTTAAACGGTGGCATAATGCCATAAATTTTTTCATAATAGTAGGTGGTTATAGACTCCTGTCTACGATCACTTTACCTGAAAACTCATTCATAACATTAACATGTAAAGACGGAAGACATTATAGTCACAGTATTGGTAGTTACTATGAATAATTGTAATTCTCATACACTGTGGTTTTAGCAAAGACCTCCACCCTAACCATACGATAGCATGGTTAACTTACAACGTTTATTTGCATGAAACAGTGTTATGTTGTAAATGCACTTACGTACGTGATCTTGAAAAATGATTTTTTTATGTGCACAGGTTTTAGGGACACATGTCAGGGTGTTGAATAGAACTATGTAAAGTGGCACATCTGATCTGACACAATTAATTACTTCTCTCAGAAATAATGAATAAGGAAGCCATTACGCATGAAATTAAACAAGAACCACATTTAACTCTGTATATTACATTAAACTGGTAATGCTTGTGGAAAAGATTGACAGTGCTAAACTAATAACTTGGCAAGGTTGGTCAACGGATCTGGGGTCTGCTTCTTATAAAGGTGCTTCAATATAAAACAATTATGTTAGCGATCTCGTACTGTGACTGCCAAAATGTTGGTGTTAAAAAGGTAGAAAATGCCAGAGATGGATCTGCGTTTGCATGTGTAGGTGGAGTTGACAGTGTATTTATTGTAATCTGTTAGCAAGTCTTCACAATGAAGGACGCAACTAAGGAAACACCGAAAATATGGTTTGACTAACCCACAGCTTGTCTCTCTGTTGCGGGTATATGTCGCTATCTTAATCTGCAGGTGGGAGCAGAATGGCTGCAAAATCAGTCAGTGCTTTCACATCACCTACTTACGTCTGCAGCCGAGTCCAACTCATACAATAGACGTAAAGCAGTTTCATGATGGATGCCGTATAGCATTCCGAAAGTTTCTATGGTCTGTGGAGCAAGTTTTATTAACTGTCAAACCCCGTTATTGTGACACCAGAACACGGCTTGTAGCGGTAGCACAAAGATGATGATCTGGTGCCTTGCTACTCGTTCCAGACGGTCACGATTCTTTGAAATGTATTCACATCTACATTAAGTTCCTCTGATAGACAAATTAACTATGTTTGTGGATTGTTGTCCATTGTCAGACTAAATTCAGTAAAACTTCGTCTTAGCGTTAAAGTGACAATACTAATTTTAAAACTTTTATTTTCCTCTTGTGTCTCGTATTTAAAGATATAGATGGAGATTAGTAACGTACCCATGACGACAAAAGACAGAATGATTTTGAGACTGGACGAGGACTGTAAAGGCCTTTACCGTTATCGATGTCCCAACAAAATTTGATATATCAGATAACAAATTTTTTTTCCGTGCCTCCGAAGCTTAATAGACACGAAAATTCCTAAACATTACAAGTAAATGCTAATAATGCAACGTGCCACATCCCACAGCTAATTATGGTATTTAGTTCTATGTCACACTATGTACGGCTCAACCAAGCAATGCTCAAACGAGTGGCACATACTTCGCACGAACAAGGCGAAATTATTTTATTTTGTTAGGAACTTTACAATTTTTTTATTGAATGACACCAAACTGAAATTAAATATTTCCAATTTTATTCTGGAATTATCCTTTCTAATTAACAGGGAAAAAGGCCGTCTCCATTTCTACGAATAGCGATAGGATGTGTAATTTTAAACAAACGACTAACTAGTTGTGTTTTTTTCTCTGTTATAGAATCGTAGATGGTGCGAGTAATTCTACAATTATTGGTGAGAGTGAATACAAAATATTTCAGTAATATATATCTCACGAAGTAGCATTGAGAGTAAGCATAGCATACATAGGCAATGAGTCAGAACTCATATAGACTTCTTGATTCTAACTTTAAACATCACTTTCTTTTATAAACAAGTGTGTCCCTTTTCATCTGTCGAATGATATACAAATCACAATTAAAAATTTAGAGTACGTGCCAAACAGCAGTAACGATAACGCATCTTCGGTTCTTGGGAACAGAGCACTCCGCGTTATGACTGGCAGATATGTCAGAGACGACGAAAAGGCCTGCGGTACACCCATTTTATCTGCAAGATTTGGGATTTCCTGGAGTGCTGCGGATGGTCTCGGTAAGGTTTACAATGAAACGCCGCAGACACGACATTTAGACCGGTGTTGCATTGTATAAACCTTGGACGCTTTGCTGTAGGTCAATCATAGTCCACTGTGTCACAAAGCGTCTTTTACAGTCTTTGATGACGGTTTGCAGTCGCAAGAAATGGCCAGTACTAGCTCGACTAATAGGACAGACATCGTGACTTTACTCCATTACGAAATCCCATGCCGTCTGGAAGACAACTGAGTGCACTGTTTTGTGCAGTCTCAGGAGCTGTACGCCAGTTGGCCACGTCCTGCTCAGAGCAGTGTAGACAGTATTCGGTCTATATTGAAGTCGACAAGTTCGAGACGGTGTTAGGAATGAATGGAGCGACCTGTTCCATCCATAAATGTACTCCACTTCCGTGTCAGAAAACTATCTCGCACCATTTTCGTAGCCGGCCGGTGTGGCCGTGCGGTTCTAGGCGCTTCAGTCTGGAACCGCGTGACCGCTACGGTCGTAGGTTCGATTCCTGCCTCGGGCATGGACGTGTGTGATGTCCTTAGGTTAGTTAGGTTTAATTAGTTCTAAGTTCTAGGTGACTGATGACCTCAGAAGTTAAGTCGCATAGTGCTCAGAGCCATTTGAACCATTTTCGTCTAGCGCAATGGTTCCGAACTTTTTCTACCTGTTATCCCCCACAACAATGTCAGAATATCTCATGACACCTATGTGTATTTACTTTATTTATTTATATGTCTGCTCCTTGCTAAAATCTTTATTTGGGAACAATCTGCAATCCACACTTTAGTGTGAGTGGGTTACCAAACGCAGAGTAATACAAAACTACAGTGTCCAAAAGTCCTTGTGCCACACACCTGATGATACTGTTGTCACTTGAAGAACGTCTTTCACATGTAACATTTTTTATGCGTGTAAAAGTCACCAGAAAAAATCAGAGCATCAATGAGACGGTTGAAGTCGGTTTTCTTTAAGCAGCTCCTTAATGTCTGGTCACCATCCAGCTGAAACACATCTGAGGCCTCTCTCCACGTTCAGGCGACAGCGGTGTTTCGTTCTCATGGTGGCTGGTGTCGAGAATCCGGTCTCTCGTAGGTCTGTAGATGAGAACTTTACGAGGCTTCCATTGCCCCTCCTGGATACGCAGGAAGGAAACTGGTCCAAAATTCTTACAAACTCATTTGTTGAAACTGTTCTTTAGGACTGCAACGACATGCAACTGAATCCTCTAGCACTTCATCAGAACGTTCATGCACGTCAATCGCTAAAGGTCATCTTGCTAATTTGCACTGGCGGTCTTCTAAAGACAAATGAGGAAAATATAGTTTGAACTCTTCTTGAAGCCGTTCCGGGACTCCACTGATGACGACTCTCCACTCGTTGACACAGTACCGTTGCCTGTCTATAAGATCATTAAATCGAAGGAGTGACGAATGGGAGAATACCGGTCACGCATCCACTCTTTTGTCGTGTCTACCGTGTAGTTTCACATTCAGTTTGCTAAGGGTTTCACAGAAGTCTAGGGAAAATATACAGCTTTCATCAGTGAATGAATACTAAAGCTCGACTTTCCCTTGAATCAAAAGAAATAGTTCTACTTATGAGTTCAGCTTGTACAGGCAGGCCTTTCGGGAACCACCGGACTTATACATGAAAAGTTAAAGACTGGTCATCAGTATTGAGATCATTACATAATACTCGGAAGAAAGCGACTATTCACAGCATCTGACATAAACTTGTCAACTAACCGGATAGCCACTTTCAATGCAGTGTTCACGTTCTGCGGTCAAGTTTTAGAAGGTGCCACCTGTCTGTGGATCGTACAGTGAGAGTCAGTAAGATTAGAATTTATTGCCTTGGAAATACTTAGAAAGTCGTAACGTGATCATAATGTGATTGGTGCTTCATCAGCACGAAGTCCCATAAATCTGTCCCAAGACAAGCCATTTTCATCCAAAAATTAGTTAACAGAAGAAAATACTTGAGAGTCATTTCATTTTTCCCCAAGTTTTTAGAAAACAATAGTCCATCCGTAGTTTTTTTCTCAACCGCAAATTGGCGTTACACTGTTAAAGTCACACTGCTGAGCTTCAGTAGAATCATCACACAGCAAGGCAAAAAATGGAAATATTTTCAGTCCTTTAACTAGCTGTTCCTTCACATTCAGGGCTATTTCTCCGACAATACGTTGCACACTGTTGTGAGAAAGAGATATCGCATCCATTTTTCGCTAAATATTTTCATCAAAAAATTTCGCCTTGCTTTAAGAATGAAAGATTTGATTGACCTCTCACCAATACCATCAGGATATTTTGTTTTTGCAGTTAAGGGAGAAATTTCATGTGATGCTCCCATAACTTCCTCATTTCCCTGCCGAAGGATCTTAGTAGGGTCAAGTTTCATTCAATGTAAAGAATTCTTTTTCCCAATAAAGTACTCTTTTGGTTTATTTTGCAATACCGGTCGACCTGTTTTTAAATTAATTTTCAGACGTGCAGACCGCACTGAGCTGTTGTCGAGGACATTACGACACACAACATGCTGTCGATGCTGGACATCGTCTTTTTCAATAAATGGGAATCCATCGATAATTCATTCTTCTCCTAGTGGACTTTTCGCTCAAAGTACAAAACCATTAAAAATACTAGTTATTTCTACAGAGCACAATAGGCATAATACAGAGTTAAGAACAAGGAGAGCAGACGCAAAAATGTGCTGTGTCAGTAACAAGTAGGTGACGTGTGACGCAAAGATGATGCTGCCAACCCTACTGCAATGCACTCGCTCACTGTAATTAGAACATTAGAGTACTGAATTGTCTGACCGAATGTTTCTGCTTTTTTCTGAGATGTTCGTGCTCTCTACCACCTATAAAACTGCCGCCCCCGACCCAACCTCCAGTAGGGGGAGGGGGTCGCGCCACCTAACTTGGGAACCGCTGGTCTATATACACTCCTGAAAATGGAAAAAAGAACACATTGACACCGGTGTGTCAGACCCACCATACTTGCTCCGGACACTGCGAGAGGGCTGTACAAGCAATGATCACACGCACGGCACAGCGGACACACCAGGAACCGCGGTGTTGGCCGTCGAATGGCGCTAGCTGCGCAGCATTTGTTCACCGCCGCCGTCAGTGTCAGCCAGTTTGCCGTGGCATACGGAGCTCCATCGCAGTCTTTAACACTGGTAGCATGCCGCGACAGCGTGGATGTGAACCGTATGTGCAGTTGACGGACATTGAGCGAGGGCGTATAGTGGGCATGCGGGAGGCCGGGTGGACGTACCGCCGAATTGCTCAACACGTGGGGCGTGAGGTCTCCACAGTACATCGATGTTGTCGCCAGTGGTCGGCGGAAGGTGCACGTGCCCGTCGACCTGGGACCGGACCGCAGCGACGCACGGATGCACGCCAAGACCGTAGGATCCTACACAGTGCCGTAGGGGACCGCACCGCCACTTCCCAGCAAATTAGGGACACTGTTGCTCCTGGGGTATCGGCGAGGACCATTCGCAACCGTCTCCATGAAGCTGGGCTACGGTCCCGCACACCGTTAGGCCGTCTTCCGCTCACGCCCCAACATCGTGCAGCCCGCCTCCAGTGGTGTCGCGACAGGCGTGAATGGAGGGACGAATGGAGACGTGTCGTCTTCAGCGATGAGAGTCGCTTCTGCCTTGGTGCCAATGATGGTCGTATGCGTGTTTGGCACCGTGCAGGTGAGCGCCACAATCAGGACTGCATACGACCGAGGCACACAGGGCCAACACCCGGCATCATGGTGTGGGGAGCGATCTCCTACACTGGCCGTACACCACTGGTGATCGTCGAGGGGACACTGAATAGTGCACGGTACATCCAAACCGTCATCGAACCCATCGTTCTACCATTCCTAGACCGGCAAGGGAACTTGCTGTTCGAACAGGACAATGCACGTCCGCATGTATCCCGTGCCACCCAACGTGCTCTAGAAGGTGTAAGTCAACTACCCTGGCCAGCAAGATCTCCGGATCTGTCCCCCATTGAGCATGTTTGGGATTGGATGAAGCGTCGTCTCAGGTGGTCTGCACCTCCAGCACGAACGCTGGTCCAACTGAGGCGCCAGGTGGAAATGGCATGGCAAGCCGTTCCACAGGACTACATCCAGCATCTCTACGATCGTCTCCATGGGAGAATAGCAGCCTGCATTGCTGCGAAAGGTGGATATACACTGTACTAGTGCCGACATTGGGCATGCTCTGTTGCCTGTGTCTATGTGCCTGTGGTTCTGTCAGTGTGATCATGTGATGTATCTGACCCCAGGAATGTGTCAATAAAGTTTCCCCTTCCTGGGACAATGAATTCACGGTGTTCTTATTTCAATTTCCAGGAGTGTAGATAACACATCCCCATGCTAGATAATAAAATAGCTCACTAGTCAGAATATCTATCGCGTAGTCTGAGAAATCATGACAGAAATTTGTTGGGTAGGCGTCTTATAACTCGTCAGTCACCTTCCAAATTGCCACATCGATCCATCTCTAACCTAACAGCCTGAAAATATGTCATATCGTCTGTCAACTATTTTTCACGTAGGCATGCATAATCAAATTATAATGCTGCTCATGAAATGCCGACCTTTTGTGTCACAGAATGTTTTTCAAATTGCTTGTTTGAACAATTTTCTACGTCAAATAAGTTGTGGTTAAACTTTATACATTGTCTCTCAAACTTCCGTCTCGTTCAGTATATAATTCTTGATTTGTTAATACTGGGAACTTGGGAAAACTACGATAGTATCAAAATTTGAGACACATACAAGCTCTGCAACTGTCCGAGTCTCAGAGAGTGAGGCGTTTCTTCACAAATAGCAAATGAATCTCTGGCTGTTTCTAGGTCAGTTTTATCAGTAGGCAGTGACCCAATAATTCTGTAGCAGCATCGAGATAGCCTAATTGATTGATTTGCTTATTCCTCCTACGATCGACTCACCAACCCGGAAGAATTTCTCAGGAAGTCCTCACCGTCAATGAGGTATCAGCACAAGAATATAGAGCAGTAAAACATCTGCGCGACAGAAAGCTGACGCTGACACACTTTTACGAATCAAGCAACAAAGTCTTAAACTGCAAGAAATGTCAAAAATATGCTTTGGCGTGATACACTAATCGAGGTATATGCCGTTTCCAGACAATGCTCTCAGTAGCTGCATTACCAACACAACGTTGCCGACTGCATTATCCTGTCTTCAAATATGATTAAAAAAAATTCTTCTTCACACAGTCACGTAGCACAAACAACTGCATAATAAACAGCAACTGCCTAGGTTTCAGAGGCAAATAAAACTTATTACACACTTTTCGGCTAAAGTACGCTTACGTTCTCGGCAGATTTTCGTTGTGTATTATTGTGAGCTCGTTACTGGTGGTCGTAGCCAATAAGATTGTATACGACAGCTAATGAGACTCGCTCAATGTTGTAGTTGTCATTATCACAAACGTTTGCCTCTTCGCCTGCGCATATGTCAAGATTTCCCAGGATGTGGTTATTTTGGGATCTAAGGATATATTGGGACCTATGAGCAGAGCCTAAATCAGAATTTTAAGTCTCGGTTGTCATAAATATTTGACTATTGTTTCGGAATGTGTTGCAATATTCGAGGTTGACGTTAGGCAGTAGCCTAAGCGTGCAGCTTAAATTGCTGCGAGTGGAACAAAGTTTCATCTAATTTCATTTACGAATCAAGGGAAATTAAGAATGAAAATCTTATTGGCTATCTATATTTGTCTCATGATTCTCCATTATAATTCTCGCGAACCGATTACAACGGCAGGACGAAACGGAAAACATCCACTTGCACTTAAGACACACTTTTACTCACTTTTCTGTACATCTGATGCATCATGTAGCACGAAAAAAGCTATTTGCCTTTCAAAAAAATGTTTAACTATATGCCTAATAAGTAGAGTGATACCTATTTGCCACTTGTTTGTGAAAACAAGAACTTATGTAGGTGTACAGAACTCGAGGAAGTGTACTTAACTCATATAACTGGAAGTAACCAGAGACTACAACAAAATGTAGCTGGTACGACTAAACGGGTGAACATAGCGATACACTTCTTACATGTATTGCTAAACTCAGATAACAGCGGCATGCAGTAGTAGCTAACAGTGAATTACGACAGCAGATGACCTTTGTGTAAATAAGCAGTGACTGAGAAAATATGGCGACAGGTCACTTACCCCTGTTCCTCAGCTGCGCCTGGCGTGACACTGACTTCCTGTGTCTGTATCTGAAACTCTGAAGAGGTCTAACAAACTCAGGAAGTTCGTATCCTCTGTTACAACTTTCTTAATACACGGAACACCAACGAAATAGCACGAGACGCTTCAACACGAGATAGCTCGTTACGAAGCAGTATCGCAATGTTGCTGGGAAACGACCCGCTGACGTAGAGCGATATCCCATTGTTGAGAGCGTGACGTGGGACAAAGTTTGTAGAGTGGCGATCGCTTCTGGCTACACTACAATGCTGTACTGACAATACGTGATACGTCATTTAATCGCTATCTTCGTGATTATTCGGAATAATAACTAAAGCGTAAAACAGAAAATACCAGTAAGAACGGAATTCGCTCCTTCGGCCACTATGAAGTTGGTGTTTAATTTAGAAGTTCGCCAGCAGATATATCTGATTCCTTGCTTGTAACAGAAAGAAAACTACTAGTTTTGCATGTTTGTCTAGAGCTAAATTATGTGCTGTTGTAAGTTCTTACACTGAAGAAAATCTACATGCCTATACATGAATGATAAGTAATAACTACGAAACTAGCAACTTCTACACCAGGGAAATATTTCTAGTAATAAGGGGAGAATAGGTCAGAGAAGTTTAATTGCTGCTGTCTAATAATGGTGGAGAAGTGACTTATAGACGTATCCTTACTTTTCTATGAGTACAGCACGTTGCTTTAGCTGGACTTCAGTTCACTCTGCGAAGACCTATATTTCAGTTTAGCGCTAGAATAATATGGTGATTTGCACACCTTGAACGTCTTCATAAAACCTATTTCATTACATGTTGTACTTACAAACCAGTACTGGCACTCATGAAAGTATCAGGACGCTGTCTTCAGAAGTGTAGAACACGAGGCTTCGAATGTACCAATGAACATAGTCCTCAGACTGAATATTTTAAGGACTTTAATCAGTAAGTTGTATAATATGTAAGTAGAACATGTAATAAAGTAGGCTTCATGAAGACGTTTAAGATCTGCAAATTACCAATTGTTCTAGTGAATGGAAAACATGGTTACTTGTCTTATTCATAATGAGAAGGTGAATATAAAATCGAAAAGAGTTAAAAATAGAAGTAAAATATTCACCGCACCATATCGTGAAAAAATTTCCGTCAAATATCAAACACAGAGTTTAAAAATTTCGATCAGTACCTCAGAAGGTTTTCCAAAATAAGATTAAGTGAATTTTGACTTGTTTCCTTAGCTTGTTTTGATTTTACAATCTTCTTTTGCTTGTGAATAATTTAGCATTCAAAACGAAAACATTTAGTCAAATATAATTTCAAATCTATTGCGGGAAACAAGAAGATTAAATTAGAAAAAGCAAGAGCACATTAAGTGTGGTGAACACAGTGCTACACGAAGTATATCGTACAAATTGGGAGAACATTCGAAATGTATATTGCCCGCAGAAAAAAGTGAAGCACCCAGAAGTAGAGCGGGAAACGAAAAGAAACTTCACGAGTTGAGAAGGTACGAGTTAGTGATTACAAAATCGAATCAAATTTGCAAAAGACCTTTCAGTATGAGCCCATTTAGCAGTCTGACGTTCCACCGCCTCTGACCCGAATGCATGCACTTATTCGGTTCGGTTCGAACTGTTCATGTGTAATGGCGAATTTTAAGGAGACTGGAGTGGCAGTGAGAATTTGAATCAGGGAGGGAGGTGTGCCAGTGTAATCCATGCAGTTGTGTGAAATGATGTGCCTAGGAGGCTCAGTGGCTAACGCACTTGAATAGTAAGGAGGATACCTGTGTTCGATTCCCCGCCCTGTCACAAATTTTCACTCGCCGCTTCAGTCGATATAAATATAATTGTCATTATTCGCAATATGCACCTTTTCTACATCGACATAAAATTAATACGCTGATCTGCCGACTGCTCAGCGGTGTTATGTTTTACATACCGCGTGATCAAAAAGTCAGTATAAATTTGAAAACTTAATAAACCACGGAATAATGTATATAGAGAGGTAAAAATTGACACACATGCTTGGAATGACATGAAGCATTATTAGAACCAAAAAAAGTTCACAAAATGTCCGACAGATGGCGCTGGACAGCCCAACGTCAGTGACTGCGCATGACAATCGTGTAGAAAAGGAGCTGTAATGATAGAGAGAATCAGATGCGCGAGCAGTCGCAGCCTGTTGACGTTACCTGAAGAGGCGCTTTTAGTGAAGCTGTATTATCAGAATGGGGAATGTGCTAGTTCAGCGTTACGATCCTATCGCCATAGGAAGGGGATTCGAACGGGTATAGGTCCGTTGACAAATGCAGCTGTGGCGAGAATGATTTCGAAGTTCGAAGCGACGGGTTGTTTAGACGATAGACCGCGTAGTGGCCGATCGAGCACAAGGCGTAATGTTGCTGAGACAGTTCAGGAAGAAATGGAGGCTGTAGCGGGTTTGTCTATGCACGGGGAAGTCACCGCTCGTGCAGTTGCATGTCGCACCGGCATTCCATACACTTCTGTTTGGTTGGCACTGAGGCGTACCCTCTGATGCTATCCGTACAAAATCCATCGGCATCATGAACTGTTACCTGACGATTTAGTGAAGCGGTTGTGGACCGAAGAAGTTAATTTCACGCTCCGAGGGTCTGTCAACGCCCACAACTGCAAAATTTGGGCAACCGAAAATCCTAGAACTGTCGTGGAAACTCCATTGCAAGTCACGGTATGGGTTGGATTTACCACATCTACTGTTATCGTGCTTGTTTTCTTCGGGGAAATGCGTGATTCTCGTTTTGTAACTGCTACCGTGACGGGTTAGAGGTAAGCCGATATGTTACAGAATCGCATCATCCCCAGCCTGGCTGATAAACACCTGCTGGAACGTACGATGTTTATGCAGGATGGCGCTCCACCCGATATTGCTAGACGCGTGAAAGATCTCTGGCGCGCGTTGTTTGGTGATAATCGTGTCCTGAGCCGCCACTTTCGTCATGCTTGGCCTCCCAGGTGCGATTATTAGCTTTGGGGTTACCTGAAGTTGCAAGTGTATCGTGATCGACCGACATATCTAGGGATGCTGAAAGACAACATCCGACGCCAATGCGTCACCATAACTCTGGACATGCTTTACAGTGCTGTTCACAACATTATTCCTCGACTACAGCTATTGTTCTGGAATGATGGTGGACGTATTGAGCATTTCCTGTAAAGAACATCATATTTGCTTTGTCTTACTTTATTATGCTAATTATTGCTATTCTGATCAGATGAAGCGCCATCTGTCGGACATTGTTTGAACTTTTGTATTTTTTTGGTTCTAATAAAACCCCATGTCATTCCAACCATGTGTGTGAATTTGTACCTCTCTATCTACATTATTCCGTGATTTATTCAACTTTCAAATTTATACTGACTTTCTGATCACCCTGTACTTTTGAATCAAAGGGTGGGACGACAACAACAATAATTTATTTTTATAGAACTCCTTCTTTATTCACACACATGCACACACACACACACACACACACACACATCACACAATGAGCCAAATTTGTACAGTATTGTCCAAATTATAATTTTTTGTATGCTTTGAATTCAGCCTCAATTGTATTTAACTCCACAGATGCAATAACATACATATGTATTCTTTCAGTATGTTCTGCCTCCATAGATTTTATACTGTCAGGGTCAACACTTATATTCTGTGATACCGACTGAATACATGAACAGATGTAATCTAATTGCATTATATTTACACTATTCACACGGAAATATGCCACAAAGCCATAGGATGCAGCAGTAGTATATGGATGCCAGCGTGACAGCCTATCCGTCGCAGTCCCTAGTGCACAGTTTTAATCATACAATTTCTGAATGCTTTAGGTAAATGCACGTGTGCCCAGAACTTAATTCAAACTCGGGTTCACTATACGTATCAAATATTGAAAGCTTATGCCTAAACATATGAACATCAAAACGAGTGTAAGATGGATCATAATCCATCACCATATGCTTCTGCGTATACTGCTTCATACTACCCAAGTGGTCCCATTCATACAATGAATACTTCACTACAGCACCAACATGCTGAAGGTTTTCTATGTCTATGGTTACTCCAAAGTCACTGTCTGGTGCTATGCCCACATTCACCCCAGTTAGAACCACTAGCCATCACATGCTGTGAGATGGAGGAATGTAGAACAAGGCTCAACGAACTGAGGTAGCTCCTAGGTGGTATAAAATAACTAAATGGTAACAGGTGTGATACATCTGAAAGGTTGAAACTTCCTGGCAGATTAAAACTGTGTGCCCGACCGAGACTCTAACTCGGGACCTTTGCCTTTCGCGGGCAAGTGCTCTACCATCTGAGCTACCGACGCACGACTCACGCCCGGTACTCACAGAGATACTGGCAGAAGCAAAGCTGTGAGTACCGGGCGTGAGTCGTGCTTCGGTACCTCAGATGGTAGAGCACTTGCCCGCGAAAGGCAAAGATACTGAGTTCGAGTCTCGGTCGGGCACACAGTTTTAATCTGCCAGGAAGTTTCATATCAGCGCACACTCGGCTGCAGAGTGAAAATCTCACCTGAAAGGTTGTCTGCAGACCCCTGCTGCTGGCCCAGCATGGATGACGGTATACTGAGCACTTGAATATTTTCATTCACCACTCCCACTGAGGCAAGCCATATTGTTGGAATAAAAAAAAATAATGGAACGTAAGTCTAAGTGAATATAAATGATTAGTAATAGTATTATTACTAACTGATGGATCAATATTTAATAGCTGACTATTTCAACGCTACTGACAGTGCTTCATGATGACTCAAAAAAAAAAAATGGCTCTGAGCACTATGGGACTCAACATCTGTGGTCATAAGTCCCCTAGAACTTAGAACTACTTAAACCTAACTAACCTAAGGACATCACACACATCCATGCCCGAGGCAGGATTCGAACCTGCGACCGTAGCAGTCGCACGGTTCCTGACTGAGCGCCTAGAACCGCTAGACCACCGCGGCCGGCTCATGATGACTCATTCACCATCACATACAGATGTGAAATTGTCTCCATTGGAAGAGGGAAAAGTGGTGGAATGGGAGAAGGAAAGTGAGGAAAGTAGGAGGGGTCAGGTAGGGATGATCACATGCTGACAGTGACCTTTCAATGTGACAGGCAAAGCTGTAAGATGATATCACTCACAAACTGCCGACATAAGCTGAGTCAGGGATTTGGGCTTGTTCTCCAACTGCCCCTCTACTGATTTAGAAATGGGGTATTAGATTTTGCTCTTGCGTAATGGCTTTCATGCTATGGAAACGAATTAATATAATTTTCACCCAGCACTCGATATCATATCTATCCTAAAACGGCGTGTTAGCTGTCCTGTTGTCAATATAATCTATATCACTCTGTTTGTGTTTAGAAATGATCACTTCTATTTCTCTGTGGCCTACATCGATGTTCCCAAATATATTCAAAACTGAATTAAATCACCGTCCCACTTTGGGACACTGTACATGGCAGTTACGTGCCGCCTAATGGCACCTTCACTCTCGTTATTACGTTTTCAATGCTGATGAACCGCCCCAAGGGATACATGTTGCGTGACAAAGCTCTACTGGCTTATCCAGTGTGGATTATAGAATTCAGTTTACACATGCATTTTTGAATCTTCTCAAGTTCAGAGCAATGGAATTTGCATTTACACATTTTCTGCTAGAGTGAACTGTAAACATGTGAGCAACTAAATTAGTAAGCAACACTTATCCTAGATAATGATTTCACTTTTAAATCTCAACATAATAAATTTTAACATGCAATTCATGAACCTCAAAAGTTGGAGGTTTCTCTCTTTAGATATTGTGTTATGAGGCATGATCACAACGATAAAATATAACCTTTTCACTTTAAATAAAGGTGAAGCACATAGGTTTACCTCACTAATCATGAACCGACTGAAATCTACATCTACATTTATACTCCGCAAGCCACCCAACGGTGTGTGGCGGAGGGCACTTTACGTGCCACTGTCATTACCTCCCTTTCCTGTTCCAGTCGCGTATGGTTCGCGGGAAGAACGACTGTCTGAAAGCCTCCGTGCGCGCTCTAATCTCTCTAATTTTACATTCGTGATCTCCTCGGGAGGTATAAGTAGGGGGAAGCAATATATTCGATACCTCATCCAGAAACGCACCCTCTCGAAACATGGCGAGCAAGCTACACCGCGATGCAGAGCGCCTCTCTTGCAGAGTCTGCCACTTGAGTGTATTAAACATATCCGTAACGCTATCACGGTTACCAAATAACCCTGTGACGAAACGCGCCGCTCTTCTTTGGATCTTCTCTATCTCCTCCGTCAACCCGATCTGGTACGGATCCCACACTGATGAGCAATACTCAAGTATAGGTCGAACGAGTGTTTTGTAAGCCACCTCCTTTGTTGATGGACTACATTTTCTAAGCACTCTCCCAATGAATCTCAACCTGGTACCCGCCTTACCAACAATTAATTTTATATGATCATTCCACTTCATATCGTTCCGCACGCATACTCCCAGATATTTTACAGAAGTAACTGCTACCAGTGTTTGTTCCGGTATCATATAATCATACAATAAAGGATCCTTCTTTCTATGTATTCGCTATACATTACATTTGTCTATGTTAAGGGACAGTTGCCACTCCCTGCACCAAGTGCCTATCCGCTGCAGATCTTCCTACATTTCGCTACAATTTTCTAACGCTGCAACTTCTCTGTATACTACAGCATCATCCGCGAAAAGCCGCATGGAACTTCCGACACTATCTACTAGGTCATTTATATATATTGTGAAAAGCAATGGTCCCATAACACTCCCCTGTGGCACGCGAGAGGTTACTTTAACGTCTGTAGACGTCTCTCCATTGATAACAACATGCTGTGTTCTGTTTGCTAAAAACTCTTCAATCCAGCCACACAGCTGGTCTGATATTCCGTAAGCTCTTACTTTGTTTATCAGGCGACAGTGCGGAACTGTATCGAACGCCTTCCGGAAGTCAAGAAAAATAGCATCTACCTGGGAGCCGGTATCTAATATTTTCTGGGTCTCGTGAACAAATAAAGCGAGTTGGGTCTCACACGATCGCTGTTTACGGAATCCATGTTGATTCCGCAAAATTTCAGCTATGAAAATACAGATACCATGTGAACAGCTTTGCTTTCTTGGAATGAAAACCAAAGCAGCTGCTGCAGATTATTTTGACTACATTATATGGGCATAGATGATAGACACTTTATTTCCAGCTTTGTATGTTATATGTCGTTACACTATATTATACGAGTCGGTTTAGCTTCTGGCAGTCGAACGTGGGATGGATTATTGTCGGCCAGGCATATATCGTAAACAGAGATTTTTAAATAGCGTCCATGCAATGAATAACCTTGGAGTAATTTGACTCAGCACTTGGAGCTGATAAGGGAAAAGTCCCAGAGCTGAGGAATTCACTGAATGGGCGTCCGAAACTCAATACATATTTTAAGAAGTAAATGGTTAGTCAACAGGTGTACCGACATTTTACAAAATGACAATGACTTTGAAGGATTAGGCACAAATGTGGTAAAAAACATAAGATTTGTCCTTTTATTTGCGTTTTAGCAGTAGAGCAGCAGAGTTTTAAAATGCAGGAAATCTCCAGCAAAGCAATAGATCTGACATTGTCCGAACGTCGTCAGCCAAATGACTTCCTAACCAACCCACTGTTCCCCGTTCTCCCAAGGCGATAATGTCGAAATAAAGACAATTGTAACAGTTGCGCTCTTTTACGATCACTAATGTCAACTTTGCCTCGCAAAGTAAACGTGTCACCCTTTCTAGAAGAGATAAATACGAGGTTAAGAAAAGGTTAGAGGAAGGTGAATCTGGAAACATTTTACAAGGCTGGTAAGTCCACAATGAAGGATATAAAAAGACAAAAGACGAGAATCAAGAATTTTACACCTAAGCCTGGTTATAGTGATGGGTCGACAAGTCAAAAACTATTAAGCTCGCCATGAACACGAATCTAGGTGATGCTGTTTACATGTAGTTTACTCAAAAAAGATCATGAAGAGAAATGAACTCCGTTCTCATTCTATGTGAAAAGGTAATTTAGGTTCATGAAAATCTTGGAAGGCAGTCGAAGTTTAAGCAAGTGCGAGATGGTTAAAACGCTTTGGGTGAAGGCACAATATCCCTGAGCTTCAAATACAACGATAAAAACTGTCTGCTGATTTTTCAGCAGCTGATTCGTGCACAATGAAACTAAGAGACTAATTGAGGGAAGAAGATAACACAGATCTGCGACATAAAAATTGTTTCAAATTTATTAAGTGATTTTTATAGTGTTTTCAACGCTGATTTCGGGAAAAATAGTGAAAAAAATCCATCACGTACAGTTATTTCATAAACTTCTTGCCTAATTTTAACTATTTTAGATATTTCAGCACCCTTGGTAGTTTGAATTTTAGTTTTCAGGATCTCCATAAACTGTTATTTGGCCGTTTTTGTACTATATATTCGTAAATTAAAGAGTAATTAGCAGAAACCTGCAGTATTATCATGTCAGGGCCTGTCGGTCACCCTGCCCCTTCCCCTGCCATCACCAAACAGTGAGCTTCTGCTGTTGTCCTTCAGTTCACAGTACCTCTTCACTCTGTGCTCTTCACGCGTTGTTGTTACTGGTGCTTTAAAGTAGTGACTGTTTTCCTGTGTTGTGAAGCTCTTTCATGGACAATGGATAGTGGATACCAGAGGATGTATAAACTCGCCAGGTTGCTTCTGCTACATTTGTGGTAACTACACCGTTAAAAAGCAACAAAGAAACATTTCCTATTTTGTTGAAAAAGTATATTTTGCCTATTTTGGAATAAAGTTAGGCTATCAACATAAGCCTTGGGCCCAACACGAAGTTTGTTCAGTGTGTGTTTTAGAACGGAGGCAATGGTTTCAACGGAAAAAGCAGTCCTTACGTTTTGGAATACCAATTGTTTGGAGGGAGCCGAAAAATCATAGTGATGACTGCTATTTTGGTTCTTGCAACGTACGAGGTTTCAGTTTGAAAAACAAAAAGGATATTTCTTACCCTAATATTCAATCAGCCATTCGCCCTGTTCCTCACGGCCCTCTCCTCCACATTCTTTGGATGATATAGATGATCACGAGCCACTGGCTCAGCAGGGTGATAGTGGAGAAAACAGAGATTGCTACGATGCTGGCAAAACCGATCCCATTCCATTCTCACAGTCTGAACTCAACGAGTCAGTTAGAGACCTAGGCTTTTCTAAAGAATCGGCAGAGGTATTAGGTGGTGGTGGTTAGTGTTTTAACGTCCCGTCGACAACGAGGTCATTAGAGACGGAGCGCAAGATCGGGTTAGGGAAGGATTGGGAAGGAAATCGGCCGTGCTCTTTCAAAGGAACCATCCCGGCATTTGCCTGAAACGATTTAGGGGAAATCACGGAAAACCTAAATCAGGATGGCTGGAGACGGGATTGAACCGTCGTCCTCCCGAATGCGAGTCCAGTGTGCTAACCACTGCGCCACCTCGCTCGGTGGAGGTATTAGGATCTACATTAAAAGATAAACATATGTCAGCTCCGGGTACATCCTTTTCTTGGTAACGATCGAGGGAAAAGGAGTTTGTATCTTTCTTCTCTCAACAAGGTGCCCTAGTGTTTTGCAGTGATGCTCGTGGACTTATGGCACGTTTCAAAATAGATTTGGTTCCGGATGAGTGGAAACTTTTTAGTGATTCTTCAAAAAGAAGCGTTAAAGCAGTACTTCTACACAGTGGCAATAAGTATGCTTCTGCACCAGTTGGACACTCGGGTCACTTAAAATAATTTTACGAAAACCTTGAAATGGTTTTAAGCAAACTCTGCTATTCAGACGACAGATGAACACTATGTGATGATTTAAAAGTGATTTCAATCCTGCTTGGTCAACAAAGTGGCTATTCAAAGTTCCCTTGATTTCTCTGTTAATGGGACAATAGGTGCAGGAAGCAACACTACATAATGAAAGCTTGGCCCTTGAGAAAAACCTTACAGGTAGGGTTTAAAAATGTTGAGAGGAAAAGCCTTGTGGATCCCAGAAAGGCGTTACTTCCACAACTTCGCATCAAGTTGGGGCTGATGAAACAATTTGTTAAGGCATTGCCAAAAGAAGGGGATGTTTCGCGTATCTTTGTGGACAGTTTCCTGGTTTATCCGAGGCAAAGCTAAAGGAACGAATCTTTGTCGTAGCAGACATTAAAAATGTAATGACAGATCCCAACATCGTGGACAAAATGGAAACAAAAGAGAATGCAGCATGGACATCTTTTAAATTAGTAGTGAAAGGTTTCCTAGGAAACAAAAGAGATACAAACTACAAGACAATCGTCGCAGACATGCTTGACAACTTTAAGAAACTGGGCTGTAACATGAGCATTGAAGTTCATTTTCTCCACTCACATCTTGACTACTTCCCCTCAAACCTTGGTGATGTGAGTGAAGAGCAGGTCGAAGGATTCCACCAAGACATCAAAGAAATGGAAAGAAGATATCAAGGAAGATGGAACGTCGACATGATAGCGGACTACTGCTGGATGATAAAAAGAGATAATCCTCAACTAGTCCACAGTCGGAAAAGCAATAAGAGAAGCTTCGACGGAAAGCGAAAGCGTTATTATAAGGACTTATGAACTTATAGAGAAATGGAAGTGGACATATAGTTTAGAACATTATTTAAAAATAAAATAAAATTTTATAATGTTGGAAAAATGTTATAAATTGCTTAAATTTTGTTATTATACTCAAAAATTCTCCCTATTTGTGAGAAAACCTGACTTGATAGAAAAAATGGATTGCAGTTTTGAAATCGGCGCTGAAAAGTACGTAAGAGTCAGTTACCTTATTTCAAACAACTTTCCAAAAGTATGTTATTGCAGACCTTTGTAATGTTCTCGGAAACGTTAACGATTCTGACGAAACTGCACCCTGTTGCAATGCTTTATCAAGGAAACTCTTGCTTCCCGTCGTAAATTAGCAGTATCTCATCCTCAAATATGCAAGGCTCGTATTGGTCCTTTAGCTTGTGTTAATGTTACTGTTAGGTACCAAGACGCTAATATGTCTCTCACGAAAGAGCGCCGGATGAACAGTACGATTTTCACCGTTTGGATATGGAAGTTTTTGAACTCTCTTCAGAAGCTCATCAGTTAAAGAATGGAAAACGGGAGAAAACATTCCTGCTCCTTGACAACACACTAACTTATCCACATGTGATAACTTAAACGAAAAGGACGAGTTCATAAAAGTGATGTTTCTTCTACACAACGTAACCTCCATATTACAGGCCATGGATCAACGTTATTGAGACTTCCAGACGGTATTACAGAAAAGAATTTTTACGAAAGTTACTGTTAGAAAGAGAGGAACAAAGTCTGTTAAGCAAACATGAATACGTTAGTTTTGAAGAAGTGTGTTGCATGACCGGAGTAGAATAGGTTAGTGCAAATGAGCAGAATTCGAAAAAGCCTGGATTATACACTCATGCTCATAAATTAACGGTAACTGCCGGATGTGGTGCCACACAACGTGGCACTACTCAAAACTGGCGCTAATAGCATATGCACTTAGGGAACACACACAACACAGATCTGTAAGTCCACGGTATTCATGATAAGTTGAGACAACCGTCCCGAAACACATGGACTACAAAACGCCACTGTTTCCTACGCATGTAACCCGACATCGATGGAGGATATGATCACCATGCACACGTAAACAGGCTGCACAACGGGTTGGCATACTCTGGATCAGGTGGTCGAGCAGCTGCTGGGGTATAGCCTCCCACTCTTGCACCAGTGCCTGTCGTAGCTAATTAAGTGTCGTAGGGGTTTGAAGACGTGCAGCGATACGTCGACCGAGAGCATCCCAGATATGCTCGATGGGGTTTAGGTCTGGAGAACAGGCAGGCCACTCCATTCGCCTGAAATCTTCTGTTTGAAGGTACTCCTCCACGATGGAAGCTCGGTGTATCCGTGCGTTATCATCCATCTGGAGGAAGATGAGATCCACTGCGGCCCTGAAAAGGCGGAAATACTGGTGCAAAATGATGTTCCGATACACCGGACCTATTGCAGTTCCTCTGTCAAAGACATACAGGGGTGTACGAGCACCAATCACAATCCCACCCCAGTCTATCAAACCACGACCTACATACAGGACCCTTTCAAAGACATTAAGGAGTTGGTGTCTGGTTCCTGGTTCACGAAAGACGAAAACCCGGCGAGAATCACTGTTCAGACTATACCTCGACTCCTCCGTGAACATAACCTGGGATCATAGTTCCAATGACCATGTACTGTGTTCTTGACACCAGGCTTTACCGGCTCTCCTGTGACAAGGGGTCAGTGGAATGCACCTTGCAGGTCTCCAGGCGAATAAACCATATCTGTTCAGTCGTCTGTAGACTGTGTTTCTGGAGACAACTGTTTCCGTGGCTGCGGTAAGGTCCCGAGCAAGGCTACCTGCAGTACACCGTGGCCGTCTGCGAGCACTGATGATGAAATATCGGTCTTCTTGTGGTGCTGTACACTGTGGACGTCTCGTACAGTAGCCCATGGACACGTTTCCTGTCTGCTGGAATCGTTGCCATAATCTTGAGATCAAACTTTGTGGCACACGGAGGGCCCGTGCTACGAACTGCTGTGTTTGACCGACCTCCAGCCGCCCTAGTATTCTACCACAGATAACGTCATCAGTATGTGTTCATTGGGCCATTTTCAACTCACAGTCACCACTAGCACGTCTGAAAACGTCTGTACACTTACTCGCTGCACCGTACTCTGACATGCACCATCACACCTCTGCGTATGTGGACTGCTGATAACGCCACCGTGCGACAACGGCAGGTCAAATGCACCGCATGGTCATACCTTGAGATGATTTAAACCCGCAAACCGCCCACCAGAGCTTTGTTTCACCATGTATCAGCATTATCCTTAATTTGTGAGCATGAGTGTAGTTTTGGAAAGATATGTACGAAATCCTCAATATGCTGTAAGAACTCAGTTGACATGAATGTGATGAAGAAGACGTCGAAGAATGGATGAGTGGCAAAGACGCATACCCAGTGCATCAGATCGTGCAGGACAACGAAGTTCTAAACCTCGTCATCGATGAAGCTGAATCGTCTGCATATCAGCAACTAATGCTCTAGAAAATGAAGATATACAGGCTGCTTCTGAAGCATTCACATATTTAGACACTGCCTTACCATTATTGGAAGCTAAAGATAAAAGCGCCAGTATCAGATATCTGTCCTGAAAAATGTGCAACACTAAGCTGCTCGAAAAGGAGATAGGTTTGGTTGGATACACCAAAATTAACGATCCTTGAGCGTTAATTCTATACATTTGTAAAGTACATACGAAATCCATATCTATTACAAACTTTTTGGCTTACTAGGCTCCATTTCTATTGTTCCTTTCTTTGTGATAATAAAAGAGATACATGTTGTTGTTTTTGCCTTCAATCCTGAGACTGATTTGATGCAGCTCTCCATGCCACTCTATCCTGTGCAAGCTTCTTCATCTCCCAGTACTTACTGCAACTTTCATCCTTCTGAATCTGCGTAGTGTATTCATCTCTTGGTCTCCCTCTACGATTTTTACCATCCACGCTACCCTCCAATGCTAAATTTGTGATCCCTTGATGCCTCAGAACATGTCCTACCAAATGGTCCCTTCTTCTTGTCAAGTTGTGCAACAAACTCCTCTTCTCCCCATTTCTATTCAATACCTCCTCATTAGTTATGAGATCTACCCATCTAATCTTCAGCATTCTTCTGTAGCACCACATTTCGAAAGCTTCTATTCTCTTCTTGTCCAAATTATTTATTGTTCACGTTTCACTTCCATACAGGGCTACACTCCATACAACTACTCTCACAAACGACTTTCTGCCACTTAAGTCTATACCCGATGTTAACAAATTTCTCTTCTTCAGAAACGCTTACCTTGCAATTGCCAGTCTACCTTTTATATCCTCTCTACTTCGACCATCATCAGTTATTTTGCTCCCCAAAAAGCAAAACTGCTTTACTACTTCAAGTGTCTCATTTCCTAATCTAATTCCCTCAGCATCACCCGACTTAATTCGACTACATTCTATTATACTCGTTTTGCTTTTGTTGATCTTCATCTTATATCCTCCTTTCAAGACACTGTCCATTCCGTTCAACTGCTCTTCCAAGTCCTTTGCTGTCTCTGACAGAATTACAATGTCATCGGCGAACCTCAACGTTTTTATTTCTTCTCCATGGACTTTAATACCTACTCCGAATTTAGGTTTTGTTTCCTTTACTGCTTGCTCAATATACAGATTGAATAACATTTGGGACAGGCTACATCCGTGTCTCACTCCCTTCCTAACCGCTGCTTCCCTTTAATGCCCCTCGACTCTTATAACTGCCATCTGGTTTCAGTACAAATTGTAAATGGCCTTTCGCTGTATTTTACCCCTGCCACCTTTAGAATTTGAAAGAGAGTATTCCAGTCAACATTGTCAAAAGCCTTCTCTATGTCTACAAATGCTAGAAATGTAGGTTTGCCTTTCCTTAATCTATTTTCTACTATAAGTCGTAGGGTCAGTATTGCCTCACGTGTTCCAACATTTCTGCGGAATCCAAACTGATCTTCGGCGAGGTCGGCTTCTACCAGTTTTTCCATTCGCCTGTAAAGAATTCAAGTTAGTATTTTGCAGCTGTGCCTTATTAAACTGATAGTTCGGACACCTGCTTTCTTTGGGATTGGAATTATTATATTCTTGTTGAAGTCTGAGGGTACTTCGCCTGTCTCATACATCTTGCTCACCAGATGGTAGAGTTTTGTCAGGACTGGCTCTCCCAAGGCCGTCAGTAGTTCCAATGGAATGTTGTCTACTCCCGGGGCCTTGTATCGACTCAGGTCTTTCAGTGCTCTGTCAAACTCTTCACGCAGTATCGTATCTCCCATTTCATCTTCATCTACATCCTCTTCCATTTCCATAATATTGTTCTCAAGTACATCGCCCTTGTGTAGAGCCTCTATATAGTCCTCCTACCTTTCTACTTTCCCTTCTTTGCTTAGAACTGGGTTTCCATTTGAGCTCTTGATATTCATACAAGTGGCTCTCTTTACTCCAAAGGTCTCTTTAATTTTCCTGTAGGCAGTATCTATCTTAGCCCTAGTGATATAAGCCTCTACATCCTTACATTTGTCCTCTAGCCATCCCTGCTTAGCCATTTTGCACTTCCTGTCAACCTCATTTTTGAGACGTTTGTATTCCTTTTTGCCTGCTTCACTTACTGCGTTTTTATATTTTCTCCTTTCATCAATTAAATTCAATATTTCTTCTGTTTCCCAAGGATTTCTACTACCCCTCGTCTTTTTACCTACTTGATCCTCTGCTGCCTTCACTACTTCATCCCTCAGAGCTAACCATTCTTCTTCTACTGTATTTCTTTCCCCCATTCCTGTCAGTTGTTCCCTTACGCTCTCCCTGAATCTCTGTACAACATCTGGTTTAGTCAGTTTATCCAGGTACCGTCTCCATAAATTCCCACCTTTTAGCATTTTCTTCAGTTTTAATCTACTAAGGGATCTGACATTCCATGCTCCGATCCGCAGAACGCCAGTTTTCTTTCTCTTGATAACGACGTCCCCGCCCGGAGATCCGAATGGGGGACTATCTTACCTCCGGAATATTTTACCCGAGGGGACGCCATCATCATTTAACCATACAGTAAAGCTGCATGCCCTCGGGAAAAATTACGGCTATAGTTTCCCCTTGCTTTCAGCCGTTCGCAGTACCAGCACAGCAAGGCCGTTTTGGTTAGTGTTACAAGGCCAGATCAGTCAATCATCCAGACTGTTGCCCTTGCAACTACTGAAAAGGCTGCTCCCCTCTTCAGGAACGGCACGTTTGTCTGGCCTCTCAACAGATGCCCCTCCGTTGTGGTTGCTGCTACGGTACGGCCATCTGTATCACTGAGGCACGCAAGCCTCCCCACCAACGGTAAGGTCCATGGTTCATGGGGGTTCATAAAAATATACAGTTGGATTTTTCGAATAAACCAGTTTTCCAAACACCCATCCCCTAATCAATTCGGATAGTCAACGCTCTTCTGTATTCATCTGGCATGGGCCCGTGTACAATTGCCGGAACAAGTCGCAGCTGGAACTTACGTCACTTAATGCACTTTTACATGGAACACTGCTACTCAGTTTGAACACAAGAACATCAATATACCAACATTGACTGAAAAGCACTTTGGTGGAGTCGTCCTGTCTTTCCTGCAATGCCGTGTGTGAGGTTGGAAAATACAGCAGCCGCTTCAACAGGTTGCTGACGTCACATGTGTGCTGGTCGCGCTCACGGCGTCCGTCCAGTGTTATGGACATAGCTTCCTGCTTTCCTTGGGGTCCCTCCAGCAGCTCTTCGACACAGACTCCTCTAAGAATACGGCGAGCATCCAGCGTGGGTCGTGCCACTGCCCTGTCGACTCATCACTTGCTTCTGGGAGATGTGTCCACTCTACTCGAGTCTAGCTGACAGCTCGCAGCTTGTGGTCTAGTGGCAACCGTTGCTCCCTCTTGATCACGGGATCCTGGGTTCGATTCCCTGCCGGATCAGGGATTTCCCCCTTCTGGGGACTGGGTATTTGTGTTGTCGCCCTAATTTCATCATCATACGGGAAAGTGGTGGGACTGGACAGTTGAAGAGGTTGGAACTTCGTAAGGCCGCTGATAGTCACACTATTGAGCGCCCCACAAACCAAATAACATCATCATCAACATCATCAACATCTAATCCAGCTGACTGCCCGCAGCTGTCGACGCCTTCCTCCAGCAGGGCAACGACAGTGCTCCCAGCAATCACAAGTCCCGCAGCTGGCGTCACCGATACCATACTGCTAGAAACCAGACCTCTGGGATCGGGGAACAAAGTTTTGCTATTCGACATGTCACAAACTTTCATCCCCCCCACCCCCCCAAATCATGTGACCATCCTTACCTACAGAATGGAGACACCAGCTAATTGTAATACCATAAAATACCAACAGATAAGAACAAGAAGAATTCCCTTCGTTCCTTAGCAGCAGATAGAACGAAATAATCTCAGAAACTTGGGTAACAGCTCGCACACCAACCCGAGAGTCCCCAAAAGTGTGGTTAGAGCTAACCACTCTGCCGTACCTCCGCACTACCCTGTTTAACACAGTTTCTAAAACACACCCGATCGTTACCTAATACGAATTCAAGCATCGCCTTCGTCAAGAACAATCAGTCTCGAAACGTCCGTCCGCAACTCGTGGTCGTGCGGTAGCGTTCTCGCTTCCCGCGCCCTGGTTCCCGGTTTCGATTCCCGGCGGGGTCAGGGATTTTCTCTGCCTCGTGATGACTGGGTGTTGTGTGATGTTCTTAGGTTAGTTAGGTTTAAGTAGTTCTAAGTTCTAGGGGTCTGATAACCATAGATGTTAAGTCCCATAGTGCTCAGAGCCATTTTTTTTTGAAATGTCCCTTCAGGTCACATAAACAAGCCCAAAAGAATTACTATTTGTGCCTTGTGACCCTTTGTGATCAGTCCTATTCTCTGGTGGTTCACTACTTCCAACCTGGATTAAGGACCAGAATCCCTCAGTATGGTATCACAAATCTTCTAAATCGTTAAGCGTGTTAGGTGGTCGAATGAACATCACCCGAGCTCTGTCATCTGGTTTAACGCTCTGTGTAATTTGGGAAAACATCTCCGCCTCCGTGGCGTGGATACAAAACACGCGAGCAGCGGCGTCAACCCTGCCCACATATTTGCCAAAGCGTCCCTTTACTGCTTTCTCACGTCGGTAATGTGACAGTTAAATTCCTCGCAGGATCCACATCATCCTCTTTTACGTAACTGCTGCTGAACTCCCACCAACGTCTACTCTTATACTGTGACCTTAATTATCCTGTGCATTTTAAACTTCTCGCGGCGTAATGAATAATCCATTAAATTTCGGACATGCAGCCGCGCAAATAAAATTTCTTCTACTGATATTTCGGCAGCGTATCGTCCGGCCATCTTCAGAGCGAGTCACAAGACCGACAACAAGGTGCCAAGGGCGGCATTATATGCTCCACCGCGGCGGTACTGCGCATGCAGGTCATAGATGCTGGTCGGCGGCAGAGACATACGCTTACACATGCGCCGCCTGTGGCGAAGGCGTACGGACATTCGATGTGCTTATCGATGTTTGATCGGTGGCGGTGACACGATGACGACTTCTCTGCAATTTAATTACTCCAAGAGCCGGATTCCATGCTTTGTCCAAATTAAAACCATTATCTCTGTTTATTAAATTGTTGGCGAATCGAATTTCTATAGCTTCCTTGAATACAGATTTTTTAATTTGGACAAAGCATGCAATCCGGCTCTTGGAGTAATTAAATTGCAGAGAAGTCGTCATCGTGTCACCGCCGCCAATCAAACATCGATAAGCACATCGAATGTCCGTACGCCTTCGCCACTGGCGGCGCATGTGTAAGCGTATGTCTCTGCCGCAGACCAGCATCTGTGACCCGCATGCGCAGTACCGCCGCGGTGGAGCATATATGGCCGCTCTTGGCACCTTGTCGTCAGTCTTGTGACTCGCTCTGAAGATGGCCGGACGATACGCGGCCGAAATATCAGTAGAAGAAATTTTATTTGCGCGGCTGCATGCCCGAAATTTAATGGATTATTCATCACGCCGCGAGAAGTTGAAAATGCACATCAAGTACCTCTTCGGGGAGATGGTTTCATGGGTCCATAGTTTGGACAAATTAAGACACCAGAGAGCAAGACTATTGAGCTCCTTGAGTTTCTTACTGAAGTGCCGCGACCATGGAGTTGTCTCAAAATTTGCAAGGTTGGTTCACTTTGTTAAGAATGCTGCAGTAAATAGAATTTTACATAGGGCTGGTTCCGCTATTGTCAGAGAAAGAATTCGTTTTACTCGTCGGAAGTTGGACATTGTTTCTGAACATCTGTATCATCTGTATCTGAAGGTAGCAGCTGTTTTATCTCCTGACTCCTGGGACTGGACCGATGGCACGACATGGGCTAAGTCTGACTGTATTCGCGAAGTGGCCACAAAAAGACAGAATACCAAGTACAGCCAATTGGACCAGCCTTCTCAGGTGGACTCTGTTATTCGACGCCCTGTCATAAATTTGAAGGGTAAGGAATTGGACGAAGCAACGTTGTCTATATTAAGTAAAGGGCTAAATTTTGCCCCTACTCCAAAGACTTCGCCGATATCATCTTTCATCAGTGCCATTGAAGAAGCTCTCCGACCACTATCAGAGGATTCTGCGGTAGAAATCAGACGAGAAACCTATCAAGCAATCGCGAATCATCGTTCACAAAGAAGCAACGTTTCCAAGGAAGAAAGACGTGCGATACGAAAGCTGCGTGAGGATAGTGATACAGTCGTCCTGCGTGCTGATAAAGGTAATGGTACCGTCCTATTGCCTCGGGAAATCTACAAGGAAAAGATATGTGGTCTATTTAGTTCTGGTGCATACCGGAAGATTAACAAAGATCCTACTAACAAGGTGACAATAAGGACTGCTGCCTTGCTGAACGCTTCATCACTACCGAAGGAAGTCATAAGACGTTTAAAAGTACGAGGTGCAGTACCACCGAGATTTTATGGTCTTCCTAAAGTTCACAAGATGGGTAAGGATGAGCGTCTAGAGGACTTGTGTATGAGACCTATAACGATCACTGTAGGTTCACCAACATATTTTTCTACCAAATATTTAGCTTCCTTATTAAAACCATTGGTAGGAAAATGTAGTCACCACATTCGTAATTCTATGGATTTTATTCAGAGACTTAGCAATGTCAGGCTAAATAGTATGGATATGCTTGTTAGTTTTGACGTGGTATCATTATACACCAAGGTACCTTTAAAGGACTCTTTATCTCTTATCGGCCAACATTTTGATAAGAACATTACGGCCTTATTTGAACATGTGCTTTTATCATCTTATTTTCAGTTTGATGGTGAATTTTATGAGCAAATTGACGGTGTTGCCATGGGAAGCCCCCCCTCCCCTCTGGCAGCTAATTTATTCATGGAAGACTTCGAGGACAAGGCACTGGACTCAGCATGTTTTAAACCTACGGTCTTCTGGAGGTACGTGGACGACACATTCGTGGTATGGCCCCATGGTATGGATGAATTACATCGATTTCTTGAGCATTTGAATTCCATCCATGCTAGCATTAAATTTACTATGGAAATAGAAAAAGACGGCTGCCTCCCCTTTCTGGATGTTGTCGTTCGCCGTAAAAGTGATGGCACATTAGGACATGCCGTATATCGGAAACCAACGCACACAAATCTATACCTTCATGCCAGTAGCTGTCATCACCCTTCTCAGACCATGGGTGTCCTTCTTAGTGCATCGGACGCACTGTATATCCGATGAAGACAATTTACAAGGAGAGCTAACATACCTCAAGAGTATTTTTAAATCGAATGGATATTCTCCGCAACAAATTCGTATAGCAGTCGATGCAAAACCTAAAAAGCAGGTATGTGATGGGGAAGAAAATTTCTTCAGATCTAGGGCGTTTCTGCCCTATGTGGGTGCTCTTTCTTCAAAGATAGGACGTATTCTTGAGAAGCACTGTGTTAAGGTGATCTTCCGGCCCCCCACGAAGATTGCGGCTTTACTCGGCTCTGTGAAGGACGATTTACTGCTTCATAAGGCGGGTGTGTATCAGATTCCTTGCGGAAATTGTGAGCAGTCAAACAACACGCACCGTTCATGAGAGGTGTGTGGAGCACCGAAGATACACACTCTTATTACAACCAGACAAGTCAGCTGTGGCCGAACATTGTATTGATACGGGTCAATCCATGAATTACAGTGATGTGAAGATTTTAACATCCACCTCTTCTTTTTGGGAATCTGTATTCAAGTAAGCTATAGAAATTCGATTAGCCAACAATTTAATAAACAGAGATAATGGTTTTAATTTGGACAAAGCATGGAATCCGGCTCTTGGAGTAATTAAATTGCAGAGAAGTCGTCATCGTGTCACCGCCGCCGATCAAACATCGATAAGCACATCGAATGTCCGTACGCCTTCGCCACAGGCGGCGCATGTGTAAGCGTATGTCTCTGCCGCAGACCAGCATCTGTGACCTGCATGCGCAGTACCGCCGCGGTGGAGCATATAAGGCCGCGCTTGGCACCTTGTTGTCAACGCCATGCGCTCCGCCTTGCCTTACGTATCCGCCTTCCTTCCCCCACACGGCTCCTGTATGAACTGATCCCCTTCCCCCACCTCCTCATGTTCCGTCCAACATCTCCGCATCCTTTACATTGTCCGCAGGCTTGATCCCCCCCACCCTCTGGTTTCCTCCTTCCTCTCCACCCCCTGCCCATTGCCGCGCCTCTATCGCTGTATCCCTCCCTCTCTCCACCTCCACACCCTCCATCTCCTTCATCAGGGCAGTTTCGAACGCCTCCCCCTCCCGGATGACGAACTTCGCCGTGACATCTACCCTTCCTTCCAACTATAGCCTGGCCTTGTTCCCCCCCCCCTCCCCAGGGCCCCCTTTTTCCTCTTCCCTCCTTCTCCCAGAGCGGATTTTCCTCCTTTCTCCCCCCCGTCCCCTGAGACCCTGCACCCCATACTTGCCTCTTTCCTTCCCACATCCCTCCCTACTTGGACCTCCTCAGCGCGCCCCCCACTTTATTCCTCCATCTCTTCCCCTCCCTCCCTTCTTCCGGTCTCCCTCATATCCTAGCGCCTGGCAGATCCTCTGTTTTGATCATCGTCAGTGTTTAGTGCCGTTTCTCCTGTGCGTCAAGAGGTGTGATTTTAATTGTGTACTGCCTTGAGGTACGCCGTCAGTGTTTGTTATGTGCTGTCCATCCGTCGATACCTTTTATGCTCCAGTCATACTGTGCCTTGTGTTCTTTTAATTGTCGCAGTGCGTGGCTGTTTGTGTGTGCTACTTTTAACCAGTTTTTTATATCCATTTTACAGTTACCCCGTTTTTTTTGTCTATTGCCTTCCATGATGTTCCCCCTTTTTTTTATATCTATGTTCACCATATTCTCTCCTTTGTTATTTTTTAAATGTCTTCTATTGTTTGTTCTATGTCTTTCGGCTGAAGAGCAGCGCATATGCTGCTGCCAGCCCGCCCCGATGGGGAATTGAAATACAATAAAGAAAAAAAAAATCTTGTCGTCAGTCTTGTGACTCGCTCTGAAGATGGCCAGACAATACGCGGCCGAAATGTCAGTAGAAGAAATTTTATTTGCGCGGCCGCATGCCCGAAATTTAATGGATTATTCTTAATTATCCTGCATGAAACGTACACTTAGAATACGAATACATTAACTGCAAGAATTTCTTCTTCCACAATTTTAAAACATGCGATAGGTCAGTGAACCTCACCATTGTAAAACGAAATTTCCCCATATGTGATGCAGAACCAACAGAGAAATCCTAATCATTAAACAAATCCGCTATGGAGAGAACAATCATAACAAGCTTTGTCTAGAACTGTACAGCTGCCACTGCTGACAACTCGCTTACGGTATTTTATGTACAGACATGCGGTGCCCTGTGACCTGCGACAAACAGTAGCCGTCCGACATCCACCATCCATAGCTCCGAGGAAGAAGTTGGCTTCCGAAAATTAGATTAATTCTGGAAACTCTTTTAATTTACGTTTGACTCTAATATCAATAACGTGGGTTTGCCACGATTTCTGAGTGGGACTTTAGCCATGAGGAAAGGAAACACAAATTACTCCAAAACTACGCGTTGAATCGAAACAGCCTAAGTTATCAAAAATATTGTGTATTAAATTTTTCTCCGTTTTTTTACCAAAGCATTACATTTCGGGTAAACGTTCCTATAGAGAAGCTACGTCAGGAGAGGGTAATTTTTCTCACTTTCAACTCTGTAGAACAAGGAGAACCCCAGAATAGACCATTTTAACCAAAATTTCAAAGAACGAAGAAAGTTGTGGAGCATCAAACGGTATTTTCAAAATGTCAAACAAACTGAGAAAAAACCTTGCGGCAAGGAAACATCGTCATCACCGAATTACTATGGCGCGCTGAAAAGCAGTGTCTCCCAATTTTTTATCTAAAATCCCTTACAGGTTTTAAATGTAGCAAACTTTATTAACAACCTACAGTTTTAGTCTTCATTTCTACATTTTTATTTTTCACGTTTTCACCCTGGCGACGAAAATATTTCTGTCGGTGGGAGACCTGTTCGTTGATGCCGTCACTGTAGAATGTTTGATGTTGTCGACGGAGACACAACTTCACATCATCTTCCACCGCTTCATCACTTTAAATTTCAAGTCCTCGAAGGTGTTCTTTAAATTATGGAAACTGATGCAAATCGGAAGGGGCCAAGTCCGAAATGTATGGACGATGATCGATGACAGTGACCCCGAAGTGTCGGATTGTGGCGGATGTACCGGCGCTCGGGTGTGATGCGGCATTCTCATGCTAAAGCAAAGTCGCTCTTCACGTAATAACTCAACCGATCTTGAGGACGCAATTAAAATTTGGAGGCATTACTTTTCAGAACGGCCTCGGAAGTTTACATCAGGTAGTTAAAGGCTATCATCAGCATTTTTTTACTTTCATTTAAATGGATTCTTGCAGAGTTTACCGATGTTCCTTTTTCTAATGAGTACACCTGTTCTCTGCATTTTGTTGATCCACAGTTGTAAAAGTACAGTTTTTCCACGACTCGTGTAGCTGATGCTCCCACCAGGCGTCAGTAGCCACATTCGTCAGAGGAAGTCAGTCCAGGGATTGGGTGTTTTATTTATTTATTTATTTATTCTTTTTTCCGTGAAAGTGTTGTAAACAGACTACATGTCCTTACAGTGAAGGAGAAGGGAAAACGAAAGTGCAAGGTGGGAAAAGAAACCTCTAGATCCGTTGCACTGGGGCTGAAAGGCTTCGAAATTCGGCCTCTTGCCAGTTCCCACGACTAAAGAAGAGGTGCCTGAGGACACACATTTATATGTAGCTTTGGGTACAATAGAGGTTTCTCCTGCAGGAAAATCGGCAGTAAGTGTACCATCGTTTGCAGACTAAAGGCAATTCCTAGAACTACGTTCCAGTTGACATCTCACCTAATGACATTGAAGACTGTGACATAGATAACGACATTACGTAATAAGGAAGAAGAAATGGAAGAACCAGAGTTAATGTAATACTGTAAAATTAACAAAAGCGGATTTTTACACTACTCAACATTTCTCTCTTACTCTAAGTGAAGATTCGTTATTTAATTTTATCAATTCAAAGTAATTTTATAGAATCATATGTAACTTAGTTTATTGATAATTATGTAACATCTCAGTTCCCAATAAAACAATAATAAAATTAATGTTTTATAGCAAATACAATCGTAAACAATGTTTTTGTTGATGTAATATTGTTCTACTGATTGCAGTTTTCATAAATATTATCTCGATAAGGTATAGGTTACGAACTATGCTCACTCAAGGAAGAAGGATTGTGAATACTGGAAAAATTCGTCGAACGCAAAGTAGCCTGTTGATGTTCGTCGCTAATTACGTGATACATAATACATACATAACTGAGTAACAGCGATAATTACGAGCTAGGTTTTTTCTCACATTCTTTCACTTTTGGAAAACACAACTTCATATCTTCCACTTTCTCCCATAAAATTTTGCGTGAAGCAGGGCTATTCTTAGATACTTCGGATTTTATAATGTCGAAACAAGTGTTTTTCAAAAAATGTGAGAATTTGCCGTTTCTAACATAACTGTATGGGAAATTCAATTAAATACCAAAGTTTTGGTAATCAGATAATGCAGAATTTAACGCGCAACAGTTTTCATACTCTTCGTTTGGTAAATTACAAGTAATTCAGTGACGCAAAAACAGCAGGGTATTATAAAACCGTCCACACAAGACAGTATCTTGAACAAACAATATACATGTCATAACGTTTTACGTTTTGGTAATGTTGTGTAAAGATGCAAGTTTGGAGTGTTTTGAAATAAAGAAAGATGATTGCTATATATTCACTGAAACTAGTTTGAGGAAGAAATCAAACAAAAGTGTTTTTCTTCAAGACGAACCCACAATCCTACATGATAATTTGTATGTTTGTTACACCACCTGCTTCTATGACTACTTGTGTACTCTAAGACAGTCTGAAGTGCATTGCGGAGGCCACTCCGTACCAGTATTACCTATAATATGTTCCGAGCTCTCTTTAAATATCTGTAAGCGGCACGATTTCGTTTTTCTTATTCTCAGGGACCCAATGAAAATTATGTGCGAGTGGGAGTAGAATAGAAGTACGAGTGTTTTTGTGTTACCTCATAGCGTGCCAACAGAACAGCTTCCTAATTCGTTCAGTCATTCCCATTAGTATCTCTCTCACACCTTCATACGAATCACAACTACCTATTGGCTAGAACAAGGGAAAAGGATAAAGTAAGTGACTAATAGGCAGCCTTGAGAGGTGAAATAGTGAAGGCATCAGAGGATTAAATACGTAAAAAGACAAGGCCTAGCAGAAATCCTTGGATATTACAGGATAAACTTAATTTATTAAAGAGGAAAATACAAAAACGCAGCAGATGCAGCGGGCTAAACGTAATACAAACGTCTAAAAAAAGAAAGTGACAGGAAGTGCAAAACGGCTAAGCAGAAATGGCTAGACGAAAAATTTAAGGATTTAGAATCATGTTTCGCTAAGGGAAAGGTACATACTAACTATAGGAAAATTAAAGAGACCATTGGAGAAAAGAGAAGCAGCTATATGGATACTCAGACCTCAGACGGAGAACAAATAGTAAGCAAAGAAGGGGGTCTGGCAAGTGTATGGAGCATGTAGAGTGTCTATACAAGGGAGATGAACTTGAAGGCAATGTAATACGAAGGGAAGAGGACGTAGATAAAGATGAGGTGGGAGAAAAATTTGACACAGCACTGAAAGATGTAATTCGAAACAAGGTCCCAGGAGTAGACCAGATTCCGTCAAATCCACTGATAACCTTGGGAGAGCCAGCCATCACAAAACTATTCCACCTGGTGTGGAAGACATATGAGACATGTGAAATATTCTCAGACTTCAAGAAGATTGTAATAATGGCAGTTGCAAAGAAAAGTGGCGCTGACAGTGTGAATACTACAGAAGTATCAGTATAATAACTCGTGTCTGCGAAACACTGACACGAGTAGTTTACACAACAACGGAAAAACTGGTCGAAGCCGACCTCGGGGAAGATCAGCTTGGACTTCGGAGAAATGTAGGACCACACGGGCGAATACTAACCCTACGATTTCACTTAGACGATACACTGAGGAAAAGCAAACCAATGTTAATAGCATTTGTACAGTTTGAGAAAGTTTTTGGAAATGTTGACTGGAATCCCATCTTTGAAATTCTTAGGGTAGCAGGGATGATAAATTACAGGCAGTAAAAGACTGTTCATGGCTTGTACAGAAACCAGATGGCAGTTACAGGAGTGAAGGGGCATGAAAAGGAAGCACTGGTTGAGAAGGGAGTGAGAACGACTTGTAGCATATCTCTGATGTTATTCAATGTGAACATTAAGCAATCAGTAAAAATTAAATTATATTGAGAAGCAATAAATATTTTGAGGTCCATCGATAATACTGTAAATCTGTCGGAGATAGCAAAGGACTTAGAAGAGCTGATAATTGGAATAGGCAGTGTCTTGAAAAAAGAATGTAAGATGAACATCAACAAAAGCAAAACAAGGATGATGGGATGTAGTCGAATTAAACTGGGTGATGCTGAGAAAAACAGATTAGGAAACGAGACACTAAAATTAGTAGAGCCGGCCGGAGTGGCCGAGCGGTTCTATTAGCTACAGTCTGGAACCGCGCGACCGATACGGTCGCAGGTTCGAATCCTGCCACGGGCATGTGCGTGATGTCCTTAGGTTAGTTAGGTTTAAGTAGTTCTAGGGGACTGCTGACCTCAGAAGGTAAGTCCCAGAGCCATTTGAACCAAAATTAGTAGATGTGTTTGCTATTTGGGCAGAAAAATAACTGAAGATGACCAAAGCAGAGGCGATATAAAATGAAAACTGGCAACGGCAAGGAAACCGTTTCTTAAGGAGAGAAATTTGATTACATCGAGTATAGATTTAGGTGTCAGGAAGCCTTTTTTGGAATGTAGCCATGTATGGCCGTGAATCATGGACGATAAACAGTTCAGACAAGAAGAGAATCAAAGTTTGTGAATAGTGATGCTTTAAAAGAATGTTGAAAATTAGATGTGTGGATCGCGTAACTAATGAAGATATGCCGAATAGCATTGGGGAGACAAGACATTTGTGGTACAACTTGAGTGACAGAAGGGATAAGTTTGTAGCACACATTCTAAAAAATGGCTCTGAGCACTATGGGACTCAACTGCTGAGGTTATTAGTCCCCTAGAACTTAGAACTAGTTAAACCTAACTAACCTAAGGACATCACAAACATCCATGCCCGAGGCAGGATTCGAACCTGCGACCGTAGCGGTCTTGCGGTTCCAGACTGCAGCGCCTTTAACCGCACGGCCACTTCGGCCGGCAGCACACATTCTGACACATCAAGAGGTCACCAGTTTAGTATAGGAGGGAAGTGTGGGTGGTAAAAATCGTCAAGGGAGACGAAGAGAAGAATTACGTAAACAGACGGGGAAGAATGTAGGTTGTAGTAGTTATTCGATGATGCATAGTAGCTTGGAGAGGTGCATCAAACCTGTCTTTGGACTGCAGACCACAACAAAGTTACGATCGTAGTTACGCTGTTTAATTCCTTCTACGTCCGCTGTCATGACTACTTCATATGGGCTACAATCGCGGGAGAAGAACTCGAAATCTCGGGGTTGTAGCGCATTGTTTGCGATTTCCTTTAAATACAACTCTTTCAACAATTTAGGTTTTCCATTCATTTTGTGTGTTACATATTTCTCGTATTTGTCCCATTTCTACCAAAAAATTGGATTATGTGATTCATACGTTCCCTGTTTCCCTACGATCGACACAGATTGGGGTATCTTCTGGAGCAGACGTGGGGGAAATTTTTCGCCTTTTCTCCGACATGATCAGCCTCAAGAGTTTATTCACATATTCAAGCACTTCAAGGGTGATAAACTTCTGAGTACGACGTCTGCCTATGTGCTCACTGGAAATTTCCTAAGCAGTCCTACTGTCTCTCCGCTTCTGCAATCGGCAGTATTAATTAATATACCATAGTAACTTTTCGAGACGTCACGACAGATCGAATTCCCTGAATGCACAGCGAACGTGAAAATCCGTCTCCAGCGTGGAGATGAAGACGAATGGACAGTTCCTACATGACGTGAAGTGGTGGCTCAGCAGCTCCGGTGGAGAGGCCAGGAATGAAACTCGTATCTGACTGGAATATAACAGAGTCGAATATGATTCGTATTCTCTGGTTTTTTTGGCGAGCAGCGTCGTGGAGATTACTCCTTCCTCTTTTCCAGAACCTAAAGTAGCACCTTATTCGGTCTCAAAATGCAAATGTACATTACTTGAAAATTTATTATTGTGGGCAAATATTGTCTGGACCACAATTATACTTTTAATGTTAGTGATACTCTCATGGCAAGTGAATCCCTCGTTACTGTTTATGGTGGGGATATGGAAACAATTATTGTGTTCTTCGAATTTATTGCTGTAAAATGACTCCTTTCTTGACTGTCGTTGAGTTTGTACTGCTATACGGAGCCGCTCCGATGAGTTTTTCTGCAAGTTGTCACTTTGAAATCCGTTTCAGAATCTGCAGTTTCATTAAAATACACACGTATTCCTGCTTCTTTTCAGTGATTTATTTATGAAGGGTAGATTTCACAAGAAGAAAAAACAGTTTTGTCATACAAGCACTGTTGTGGAAATCCTTGACACATTCGGTCTCATGGTTGATCTTGAAAATTCTATATGTAGCTTTCAGGAAACAAGCTCTCTGGGATTCATTATTACGCCGCAAGACATCAAGTAAGACGGGCAGAGAGGAACAGCCGTTGTAGAGATACCGTGTCCAGAAAATGAGAAACTGTCGCGAGCATTACTTGACACGCCCAGTTTTTCTGCTGCCGTCGTCTAGAACATGCTGATCAAATGCAACCTCTGCTAAATGACTGTCTGAAGAGAAGTATGGAAAAAGACAAAAGGAACGAAGACTGGACTACAGAAGCAACAGAACAGTTCGAAAAATGAAAGAACAGTATGGAATTAAATTTATATACACCAAATGAATTGGTGACTGCCGTGTTCTGATTATCTTCATCCAAACTAGAGTATGACTGTAAACTTTCAACTGGTCTGCCTATGAAAACATTTTCTTGCTCTGAAGGATAAGGTTGACGCCATTGTTGATTTGGATGGCGGTCTGGGAGTATGCGGTTACTTAGATAGCAAACACGCCAGTGACCATCTGGTTTTGTTAACAGTTTGTCGATAACTGGCCCAGCTTACTATGTACTGGAAGTCTTGCTTCTCAGTTTATATTCTGTGAAGGTCTAATCTAGGAGTTTGGCAGAAGATTGGAGAGATACCTGATATTGAGGTGTAACGCTTAACATCATGTATCACTTTTTTTGGCACGACGCAGCGTCTTGTTAAGTAACGAAATTTTCTCTACTATTTCGGAAAATTCACAAAAGATATGGAATGAATTAACTGTGTTCGTTGCTTCAGTTCATGTTACATTTCCTTTCACTATCAGCTGAGTGTTGACATACATTAAGCATTTGTGTTTTATTTCTGCTGAAGGTGAAGACTATAAGAAACTCAGGTCTTAGAATGCCTTCTGAAGTGACTGCAACAATAGTGCCTATTGGAGATTACGTCTCAATCGAAGGCCAATATTCAACAATTCTGAGCCGCAGGATGGAGTTCGATAGCCATGCGCTGTAAATAGTTCATATTTAGCCTCTTTCATTTCATCAACTTTGTCTTTCCTTTTTTGAGAAGGAGCAAAGGCGTCTGCTCCGTTGTCCACTAACACTTGTTGCGTTGAATTATAATCTCTGTCAAACAACGATTATAGGCGGCGTGTAACATTATCTGTGGCACAACACTTGGCCGCTGTCGTGTGTGCCTCTTTCTATTTCTCAGATTTTGCCACTCACAAGGCTGAATGCGCTTTTCTGCAATCTGTTCAAAATGGTTCAAATGGCTCTGAGCACTATGGGACTCAACTGCTGTGGTCATCAGTCCCCTAGAACTTAGAACTACTCAAACCTAACTAACCTAAGGACATCACACACATCTATGCCCGAGGCAGGATTCGAACCTGCGACCGTAGCAGTCGCACGGTTCCGGACTGCGCGCCTAGAACCGCGAGACCACCGCGGCCGGCTCTGCAATCTGTGATAAGACAGTTACGGAAGAAGCAGTAATCCCGTTTGTTGTTTATCTCGATTAACTTATGCTCCTGTTATGAGGAAGCAGTCGTCTTGGACTCCTGTTTTCTCTCAGCTACCTTTTAAGTCGTCGATTCGCCCGTGCAGTTTACGGAACTGCGATGTAGAATTTGTATCTCATGACAACTTTCGTGATCGATTAAACTGAACTACATTGTCTGATCGCCTTTCTATCATTCTCTTTACCATTGGCGCCAATTTATTTACTCTTTCTTGGTAAATAACTAAAATACTTTGAATAAGACTGGGAAGTTGATCTAATTATAAATTTTTCAAAATTTTTCAGACCCCTCTTTTGTTACTGCATGGACTTTCATTTTTAATAAATTGAATTCAATTGGTTTAGGATCGCCTACCTTCATTTCGATGAAAATCATTTTATTTGGTGTGCCTCAGGTTTTAGAAACACAGTTAAGTTTCTTTCTTTAGCTAACGACTGCTTGTCTGACGCAGAACTAGAAAACAAATATCAGATGTTTTCCACAAATCGTGGCTGAGCGGTTCTAGGCGCTACAGTCTGGAACCGCGCGACCGCTACGGTCGCAGGTTCGAATCCTGCCTCGGGCATGGATGTGTGTGATGTCTGTGGTGTCACCGCTAGACACCACACTTGCTAGGTGGTAGCCTTTAAATCGGCCGCGGTCCATTAGTATACGTCGGACCCGCGTGTCGCCACTGTCAGTGATTGCAGACCGAGCGCCGCCACACGGCAGGTCTAGAGAGACTTCCTAGCACTCGCCCCAGTTGTACAGCCGACTTTGCTAGCAATGGTTCACTGACAAATTACGCTCTCATTTGCCGAGACGATAGTTAGCATAGCCTTCAGCTACGTCATTTGCTACGACCTAGCAAGGCGCCATTATCATTTGTTATGTATCTTGGGATGCATGTACCGTCAGACCGATGTTCACCAATTATGGTTTAAAGTTAAGTATTTCACCATCTGCGTCCGTTTTTCTAAGTTCTAATTTCCTTGTCAATTTCCAGACCTCACGCCAGACTGCGTGAGCTTAAACGCGTGCCTTTCGGCTTCCTCCAAACCCCGTGAATTGGCTCCTGCCAATTCACAACAATGTCCTTAGGTTAGTTAGGTTTAAGTAGTTCTAAGTTCTAGGGGACTGATGACCTTAGAAGTTAAGTCCCATAGCGCCCAGAGCCATTTTTTCCACAAATCGAGCCTCTAGTTGTGCTAGCAAACGATTAAGCTTCGTAGTTACAGTTCTTATGGCGGCGTGTTGTAATTATGTTTCCATTTGTCGGAACCAAATATTGGGTTTTTCAATCCAGATCGGCGGTAATTTCACACTGAACTTCCCCACTATAACTTTTCCTGGACCTACAGCACTTTGGTTGGTGGCGTCTATTTATTTTATATCGTACTTTCCAAATCACGCCGGGCTGATCACTTGTGGAAACTTATTCCTTACGTTTAAAACGTGATTTAAGTAAACCAAACGCCTTTTTTATCACAGTACTTCCAATTTCGCAGACAACTGCTTATTTTTTAGAGTCAAAACGAAGGCGTGGGAACTGGCAGAGAATTTCATAAACTTTGTTGAAGATATATCCGTAAAGTAAGAGAGTAAAAAATTTCGAACAGCCCCCCCCCCAAATGCAAATCCACACACAAATTCATAACTACCCACACGAAAACAACAACCCTCTCATCTCATTCCCTCAGACTCCGCTCCTTCCTCCCTCCCTTTCCACTCCAGCCGACAGTCGCTTTCATATCAGCATGCAACAAAGCGAATCGACAACTACCTCCGAGATCATGAAATACTGTTCCTTATATTGATAGGAATTAGTGGTGAACATACAGAAGCTTTGGGTGTGTCATAAAATTAATAATTCAGACTTCGAGTATTTTAAGAGAAATGTGGAGATGTTAACAGCATATGTAACACTAATGATATTTAAAGGACATGCACAAACAAGAATCCCCTCGGAGCCCTAGTTGAGTGTACAATGGGGTCACCTTGTCTCAGTGTAGAACTGTAAGCTTGCGCGGTACATGATTCTTTTTTCGTTTCAGATGGTCTATCCATACACAACTGTTATTCCAGAAGACTAGCGAGAGGGAGTGGGAGACAGACGGTGTGTGATGAGTCGAGTTACGGTACCTCAGCCTGTAAGAATATTGTGCATGAAAAACTAATATGTGGATTAAATTTCCGGTTCTGCACACGGTTTCAGTTTGTCAGGAAATACACCTTATCCAGTTCTATTAAAGATCTAAACTTAACTTCTATACTGTAGTTATATACTTCGTAACATTTTTGACAGGTTCCACATGAGATTGGATACCGAATGAAGCAGCGCACTGTTTAAAACACTGGGCACACTTTTACGAGAATCTAAGCTGAAAGATCAATCCGCTAGTTCAGCTTGGAAGCATCAGTGGTGCCACCAGTAACTTGTTGTAAGGCCACTGGCTCTTCGTGGTGGTGCCATCGAGCTGTGGATCACGTGCGCAACAGCCACTGGTAGAACTCTACAAGCTGACTCTCACATATCGAAAAGATTTAAACTTACAGATCGAAAGGGTCACTACCATAAGAACGTCCTACAAATCAGTACACTTGGTTGATTTTGAAACCATCCTTAGATTTATCCGACTAGTGACGCCAAGACAACTGAAGTCATCCAGTCGTGTAATGTGACTACTATGATTAAATCATTTTTGTCTCTACAGATACCACATTCACACTATTGTGAAAATGACTTTTATGAATGAGGTGATATGATCCCGAAACAGAGGGGAAGGAATCATTCTGTACCATTAATTACTGTTAACCAGAGCTCAGTACCTCTCCAAGAGAACATTCGAACAGACCAAGCGCAGTCCAAGCAGCAAAATCAGCTCAGGTTATATCGTGCCCGATTTCAAATTAAACACTGTGATGTTGATCAACCAATTAAGAGCCACTGTTCCCCTCCCAGACAATTATCGAGCACGTGTGTGGATTATAGCATGGAAAATACAGCCACCAGTGTTTAATTGATCTAACAGAAACTGGCGGTAATTCTGATATCACTGTTTTATTTGAATTGGCGTACTTGTGATTAGGTGGCAGAGAGAGAGCCCGCATCTAGTTATCGACTAGTGGGAGCTGACCGTGACGTACCGTTACCTGAGCTGACGCGGCGCTGGAATGCTTGCCACCTCAATGAGCCACAATCAACTCTGAGTTCCACTGTCCACTGCGATTTCGCCATAAAACACAACTGCTAGTGCAAGAACTCCCTGTATCCATATAGCTCAGTGACACACTAGCACGGCTTTCATGATTCTGCATCAGAGCATGCGCGGTGGGTAGCAATCCCGTCGCAGCCAGCCTGTGTCAAGAAGCCAGCCCTTCCAGGGACGTAGACTGGAAAGCTGTTCGTGAGCCACGGCCCAGGCGAAACCGCAACGTTCACACAACGTGCTGCGCCCGCGGTGCTAATCTTAGCCACACCGTGAAAGGCGACAGAGATTCATGTAACCATTTTTCGGATGTAGTAAGGTATCAGGAGGTGTTTTCCTATAGCAGGACACTAGCATGTACTTTCACATTTCCATACCAAGGATTTAGTGAAATATACACTGCCAGAAGAAAGAGTGGAACGCCTCCAAGGACTGTGTTCATTGCAATCGGCGTGTAACAAGTGCATACTGAGAGCCTGCAGAGTTAGTGATTTGTTTGTCACGGTCATTAGTGATCAGATGGCGCTCAGGTGGCTTTCCCGTGCGCCCTCTCTTTTATCTCTGCAGATGATAACTGTGCAGTGTTTGAAGGTGAACAGTGATAGTAAAATTCATTCTAGGGTATAGCTTTGAATCACCAACGAGTACGTACTACTGCTGAACAACTACAGCCATTTCAGTGGACGTGCCCTTAGCTGGATGCATGTCTCGGCGGATTGCTGGACATATTGGGCACAATGAATCGACGGTTTGTAGCTGCTTTCTGCAATATTCTCTGAAACCTTCCCACGCCTGTAGACAAGGATCTAAATCCCTGCTTAGTACAGACGCATGTTGCGCCTGTTGTGTTACCGAGGATCATTGGAAGCCATATGTTTGCAGCAGGACTAAAATCACGTATGCCTCTACCCAGACACCCGCCGACACCATGGCAGGATCAAGAACGGCTACTCTGGTTCGTGAAAGGGTTGACTGGAGTGTGAAACGGCGCGCGTCTTCGGTGGTGAGAGTAGGTTCAGTCTGTATATGATGTGCATGGACGACCACGGAGTAGATCTGTTACGCGGCCTAGTGCAGAGTGCATGCGTCCAAGACACACACGCCACACACAAAGTACCACGAAGTACGGGTCATCAGTTACAACTCGCGGTCACGTTCAGCGCTTCTGCAGGGTAAAGCTACCAGTGTCTCATACATTACAGAACCTATTATGTCCGAGGTACTGACATATCCTCGACAGGGAACTGATATGCAATTGCAGCAGGACGGTGCACGTCCACACACATCTGCTGGGTTGCAGAGTGTTCTCAGTGGTGTACAACTACTACCCCGGTAAGCAACAGCGCCAAATCTGTCGTCAGTTGACCACGTAAGGGACATGGTGACGTGTGAACTTAAGCGTCCTCTGGAGCCCGGAAGAACGATTGCCGGATTGCAACAAGGGTGATAGATGCTTAGTATGGCTTATTTCAGGATGCCACTCAGCACCTTCATGATCATTTACATGCGAGAATAGCATGGCCGCCAGAGGACGGTAGACTGTTCGGAAACTCGTTGCATTGGCGTATATGTTTCATTTGATGTGAATTTGCTATTGCAAATTCGTTATTAAATACCTGTCACATCACCTGTTAACAAAGTAACCTTTACCTTGTGGATGTTACATTTTTCCGGCACTGTACTTCAAAATATATTTCCCTTCTAAACATAGATACCACAAAACATTTCATGTAGGTAACTGACTCAAGAAGCAGGAAACAATAACAAAAGTTTTAATGTAAGCTCTCTGCATCATATTCAGACCAAAAACGAACAAAAGTTATTTAACCAGCACCTGCATTAAAGAAAACCATGCAATTTCCAGTTAAAAATTTTGGTGAGAACGTTACCAAATATTTGTATGTACAAGGGATATTCGAAAGTAAGGTCCGACTAGCGGCGAAATAGAAACCACAGTGAAAATCCGATGAAGCTCCGCAGAGATGTGTTGGGGAGCGTCTCTAATACGTCCATCGATCGCGTGACGTCGCTCTTCTCACTTCTGAGCCCACAGTGATCACGTAGAAATGGCTACAACAACAGCGTCTCCGGCCAAGTACGAGGGCTGTTCGGAAAGAAAGGTACGATCGGTCTCGAAATGGAAACCACAGTGAGAATGAAAATTTTTTTATTAGCGACAGTTGGCCATACCTACAAGCTACCTCTCTAAACAGTCGTCGCTTCGACTTATACATTTATCGTGGCGTTGTACAAACTTTCCAGTAGCCTCGTCACAGAAAGCAGCCGCCTGTGCTTTCCGCCTATCCTCTACGCTGGTCTGTCTTTCGTTGTTTGTGCCAAAATGCTGTCTTCGTAGCCAGCGGTTCGTGTGAGCAGAGACAAACGTCGGAGGGAGCGACTCAAGGGCTGTATTGTGGGTGATCAATCACTTTCCATTGAAAACGCTGCAGGAGCGTCTTCATTGAAACTGTAGAAGCGCCTGACAATTGTCTTGAGGAATGAAATGCATGACATTAATGTTATATGGGCCGCATATCTTCAGGCGAAATATCTCACCAGATGCACATACTTGGCCGGAGACAGTATTGTTCTGGGAATCTTTACGCAATCACTGTGTGCTCAGAACTGAGAAGAGAGACGCCACGCGGTCGGCGGGCCCACTAGAGACGCTGCCCAACACATCTGTGCAGAGCTTCGTAGGGTTTTCACTGTGGTCTCCATTTCGCGACCGATCGGACCTTTCTACCCGAACAGCCCTCGTATGTCGAACTTCACTGACACTATTAGCACTTACTGAAGGCGTTTAATCTGAAACGGCGAGCTGTGAATAAATAAAAATGCTTCTGCCGAGGCTCTAATACCAGCAATTGCTCAAATCTTCTGTGCCAGCCAACAAAGTTTAGGAAACCAATACTGTCGCAATTTTCACCAGGAAAGCAATATAGCTGGGTCTTCCCTGCCTAACTCACCTGTCGTCACGTACAATGTCACATCGTCCTCAGAACACTTGCTGACATTTTCAGGTACGACATTCTCAGAAGCCCAGTCTCTAAATTTGCTGTTCTTCGACGCCGGACTTCTATCCTCTCACGTATATTCATTTTGTACTCCTACAGAACGAACCAGGTTATTCCATTTATAAGAAATCACTGTTAAGTGTTTGTTGTACTTGAAAAGTTGAATTCCTTCTAGCATTCTTTTTCTTCTTGTTTTTCTTGTTCCACTGTCCCACATAGGCTCAGGGTCGCCATCGCTATTAACGAGTTTGATACGGTTGGTCTAAGTGGTGGCCGGAAACCCTTCCTCTCGCTACCCCGTTAACCACCGGGACGGAGTATGCGTACTCCAACTGTCTGCTTGTAATGTTAACCACGTGAAGGTGGGGGAAAATTTTTTAAAATGTTTGCGAACCGTGTAACTGAGATGTAACTAGGACACCAACCAAGCAGTCATCTGCTGGGATATGAGAAATAGCGTAGCAACAACAACCAAGCTGCCCGGCACGCCGGCCATCGTATTAATCCGCCTGGCAGTTTCGAACCAGAGCCAGCACAACAGACCTCCCTGTCCAGCAAACGACGCTTTCACACGCACTGCCCGGCGGCTTCTGGTGTTGCTCACTGTGACTGGCAAACTGCATAAACTAACCTCCTCAACGACAGTTGTGCTATCGTCCACCAAATTATGAATATTCGGTAGGCTGCACAATGACACATGCATTTATCTTCAGTTCCAGTGTGCGTGAGCCCTCAAGTGAAAGTTCTTGCTGAACAGGATTGTTAGTGATTCTTTTCTGAGTTCGAGTGTGAAACTTTATATGTATATTTATGTCTTGCATGAATTGAAGCTGACGCCCCGTAGCAGAGAGCACTTGTGCGTTCAGAGCAGGAGTACGTATTGAGTGGTAAGTCTCTTCAAGCGCTACTTAACAGGCAAAGGATGATATTCAAGGCACATTTTGTGTTCTGTAGCGCTGACTAACCACATTCCAGTGGCCGTGCGACGGTGAGCGCACAGTAGTCTCCACTAACTACGGCATAGCGTGAGCCAGGTGCCGGCTCTGTAAGCGGGGTAGTCCGCCCACGCCCCCACATTACGCCTGCTGGAACTGGAAATCTGTGACAAAGGCGACGGTGGCTAGTAGCACATCACGCTGCATTTAAATGCCAGATGCGATGGCGCTGGGAGTAACTGAAATGAGAAAGTGCCTGCGCGAAGAGGAGGCTTGCTAAAAGAATGCACAGTTGATTCAATGGTCACAGCCCGTCACCCGTCTGCGGTCTAGTTTTATCCAATGTTTGCCATTCCCAGCGAGTACGCAGTAAATGCTGAACAATGCACGAGACACTTAGAGACAGCGAGATGTCGTACCCCAGTGGTTTGATTTTTGCTCAGACAGCTTTATAAATGCAGCAGGGTGACGTCATCGACAACCGCCGGCATTTCTACAGGTGAACACCCAGTCACGAAACGAGTGAGCACTGTGCACGAAACTTTAAGCGCTCGGCTGACCGAGCCAAGCAGACCAAGAACGATAATACGGCATATACAGAAAGACAACACACGCACAGTTCACAAACACACACACACACACACACACACACACACACACACCGTATAAACAACTAACGCCACCACACAAAGACGACCAAAGTCAGAAGTTTTCGAAAAAGAATATTAATTTCGAAATGTTGAGCGCGTAACATTAATTGTCTGTGTCTGTGGTCTGTCCACGTAGAGAGCACAATTCCAAACAAAAGCAAAGACCTCCATTCCTGTTTGTAAGTGCTCTCGCTAGTATAATCTCAACTGCTTCCTTTACAAAAGTATCAAATAACAGAAAATGCATGCTGGCGTCTCTGTATTGTTATTATCCGTAGGATATGACGGAGAGATGGAGAGGGTTGTATGGGCGCACGATGGCAAGGTCTTCAGTACCCGCTCAGTAACAGATTGAGACGGGTGTCAAGAAAAGACTCAGAACAGTAAGATAAAACGGAACGTAAAAAACAGGTAACAATCTTGGAAAATATGTGCCTACCCACACCGAAGCGCGGGACGAAGCATGCCGCCAGCAGTAAGACATGAACAGCACAGGAAGAAAGTGGTAGACGGAGGTAAAACAATATAGCAGATGGAAGTGGCTGGCTAACCGCAAGGAGAAAAGCGAGGAGCCAGCAACTTTGCAGTACACTAAAACCTCCAGCCTAAAGGTTTAGGCCAGAGTCAAGACACATCACAAATCTTTAAAACCCTAGACACACACGTCTCATCATTAGCTAAAACATAGGGCAGATCCCCATGAACTAGTGCTTCTGCCCTTGCATCACGGTATAAAATGCAGTCTGTTAAAATGTGGCGGACAGAGATGTGCGTACCACAAGCATCTCAAAACGATGCTCTGAAACAGTAGATTGTCCGGGTGAGCAAGCATGTGTGACTCTCATGTCCATTACACCGTTCCGCTACGGTCCTGATGGTTCGACCAACCTACGACGTGACACAACAGTACAGAATACAACGGACACACTCCTTCATTTTTTTGTCATTAGTATTCTGACTGGTTTGTTGCGGCACTCCACAAATTCCTCTCCTTTGCAAATATTTTCATCTCAGAGTAGCATTTGTAGCGTACGTCTTCAATTATTTGCTGGCTGTATTCTAATGGCTGTCTTCCTCTGCACTTATCAAGGAACTTGTTCAGCGATGTCTTAACAAATGTCCTACTATCCTTGCCCTTGTTCTTGCGACGTGTTTTCCCTACATTCCTTTCCTCCCCTCCCTACATTCCTGACCTTGTCACTCCACCTAATTCTCAACATTCTTCTGTAGCACCACATCCCAAAAGTTTCGGTTCTCTTCTGTTCCGATTTTCCAAATGTCTCACAACCGTATATACTTGCTGCGCTCCAAACACACATTCTCAGAAATTTCTGACTCAAATCGAGCCCTCTTTTCCGCACTAGCAGACTTTCCTTGGCCAGGAAGGCCCTTCTTAGCAGTGCTAGTCTGCGTTTTATGTCCTCTTTGCGCCGTCCGTCATGGGTTATTTTGCTGACGAGGTAGCAGAACTCCTTAACCTCATATGTAGTCAGTTCCACAAGACAGTGTACCCCACAATTTTAAATTTAATGTCGGCAGCGATGTCTCTGGTTGTGGTCTCCAATCTGTAATCAACTCGCTTTTGCACAGTATGTAATAAACAGTGAGAGAGTTGAATATTTTGTTTTGTCCATTGCACTTCAAAACGAGTGCAAAATACTTGAAGCGTCACGAGGTAGTGTTTCTTTTTGGGTGTGGTCTCCTCTTTCTCATGCCTGGTCTACGAAACGTGAAATGTTGCTTCAACGGACTGTCAAGGAACCAGCAAAAATGCATGTTTTGGTATGTTACTCTAAATGCGGTTTTGGGTATTTGCACTTATTTACAGCCAATTTAGACGCTGAAAAATTGTGCAATGTTTATCACATATGCCTTGTGAGGACCGTTAAGAAGGTATTTGGTTCGAACGAGGCAAACAGTGTACTTCAAGAGGATAATGATCCGAAACATTGCAGCCGCTCTGTACAGCTTAGAAACAAGACAATGGGGTGTCCACGATGGATTGGGCTGCAATGTCTCCGGATGCAAATCCGATCGGAATGTTTGGTAGTACATTAAGATGAAGCTTAAAGGAAAGCCAATACATACTCTGAAGCATCTGTCAGGACGATACGCAGATCGTTACCGAGAGAATGTGCAGAAAATCTCGTGAAAAGCCTGCCAAAAGGATGCCACGCTACAGTCGATAATCACGGCGAATGTATTAACTTGGCTTGGTTCAAATGGCTCTGAGCACTATGGGACTTAACATCTTAGGTCATCAGTCCCCTAGAACTTAGAACTACTTAAACCTAACTAACCTAAGGGCATCACACACATCGATGCCCGAGGCAGGATTCGAACCTGCGACCGTAGCAGTCCCACGGTTCCGGACTGCAGCGCCTAGAACCGCAAGACCACCGCGGCCGGCGATTGTATTAACTATTAGGTAATTGTTCAGTTAGTAATAAGATGTATTTTCATGTAGACATATATTTATAATAGAGTTTTATTTCTTTCAGATAACGGCTTACACTTTCTTGTGTAACCAGTTCCGATGTTACGTTTCTCGCTGTTCCTATTTCCGCTACCTCTCATCACTTAAGACTTCCTTCGATTTACTCTCAATCCATATCCTGTACTCATTAGACTGTTCGTTCCATTCAACACACACTGTAATTTTTCTTCACTTTCACAAAGGACAGCAATGTCATCATTCTTTACAAACACTTAAAGGACCGCAGTCTTAGATGCTGTTTTCGAGAAACACATTTTACACCGCGTTTCCGCAGAATACGACCAGTCCTTTTGTAAAAACTACCCGTGTAAGGCAGAAGCTTGTAGAAGGACGTACCGTCTCATTATTTTCATCACTGACCTGATACACGATCGGTCAGTGTTGTAACGTGCGTGTAATCTGTCATTCACTGTAGCGGCTGTGCCTTGGAAATTGAAATGTCAAAGGTTCATTACAATGTCATCTGGCTACATCCACGTAACTTGTTTGAACACTTTATTCGCAAAGAGAAGCTCCAGTCTGTGATCTCGGCTATTTGATCGAACTTTACCGTGCACACCAATGGAGTGGAGGTAGAAGCGCTTGTTTTCTTATGACGCAGAAAAGGCGAGTTAATATAGTTTTTCCTCCAGTGTCATTCATCGTTAAGAGAAATTTAAAATCTAAAAATTTGCACCTCCCCACACGATGCAGCGAAGAATCAGAGCGCTGAGCGTGTGTGATATTACAAGGGGCTGCACTAACATTCGCATTCATGGGCATCCATAAGTTAGTAGAAACTCACAACTATTTTCCTGGAGCAGTTTTAGCTGTTTCGATCTACTGTTAGAACAGTCGTATGATTCATTTCTCCACGTTAGTCTATACCGCGACTCTCCTTTCATCTCTGAATAACCATCGTAACAGACGTCCATTTCAACATACTTGCTGCAATCAAGCTATGCTCTCTCTCTGCTGTTTATACCATTCCCATTTCCCTCGATTACCAAATTAACTACACCCTGAGTCCTCCGGATGTCTTCTATCACTTACCCCCACCTTCAAACAAGTGGTACCATGAAGATCGTTTCTCCCTGTCTCTGCTCGTGTCATAAACGTGTTCTCTCTCCAGCTCCATTCCGAAAATCTACATCGATTATCCGAACAGCCGATCTTAACTCATCCGATCTTCACTCTACTACAGTAGCAAGAAAGCCCGTGGTCCTTACCAGATAGGACAGATAAAGGAAATAGAGAAGATCCAAAGTAAAGCAACACGTTTGTTTACAGGTTCATTTAGTAAGATTGTGAGCCGGCCGGTGTGGCCGTGCGGTTAAAGGCGCTTCAGTCTGGAACCGCGTGCCCGCTACGGTCGCAGGTTCGAATCCTGCCTCGGGCATGGATGTGTGTGATGTCCTTAGGTTAGTTAGGTTTAATTAGTTCTAAGTTCTAGGCGACTGATGACCTCAGAAGTTAAGTCGCATAGTGCTCAGAGCCATTTGAACCATTTAGTAAGATTGAAACCGTCACGGATTTGCTCAGTCAGCTCCAGTGCAAACGCTGCAAGAGGGGCGTTCCGCGTGACGGTACGGTCTGCCGCTAAAATTCCGTAAGCGTAGGTTCGTAGTCAGAATCTCGTGTAGCAGGCGGGGCAGATGGATGAATACAAATGATGAGAAAGAACGATTCTGGTACAATTAACAACTGATAATGAAAAACAGGATCTACCATGTGCTTACAGTAACGTGCACCTTTTAAGAACATTAATTCCTCATCGGCGTATTCGCTACCAGTACTTTGAATATGTCATCCATCTACCTAGCCCGCTAGACGTGATTTGGATCAAGTGTTTATGGTTGAAGTTGTGTTTGTAGTATCGTAGCTTATCGAAACTGCTGCAGCCGATGCGTCGATGAAGATTCCAGCTGGCGCCGTTCCTGAACATCACCACCAAGAGAAAGACCTGCCCAACGAAGACCTTCCACGTTGCCGATCAATGAAGACCGCAAGGACAGTGTTACAAACGGGGGGTACGTGGGCACCAGTCTTCCAGTTCGAGAACAGTTTAGCGTTGCTAGCTGGTGCAGAACGTTACACCGAGCTGTTGGTAGCTAGCTCTATCAGCAAACATTTAGTGTGCATAGACCCACGCCCGCGATGGGCCTCTGCTTACAGATAGCCACACTTGCCACAAATTGTCAACAGTTATTCAGCATAACTTTGAGTAAAATATATTTATTTAAAGTATTATTGTATAAATTAATCTTTTGCTTGCTTGTCCAGATTCCTACGACGAGAGATTCCTTTGGTCACCTTCCAACCATTTATCATTAGCAACGACATAAGATAGGGCTCCTTGGAATATAGCGGTTGCCGACTCGCACAATAACAGTTTTTATTGTCATGTTTGCTGTTCGGCGTTATTTCATCAGCTTTCCAACGTGCGCTCGCATGATATAAGGGACAACAGGCACATTTGTACCATCACATCAGTTTGCTTTTAAAGTGCTGGAACTATGTTCCAGCGTGGCACAACTTTATGTTGTTGAGAGGATCACAACATCCCACAATGCTTGAAAATGACATGTATCGAAATTTCATTCGCAATAAATAATAGTTTAGCCTAATTGGGAATGACTTTATTCAACAATTATGAATACAGTCGGATACGACAATATTATGATTTCATTCCAGTAACATAACATGAGTTTAGATAAATTAAAGGCTTCCACTTTGTTTTTAACAGCTTCTTCCAAACCAGCATGAAGAAGACTGGTGATAAAGACCGTTTCTAATAAATCCAACAATTCTGAATCGATAACAAATAAATGTTTACCTCGTGCTCCTTTTGAAAACATTAATTCTTTGTCAAAGTATTCCCCCCAGTACTCTGAATATGTGTCTGCAACAGAAATCCCGACAACCCTGATGCAATGTAGATGCATGAACGTATAAACATTACCACTCGACAGAAGGAAGTACAAATAATGCTATTAGTGCAGGTCCAGAATCTGTCTAAATCCCGACAACCCTGATGCAATGTAGATGCATGAACGTATAAACATTACCACTCGACAGAAGGAAGTACAAATAATGCTATTAGTACAGGTCCAGAATCTGTCTAAATGTGGTTGAAAAAAATTATAATTAAAAAATGACTTGAAGTTATTTCAGTCCATTTCACGAATATCTGTCATCCAAGCTCAACATGACTCGATAGCCAGCCTGGTCTGAACCATCTTGAGTTTCGCATCCATTAACACTCCAATCACCGACAAAATTGTTCATACATTCCTCCTATTGCATGCGCGCAATAAGGAAAATTTAGTTACTTTCTGTTATTCCTAATGTGGCAGTTTCATCCTTAGGAAGGCACTTGACACCAACCGACGGTTTAGTTTGAGTAACTACATTCCGGAAATACCGTCGCTGCTTGACTCAACTACCTTAGGCGACAGCATATGTGAGACAAAGAACGGTCTCTACTATCGTGGACTGTAGCAACTGGTAGCCGTATCACAATGTGAACTCTTGGAGACACAGTGCTGGACAACAACAAACCCGAGCAGGTACACTCCGAAGAAACACACTCTCGCTCCTGGTAGCAAAATACGAGGAATGGAAGTTAACATCGACGAAAGAATTGTACTCTCAAAGTAAACGTCACTTGTACCGGTAAGTCACGATAATGTTGATACATAAAGATTCTAGGTTACATATAAATATACAGAGTGGCTCACGGAAAGTCGTACATGCATATTCATTTCGTTATCATTTATAGTGTAGATTTACATCATTATAACTTAGAGATATTTGTTATAGGGCGATATCTGTTCTACAACCACTGGCTTTACTAAAAAGCCCAAGAAAAGCTTATTTCTTAAAAACTGCATCAAATAGCTTCCATCGTTAGCGACAAGTAGTATCCCTATGGCCACGTCTTACCAGTGGTGTCACAAGTCGCGCCCCCTAGCGAAGGTTTATCATCATCGCTGTTACAAAGCAAGTCCCCAATTTACATGACGTCATGGTGGCATTATACTGACCATCAAAGCAAAACAACCAGTTTAAATTCAGCATCTTGCCCGGCATTAAAACAATACACCCAATCAGAGCACAGCATTTTAATGGCAATGAAAGAAAAAGAGGCCAAACAGAAAAAACTAACATAAAACTATTCAAATGATTTAATTATGTGCATACGGAAGCACTCGGTTTCTTATCAGTAAGTATTTTAATAAGTAGGGGAACTGACAATAGTGGCATAACTTAGCGCTAGTAATTAGTATTACAAATTAAATACCACTTGTCTAAGATTTTTTTCGATCTCTGTACAACATTGATGTAAGGTACAATGGAGAATGCAAAACTAATATTTCCACACACACACACAGTACCACACACACACACACACACACACACACACACACACACATACGGCCACTTACAGCTGCCACTTTAAGAGAGGAGACAGATGCAGCCTTGACGCCATTTATGTCAGAACAATAAAAGCGGAATCGTAATCCCAGGAGAGTTGCTACAGGTCTTCACAGAATCCATTAAGTGGTAGACGTGATTTATGCAATAATGACAGACCCAAATCACTGTCCACCATTATAAAATGTAGATGTGTGGACTGCAGATTCAAGTAACAATGCAGTGAGTGGAGGAGAGAAAGGTAACTCATGAAATTTACTGATAGTGAGCAGGAGGGGAAAATCATGTAAATAGTGAAAACGTGCCCACGTCTTTATTTAAAAGATTTCGAAACATTGAGGATTCACTATCAAAAGCAGACATAGATGTTCTAATTGCTGTC